>NC_139004.1:38809771-39409771 GCF_964374135.1 Grampus griseus | reverse complement strand
AGGAGCTGCCATGTTAACCATTTGGACACTTACAGGGTGTCCAGGGAGGGAGTCAGGTGTGCAGTGGGGCAGGGTGACCATAGCAACCCCTCAACCCTGTCTACCTGGGAGCAACCAGAGGCCCATGGAGGCCCAGCCCACAGGTTGGAGGCCTCGGTCTCTGCTCAGAGGCAGCGGGGATACCACCTGCTGCTGTGTGGCCTGGGTGAGTCCCTCACCTTTCTGAGCCTCCCTTTCCTCACCTGTAGCAGCAAAAAATTAAAGATCACTGCTTTCAAGGTTGCTGGGAAAATGAAAACTGATTCCTGGCAGGTGTGGCCCACAGCTGGGGTTCAAGAAATGGTCACCACTGTTACTGGTCCCCCAAGGCCTAACCTGCCCCTCACATGCCCTGCCCCTCTCTCCTCTCTGTCCCTTCTCGTCACACTGTGGGCTGGCTCCAGGGGGCACAGGAAGGTAAGCAAAGATGGTGGCCCTGCTCCCTCCTGTACACATCCCTCAACCACTGAGGGACCAAGTCCTGCACAGGCTTTGGGTCTGCCCCTCAGATGCTAAGGGTCCCACATCCTCCCCCAGCCCTCTCAAAGCACAACCCTCTACAGCTGAGGTCTCCTTGGACACCCCCCTGAGAACCACAGCTCTGCGGGCCCTCCTCCCGGCCCCAGCCCTTACTTACCCATCCCAGGGCCCGTATCCTGAGTCCCCATCTCTCAGGGTCCTGCCAGGGGGCGGGTGGGCAAAGCCAGCCGAGGGGTTTCAACTGCTCTGGCACCAGGGCCACAGCTCCCAGGCTACCAAAGGGCCCCAGAGCAGCGGCCCTCCAGACGATCCCTTCCCCAGGGAGACTGAAAGGGCACAGGCCCAGATGCGGACTCCAGGGCAGAGAAATCCCGAAGTCTCAGGTCACTGTGCCTGAACCGAGGCCCCCCCAACACCCCCCCACCCCACCCCCCGCCTCTCCCTAGGTAGGCAGGGATCCCTGGAAAGGAGAGGCTAGAGCGAGCAGGGGGTGTGTGGAGCGGGACCTGGAGAGACCCCACTACCCAGACAGAGTGGGGCAGAGGGGGCCAAGCTAGAGCCTCAAGCCTCGCCTCTGGGTGGGGACGGCTCACCCGCGGTCTCAGGGCTCTCCCAGTGCCCTCATTGGTCCAGACTTGGGGGGGGGCTGACCTTCTCCAGGAAGGGGACGGGGCCTGGGCGGGCCCAGGGGGAGAGGACTGGGGCCAGGCACTCACCTGGAGCTTCCAGGTTCTCGCAGAGCTCGGACTTGGCCTCGCCGTTGGGCCGGAAGCTGCCCTTCTGCGTGAACTTGTTGGACATGGTGGCGGCGGTGACGACGGCTTTGAGGCTGCGCTTGCGCTTGGGCACGTTCTGCTCCGGGTGGAAGAGGATGATGTAGACCTTGGGCATGTAGAGCATCCCCAGGGACACCGAGGCGCTCAGACTCACCGAGACCGTCAGCGTCGTCGTCTGGATGTACAGCTGGGGGCGGGCCGGGGGCGGTGTCAGGGCGGGCTCCGCCCCGGCCTCTCGGGGGCCCTGTCTGAAGCCCACGCCCTAGACAGACACAGTGGGGTACAAACCCGGGGACCGCCCTGTGTCCCGCTGGCAGAAGGGAGTTGTGGTACAGAGCTGGGACTTTAGACCAGAACTCTCCCTGGATTCAGCCGGGCTCACCACTGTCACTGTGTGGTCTGGGACAAGTCACATCCTTGGGCCTCAGTTTCCTCGGGTATAATATGGGCATGATAATTCTAGCCCTTTCCTCATAGGGCTGTTGTGAGTTTGAAATGACTTAATAAATGGCAAAAACATGTAAAATAATATTTGGCACATGGTCAGTGCACAGAAGTGTTCACCACTGTTATGTGCTATTGGGTAGAGGCCCCTGGGGAGGGGCCCTCAGGGGACAGCTGACCCTCCTTGGGGGAAGCGCCCCCTGCACAGGGCTGGGAGTGAGATAAACATGTGCCGGTGCCTTGTAGTAACTCCCAGTGGCCGTGGCACAGCCCCTTGGCCAGGCCCCCCATTCAGTGACTGCCCCCCGACACGCCACCCTGTGCAGAGCAGGCCGCTGGCACAGGAGCTGTGGCCTGACCGTGATCCACTGACGGCAGCCCAGTCAAAGCTCATTTCACGCTCACTCACCAGCACTAACGTTGACAGATGTTTAGCCAAATGAAAGTCCATTAATCTCGGTGTCGGGTAATCCATTCTTCAATAGTGGGGCCTTCCAGGCAGGGCCCAACAATTCCCACCACCCTCGCCTGGGATGCCCTCCCCACCTCCTCCCTCCCTCTGGGTCCTCCAGGCCTCAGCTGCCCCTCTGGCCCCCTCAGCCAGGGTGGGGCCAGGGGAAGCCCAGGCTGTGGGCCCCAGGTCTGGGTATGGGAAAGCAGGAAATGCTCTGCCCCCAGATCTGCCGTTTCTGGGCCTGGGCCCCTCCCCAGGGGCCTGGCTAATGTACCACCTCCTCCAGGAAGCTCTCCCTGACTCTCAGCTCTAGCCAATCCCCCATGATAGCCTTCACTCCTTGCACCCAGTCCAGAAGTGGGGGACCGAGGTCTGGACTTGCCTCCTGAGGTCACAGGAGCCCTGAGCTCATCTGGAAGTCTCCCGAAAGGAGGGGCCAGGTCCTCCCATTCTCACATTCCTCCCCATCTCTCGCCCCTCTCATAAATACCTCATGACCTGGATCTGAAGGCCTTCATCCCAGCCACTCTTCCCCGGGTCTCCTTTGGGAGAGGGGCTGGAGAAGCTCTAGGGTCTGAGAGGAGAGAGGTGTGTGACACTGAGGAAGTCTCATCCCCTCTCCGGCCCTCAGTTTTCTCAACAGCGCAATGGGATAATAGCACCGACCTCACCCAAACCATGAGGCTACCCAAGTGCAGACTGTGAGGCCACATGAAACGTACAGGGCACCAGAGCAGGGTGTGGGGGAAGGAGGCTGGGAGTGTAGAGAGGCTGTTTCACTTGCCACCATTCAGAAAATGTCACAGGCCTGGGGAAATGAGAGCTTGTTTCCTAGTGAGCACACACCCCTCTGTCCTCACACGCAACCCACACTCTCACCAACAGGCACAGTGCTGCCGCCCGGCATGTGGACCGGGAGAGGTCATGACAAGCCAGTAGGAGGGTGCTGGCCACCTCTCCCACCCCCTGGATGGCACGGCGGGCCAGGGAGGAAGGAGTGAAGGGGGACAGTCTCCAGGATATCATAACAGGCCCTTGGAGAAGACAGTGGAAATCTGGGCTAAGCAAGGACGGGCTTGTTATCTGGGTCTTCACTATGGACTGGGGGTCCCGTGGGGACAAATGTGTCTCCCTCATTAGACTGGGGGTTCCTGAGGGCAGGGGTGTCTCTCCTTTTGCACTGGGGGTTCTTGAGTATAAGGGTGTATTTCCAGGGCAGATGTCCATCTTAGGTCTTTTGCCCCCAACTTGTTGATGGGAAGGAGGTATGGTTGGGCCAATATGGGGATGGTGGGACAGGGGTCAAGTACCCTCTCTGGGCAGAGCGAGGCCTGCAGGGGACACAGCCCTATATGGGGGTCAGGGGGCTGGGTTCCAGATTTCACTCTGCCCTGACTCACTGAGGGATGCTGAACCCCCTCCACCAATATAGGCAGAGTCCGCTCCGTGGGCACGCACGCTCGGTTTAACACCTTGCGGCCGCCAGCTTGAATCCTGAATAATTTTTGAACAAGGGGCCTTCGTTTTCATTTGGCTCCTGACCCTGAAAACCATGGAGCCAGCCCCGAGCACAGGCCTCGGGGCTCTGTTCTAATCTGTTTTTCAGCCTAGGAGCCTTTCTGCACACAAAATACAAGGAGGGGTGTAAAGAGATCAAACTTGGACAAAGCTGCCCCCCCCAGCGGGGGCCCCTCCCCGCCAGCATGGGCCCTCATGGGGGCTCCTCTAGCCATGCCCAGGCTGGGGGCGGCTGGCCCTGTGCACAGAAGTGGGGCTGCGCACCCCCAGCCCCTCTCCTTGCCCCAGGGTCTGGAGTTCTCACCCCACTACTGGCTCCAGCATTGTTCTGGGCCCCCTGGGGTGAAGGTGCATGTCATCACCAGGAGGTGGTAGTGTGTTAACCCTGTCAGAGAAGCAGTGGTCCTCTGAAACCTCTAGCCTACAGGGATGGGGCCCAGGCGCAGATGCAGGTGTCGCACGGATGCAGAGTAAGAGGCGGCTTCCAGGATGTGATTTCACCTTCTCTCCCATCCACCCATCCTCCAGCCTGAACTGCCACCCTGCCTGCTCCCCTCTTGGACTTTGGTCAGGCCCTTGCTACACTCCGTCCTCTGCAAGGAATCCTGCCTTAGCGTCACGAGTCGCTGCTCCCCAGAGTGAAGCAGGTTGTCAGAGCTGGGCTTGATGGAAGAGGACAGAGGTCACCTGGGGTGGGGCAAAAGGCAAAGAAAGGAGCTGCTGTGGAGGTGGACAATGAAGTTCCTGTTTTGTGCTCGGTCTGGTGGGGGGCACGGAGGAGTCCGCCGGCTTCGTGTTTCTGCCCAGGCTGACCCTGGTGGGTCCTGAGATCCTCAGTCTAACAAACCAGACAAATGACCTTCCCCACAACCTGGCCGGCCTCTGAGGCCACGGCCCGCCCCAGCCTGGCTGAGCAGTTACCCCAACCGGTGGAGAGACGATGCCCCAGTCAGCTCAGGGTAACGGCACGCGGCTACGCGGGTGAGCCCTGGAAATCCAGGCCAACGTGGGAGATCCGGTCACCTGCTCGCCAGAGCAACATGGACAGCTTCGCTCGGCGCCACCTGCAGCCTGAGGGACAGGCGGGGTTGCAAGCACGCGTGCGCACACACCAGGGCACGCATAGATGCTCACACATCCACACTTATGTACCCATGCGCCTCTGCATTCACACACACACACCTGAACTCCCAGCCGCACACTCCCACCTGACTCAGATACACCTGGGCTCTCACACACACACACCCCTTCATGTACCTGGGTACACACACGTGTGCACACACACAGAGGCACTCAACACACCTGCACACATACTTGAACACACACATACACCTGTGCACACACACACCTACACTCAAACATCTGCACATACACTGCTGAGCACACACAGTTAATCTGTACACCCAAATACATCCTAGCAGCCATGACCCCTCAGGGCACACCTGTCCATCCCCACTCAATCTGCACACACACACACACACACACACACACACACACACACACAGCCCATCCACGGCTCAGTATGCACAGAAAGGCACACACACATTCTCTACACACACTTCTGTACCCATAACACAACTCCCCATAGTAGCCCCACTCCACTCCATCTACACACACACACACACACACACACACACACACACACACACACTAGCACCCAGGACCCGGCAGTCACTGGGGCTGTTTGTAGCTCAGACATGACACAGCACAGATAGAGCCCCAGGGTTGCCTGAGCCTCTAAGAAGCCTGGTGGTCTGAACTGGAGGGACTTCAGAGCTCCCCTCCCCACCCTCGCCTCATTCAGAAGCCCTGAGAAGGAGGGGGCGTATCCCATGTTGACGCCATCAGGGGCAGAGCTGGGTCTCAGGACCATACGCTGGTGTGGGCCAGCCTGCTTTGCGACCCTGGGCAGGTCCCTCGCCCTCTATGGGCCTCAGAGGAGATCATCTCAGAGGCTCCTTTTCATAATCTGTACTGAGAGGAGCCTCCTAAAAAGGGAGAAATCAGAGGCAGGTGGGGTGGCCTGGAGAGACGGGGGGAGGGTGCCGAGAGGGGGGCTGGGCCCCAGCGCCTGGAGGTGGGAGGGTGTGGTACCAGGATGACAGGGACCGTACTGGGAGCAGCGTGCTGGCAGGCAGCCAGGGGAAGTTATGGGAAGGCAGAGCAAGGGCCTGAACCACCATGCTGTCAGCCACCTGGCTGTGCACCTTTACACCCTGAGGAGGCGAGGGAAGGGGCCTCCTGGGATTGTTGAGGGTAATGTCTCAAGCTGCCAGCTTCCTGGGGCGTGGGCGGCCTCCCCTGATGGCTCCATGGGCCCCCTGGGCGCTGCGGGGCGTGCGGGCCTCTGCCTGCACCTGCCCTCAGCGGGGAAGGCCTCTCGCTGGCCTGCTGGGGGTGGAGACCCAGCCCACCGTGCGAGCTGCTCCTCAGTGGCAGTGGCTTTGGCTCAAGTGTGCAGGGTGGCCTGGAGCCAGGTCTGGTCTCAGACCTCGGGGCGCTCACTGCCAACCTCAAGGTCTGCTTCTCAGAACCCCCAGCCTGCTGGGTCACCACTGGAAGACAGGCCACAGGCCTCTCTGCACCAGACCCAAGGGATTTGGGGTGGAGGGCGCAGCTCCTGCACTTGAGGAGCTGCTGGAGAAGGGGTGGGCACCTACCAAGGAAGGCCCAGGGGGAGAGGTGCCCCAGAGCTGCAGGGAGTGGTGTGGGCTTGGGAGGGGCTCCTGAGTTAGACAGAGTAGGTTCAAGCAGTCCAGCCGTGCCTCCTGCTGGCTGTGTGACCTTAGACAAGTCACTTCACCTCTCTGTGCCTCCCCGTGCTCACCTGTAAGCAGGGATGGTGAATCCACCCGAGCCCACTGTTGTGGTGTCTGCTGACCACAGGTGAAGTGCCTAACCCAAGACAAGCAGCCCTCGTGGGTGCTTTGACGGCCGCCTCACTGAGGCCAGGCATCTCTACTGGAGCTCACACCCAGGCTCACTCTTTAAGTGCTGCCCACAGGATGGCGACTCCCCCAGGTACAGATCTAAGCCAGCCCTCGTCCCTGAACCCCAGACTCACATAGTCAACCACTGACTCAACAGCTGCCCTTGGACGTCTCACGGGCATCCCAAACGCAGCACCTCCAGAGGACTTCCGGATCTCCGCCCCCTATAGGCTCCGCTGCCGTCTCTACCCCGCCCCGCACCCCCCCACCCCAGTGCAGACACTCTTTCCTTCCCATCGCTCACACCAACGACTGTGGAGTCATTCTGACTCCCCCCTGCGCCTCTCATCCCACATGCACTCCATCGGAAACCCAGCCAGCGCCACCCCCTGACACAGCAGGAATCCCCCGCACCTCACCACTCCTGCTGCCAGCAGCTCTCTTCGGGATCATTACAACCACCTCCAGCAGGGCTCCACCCAGCAGCCAGAGGGATCCTTTTAAACCTATGTCCCAACGCATCCCTCCCTGCTCAGAACCCCACAGTGGCTCGCTTCTCACTCCCGGTAAAAGCCACCAACCTTCTCACAGCCTCTGGGTCCTACACCATATGCTCTGTCTGCCCCTTGACCTCGTCCCCTCCACCCTCCTCCCCAGCCCCAGCCTCCTCACAGTGGGTAAACGGCTTTTACACCCCTCATGTTGTGTGATTGTTACAACACCTGTAAGGCCTGCAGAGGGAGGGTCATAGCCCCAATCGTTGATGAAGAAACTGAAACAGAGAGGCCAGCTGGCTTGCCCAGGATCCCACAGTCAGACACAGAGCTGGGCTCCTCGGGCCCTCTGATTCTCCCTATCTCTGGCCTCTGACTTCAGTGACTCCCAATCCTTCAAGATAAAACCCCCCAGCACCCAGGCAGCACTGGGGCAGTGATGTGGGCAGAGTCCACGGGGCCCTTGGGGTGTATCTAGACCCTCAGGCCAGGCTGGCAGGATGGCCTGACAGAGCCAGCAAGAGGCAGCTCATCGGCAGCTCCAGCCAGTGGAGGGTGGACCCTCAGCTGATGCTGCCAGGTATCCCCACCTGGCCTTTGGGGTGGCTTGGGGCCAGGGAGAGAGGGAGCGAGTGCCCAATACATCACCCACCTCGGGGACCCATGGGGATCCTGCAAGGGCAGAGAAGAGGGTGGAGAGAGGAGGAAGAAAGGAGGAGTGGACAGAAAGGAAGATGGGCTGAGTAGGGAGAGAGGTAAGGGAGCGTATAGAAAAGAATGGGGAATTCCCTGGCGGTCCAGTGGTTAGGACTCCACGCTCTCACTGCCGAGGGCCCGGGGTTTGATCCCTGGTTAGGGAACTGAGATCCCACAAGACACGTGGCACAGCCAAAAACAAGAATGAAAGCGGGGGCAGCATCCCAGGCTGGCAGAGAGGAGAGAGGAAGGTGGGAAGGAGATGGGGAGGGGGAAAAGGTGGGGCGGGAGAGGCAGGGATGGAGAGATAGGGAAAGAGAGAGGAGAGGGAGAGAGGAGAGGCGGAGGGTAGAGAGAGGGTGGGAAGCAGCGGGAAGGAGAGAGATGAGGCAGCGGAAGGTGGTGGGGGGCGGAGAGAGGAGGCAGGAGAAGAGAAAGGGAGAGAGAGAGGAGAGAAACCCAGAACCTGGAGAGAAACCTGAGACGGAGAGAAGACAGAATGAGGCAGGAATGAAGGCACTTCCAGAGCAAGGTGAGAGGCCAACTAGCCCCAGGAGGCTGCCCCCTGCTTGCCGCCCTCACCCACCCCCAGCCCCTGCCACTCACCTTGTCAGCCGACTGCGAGGTACCAAAGAAGATGGGGATAAAGGCGAGCCAGACGATGCAGGTGGTGTACATGGTGAAGCCGATGGGCTTGGCCTCATTGAAGGTCTCAGGCACTCCGCGCGTCTTGATGGCGTACACGGTGCACGTGACCATGAGCAGCATGCTGTAGCCCAGCAGGCAGATGAGCGACAGGTCCGAGATGTCACACTTGAGCACGCCCCTGGCGAAGCGGGGGTCGAGCGTCCGCTGGTCCTGGAAGTCCACCACCGAATGGGAGGGGTCCACTACAAACCACACGCAGATGCCCAGCAGCTGCAGGGAGATGAGGCTGAAGGTTATGGCCAGCTGCGAGGCGGGGCTGATGAAGCGCGGGGCGCTGACCGACCGCTTGCCCTGCTCGAAGATGCGGTAGATGCGGTTGGTCTTGGTGAGCAGGGCCGCATAGCTGATGCTCATGCCGAGCCCCAGGAAGATCCGGCGCAGAGAGCAGGTACCCAGGTCGGGCTCGGCGATCATGAGGAAGGTGGTGGCGTAGCACAGGAAGATGCCCGCCAGCAGCACGTAACTCAGCTCGCGGCCCGAGGCCTTGACGATGGGCGTGTCGTTGTAGCGCACGAAGGTGACCACCACGAAGAGCGTGGCCGCGATGCCCACCACAGCCAGGAAGAGGGGCAGCACGGCCCAGGGTGAGCCCCACTCAAGCTTGATGATGGGGATGGGCTGGCAGCCCGTGCGGTTCTCTGTGGGCCGCATGTCGTAGGGACATGTCTTGCAGGTGTAGCGGTCCACCTGGTACTGGTACCCCGTGCAGGGCTCGCAGTGCCAGCAGCAGGGCATGCCCTTCACCGTCTTCTTCCGCTCACCTGGCTGACAGGGCAGGCTGCAGATGGAGCGGGGCAGCTGCTGCCCGCTCCCTGGCCAGTGCATCCGCTCTATCTGGCAACAACAGTGCAGAGGAGAGGGCCTCAGGACATGCCGCCAAGTGCCCTGGACCGCCCCACTGGTGGCACCAATCTGAATCACTTAGTTAGTGATTTTAGTTAGATGGGTAAAATCCAGCTGCCCGGGCCCTGCCAGGGTCAGCTGAACCCAACAGCTGCATTTAAATAAGCTCCCCGGGGCAGGCTCCAGACCCAGCCGACCACGGGGGATCCTGCTCGAATACAAAACTCCCAAGGGTCGTATGGAGAAACGCCCAGAGACCGGCAGTGACAACCTAGGGTCACATGGCAGAGTGGAGAGGACTCAGCAGTCCCGACTCCCCGCCCCATGAGGCCTTGCTATGCAAAGTGGTCCCCAGACCGGCCACATCAGCATCACCCAGGAGCTTGTTGGAAATGGAAATTTTGGTCCACCCCAGACCCACTGACACAGAATCTGAGTTTCAACAAGACCCCGCAGGTGACTCCTGTGCACCCTCAAGAAGAAACGTGCTATGGCTCAGCCCACCGGGCCTCCTCCAGGCGGCACAGGGACTTGGGTTCAGAAGAGAACAACGAATAAAGATTCAATCACAGGACCACTAATGTGTGCCCACAGGTTAGCGTTTCTTTGCATCTTGCTCTAAATGAGTGCTAGTCACTGTTACATGTCTCTGAAGACATAACTGCTGCAAGCTAAGAGGCGATAGGAGCTGGCACACCCTACTGAATGTGTCACAAAGTTCTGGAAAGTAAGCGAGAGCCCCATAGAGCTCCAGGCACTGGGCAAAGGGAAACTGACTACACTTGGGAGCTGTATTCAAAGCATCAGTTCTAAATAAGTGGCTCTGGGCTCCCCTGGTGGCGCAGTGGTTGGGAGTCCACCCGCCGATGCAGGGGACACGGGTTCGTGCCCCGGTCCGGGAGGATCCCACATGCCGCGAAGCGGCTGGGCCCATGAGCCGTGGCCGCTGAGCCTGCGCGTCCGGAGCCTGTGCTCCGCAACGGGAGAGGCCACAACAGTGAGAGGCCCGTGTACCGCAAAAAAAAAAAAAAAACAACAACAACAAAAGTGGCTCTTAGGAGAGTTCATGCTTAGAGAACAGCAGGCTGTGCTCTTTGCCTTAAGACGTCGTCCTCCTCTGTCCAGACACAGCCCTCCCCTTCCTCACCTCTTTCCCCCCTGAACCCCCCCAAAACTTTGAGCCCCTGAACTCCAGCGTGACTTCATCTATCCAGAGTTCTTGCCCTGCGAAGGGGCAGCAGGCAAGAAGACCCCAGGCCAAGGGAAAGGGCAGGGGCAGGAAGGGCAGCAGAAGCCCAGCCACCCTGTTCTTCTGTTTCAGGGTTGGGGGGCTCAGGGCCCTCTGAGGTCTAGGGTGGGGCATGGAAGGAAGCCCCAAGTTGGCAGCAGCAAACCCGGGGGGCAGGGCTAGTCGGCGGCTGCCTCCCCTTGGCCTCCCCTCCCTGGGTTGAGGTGGCCTCTCTCCGCCGCCTAGCCCCCCGGGACCCCTCGCTGCCCTCCCGCCAGGTGCTTACTCTGAGGTGCAGGTGGTCAGTCCAGGAGCCGATGACCTTGTACTCGGCAGAGCCGTTGCGTAGCTGGTACTGGTAGATGTCATAGCGCCCAGGTGCGTCTCCGTTCTCATTGAAGGTCACAGGGTTCCCCGCGATGCCTGCGGGGGCCCGTGGGGGTCACACGCTCAGCTTCTTTGCTGAGCCTTCACCCAGAGTCAGGAAGGATCGTGAGCCCAGGGCAGAGACACCTCTGTATGGAACCCCTTGGAAGCATCTGAAGAGACCCCCGCGCACTCCCACCCCATGGAGCCCCAGGACCCCTTCCCCAGGGTTGGGTGGTGCCCCCACCTGAGAAATTGACGCTGCGGATGTACTTGAGCAACTGGGTGCCGTCCACAGGGTCCATGCGCGGGCAGAGCCCCACGCGGCCCGGACACAGGTCACGGTGCATGGCGTGCAGCGCGTGGCCCATGGCGTACACGGCGTCGATCACAAACTGCACCTTCCCCTCCTGCTCGTACGCCGAGTCCTGCCCAATGCGCTCACGGCCTGCAACGAAATATTCAGAGTGGGGGCGCCCATGAGGCCCACCATCCTCACAGGTGTATGGTGGGAACCACAGCATACCTCGGTGTGCCCTGGGGCCCAGAGAGCCCACCTGGGCACACCTAGGTCTCCGGGCCCCTGGCCCAGTGCTCGCTCCATCACCCCAGGAGATGGTCTTGTGGAGGGCCCGGGGAATGGTCCTGAGGTCTGCTGCCCTCACTACTGTACCGCTGGACCCTGTGCCCTAAGGCCCCAGAACAGCCAGGGCAGGCTCCCTTGTCCCCATCACCCTTGGAGGGCAGTGAGCCTGCGGGTCTCCCTGTGGCCGTGGTGCTTGCCTGCCCTCCCCCAGCCTGGCTTGGACCAAACACGGGAGCAGCTGGCCCTCACACAGGCAGGAGCTGTGACTGTCCATGAGGGCAGTGGTGCCCTACAGCAGCTCACTCATGGGTAGCCCCAGCACAGGGTATGGGTGGGGAAACTGAGGCCCAGAGAGGGTGAGAGACCTGCCACAGGTCCCTCAAGATTCAGGACACCAGATGCCCTCAGTGACTTCCAGATGCCCCAGACACCAGAAGGCACCATCATCCCCATCCACTCCTCCCCCATGTCAGTAACATCCCCCCATTAGCCACGGTGAGTGAGCTTTGCAAAATGGGGAACCCACCCCACTCACCCCCTTCTCACTGCAAACAGCAGTGGCTCCCTAGGGCACTGTGACCTCCCATCCTCACCCCCTGGGCTCTGGCCACACCCAACCCCTCTGCTCTGGGCCCTGTGCAAACTCTTTGCCTGCCGGAGGTCTCGATGTCCTCTTGGTAAAAAGATCATCATCCTGCCTCACAGAAGTGCTGTGAGGCTTGAATGAGATGAGATAACAGAAAACACGTGGCACAGAGTAGCTGACTAAGCCACATTGTTATTATGTTTAAGTGGTCAGAATAGAGGGTTTCTAAGGTGGGCTACAGAGGTCCCGGGGCCAGAGCAGGCCAGGAAAGCTTTCTGGAGGAGGAGGAGCTCCTGGCTTGGGCCCTGGGTAATAATGATGATGAAGAATAAGGACTGCTAACTTCTTTTTTTTTTTTTTTAACTTGCTCTTGTTTACTTTTTTTTAAACTTTAAATTTATTTTTGGCTGCATTGGGTCTTCGTGGCTACACATGGGCTTTCTCTAGTTGTGGCAAGCAGAGGCTACTCTTCGTTGCGGTGCACAGGCTTCTCACTGTGGTGGCTTCGCTTGCTGCAGAGCACGGGCTCTAGGCACGTGGGCTTTGGTAGTTGCAGCACGTGGGCTCAGTAGTTGCAGCATGCGGGCTAGAGCGCGTGGGCTTCAATAGTTGCAGCGTGTGGGCTCAGCAGTTTTGGCGCATGGGCTCTAGGGTATATGAGCTTCAGTAGTTGTGGTACGCGGGCTCAGTAGTTGTGGCTCACAGGCTTAGTAGTTGTGGCACACGGGCTTAGTTGCTCCGCATGTGGGATCTTCCCAGACCAGGGATCGAACACATGTCCCCTGCATTGGCAGGTGGATTCTTTTTTTTTTTTTTTGCAGTATGCGGGCCTCTCACTATTGTGGCCTCTCCCGTTGCAGAGCACAGGCTCCGGACGCGCAGGCTCAGCGGTCATGGCTCACGGGCTCAGCCGCTCCGCGGCATGTGGGATCTTCCCGGACCAGGGCACGAACCCGTGTCCGCTGCGTCGGCAGGCGGACTCTCAACCACTGCGCCACCAGGGAATCCCCAAGGATTGCTAACTTCTATGGAGCATCCACTCTGTGTCGGGCACTCTTCTAAGCCCTTTATGTATATATTAAGTCATTGAATACTCAGAACAGTGCTATGAGGTGAGTAATTATCCCCATTATAGAGATGGAAAAACTGAGGCACAGAAAAGCTCACTGGCATTCCAGGACCACAAAGAGCTGGATTTGACCAGGTGCTCCAGCTCCCAGCCTGTGTACCACACTACACCTGAGAGATTGTAAGAGCCTGACTGCAGGGGGACGGCAGGAAAGTGGGGGGCGGGATGGGGCAGGGGCTCTGAGGTGAGGACACAGGGGCCGGAGGATGGCAGAGGAGAGGAAGGGAGAGTGCTAGGGAACCCCAGCTTCCTCTCCCACAGCCCCTGCGTACAGCATGGCCTGCAGCCTCCTCCCTCAAGGCCAGGACAATGAAATTTACCCTCATACACACACACACACACACACACACACACACACACACACACACACACACACACATACACACACTCACACACACACACCCATGCCTCCCTGCTAGAGGGCTGGTGCTGCACCTTACAGAAGTAATTCCCCAGCGGCCAGCAGAGTGAATGGCTGCACCTGTGTCCCACCCCATGGGCCATGGGCCTGGGTGTCCCATGTCTGTCATGTGGGGGGTCAGGTTGAGGCCCCAGGGATCCACAGATCACCCCCTAGATTCCTCTATTTTCAGCCAATGTATGGCCACTGTGCCCTGCCGCCCAGGGCTCCCACGGAGCTGATGGCTCATCTCATATCCTTGTCTTGGCCACCAAGACTCTGTGACCAAGGTCAGAAACTGACTCCAGTACCCCAACCTCAGGGTCAGAGATCAAAGGTCCCCAGTACACAGACTGGACAGTTTAGGGGCAGATGCCCAGTTGGCTCTGGGGGCACTGCTGGGTCCAGAAAGAGCCCACAGCTTTTACGGCGTGGCCTTGGGGCTGGAGACAGGGTAGTCTTCAAGGGGGCTCACCTGGCTCTCCCAGGGGTCAGCTAAGCCCCTGGCTACCCACTACACTTCATTCACACAAGAATGTCTGGGCTGAAACCCCAGCTCTACCCTGTACTCTAGCTGTGACCTTGGACCTGCCACCTCATCTATCGGGCTTCAGTTTCCTCATCTGCAAAATGAGGATAATGATGGTACTTACCTCATAGGTCGAGATAGGGTCCCTATGAGGATAAATGGGTTTATATTCACAACGGGTCATAAAGAGGGGCCTGGTACTTGCCAGGTGCTGCAGAAGTTTGTTAAACACAAGGGTACAAAGAGTTCTAAGCCCTGCCTGCCTCGGAGCTCCTGGGAGAGCAGAGCTTTGCTAACAGGCAAAGCTCTCTCTAGGCCATGGCACAAACAGAGATGGATGGACAGGAGAGGCAAGTTCTCCAGCCTCAGCAGCCTGCCCTCTTACTCAAGGCTACTGATCCCAGCTTCTGAGAGCCAGGAGAGAAGCGCAAGGGACAATCCTGTCCCCGAAGGGTGACAGACGGGCCTGGGGCAGGGTTGCATGGAAGGCCCCAGCCCCAGACCCCACCATCACCCCCAGCCCCCAGGTCCTGACCTCTGTATCCCGCTGCTCCATGCTCCCAAAGCTCCCATCACGCTCTCATTTCCTAAGGATGAGAGACTGAATTATTAACCAGGATGGAGGGGGAGGCTGCAGCCACTGCAGAGAAGCAGCAGCTCTATCCCAAGGCCAAGGACACACCAGGCTAAGGGACCCTGGCTGAGCTGCCCTCAGCCCCCTCCTCTCCCTATCTTCCCAGGGGTCCCTCCTCAGTGTCCAGCTGAAGCATCCATCCCTGGGCCACTCAGGTCCAGGACCACGTGCTCTCACCGGGGTCACGAAGCCACCTGCACCGGCACTGGAATACAGATGACCCCACAGGAGGTCCTCACCAGGGGAGCCCACCTGTGCCTGGGGAGGCTCCCGTGGGAAGGGCTGTGGGGTCCTGCGGGCTGTGGGCTGTCAGCAGCCTTGAGCGCCGCGCCTTTGGGGTCTCCACCCCAGAGCTGTCATGGCGCCAGCCATGGACTTCTAGAGACTTCCCAACACACTTTCACGTCCTTGACTTTTGTCTCAAGTCTGCCCCCAAGTACAAATGAGATAACAGGGCAGTGAGGTGCCCTGCAAAGGGAGCGGCGGGCCTTGAGTGTGACCCCCTACACACACACACACACACACACACACACACACACACACACACACACGCCCTTCAAACTCTAAGGGCACTTCCCCCGAGCCCCACAGGAAGCAACAATGACACAGCCTAAGTGTGCTCCCTTTGGGGGAGGGGGAAGGGATCACAAACACAAGTCAAACAAGGTCCAGACATGCTGTGCTGCACGTCGGAAGCTGTGCCCATAACCCGTGCAGCTCTCTGCACACCCTCGACTCTTCAGCAAATAACCCTGCAGCATGGCTGGTGCCTCCTCTTCCCCGAGCCTCTGGGACGTAGGCCAGACTGGCCCCCGTCACAGAGGAGGTAACTGAGATTTGCAGGTGGTCGAGTAAGGTACCCAGAGTCTTGAGGGAATCCTGGCTCCCAGCTGGTGTTCCTACCCACCTGGGGATTGGCCTGGCTGGTGAGTGGCTGGGATTTGAACCTGGATCTCTCTGGCTCCCAAAGAATTTCCACCACCCTGAACTGTCTGCCTCCTTCTCCCTCCATCCAGCCCCGACCTGCCTTCCCCCTTCTCTGGGGCTCAGGCCTTGCCCCAATTGTCTGGCCAGGCCTAACCAGGAGCTAAGGATCCCTGTCTCCAGGGCCGGAGGAGGCAGATGGCCATGGAGGGAAGCGGGGGGTCAGAGGATCCCCTTTCATGGGTGGTTGGGACCCCCAGGCCCAGACAGGGGAACCACAGTTCTGGCAGGAAACAAGACACACATTTCCGAGAGCTCCTAGAGGAGATAAATTCCAGACACATGGCAACGATGACAGCAGCAACAGTTTGAGGATGTCCTAATTGTGTCCCAAGGCACAGTGAGCCGGAGATGTGTTCGGCTTAGCCACGGATGACAGCCAGCCCCGGAACCATCCGGGAGAGGACTTTCTCCATCAACCCCCCCCCCCCCCCCCCCCGCAGCTGTGGTTACTACGGTGACTGCAGCCTTTGTCTGCAGGTTGTAAATTGTAATTGAAATGAGTTTTCAAGGTTGAAATAATCAGAGTTCCTCCCTGTCTCCCTGCTCGCCTCTCCACAACTACTCACCCCACCCAGCCGCAATCCTCCTGAGTTCTAGGCTCATGTGTACACGCACACACACTCCCTCACATAAAGGTATACAAAATCAGCCACAAATACACCCCCGTATTTTCACATCTACACATATAAAGTAGCAACACACAAACCTGCATGCATTTATATGCATCCCTATGCACGCATCTATGTTCAAACATGTAGAAACATAAGTGTCCATATAAACACATACTCTATATATTGGGTTGACCAAAAGTTCGTTTGGGCTTTTTTTAAGATTTTTTTTTTTTTTTTGATGTGGACCATTTTAAAAGTCTTCATTGAATTTGTTACAATATTGCTTCTGTTTTTATGTTTTGGTTTTTTGGCGCGAGGCATGTGGGGTCTTAGCTCCCCGACCAGGGATCGAACCTACACCTCCTGCACTGGAAGGCGACGTCTTAACCACTGGCCCATCAGGGAAGTCCCTCGTTTGGGTTTTTGTAACATCTTACGGAAACCCGAACAAACTTTTTGGCCAACCCAATACACAGCTACACAAGGAGCATGACACTCCCACAAGCACGTGGTCATTCAGATTCACTGTCGCTGAGGAGCCCCACGAGCAGGTCCTGACAAGGATATGAGTGCAAGTGTTTCATCTGGGAGGTGATGGCTGGAAGCACAAATTGGGGGTGAGGAAGCGAGGCAGAGACGGGAAGGGATGGGAAGACACTAACGCCAGGTGTGAGGCTCAACCCCGTGGGGGGCTCTAGAAAACTGTGTGGCCTATGACTCAGGGCTGCCCCATCTGAGGGGATAAGTAGCCCCACTCCCACCAGTCTCAGGCTGCAGACTCCCCCCGGGGACATTAACTCCATTGGCAAAGCAGGGCTGGGGAGCGCCGAGGGGACCTGGGGCAACACACCCACAGGTTCAAGTCCACACGTGTAATCGGCGTAGGTGTGTGGACATACCACACACATCTACACACATATAAACTTGCACCTACATACAAATGCACAAACATACACACCGGTTTTCATCCCTTGTGCAAACTTCCAGGGAGCAGGATAAGAGGGTCTTAGGATGCCCCACCCCCAGGGAGAGCTGTAGTGCGTGGTTCTGCCCTGGACCAGCCATATGACCCTGGTCAAGTAAAATTTACGTCCCCCAGATGTAAATCCAGGGTAATAACACTTACCTTGAGGGGCCACTGAGAGGATTCAAGGAGGTGCAGACGTAAAACACGCAGCATCATGCCTTATACGTAGTGCTCTCTAAGCCTCCGTTTTCCTCTCCTCCCTAACACTTCCCCGCGGAAAACTCCCCACCCCTGGAGGCCTCCACCCCAGCCCTGGGCCGCCCCTCCAACCTGTCTGCAGCCCGGCACGTGCTGGGTCTTCCCAGACCCCCAAAAGATGAGCGTGGGGTGCCCACCCCACGGACAGGGGCCCAGGTCAGCGCCCACTGACACTCAGATGGGGGAGGAAGCTGCCACCTGGGTTCCTGGCCAGTCCCCCTCTTTCCTGACTCTGCCTGTGGTTGAGCCATTCTCCTCATCACCTCCCTGGAACACGCAGGTCTTTCTGAGGGTCCCCGAGTCCTACTCCGGAGGCCAGGCTCCACCACCCCGGCATCCCCAGAAGTCACAGAGCAGGCTCCCCCTCCTTTCCGGGTAGGGCACCTCTAAACAACTCAGCCTGGTGCCCCCACCCCTAGATCTGTTCCACCAAACTCCGCCACAGCTCTCCGCCAACTCCCGTCCTGGGGAACCCTGAGCCAGCCCCAGTGTCTTGGGGGGTTAGGGGTGGGGGCCCGTAACGGTCACCCTCTCGGGGGCGGGGAGGGGAAGAGTCTTGCCCAGCAGTGGGGGCAGGGGGTGGTGGCTCCTGACTCCTCCAGGTGCTCTCTTTCTGGCTCTCAGTGGTGGTACAGCCCAGGGCTCCCCGAACTTGAGCCAGCCTCAGGCCCCTTTTGAAGGAAAACAATTCTGTCCCAGGATAATCCTAGGATGAATGTGGGCCCAGGATGAAAATACTGACATCAGAGGCTGAAGCCCTGGCAGTGACAGCTACTTCCAACTGCAAATTATCACAGGAGCAGAGAAATTGTCTTTGCAATCTGTAAAGACCGCTTTCAGAAGGCCGTCAAATGAAAATGCCAAGTTCAAGAATCGTCATGGAGCTCCTAGGTCGCTGAGAGTCTGACCTCAAGAACGTATCCCCAGATGTCCACAGACCCTAGTTCAAGAAACAGGACGTGGACGTCCGGCCAGATGGGAGCAGCTCGACACCCCACCCCCCATTCAGCCTCTCACTGGCCTGCCGAGTTGCTTAGCATCTCTGAGCTTCGATCCCCTTTTCTGTAATGAGGTCGGCTCCCGGGACCATTAGAGAAGAGTGATACCTGCAGCAGAAGCCACACTTGGCACCTGCACAGGCCAGCTCCCAGGGAAGGCCATTCTCTACTCCTCACTGGTTCTGCCCAGCCCAGGGGCCTGGGCTTAGCTCTCCCAGACAGGGTCAGACTGGGGCCAGGGGTGAAGGGGAGGCAGCTCGCGGGGCCGAAGTCACAGCCAACCCCCCACGTGGATGCCCCTTCTCCCCCATCACCCAGCCATGCTCCTTTTCCTTCCAGGAGCATCTAGTTTTTCCTCTACCGGATCTTTGCTGTCAACATAGAAATACGTTTTAATTTCTTCCATTTAAACAGAAACCCTTTCTTGACCCCACTTTTCCCCCAGCTAGCAGCCCTCTCTCCCTGTTTACAACAAAACTTCTCAGAAGGGTTGTCCTTACTCATTGTCATCAATTTCTCTCCTCCATTTTTCTCCTGACCAACCCCAGTCTGGGTTTTGCACCCACCTCTCCCAGGAATCTCCGCGTGGCTAAGCCTGACCCTCCACCCCCGCCCCATCTCAGTGCACCACCAAGAACCTCAGAGTCATCCTTGATTTTCTGCCATCTTTCTCTCACCTCAAATCCTTTAGCAAACTCTTGAGGCCACACTGCAAAACTGATAAAGAATCAGACTCCTTCTTACCATCTCCATGGCCACCACCTGCTCCAAGTTCCCATCACCTCCCACTTGGACTACAGCCCCGGCCCCTAACTGACCTCCAGCTCTTTCCTCACCCCCATCTCTGCTCCAGGAGGCAGCCAGAGTGAGCCCATTATAACATAAATCTGATCACGTCAATCCTTTCTCAAACCCTGCCATGGCCTTGTCTCATTTGGCATTAAAAGACTAAATCCTTACAAATTGCCGACAAGGCCCACAGACCCGTGCCACCCCGCCCCACCTCTCGGACCCCATCTCCTACCTGTTGATCTCTCTGCTCCAAGCACATGGGTCTCCTCACTGCTCCCGAGACCTGCCAGGCCTGAGCCTACCTCAGGGCCTTTGCACATGCTGTGCCCTCTGCCCGGCATGCTCTTTCCCAGTCACCTTCCCAGTGAGGACTTCTGACCTCCTGATTTAAAGGTGCAACATCCCTAGTCTCCCAGAACTCTCCAGGAGGCCTCCTGGATCTGTCCTCTCTGGTCTCATGATTAAGCTCTCTGGAGGCCCTCAGCTCTGACTACTGGGACCACACCATCATGTACCACCTTGTCTCCAAGGCCATATCATCTCCCACCTGCAGGGGGAGCCCCTCAGGGCAGGTCTGTCCCCTTCACAGAGCCCAGCACAGGGCTGGGGACACAGTCAGCCTCTGAGTAAACGCCAGCTGAACAAGTAAGAAACAGCACTGCGGGGAAGGGCTCAGGACCCCTGTGGCCACCAGGTGGCTGACGGCTTGGGCAAATGTGAGTTCCTCTAATGAGCGGCACAACCTGGCGCATACTAGGTAATCCCAAATGTGGGTCTTCCTTCCTTTCCCCAGGTTCCTTTAGGAATGTGGAGGTGAAAAGAGCCACGAAGCCAGGCTGGAATAGCCAGAGGGCCCTGGGGCTGGGACATCAGCTGGCCTGAGGCAGGACATCCCTGGAGCCAGATGGCCAGAGTTCAAATCCCAGCTCTGCCATTTTCTACCTGTATGACCTTGGGAAAGTCTTTAACTTCTCTGTGCCTCGGTTTTTTCATCTGTAAAATGGGTTGCTGTGAAAAGCAAATGCAAAACACTACAACAGAGCTTGACATGTAATAAATGCTATATAAATATCAGCTGTTGTTATTGTTATTGCTGCTGGCACAGGCTGGGTGACCAGCATCTCCCCACACATCCCCAGCTGCCATGCGGCCACCCTCCCTCTCAGTACTCCCGGCCCCTGGGAGCAGCAGGCAGTAAATCTCTCCTATCTCCTCGTAAACCAGGCCTTCCTCCACTCAGCCATCACCTGGCTGGCAGTCCTGTCAAAAAGACGGATGCCACATCTACCTTGTTTTCAGCTTTAATTCCCAAGCCCTGCTCTGCGGGCTCCTGGGGAGGGGGCCAGGAGAGGAGGTGGGAGGCGGGCACTGCCCTCCCGCAGGCCTTGACAGCTGCAGAGACGCCCTGCTCCGTGACCCCTATCTCGCTCAGGTGTGGAGCAGCCCGCAGGCCACCTTCTAGTGCTTCCGGCAGATCGCCTCCACGCCTTCTCTGGGAAACCATGAGAAAGGCAGCTCTGCTAGTGACAGGGCTCTGGGGAATGGAAGTGGGTAGTATGATTCCCATTTTACAGTGAGAAAACTGAGGCCTCAAGAAGTGACCTGCCCCAGGTTGCACGGCTAGGAAGTGGCAGCACTAGGACTCACACCCAGTTCAGGGGGACTCGCACAGTTGTGTATTTGAGAAAGAATGGGTGCCCACGACCACTTGCCGCTTTGAGACACACCAGCCCAGTCTCCAACTGCCAGTATCTGCCACTCTTCTGAGACTCTCTGGCCACAGAAGCCCTCTTTGCCAGCCATTTGGCATGTGGAGGCACTGAGGAATTAACACCCTCTGGGAACAGCCAGCAATGATTGACGGGAGTTGGTGTACACACACCCCAGCTCCCTCACACCTCCAGCGGGATGACTGCCAGGCGTGCTCCTTTCTCTCTCCAGAGCCCCCGGGGGAGTAAAGTTCCAGCTGCTCACAGTGGTAACCTGCTTGGTATCACACCCTTTATGTCTGCCTTCCCTCCCCTGCCAATGTTTCCTGGGATTCTCTCCCAAAGAAACGACTGGCTCTCAATTCCTTGTCTTGAGGAGAATTCAACTTTTTTTTCATGCAGGCCGCGCTGCACGGCTTGTGGGATCCTAGCTCCCCAACCAGGGATCGAACCCGAGCTCTTGGCAGTGAAAGTGTGGAGTCCTAACCACCAGACCACCAGGGAATTCCTGAGGGGAATTCAACTTAACACAGCCTTGAAGGATGGATGGGATCTTCCCAAGTGTAAGACCCCAGCATGAGAAGGTCCTTCCCACCCTCTGAGAAGGTCATCAGGCCCGTCTGTTGCCCTGAGGAGGGAAGGCATGGACTTTGGCAGAGCAAAGGGCAGGGGAACACAGGAGTGGCACTCGCTCATGCTGAGATCGTGGGCAGGGCCTGAGGGACTGAGACAGGCAGAGGCTGGCTATTGAAACTGTTAGCAATGAGGGGACCAGAGTGGGCCCACCCGGTGTGGATACCAGGCAGCCTGGAAGAAGTGAGCGTGGAGCTTGGCTCGGGAGACAGAGTGAGGCAGGTGGAGAATACAGGGCTAGCTGAGGGCAAGCGAGACGATGGCTGGGGGCGTGGGAGGAAAGGAAGTGGGAGAGGCAGGTGGGGCACCAGCTGGAGAGCCAGGCTGCCTGGGTACGAAGCCAGCCCTGCCAGTTCTCTAGCACTGCGATGTTCACCAACCACCTCAGCGTCCCCTTCTGTAAAATGGAGGCAACGCTTGTGACAGCCTACACCACCCACCCTCAGGATGCTGTCCTCCCCGTCGGGGATCCTACAACGGACAGAATCCTTACAGCAGACTTGAGCTGTTAAATTACCCAGTCGCAGGTAAATCCCACCTCTCCCCCTCCCTCTCTATCAACAACAACCACCATTCTGTCAGCGCTGATCGTACACATCCTTTTTCAGCTTCTTCATACTCTTCAAACACATCACCAATCCTTCCAACAGCCCACTGAGATGGGTGGTGACTTCCCTGCCCTCTCTGAGACTCAGAGAGGTTAAATAACATGTCCACGATCACACAGCAGGGAGGAGGCAGAGTCGGACCCAGACCCTGACCCGTTGACAGGTGCCCGGTCCAGAGCCCGTACTCCATGGGTGTCACCCCAGCCCTCCTGGCCTAAGGGACAAGCTCAGCTCAAACCTGGATGGGGCCATGAGAAGCCAGAGCTGCCTCCCCCTCACCCAGGGTGGGTCTGAGGTCCCACAAACATTCCCAGCAGCTCCCCTACCCCTCACCTCACCCAGAGATGGATGGGCTCACTGTGCCTGATGTGGGGCCGCCCAAGGACCCTTACCAGCCTCTGCTGGGGCTTCAGATGCAGCGAGAAACATCCAGGTCAGCTGGAATATGCTGTCCTTCCACCCCTCCCTGTGGTGCTTTGCTCACGCCTTCCCCACTGCCTGGGGAGCACGCCGTCGCCCCTTCCATCACCCACCTCTCCTTCTGAGGCAGTGCTTTCCATACCTGGCTGCACATTAAACCACAGGGGCACCTTTTAAAACTCCTGATGGGGCTTCCCTGGTGGCGCAGTGGTTGAGAGTCCGCCTGCCGATGCAGGGGACACGGGTTCGTGCCCTGGTCTGGGAGGATCCCACATGCCGCGGAGCGGCTGGGCCCGCCCGTCCGGAGCCTGTGCTCCGCAACGGGAGAGGCCACAACAGTGAGAGGCCCGCGTGCCACAAAAAAAAAAAAAAAAAAAAAAATCCTGATACCCAGGTGGTACCCAGGGCCAATTACATCAGAATGTCTGGGGCTGGGAGCCAGGGATTGGTCGGCATTTGAAAAGATCCCCAGGTGATTCGATGTGAGGTTCCCAGCCCTAGATACACAAAAAACCCACTGGGAGAGCTTGAAAAACAACCCACCCCTGAGGTTCTGCTTAGTGGGTCTGGGGGGGGGCCCTAGTAGAGCTCTAAAAGTTCCAGGTGATTCTGATGCACAGCCAGGCTTGAGCACCACCCTCTTACAGTTCACCAAGTGCCTCCAATCAGCTTTCTCACCTGCATCCCCAGACACCCTCTGGGCTGGCCTACCACCAATCCCATTTCTCAGATGAGAAAGCTAAGGTCCTGACAGGGTACAGCTGGCCTCAGGTTCCCAGTGAGAGTCTACACTCTCCTGAATCCTGATCAAGCCCTCCTTCCCCACCTGCTCTGACAGCCCACACACCTCCCTGAGGGCACCTAGAGAGGGCCCGTCCCCCCTCCCCCCACCAGTTCACCAGCAGCCGGGGAGTCCTGAAGAGGACTGGGAGTCTGGAAAGAGCTTACAAGGACTGACCAAGGCCTTCTCCCTGCCTGCGCCTCCCAGACCAAGAGGAGACTCCAGAAAGCCCCTCTCCCTTGGTGAGCCAGACACAGGGGCCGAGTCACCCCCTTATCCATGTTGCCCCCACTTTCAGTCCCACCCATCCCCATCTCCAAGCCAGGTCTCGTGACCTATAATCAGGGTGAAGATACAATCTTCTATCCCCACTTGGGGACTTTTGAGAATAAAAGGGGATGCTCTCAATAATTATGCCAGGAAGAGAGAAGTAAACAGGATGCTCCTACCCATGAGGGCCCAGCCTCCCATGCCCAGGCATGTTGGTACTTCTTACACCTTTGTTGTGATTACTGCCTCATAAGGACCTTTGCTGTGCAGCCTTGGGCAAGTTGCTTGACCTCTCTGACTCTCCATAGCCTCCATAATAAGGGGGTCATAAGAGCCCCTAGAGTTGCTTTGAGGGTGAAATGAGATGATGTTGTTAAAATATCTGGAACATAGTAAATGCATAGTAAAGAGTGGTGTTTATGGTTATTAGCTCACGCAAGAACGTCACCCCTATGTAAGACAGACATGCACATATATACCTTCTCTTTTAGACACTCACGTACATACACAGTCACATACAGTCACACACACAAGGGTGTACACACACTGCTGCCTACACCCACAGGAGTTTGCCTTCGTCCCCAGGGGACACCCACAGTCTTAAGTAGCCACGATTGCCCTGGCCACCAGAGGTCAGCATGCTCCTCACCGGCCCACCCACCTCACCATGCTCCCTCCTCCCCTGGCCCTAGTGGACCCACCCCCCCACCCCCAACTGCCAGTGATTCCATGCAGCATGTCCCTGCGGCTGACCCAGCGGCCCTTGCTCATCTGGCCCTCTGCCCAAGCTGCACCCATCAGTCCAGGAGACTGTAAGAGGGAGTTCATCATCCTTGCATGGCCACCACTCACAGTTGAGGGGTACACAGAGCCCTCCCAATGTCCCTGACGCCAGGTCCTGCTGCAGAGCTACCCAGACAAAGAGAGCACAAGGACCCACGTCCAACTGTATCAAAGGTGAACGCGCCAAGACGGCTACCACAGGGGTCTGAGGGCCTAGAACTCAGACCTGGGTCCACATCCTGCTCCACCACCTTTCATCTGCGGGAACTCAGGTCCCTTTACTTACCTGCTCTGAGCCTCTGTTTTCCATTCTGTAAAACAGACCCATCGTCCCATCCTCCCGTGGCTCATTCCCTGTCCTTTTCAGGACTTTGCTGAAGCGTTACCTTGCAGGGGGGCCATCCTCTTTCTTATCTATTTTGTTTCTACTGCACTTTTTTCCTTCTGACATAGTCTATAGTTTACTTACATATCTCGTTTATTGTCTGTCTCCCCATTAAAATAAAAACTGCAAGAGCTTTTCGGCTCTTTCATTCACTGCTATAACCATGGTGCTTAGAAAAGGGCCAGGGAGTGGGAGTCAAACTGGTGTCTGTTGAGTGACTGTGGGAACCTGGAGGGGTTAGAGATGGTTTCTGTAAAGTGCTCAGACCGGTGAGCGTTAGGATTCACAGGCAGCTGGGGTCAGTCAGGTCTGTGGGCTTGCCATAGGGGCGTCCAGATGAAGCCCAAGGTGAGCAGCCAGACGGCACCTCTGCCCAGACCCAGGAGCCCCTTCCCCTACTCAGCAGCGTCCTACGGCTGATGGTCTGAGAGATCACCGAGGTTTCAGCTACCCTAATCCCACCCACCAACAAGGCCCTGGTGTCAGACCTTGAGTCAGTCCTGGCCCCGCCCCTTATGCCCCCCCCACCTTAGGGCTCCGCCCCTTCTGGCCCCCAACTCCACCCCCAGGCAGCACCGCCTGGCCCCTGGACACTGCTACCCCTGAGGCAGTGTCCCGTAGCCACCGCTCACCCCACTTGACACTCTCAGCCTTCTCCCCCATAGCCCCACCCCCTCAGGGCCCACCCTGGCCCCGCCCCCTGAGGCTCAGTCCCACGCCCCCCCCCCCCCACGCGCGTGCTCACTGGTGCACTTCTTGACATGGCTGCCTTTCTTGAGCGCGTGGCGGCTCAACTTGCAATGGAAGTTGTCCTCCCAGAACTCAGCAAACCAGATGTTGCGCCGGTTGTTGTCCAGCGTGCGGCTGGAGAAGTAGCGGTCGAAGCCTGACAGGGAACCAGGATGTCAGGACCTCACGCCTCCCTTCCCCACCCGCCCCCTCCCCTTCCCTCTTCCCACAGCTTTCATGTGGCCCAGGCAGAGGGAGGCGGAAGGGAAGAAGAGCACATCCTCTGATCCAGGGCCCAGCCGGAAAAAACAAAATGTGGACCATTTCATTTTCTTCACAATGAAAAGAGCTGTATTAAATTCCAGGGAGAGCCTGTGTAATCTTACAACTGCTTCCTTTATGGACGAAGTACAGGATGAGGGTGTTTCTGCTGCTTCTTAACCACCAAAGTGGTAATATGGGGCCTCTTTGAGAAGGAGTCACTTGGGGGCCCAGAGATTAGAGCAGAGAGGCTGGTGGGGGGCAGGCACTCAATCCTGGGAGTACCTGAGCATTCTAGTTCTGAAGAGGAGACCGGACCAGAGAGTGTAGGGAATGATCCAGGTCACACAGATAAGATGGGGGGCTGGATCTTCCTCCTTCAAGTCCAGAACTTCCCCATCACTGACAGAGGCAGCCTCCTTCTCCAAATGCTCCTAAGGGCTTACCCACTCTGCTCTAAGCCTAGAAAACCCCATCCCAGGGTAGGCAGGCTGGTGAGTGAATATCGCCTTCTCTCTCCTACCAGTGCCCCCTCTCTATATATCGTGATCATTCCGTGTCATGGGCACAGCTGTCTGACTGTCGGAGCTGTCAGGGAGGTGCTGGCACTGGTGGGGGACTGGCCTTAGAGCAGAGTTTCTCAACCTTGACCCACTGACACTAGGCCCGATCATTCTTTGCTGGGGTGGGGGGCCGGAGCGGCAGGGGGCTGTCCTGTACATTTCAGGATATTGAGCAACATCCCCGGCCTCTACCCACTAGATGCTGGAAGCATCACTCCCTAATCGTGACAACCGAAAATGTCTCCAAACATTGCCAAACGGCCCTTGGGGGTCAAAATCACCCCCAGGTGAGAACCACTGCTCTAAAGGCTCCTCTAATGTCCCAGAGAAAAAAGGGGGACTTCCCTGGTGGCGCAGTGGTTGAGAGTCCGCCTGCCGATGCAGGGGACATGGGTTCGTGCCCCGGTCCGGGAAGATCCCACGTGCCGCAGAGCGGCTGGGCCCGTGAGCCATGGCCGCTGAGCCTGCGCGTGTGGAGCCTGTGCTCCGCAACGGGAGAGGCCACAACAGTGAGAGGCCCGCGTACCACAAAAAAAAAAAAAGAAAGAAAAAAGGGATTTCTCTGGCAAGTCCAGGGTTCAGATCCCAGTTCTGCCACTTAGTAGCAAGTATGTGTCACTTACTGCCACTACATGTCACTAAATCTCTCTGGTCCTTAAATGTATTCACCCACTAAATGTGGATAAAAGTTTCTTTTGAGGTTGCAGGGAAGACTGAATGAGATGTCCGTAAGGGGCCTGGTGTCTGCAGGTATCAAGAGCCGCAGTTATTGTTGTTTCGTGTTTATCATGGCTTGAGGCTGAGAGGGGAGGTGTGGAAACTTCTGCGGCCTATGCTCCCTCTGCCTCAGGGTGAGTAGAGGACACGGCGGTGTGACCCACATCCCTCCCCTGCTCAGGCCTTGGTCTCTTGGAAAGTTTGGTGGAAGCAGATGTCTGCAGGCCTTTCCACCTCCATCAGTGCTGGATTCTATTGACCAGAGCAAGAGCAGGGGAGAAGGCCCTGGGAGCCTGCCTCCCCCATGGGGAGGACAGTGAGGTCCCTGCCAAACTGAGCCATGAATAGGAACTTCACGCCTCACGCACAGCAAGGTTCTGGCCAGAGCAATCTGTTCCTGCCCAGGGTGACTGGGTTCTGTCTCAAGAGGAAGGGATGCCGGGCAGGGCAGGTGCAACGCCTGCCCCCACACCCAGGGCCCGCCAGACCCAGGCGGGCTCTGCAGGGAGGCCCCTGCCCCCTGGCATGGCATGCTCTTCTTGTAGCTTGCTGGCAGTGCCCGGCCCGTTCTGGCAGAGGATGCGCTCCAGGCAGGGCAGGGATCTCACCTCTTCTATCCCAGATGGGAGAAGGGATGAGAGTATATAGGGATGAAGGAGAGTCCTTGATAAATGAGCCTCCTATACTTGCCACCATCTCCCACACCCACAAATATCTGAGACGGGAGGAAGAAAGGTCCTGAATCTGGATTTGAATCCTGCTGGGTTAAGTGTGGCCAGAAAGGCTTCCTATCCCAGAACCCGAGCACAAAGAAGCTGTGAGCCAAGGAAGAGGAAAGACAGGATGGAGGGAGACAAGGAGCGGGAGAGGAAGGGCATGGGGCGCCGATCGGGGTGACACTGACAGCGGTGGTGGATGGTGCCGGCTGAGGGCGGCGGGCGTGCCGTCCGGGCTGCCGGGCCTACCTCGCACGGACATCCTCTTGGGGAGGATAGTGACGGCACCCTCGGCCACCTCCTCCAGGTGCAGCACAGGGGCGATCTTGGAGCCCCAGCTGTCCGAGCCCATCCAGAAGAAGTGGCCGGTCTGGTTGGCCTTCCGGGCCGCCTCCAGCACACGCCTGTGGGAACACGCACCAGCCCAGCCCAACCCAGCCGTGTCTGCCCGCGCGGCTGCCGCCACCCTGGCCACACCTGCCCTTGGCTGACCCCCTTCCCCGAGGCCCACACCTGTCCCCCTCCCAGCCTGTGCCTGGATCCCCCATCCTGAGCCACATGAGCCCAGGGCCCATAGCCGCCCCAGCACCCGTGTCATACCCGCAGGCTCACAGTTCCCTGCTGCCCTGGCCCACGCCTTCCTGTAGGCCCACGGCTTCCCCTCTCACCGATACGGCAGCCCTAGCCCCTGTCTGTTTCCCAGACCCACTCCTGTCCCCTGGGGCTACCTCAGTCCCTTTGCTCCTCAGTTTGGACCTGTCTGACTCAGGTCCCCAGAACCACATCTGCCCAGGCTCTGTCCTCTCAGGTACATGCCACGCTGGTCCTAAGCCCAGACCCACATCCCTTGGCCCTTTCTCACATTTATATCCACTGTCTCTCTCACACCCCCCACTACACCCTCCCCCTCTGCATGCCACTTCCTTCTGTGCCAAAAGTCCAGGTGCTCCAAAGAGCTGCTCCCCACACCCTCCTGGGTGGATGAAAGGGTGAGGGCAGCCAGGGCCTCACCCCTCCGCAGGCCCACAGTGACAGTGGTCCTAGTCAAGTCAGGGGCCCTGGAGCCCAGCACAGGGCCCAGCCCACAGGAGGCTTTCAGTCAGTGCTTAACGGATGCTTGAACTAAGTGGCCCCTCAGAGACATCTAGGAGGAGGAAAATAGGAGGGACTGGGCAGAATTCTCGCAACGCACCTCCTTCCACGGGGAGAGACTGGAGCAAGCAACTTGCTCGAGATCACACAGCGAGAGGCCAGGATACTAGAAACTGTCCAGGCCCTTCCCATGGACAAGCCAGGACAGACTCCGGGGCTTGGGGAGGCCGCTGCGCCTGTGCAGGAGGTGGCCAGCTGGGGCAGGACCGCCTGGGGCTGCCAGGGAGAGACATGTTTCCCAGCCCCGGGGCCCACACCTGCCCTCCTCCATCGTCTCCTGATGGACATTTCCAGACCCCCAAAGCTACCGCAGCCCAGGCAGGTGAGGGTGAGGCTATTAATACCTATTAATACCCGCCTGCATCCGGCCGGCCAGACACGACCAGAGCTGCCAAGACTCCATCTCTGTAAGGTCACCTGGGTTTATTTTTACTTCTGTTTGCTTCTGAAATGCCTGTGGATTTCCAGAAATGCGCCCCCCTCCATCACACCCCCCGCCCCCCGCAGCTGCTCAGGGAGTCAGTCTCAGGCCCTTCCCTCTCTCTCCCAGGGGCCTCTTCTCTGGGACACGTGGCACCTTCATCCTCCCCTCCCCGCGTGTGGGTCCATCAGAGCCGCAAGGGAGGCCTGGAGTGGGGTGCGTCCCGGGGCGTAGTGGGACCCAAGTTAGTGCTGGGCTCTGGGGTGGGAGTGGGGGCACGGGGGCAGCGACTGGTGACTGCAGGGAGGGAAAGAGCTCAGAAGGAGCCCCTCCTGCCCCCGTTGCCAGCGGACCTGTGGCAATAGGAATTTAGGGGACCTGAAAGCTTTGAGGGGGTCAGGAGCAGCCTCTGTTTTCAGCTTGGAGGTGCCAGATGGATCCTGAGGACTCCCACGCCCTGGTCCTTCGAGGCCTGAGAAACACCTATTAGAGCTGGTCCTTGTGGCTTTTGAGGCTTTAATGACCTTCCCGAACTCCCCCCTCCACCCCTCCAGGGACCCGACAATGTCTCCTGGGGGGATATCTGTTTTGCTGAAACTCAGGAGTCCAGGATGGGGTCTTCACAAGTGGGAAAGAGTGCTGGAAAGAATGCGACCCAGAGAAGATGCTGGTTAGCAATGGGGAGGGGGATGCACGGGGGGCGGACCGGGCAGGCTGGGCTAGGCAGGTGGGCAGGTCGACCGGAGGGCACAGCGGGCTCTGACAGCTCAGGCCAACTATCTGAGGGAGGAGGCCTGGGGAGAACCACATCTCCTCTGCCAGTCAGACTCTGAGCAGGGGCTGTGTCTCCCACTGAGACTAGGGAATCAAGGAGGCCGGCCCCTCTTGGCCCTAACATACCGTCTCGGAGGGGTAGTAGTGAGAGAAAAGGCAGGAAGAAGGGAAGTGGGTTAGGAGGGGTGCTCAGGGGTCATCTTCTAAGGGCACCTGAGTTTCTGACCTGCGACTCAGGACCCAGGGACAGATGTGCAGAGAGGTGGGGTGGTCCAGGGTTTCTGCACTGCATGGTTCTGGCACCCGGAGTCCACCTGCCCCCAATCTGCAGATGTGGAGACTGAGGACCAGGGAGGGGACAATACTGCCCACAGTGAGTGTGTACCCAAATCAGGACTAAAACCTCAGCCCAGGCCTCCTCCCGCTACTCTGAGCTCACCGAAGGAAGGAGGGAGGGGCTGAGAGGTGGCCAACCTTACCAGCCTCTGCTCTAAGCCCCTTATGCACGTTCCTGCGTTCAATACTCAAGCAACACCATCAAGCAAGCATAATTAGCTTCTCTTTTTTTTTTTTTTAAAGCAGAATAGAAGCCCTGAGAGGTTGAGGAACTTGCCTGAGGTCACACAGCTAGTAGGAAGGAGAGCAGGCGAGGAACCTAGGTGCTCTGACCCCAAGCCCACGGCCTTAGCCCCTCTGTAAAAGTACCTGCTTACCATCCCCAGTTGGCAGAATGGGTGCAGGAAACAGCGAGGGGAAGGGGAGCCCATTAGCAGTAGCCTGTGCCCCAGCCAGAAGGGTCTCCCCACCACCCACTCACTGGCCCACCCCATCTCTCTGGACCCCAGGGTGGGTCAGGCTTGCCTAGGAAGGTCTCCAGCAGGGATCCCCAGCTCTCAAGCCGCGCCCCAAGCCCCACCTGCCCTCACCTGATATCATCCTCATTGGCAAAGATGATGACTGCCCTGGCGTTCGAGGTCTCCAGGAGGCGCCGGATGATCTTGTCGAACTCCCCAGGCTTGGGTTCCCGTGGTATCTTGACCGACTGGGCAATGCACACACCCCCTGCAAGAAGGGCACCAGTCAGCCTGGGGCGGACAGAGTCTCTCCCCCAACCCACACTGCTGGGGGCTGCTTACGGCCCTGTAGCCTGACTCTTAGCTCCCAGGTCCCCATCTCTGGGCACGGGCTGTGTAGTCAGAATAGCCACAGTGGGAATTTCGGCTCCACAACTCACAAGCTTGGTGACCCTGGACATGTCACTTAGGTTCTTTGTGCCTCAGTTTTCATAAATAAAATAGGTTGTTAGCAAGAGGCAATGCAGCACTGTGCTTAAAGCTAGACTGCCTGGGTTCAAATCTCAGCTCTGCTACTTACCGCTGTGTGATCTCGGGCTGGTTACTGAACCTCTCTGTGCCTCTAATACATCATCTATAAAGTGAAGATAATGATACTACCTATTTCATAGAGTTGTTATAAAGCTAAGTGTGTTTATGCATATAAATACAATAATACCTGGCACATAGTAAGTGCTCAGTAAACATTGGTTCTTTTCAATGTAAGCACCTCATAAGGTTTTTTGGAGGAGTAAATCTGAGAACGAGAGCAAATTGCCCACCCTGGGCCATTAGTGCCTCTGGCACCCACATCCACACACACCAACCAGGGCTCTTGTTCCCGGGCCCCATGCTCATCAACAGGCCCCTTGGTAAGAGCAGTGCGCATGGCTGCTGACTCGTGCCCACACATCCTGGGCAGCAATGCTGCAAACCCAGCTACAGTCCTCAACCAGGTCTTCCCAGGTTCCCTTCCACGAACCCACAGGCCACTCAGTGTGTAAGTCTCTCCAGCTCCCACCCTGGCCTGGCAGGGTGCCTTGATACTCGAGGCCCCGCCCATCTTATTTGTGATCAGATTCCTAGCAGGGAGCTCAGGAGAGCCCCGGAAGGTCATTCTAACCGGAGTGCTTGGGGTGGAAGGACTGGAAGAGCTCTGATTGGGGTCAGAAGGTCTTTAGGGGCCCTCCTGTCACTCCTTCTTCTCTGGGCCACCACCTACCTGGCTGGGTCCTGGGGGAGGGGACCCAGGGCCTACCTGCCTCTCAAGCTCATGCCTCTGCGAGAAGCCCAGCCCCCAAGTCTGCAGGAGCCAGGATGCAGTCAACACACACCCCGGAATTCACAGCCAGGCCATGTGGCTTACAGAACCCCTGGGAGCACTTTCCACTTCACCCAGCCAGTCCCCAGCCTCAGACGTGTCTCTCCAGTGCTGGTGGGGGACAGGTATCATGTGTGTATTTCAATCTCCCCTCATCTCCTGCTACAAAAGCACTGTGGACCACTGTTTCTATCAACTGCATTTGACAGGTGAGGAAACCGAGGCTCAGAAAAGAGAAGTGGTTTACCCAAAGCCACACAATTCCCTGCCCTACTGAGGTACAGAATGGGGGGCCTCCAGGGAGTAAGACCCCCCCAGGACCCCAGGTGGCAGAGGCAGGGCTCAGCTGATGGAAAAACATGAGGGATTTCTCTTGATGAAAGCAGATTCTTTATCTGAGACCATTACCTTCCTCTGGGTCCCACTCAGGGGTCTCAGCCCAGCTCCACCTCACACAGGAGCCCTTTAGGGCCCAGCCAAACTATCCACCTTGGCTGGGCACCTGGCTGTCACCCCTGGGCACCCCCGAGCCTTTGAATGGCTTCTCAGTCCAGGCCTTCTGTGCAGACTCCACGCACCTCTGCATGGAGGACTGGCTGCAAGGGGCTCCCAGCACAGGGAGAGGTAACACACCCACCTGCCCCCCGGGGAAAGGTGCCAGCACCCAGCTCCACCCAAGGAGGGCCCTCTACTCCTGAGCGTAGGTGGCAACCAGGGAAGGCTGCCCAAGGGTGGTGACCCTGAGCTGAGTCTTAGCAGGAGGAGGCGCAAGCAGCCGGGGGGTGGGGCGTTCTGGGAGAACAACGTACTCACACTAGAATGGGGGCTGCTCTGTGCCAGGCACCTGCAAGGCCTGGAGCCACACGACACAGACACATTCTCACGTTGCCAGGAAAGTAGACCCCCTGGTTCTCTGCACCAGGCAAGGCAACCACGGCCCCTGCCCCCTGCCCTGACCAGCACCCATTTCTCTTACTTTCTGCCACTTCCGTGCAGAGCAAGCTCCTCAAGACCTCCTAAGACACCCAAGGAAGCCCCAAGCACAGGAGAAAAGCAGGTCTACCAGGGGCTCATGGGGGAGGGAGAGAAGGAGAGAAGGAGGGAGGGTCTGGGGGCAGGACGGGGCCCCTCCGGTCCCGGCTCACAGAGAGAGCCCGGGGAGCCACTCTGCTGCCCACAGCACTGGCTCTGCCCTAACAGCGGCCGGGCAGACACTCAGCTCCCAGGTAAACCCTCCATATGGTTCCTTTCCAGTTAGAAGTTGGGCCAATTGCTACATTCCGCCCCCCCATCTGGGGAGACAGATGGACAAGAGGAGGAGGCTGGCTGAGGGGTTAGGATGTGCCACCTGGCTCCAGGAGGGAGGAGGGGGCCAAGGGGCAGAGGGGAGGCAGGCATAGAATAGGAGTTAATTGCTCTCAAGGAGGGAGAAACTTTTAGATTAAGTCGTATTTCTGGGCAATGCTCCCCCAAGAAGTTCCATAGGATGGCCCCACCTGACACGCCAGGGTATAGCTTGCAGGTTTCGTTTTGCTGGTGAAAGAAGAATGAGGTGACCACAGCTCGTCAGCTCAAATGTGAGCGAGTCGCAAGGTACTCGAGATGAGAGCTGGTCTGAGCGGGATGCGCTATTCTTACAACCACAAGGGTGGGGGGACTGGAGGGGAGTTTGGGGGTTTATGCAGAGCTCAGTACCAGTGAACGTTTATAAAGTGCCTGATGCCTTTGAATATTATTCGGCATATTTTGCATGGATTCACTCATCTGAGGTCCGTATCATCAGCACAGCTCCAATTTAGAGATGAGGACGCAGAAGTGCAGAGAGGTTAAGTGGCTTCCCCAAGGTCACACAGTCAGGCACAGAGTGGGGTTTGAATGCAGGCTGTCTGGCTCCTGAGACCACCCCTTCGCCCAGTCCAATGTGTCACGACCGGTCACGTGGAGTCAGGGACCAACCGGCACCCGTAAATATGGCTGGGCACAGGGCTTACCCTGGGCTAAGTACCACTGGTGTCACTGGCCCCACAGTGAGAAACCAAGTGTCTCCACGGCCCTCCTGACCCCATGCCACAGCCAGAGAGGACTGGAGTGGCCCAAGAGAGACCGCATTTACCAAGCATCCACGGCATGTCTGGCACTCAGTGAATCCTCACACAACCTGGGGCAGGGGCTAACAGCCCCATCTTACAGATGTGGAAACTGAGGCTCGGACATGCTAAGTAGACTGACGGAGGTCACATGGCCGGTCAGTGGGCCTGTAATCCAGGTCTGTGTCCAGAGCCTCCCTCCGGCAGAGAAGGGAAAGGCCCCAGTCGCTGGGTCTCTGTTAACCCCCATCTCCTGCAGCCCCTCCCCACCCCTGGGAAGATCTCAAGTCTCATGCTAAGCCCGCCAGCCCTCCCGTGTCCAGCCCCCGCCTCTGCAGCACCATGACTAGCACTCCCCTGGGACGCCCTCTTCAAACCTCTCCACCAGGGCGGGGGCACTTCTCTGCACCCCTCCTCCTTTACCACACGGACTCTCTCTTTGGATAAAAAAAAAAATCCATAAGTCCATACTGAGAGCAAATAGAATCCAATTAAACCCAAGCAGCGAGGAATGAGCCCATGCCCTATCTCTGCACAGAAGCTGGAACACTCCACCTGTCCCAGGCTCCAGGAACAGGATGATAAGAAGAGGGGCATGAAGGAGTCTGGCGTTCTCCGTGGCTCCCCTAGGCCTTCCTGGGTCACTCGTGGCAAGCCCCTCACCCCACACACAGCCCCAGCCCCCTGTCCAGCACCAGTTGCCGCCACATGCCAGCTGCGAGCTCCGCCATCCGCCCAGCCGGTGCCTCCGTGCAGGGCCGGGGGCAGGAAGCCGCAAGCACTTGCCAGGAGCCTCTGAGTGCCTGGGGGCAGTGGGGACCTGGGAGAGCTCCTGGCCCAAGTGCTCTGGGAACAAGGAGACTGAGGGCAGACTGCACCAGGGGGTCTAGAATCCTACAGGCCAGTGTGTCCCCCTCCACATCCTTCCCAGAGAAAGTCACACACGGGTGCAAGGGAACGTGCCCAAAGACGGTCACTGTGGCACTGTTCGAAACAGCAAAAAAATGGAAACCACTTAAATATTTTACAGCAGAAGAATGGCTAATCCGTGGTGTGTTTGCACAATGGAATATTACGTAGCTAAGATTCATAAAACAGCTCTCATGTATCAGCACGACAAAACCCTGAAAACATAAAGTTGGCTGATAAAGCCAAGTGCAGCACAATCTGTCCCATTTATGTAGAAATTAAAAGCAACAAATAAGATTTATTCTATAGGGACACACACATATATACGAGCAAAAGCTGCATGAAGGCAGATTTGTTCTATTGTATGCACCGCGATCTCCCAGTGCCTGGCACACATTAGGTGCTCCATAAATGCTTGTTGAATGACTAAACGGGGACAAGAAGGGAACTCATCCCCTTCAGAGTCGTGGGTAGAGGGTACCTCAAGGGAGGCAGGGATAGAACAAGACTGAGGGCTCCGTGAAAGGGCTTCCAGGCAATCCCCATTTTATTTCTTGAAAAAAAAATCAGAAGCAAATACAAGATGTAAAGATGTAAATGCTTGGTAAATGTGGACCCCAGAACCCAGGCCAGACCAAATTTTCAGACACGAGTGACAGTGAAGGCATTCAGTCCCTGTGTGCGCTGCCCTGAGCCTCTTTGTGCATCTGTGACACGGGGTCACTCGGCCACTCCCGGCTCGGTGGAATCCACAGGACACTGGAGGGGAAGCACATGGGGAGCCCACCTGGGGCTGCCCTCCTCCTCCGGCCATCTGGCTCTCGAAATCCTACCTCCCCCCCCCCGAGGACAGGCTCTTTCCTGGCCAGCCCTCCCTGGCACTGGAACCCTGCGCCTCCCCCAGGCTCCAGGCACCTGCCCTGACTTGAACGTGACATGGAGACTCCACTAGTGAAACTTGATATGGGTTTCCTCTTGCATTTTGTGGTCTCTGTGCCCTTTCCATTTGCAGTCTGGTGACCTTTCCCGGTGTTCTCTGGGTCCAGCCAATATATCTGGGTCAGTGTCTGCCTCCAGCTGCACTCCCCAAGGGCAGGGCCGGCTCTGCGTGTTTGTTTGTTCATTCGTTCATTCATTCATTCATTCATTCAAGAAGTGTCCTGCTCAGTTCCTGGCACATTTGGTCCTTAAGAAACAATAGCAAGTAGGGACTGCCCTAGTGGCACAGTGGTTAAGAATCCGCCTGCCAATGCAGGGGACACGGGTTTGAGCCCTGGTCCAGGAAGATCCCACGTGCCGCGGAGCAACTAAGCCTGTGCGCCACAACTACTGAGCCTGCGCTCTAGAGCCCACGAGCCACAACTACTGAGCCTGCGTGCCACAGCTACTGAAGCCCGCGCACCTAGAGCTCGTGCTCCGCAACAAGAGAAGCCACTGCAATGAGAAGCCCACGCACTGCAATGAAGAGGAGCCTCCACTCACCACAACTAGAGAAAGCCTGCGCGCAGCAACAAAGACCCAACGCAGCCAAAAAAATAAGTTAATTAAAAATAATAATAAAGAGGGCTTCCCTGGTGGTGCAGTGGTTAAGAATCCGCCTGCCAATGCAGGGTACACGGGTTCGAGCCCTGATCCGGGAAGATCCCACATGCTGCGGAGCAACTAAGCCTGTGGGCCACATCTACTGAGCCTGCGCTCTAGAGCCCGTAAGCCACAACGACTGAGCCTGCGAGCCACAACTACTGAAGCCCACACACCTAGAGCCCGTGTTGCGCAACAAGAGAAGCCACCACAACGAGAAGCCCGCACACCGCAACGAAGAGTAGCCCCCACTCGCCGCAACTAGAGAAAGCCCGCGCGCAGCAACAAAGACCCAACACAGCCAAAAATAAATAAATAAATAGATAGATAAATAAATAAAATTTAAAAGAAAAGAAAAACAAAAGCAAGTAAAACCCCTTCCTTGGGAGCTCAGTCTAGTTGGGAAGCAAGACAGGAAGAGAGAGCGACCAGCCCCAGGAGGGGCTCAGGAGACAGCATTGCTGGCCACACTGGTGGTGGGGAAGGCCCCCTGGGTGCCAGGCCCACCGCATGCTTCCCCAGACACCAGCCATCCAACAACGCACTCTGTCCTGTGTGCTACCGCTGCTTTTCCTTCACTGAGTCAACAAATGTTTACTGAGCACCGTTTAGATGCTGGGATGCAGCCATGAGGAGGACAGAGCCCCTCCTCCCATACAGCTCTCACTGCAGGGCAGAGGAGGAAACAAGCGGAGTGACGTGATGGAGGGAGGCTGGGGGCTGCATCCTAGGGGGCAGGGAGGCCGGGCCACGCAGTGGCAGCAGCACATGTGGACTCTACTCAGACTTTTTTCTAGGAGCTACTGCCTGGCCTGAGAGCCAGGAATTGAAGACACTTTGGACTTGTAAATTCCACCTGCAGGTGAGAGATCGCTGCTGAAATGCCCTCATTTTTCTACCCTTCGCTGTGTGGGACTGTCCACACTTGGCTCCCGCCATCAGCACAGATGACCCAGGGAGCTTATTTGAGGGCAGGGCCACGGAGACCTGCAGGCACTAAGGACTCAGCAGGGGGGCAGGGCGGGGCGGCGGGGGGGTGGTCATCAGCCCAGTTTCCCGCCTGAGGTGTCTCCCTAATGTCCTGGTGGACTCGGGTTACACCAAGTAGGATCACTGCACCTGTGCTCAGCTTCCTTCTTCTCTTGGCACCTCCCTGTCCCCCACGGGATGGCTCTCTCCACTCCACCCATCTAAATAAGTCCTCCCCACTCGCTCCAAGCAGCCCCCAGACCCCCTGCCTTCACGACACGCCAACCTGTGGGCTGAACCTAACCCGGTGGCCCAGAGCAGGCAAAAAGGAAAAGCCTCCTCCTGGAGCAGCCCGCTTTCACCCAAGCTCACCCCAGGTAGGGGGCAATCGGGGACCTGGGCTCCCCTGTGCCTTCCCAGAGCCCTCAGCCACATCCTCCAGGCTTGGGAATCCTCTTGTTCCCCCATCCTTCATTCTCTCACTCACCAAGAGACCTACCCTCGCCAGGAAGCAGCTAAGCAGCCAGCCCGCAGGCAGTGGGCAGCAAGGTGACCCAGACAGGGCACTGTGTCCACAGCTCCAAAGCCCTCTTGCTCTAACACCCAGAGCCCTGGGACCACATTCTGCAACCCAGGCTGTTCCCTCGCCCCAAGCAGCAGCCCGGGCTCTGGGCTCCAGACCAGGGGGGAGAAAATCCTCCCCCAGAGCGTCGAGCAATTTCCCTGCAGACAAACAGTGCAGGAGACCAGCAAGACTGGGCTCTTCTCCCCTTTCTCTCTTTCCCTTTTCTTTTTCTTTCTTTCTTTCTCTTTTTTTTTTTTTTGTCTTTTTAAATTTAAAATGGGAGAAAAGCAATGAAAGACAAATCCTAGGAAATCAAGTGGAAAAATCTACATTATGGCAAAATGTGAAGGCAGCAAATTGCAACATGGAGAGAAAGTGGGGACTGTTAGCAACCCAAGGGGGTCCCCCAGCTCCGCTACGTTCCTGCCAGAGAGGGAGTTGGGGGGAAGGCACGAAGGAGGCTGGGAGTTACCCGGGACTGTATGGCCTCACACACACACACACACACACACACACACACACTCACACACACAGAGGTCTTTCTCCCTGGTCCTCCCTTCTTTCCCTCCCACTCCAAACCATCTCTCAGGAAAGGGAGTTACTCAGAGGGCTCAGTGACTAACATGGTGTTACTTTTGTTTTCAACCAGGAAGGAAGTCCTTGTCTAAGTAAATGGAGCCACGTGGCAGATTCCAGGCAGTAGAGCTGTGGCTAAAAGGGTGTCTGAGGTCAGGAAGGCACCCAGGCCCTGAGCGAATGCCCCCTAACCTGTGGCTGTCCGGGGTGAGCGGGGCTGGGGGGCACAGCGAGGGGTGGACCCGCACTCTGGCTGGCTCTGGCTCCACAGAGGGCTTGAGGGCTCTCCGGGCGGCAGCTCAAGCCTGGTTCACGGCCACCATCCCCCTGTCTGCTCCACTCCCGGCCTGACTCTCCACCCTCCGGTGTCCACTCCATCCTCTTTCTAAAGCACAAATCCCTCTGACACATGGCTCCCTGCCTGCAGCCCTTGGTGGTTCCCCACCCGTGTGTGTGTGTGTGTGTGTGTGTGTGTGTGTGTGACATTCAAGGCCACATCTCCTCCTCAGGTCTGGTCCCTACAAAAATCCACCATCTGACCACATCTGCTGCCCCAACAGGCCTTAGCAGAGGCTGTTCCCTCGGCCAGCCCTTCCCTTGCTGGGCCCCAGTTTCTCCTCCGTGTCTGTCTCTCCACCCCAGCCCTCATGGGGCCCAGCACACACGCTGTGCCTGCTAGGGTCAGGCAGTGACCCACGCTTGCCGGTTGAATGAGTCACTGAGTGCCCGACTGACAGGGATGGGAGGGCTGGCGGGGCAGAAGCCGCTGGCACGGGCAGAGGGGCAGAGGCTCTGTAGGAATCTGAGGTAGCCACCTGCCACCTTCCCACTTCCTTTGGGAACCTCCCTGACCCCCAAAGCCCACTATGACCTCGCCTCTGAGCCACCGCCTGGTCACACGGAGTGCCCGAATGTCTGCATGCACAGGCTCTGGGCACCCACTTTGTGCCGGGCTCTGGGCTGCAAAGGTTATCCATGCACAGCGCCTGCAGGACACACTGATGAGCTCCAAGTACACATGGTGCTGGGCGTCCTGCACACCAGGACCTCTCTCTCAGTCCTGCCTTCTGTTGGGAACTTACTTCTCCACCTAGATGCAAATTCCTTGCTACGAGCGCTCAAGAAATGCACATGCAAAAGAACAAGTGGAGAAGTATAAGATAGCCATGCAAACAGCCGGGCCCCAAGGGCCAGAGCCGAAGACAGCTGGGCCAGTAGAGAAGGGCATGAGCGCAAGGCGACTCCAGCCCTGTGGGCACGGTGGGCCCACTGTGAGCGATCTGGCTGGAGCCAGGAAGACCCAGGTACCAAGGGACAATGAGGGGGAAACAGTCACTCCGGCTTCCCACCTGCAGGTGTCTCCCTGATATATACCCCATCAAAGGTTTGTGCAAAGCGTGGATACTGCACCTGCTGGCTTTCCCCTCCCCTCCAGTCTGAGACAGAGGGGAAGATGCCTGCTCCACTGCTTCCTGGCTGTGTGACTTTGGACAAGTTACTTAGCCTCTCTGAGCATCAGGCTTCCCATCAGTAAAATGGGAAAAAAGCCTGGTGGGGCTGGAGTGAGGGTCAAATATGATGGTGTTTGTGAAGGCCTGGGTTGGCCTCCTGGAGCCAAAGCCACTGGGGAGCAAGTCCTAGTGGGGGTGGGGGCTGCTGAGGCAGGGGGGCAGGGACCTCATCACCCAGCTTGGGTCAGGACCCAGGGCTGGTAAGAGATGCTCTGGGGACCAGAGACACCAGTTAAACTGAGATGTCCCCAGGGACAGAGTGCTAGGCAGAACCTGGGGCCTTAGCCTAGAGGCCCAGGGTCTATCCAAGGCAGGACACACATCCTTTCTTTCCTGAACACACTCAGCTCATCTCCCCACCCCTGCATCACTCTCAGCCCTGCCCCACCACACACACATGGTGACACACACCCTCACACAATCACATACCACACATCACTACAATCTCACAGCCACACAGGCTCACACACTAACCACACCGCCCCACACAGCCACACTCACCACGCCCAACCTCCCAAAGTCACACCCTCCACACAGCCACACAGACACAGACCCAGGCACACAAGTCAGCTGTTCACATCTCCACCAGCCAGCCCGGCCACACGTTAGTACCATCAACACCTCTCCTTTGCTACTGGTGCAGGGGAGCCCGGCTGGGGGGTGCTAACGGGGATGGGGTGGTGACTGGGTGGAGGGGTACAACTATTTACCGAGGAGCCTCAGTGCCCCCATCAGGGCAAAGTCCTCAACTTTCCTCTGAAACCAGGCCGTCCACTCACACCCTCCTGCCCCCATAGAGAATCGGGCTGGACCTGCAGGTACGGGGGGCACAGGCATCAGAGAGCTGGCCTGCTGTGACACAGGAGGCCGAGGCTGGGCACAGATGGGGCCCTCATCCCACCTCAATCCCTTACTTGATAAGAGCCAAGTCACCCAACCTCTCTGCACCTCCACATCTGCATCTGTAAAATGGGAGGGCATTCTCGCCACCCCCCAGACGTGGCAGGGGTGTTGTGAGGATTAAAGGGATCACCTGGCCCCTGGGGGGATATTTTCAGCCAGGGCAGCTGTGGGGCTCAGAGCCCCTGAGCTGAGTGCTGCCGTCCCCTCGCTGGGAGGCCGCTGAGCAGCGCAAGCTGCTCAGAGCTGCATTATTCATGGTGCTCAGCTCTGAGCAGAGGGAAATTTGCTGAGTGATCGACCTAATATCTTAACACAAACCCATTCAGGTAAAACACCTTTGAAGCAAGAAAAGCAGAAAAAAGGAGAGAGAGAGAGAGAGAGAAGGAAGCAGAGGTGGTGGAGGCAGGTGGTGGCAGGAGGGGACTGAGCGGGGAGGGGCCCTGAGACCGATTTCTGGCCCGCCTCCACCCCAAGGGCCCCCAGGAGACCCCTTCCCCCCAGGCCCACCTCCCCCCACTCTCAGTGGCCATGCCGCGCATTCTTCTACTGAGGGAATCCCGCCCGTTCCTCAGATTTTGTTCAGAGAGGGAAAGGAGTCTGCCCGAGGCTCACACAGCAAGTCAGGCCAGCCAGCAGCCAGAAACAGGACTGCTGAGTGTTAGCTGAGTCCTCTGCTGAAAAACCCCTTTCAGAACAAGACAGCCCAGCTCCAGTGACACACCTAGGGGCTGAGATCACATAGCGGCTTCTCAGCCCCTTCCTCAGCCTCACTCCACACTCTACAGCAAGACCACTTTCTCCAGCGCAACTCAAATTTTCCCACCCTGGAGCTTTTGCTGGTCCCTCTGCCAGAAATACCCCTCCTGCTTCCCCACCTGCCCAACCCCACCTCGGGGCTCAGTTTCTGCGCCTCGTCCCCCACAAAACATCCCAGAGTGGGGACTCATCACTGCCCAGCCCGGCTCTCACCTCACCCCTCTCCACTGGCACCTGCCATCCTCTGCCTAGGCTGTCGGTTTGTGACTCTCATGCTTCAGGGCATGAAGGCTGGAGCCAGGTTGCCTGAGTTCAGATCCTGGCTCTGCCACTTCTTAGCTGTGTGACTCTGGACAAGTTACTCACCTCTCTGGGCCTTGTCTCCTCATAACAAAGCATGAAGAATAAGTGAGTTAATCCATGTAACAGTGCCTGGCATGTAAGTACTCAATAAGTGTTTGCTGTTATAACACTGTTGCCCCTTTCCTCCATTAGCCCATAAGCCCCTTCAAGGGGCTTTCTTTCTTGACTGTATCTTTCTCTTTCCTAACTCCCTGGTTTCCGTCAGAGTCTCAGGCATACAGGAGGTGCTCAATCAATGTTGGTTGAACTGAGCCTAATTTCTGGCAATGTTGTCTGTCTGGTCTCTTCACCCCAGATCCCTTGGGAAGAGAAGACAGCGCTGCGCTGGTGGTAGAGACCTCCGTGTGGGGTAGGGGCATGGAGAAGATGACCTCTGGCCAGCTCCAGCCCAGAACAGGAAGCGAGGCTCAGTTGGGCAGGGAGGGGCCAGGGCTCGGGGTCGGCAGCCGGGCCTGCGGTTTGGCCAGAAAGGAACAGGCAACTGCAGGCTGGGATGAAATATTTAGGAGCCCACATTCCCAGGAAGTGGAAACTGACAAGCAAAATGAAATGTTGAGATGTAATTACCCAGGCAGGCCAAGCATGTCTCCCCACCGGCGGCGGGCTCAGGCCCCCGCAACGTGCCACAAGCAGGCACTGGGTAATGAAGTCCTCCTGGACCCTCTCCCACACCAGCCGTCCTCTTCAGGCCAGGGCGGGGGGAGGGACGGTGAGCAGCCCGGCTCTGGCTCCTCCAGGCCGACCCTCTTGATGGCAGAACAGCAGGAAATGCAAGGAATGGGGGTCTGGGCCCAGCCCTGGCTCTGGATGTACCTGGGGTGAGGCCTCAGCTTCCTCAGCCAGAAAATGGGGCCGCTGATGCCCCCGGCCGGGAACGAGGATGAGACGGTGGGCGTGAGTGTGCTCCACAAACTGGCTGTGGTGGAGGAGGGCAGCGAGGACAGCGCAGACACCAGCCCGACCCTGTGGACCGTCGGACGCTTTCTTGAGGTGCTGGGCTGCCTGGGACTCGGGTTAGTTAAAGAGTTGGTAGACAAAGGTCAGGGACAGAGGCCCAGACGTGGCCCTGAGCTGGAGAAGCACTCACCCCACCCCCCAAAACCTGCCCCAGGCTTTCCCGACACTGTTGGGGAAAAGCTTGGGGCCCCACAGCCTGGGGGCCTGCTTGGCCAGATCTGGGAGTGGAGAGACAGGGACCAGGGAGGGCTGGAACGGGGACTCCGGGCCTGGATCCTGGGAGCAACCCTGAGTGGGCCTCGGGAGGGCATCCGGGGAGGAGAGGTGGGAGAAGGGTGCTCAGCTGACCTTGCCCTTCCTGTGGAAGGCCAGAGCTGGGGCAGGGGATGCTACCATCTGCTAGCTTTTCTCAATAGGCATTTGGGGTCGGACGTGTTTCATAGTGAGAGACTGTCTCATGTTGTAATGCAAGGGACATCTTGGGAATCTAGACACTAAGTAACAGGAGGGACTCGGGCCATTGTGATATTTATGTTGACATTTCAATGCTCTCCAGGCACTCCGGCCCCGGTGGGACTGCCCAGAGTGAAGAGGTCTTTTTTTTTTTTTTTTTTTTTTTTTTTTGCGTTACGCAGGCCTCTCACTGTTGTGGCCTCTCCCATTGCGGAGCACAGGCTCCGGACGCGCAGGCTCAGCGGCCATGGCTCACGGGCCCAGCCGCTCCGTGGCATGTGGGATCTTCCCGAACCGGGGCACGAACCCATGTCCCCTGCATTGGCAGGCGGACTCTCAACCACTGCGCCACCAGGGAAGCCCAAGAGGTCTTTTAATTAATCTAAACCAGAGCCCTGGCCCCTCTCCAGGCTGGCTCCATGCCCCGGGGGCGGGTCCAGCCTCACCTGGCAGCAGCCAGCTGACCCCTCAGGCCCGAATCCCCTGTGCCCCCCGACTCCTGTCGGCACTGCCTGACCAGACCAGAACCCCACACCTGCATGCACACCTCAGCCTGCCCAGCCTGGCCACCCCACCTCTCCACCAAAACTGATCCCACCCCAGCACACCCCTCCCTCCCACCTTCGCTGGCTCTCACCTCCCTCAGGGCTCAGGGCAAAATCCAAACCCCTCAGCCCAGTCCTCAGGCCCTGCGGCCTCAGCTCCCATCACTCCCCACCTCCAAGAGCACCTGCAGTTCCGAACACTAGACTGTTCCCTCTGCCTTTATGACCAGCTCCCCTTCCCAGATTCCTTCAAGTCAGCTTCTGTCAGTTCTCGAAGATTCATCTCAGGCCCCCTCCTCCAGGAAGCCTTCGTAGTTGTCCCCAGGCTCCCTCTCCCCTGGGTGCCAGTAACGATCGCATTGTCTCAACCACTGCACTTAGCACAGGGAAGGGAAATTACTGGACTAGATGCCGCTGAGCTCCAGGGAGATGGCCACTGCTGGGCCCGCTGCCGGGCACAGAACATCCATTGATTCAGCAACAATTTAAGCTCTTCCTGGTGCCAGGTGCTGCCCTCAACACTACGGGGGCAGCCACGGATCGGACAGACAAGAATCCTGCCCTCTGGGAGCCGACTTCCCCCTATGAAGTAGACTATAGATGCTGAGGAATGAATGAACAAATGACTGAATGGACTAATTAATTAAGAGCTGGCCTATTGTCCAGAAGGCCTCTTACCCCCGTCTCCAGCTCCCGTCCCTCCACCCTCATCTTCCTGTCTCCCGACTCGGTCCCCTGCCCCATCCTCTCCCTCTCCCCCACACACACGTTACTCCACAGCCCCTCATATTCAGGCAGCACTCTTCAGTCGAATAATGTTTGCACATGTTCTCTCATTAGTTCCTCCCAATCAGCCCACGTCTTAGGTGCTACGACCATCATACAGATAAGGAAACCGAGTCCCAGAGCCTAGTCCCAGCTGCCTCCACCTTTCCTTTCTCCAGCCCATCTGCTCCCTCTCCTCTGCCTTTCTCTCTCTCTCTCCCAGCTTCTGGGGTATCTGGCACGTTTCCACCTCTCTCTGAGCCTGTTTCCCCATCTTAAAATGGGGCAGGCAGAGAGGTTCTGAGAGATGGTAAACAGAGCCCGTGCTTCCCCTCCACCGCTCTGCAGCCCCTACTGCGTCCACCCCAACCCCGCTCCATTTCCTCTCCCCTTCCTCCCTCCTCTCTCCTCTTGCTTGTCACTTTGTCCCCTGCTTCCTCCCCCATCCCAAGGCCTCCCTCGGGCCCCAATACATCTGCAAGATGGTCGTTAGCTTTCCTTCTGGCTCGTTAAAAATAAGAATTTGCATAGAATATCCATATGATCATTCTGTCTACAGCAAAATGGGGCACAGATATAACCCGCCACATGAGTCAGGGACAACAAGGAGGATGGTCACAAAGGGACTGGGAACAACCAACCAGGAAGAGGCCAAGTGCTCACCCTTGAGGCCTCAGAGGCAGCCCCTCACCCCTCCAGCCCTTTCTTGGCCTTTCTGATGGTTAATTCACCCATTTTTGTCATTCTTACAATAACCAGCACAGTAGGGACTGCAATTACCCCATTTTACAGTTGGAGAAACTGAGAGCCAAAGGACAGACACACAGCAAGTCCATGGAAGCCCTGAGGGTCAGCACTGTCTTCCACGGGCCGACCTACCCTGCTCAGTGTCAGGAATGCTGCCCCCTCCTCCCTCTCAGAAGGAGGGCATCATGAATACCCACATTCAGTCACTCAGCTCCCCTACCCAGAGCTCCCTGCTGCTCCTCTGAGACAGGCCCACCGTTCTTCAAGGCTCTCTTCCCATCACCCCCTCCTCAAGGAAGCTCCCCTTCCCCCAGTTCCCATCCTAGCACCCCACTCCATACAACACAATTTAGCCAGATGCAGAGATTTTTGGATACAACTGCTTCCAAACCTCTCATCCCAGCTATATAATTGCATTCAAACCTGCCTCATCCCAAAATGGATTCGCAGCAGTGCCCAGAAATAAACATATTTGGCTAAAAGAGAAATGGATAACAAAATCGAGGGGAAGGGACCAGCACTTTACAGATGAGGCTCCGGTCAGCACCCAGGGACTGGCCGTTTGTTTGATGGGGACCTGAGCCAACCAGGGCTTCCCCCGTGTCTGGTGCTGGCGCTGTCCGTGGTGCTGAAGCCAGGACCGCCTGGGCGACGCCCCTGCCCTCTGCCCACACGCAACCCGGGACCAAGTCCTGCGGGCTCGAGCTTCAAAACATACCCCAGATCTGTCTCTTCTCACCACTCCCAGCCCCTTGGTCCCAGTCATCATCCCTTCTACCCTGGAGGACAGAAGTAGCCTCCTCACTGGCCTTCCTGCCTCAGGCCCACAATCTCTGCCCCACACAGTGGCCAGAGGGATCCTAGTAAACCCAAGTCCATTCACGTCCCTCTTCTGCTCACAACGCTCCCATGGCTCCCATCTCACTCAAAGCAAAAGCCAAAGTCCTCACAGTGGCCCAGAAGGTCCCCTGTGATAGGCTCCTCCCCTTCTACGTCTCTCCCCCTCATTCACTCTGCTCCTTCTTCTTGGCTATAGTCCCCAAATGCCAGGCAGGCTGCTACCTCAGGGCCTTTGCACTTGCTGATTCTCCTGCCTGGGGCACTCTTCCCACAGATCTCTGCATGGCTCACTCCCTCACTGTATTTAGGGCTCTGCCCGAATGTCACCTCTGCAGAAAAGCCTTCCTTGACCACCTGTGTTATAGTCTCCCCTACCTGCACCTTCTGTATAATTATGCTGCTTTGTTCTTCTTCACAGAAATGCCCATCAGTTCCTATCTGAATTCTGTTACACGGTGATGTATTTACTTGTTTACTATAAGCTGCCTCTATCTCTCTCCCCAAACATGAGCTCACACGGTCAGGGATCTTCATCTGCTTAGTTCACTGCTGTATCCCCCATGTCCTGGTTCAATGTCTGGTACAAAATAGGTGCTCAGTAAATATCTATAGAGCAAATGAATTAATTACTGTATAGAAGTGAGGGGTGAAAGGGCTGGAGAAATGCCCCCACTGCCCTCCTTACCAGCCACATCCCCGCAGAGCAGGCTCTGTGATCTGGAGGCCTGGACTCTCTCCTTCTGAGCCCCTAAGAACTCCAGGAGCACGAGGGAAGCCATCACTGAAAAGGTGACCATCAGGGGATGCATTCCTCCTGATCTCCAGGCCCCGTGACACCCACTTTTAGACAGAGCCCTTCACAGGCTCATCCAAGGCCACACGTGACTTGGTGACTCCTGTCACACAAACACTGTCCATCACAGGAGCCACTCCCCTTCCTCCTTCCCTGGCCCTGAGAGAACCTCTGGCCTCTGTGTGCGGCGGTGTGGGGGGGGAGGGGGAAGGGGGGGTCCTCCAAGGTCCAGCCATCTGACTGACCCACCAACGTTTCCCTGGAGAAGCCAGGTGAAAGGCATCAGACAGCTCATTGAAAGGAGGGCTCCACCCACCTTCCTTCCCTCCAGCTGAGCTCCGGGAGTCACACAGACCAGAATGCAAATCCCAGCTCTGCATCCGACAAGCTGTGAGGGACTGCACCAGCCCTTGGGCAGCCTGAGCCACGGTCACCTCCTCTGTAAAACAGGGACAATTCTCAGGGCGGCTGTGTAGGAGCTGGGGCCAGGGTCTGGTAGCTTCGATGAGGATGGGTAATGAAATGTTCCCTAGAAAATTGTATATTAAAACAAAAGGAGGTCCAGGGGTCTTCACACAGACCAGGCCGGGCTGCCTGAGGGGCTGGTGCAGGAGGCAGAGCCTGGGGCTCAAAGGCTCTGGGAAGAGGGCTGGGTGGGTGACACAGGATAATAAGGCAAAAATGGCTGCAGGCATCCCTCCGTGTGTTCACGACATGCATGAGCCCATTGAAAAAGGCGCACAGCCCCTTCCTGGTCTTACGATGAAGAACTGGAGGCTTGGGGAGGGGCAGTGACTTGCCTAAGGTCACAGAGGAGTAGGGGATGAGGCTGAAACCAGAACCCCCCCAGGACACTCAGCAGCCCCATACTGGCCTGAAGTAGGAGCCTCAGGGTAGGGCGGGAAGGAAGCCACAGTGCAGGGAAAGGGGAGATGGGGCTTGCTTTGGTGACACCTCCAAGAAGCTCAGAGTGGGGGGCTGGGGGGGCTGGAACCCTGCCTCAGATAGGAAAACAGGCTCAAACCCAGTAGTCAACAAACAGGTGAAGAGGGCTTCCTGGGGGTCAAGGCCCAGACCGGAGCTGGGGGTGGTGGGGGGCAGGGAAAGGTCAACGGCCTTTGCCACCTGCTCTTTAACAAAGGGGAAGAAATCGGAAGGGATCCCTAAATGTGGGAGCCTCGGAGGACAGATTCCAACATGCTCCAGTGCAGAGGCTCAAGGAAAGGGAGGAAAAATAAACAAGGGCAGGAAAATGAACTTGAAGACAATGGAGTTCAGACCAGGTTTAGAGATGTGTTTGTCAAAAGACTCAAAGGTAAAAAATAAATAAATAGACCAAAGAGGCCAAAGGAGCTGAGGAAACAGATGCTGCAGATGTGGCTACTCTGTGGGCTCAGGTCTGGGCTCAAGAACATAGACACAGCAGAAGCCAGAGGCCCACCCCATGGTACCGGGACCTCCATGTGGTGAGGACAGAAAAGCCAAGAGAGATGGGTGAGAGATGCAAAGACCCACATCACGGGGGGCCTCAGAGGTCCCCTGACCCATTGCCTTCACATTGGTGATGAAGCTGAGGCTCAGAGAGGGAAAGTGACCAGCCCAGTGTTACACAGCCACCCAGAGACAGAGCCAGGACTAGAACTGGGTCCCGATCCTCACTTCCTACTCTGATGAATAATGATGAAACTTACACCTCCAGAAGCTTAGTGCTTAGTGCAGGGCCCAGACTGTGCTAGTTAGTGCTTTACATGTATTAACTCATTTAATGCTCATGGCAACCTAGAAGGGAAGTGCTTCTTTTTTTTTTTTTTTTTTTTTCCTGCAGCACTGCACAGCTTGCGGGATCTTAGTTCCCTGACCAGGGATCGAACCCGGGCCGCCTGCAATGGAAGCACGGAGTCCTAACCCCTGGACTGCCAGGGAAGTCCAGGGAAGTGCTATAAATATTCCCATTTCATGAGGTGGAAACTGAAGCCCAGCGCCCCCAAGTGACTGCTCAAGATTGCACAGTTCATGGTGGCCAAGCCAGCATCTGGGCTCTTAAGCCCTCCACTCTACTGCATCATCCAGGGAGGACAGGATTCACAAAGGGGCTGCAACCAGCAAAGGAAAACTTTTTTAGACCTGGAAGAAATCTTCAAACATGTTCCACAAAAAAGCCCGGTGAAAGAAAATGTTGCTTCCTGTCCAAGAGGGAAGGGATGCAAACTCAGAGCAAAAAGGGCTCATTGTCCATTCTGTCTCCTTCCTCCTGTCAATCCCGTCAAGCTTAGAGGCGAACTCGGATGGGAGCATGTCCCCATTGTGATAGGCCAGGGCGAACACATCAGAGATGAGTCAGAGAGAGAGGAAAAGTGGCCTGATGACACCCAACCCACGGGACTCACGAAATCAAGAGGTGCCAGCACCGCACTGAAGGCCGGGGGGGCGGAGAAATTAGAGCGGCACCGCACTGAAGGCCGGGGGGGGGGGGGCGGGGGGCGGAGCAATTAGAGCAGACAGGCGAAGTCCCCTCGGCAGGCCAGACAGCGCAGGGTTCACCTTCAAAGCGGGACAGAGACTGACTGGGTAATCACTGAGCAGCCACGCTGATGCCAGCACCTTGCCAATCTCGCAGAGCATCCCGGAGACCCAGCTGGCACGTGGTGGGCCTCACAGCTTGGCAGGGGATGCCCATACCAAGTCCACTGAATTTCCACCCACAGAGCAGTGACGGGCAGCAGAGCAAGGGAGAGGAAGATGCAATTTGTCTCAAGTTGGGGGCAGCCTGGGTGATAAGCTAGAATGGTGGGGACTGGCTCCGGGGTGGGGTCCACTCCCCTCCCACGTTCTTGGAAAATGCATTGGTCAGTGGGCAGGGCTGAAGGTCCCTGGGCTGTGAGGCCCAGAGGTCTCCCCTCAAGAAGATGCTACAAACCACCCTGCTCTCTTATACACCAACCCAAGGCCAGTGGCAGGATGCCTCCCTGTTTCCAGCGCCCTGCCCCATCGGCTAATCTCAACCACATTTCACCTGACTGAGGGTGAGAAGGTCGCATGCTCCAGGCTCTGTCCCCATACAGTTGGACCCACTCATCCCTGAACCAAAAGACCAAGCCTGAAGTGACCCCATGATGAGGCTTTGCTTACGAGAAGGATGCCTGGAGTCAGGCGCCTCGGGCTAGGAGGACCCAGCCTGCCAGATGTCAGAGCTGGACCCTGCAGATGAGCTGATGTGCCCACTCCTGTCACAGATGAGAGACGGGGGCCCCAGAAGGGCAATGACGTGCCCAAGGGCACAGGGCTGGTCATCTGTTCATCCTACAGACATCTACTGAGGCCCCACTGTGGGCGAGGGACGGCGAAGGACACAGAGCCAAGGGGGTCCTTCCTTCCACGGCCTCAAGGGGCCCAGTCAAGTGGAAGAGGAAGAGGGGGAATTCAACAAGCACTGGGGCAGGTATGATTGGGGTTCCCAGGAGGCCAGCCTAGGGGAAGATCATATGCCTCCCTGGGTAAGCAAGTCTGCAGGGAGGAGGGGCCTTGGCACTGAGCCGTGATGGGCAGAGAAGACTCCCCAGGGCCCTATGTAACTTGGACATGGCAGGTGGACACAACAACCCCAAGTGCCAAAAAACTGTTAAACGCAGGGTTGACCTGAAAGAAACAGCTCCGCTCCATCTCACATGGGTCCCCATCCCACGGCTACTAGGACCAGGCCAGGCCCCTCACTGGGGTCCCATCTGCCTGCTCACTCCTTCCTCCAGGCTGTGCTCACGCTGTTTCCCCACCTGGCACACCCTTTCCTTCCTCTCCACTTGTCCAAGTATCCCTCCTCCAAGCCCTGCTGGACTGCCCATCTTGATGCGCTGGGCCTCTTGCAACCCTGGAGTTTATCTCTTCACCTCAACACATGCGTCATCACATCCCTTCATTCAATTATTAAGGCAAATTCTCCTGGGCACCTCCTGCAGGAGGGCAGGGTGCCAGGTCTGCGTGGGCACTGCTCTTCCCACGCCCGCTGAGAGCTGGCAGAGCCCACTGCCTCTCTCCTCTCCTCGCACAGGGGCTGGGTACCCAGTGGATGTGAAATAAATCCATGAAGTCCAGGCCAGTGGGAGACTCGAGCGGGGTCTGGAGGGCTGAACCTCTTCCTGTTCCTGCCCTCTGGGGCAGGCAGCACCTCAGAACAAAGCATCCCGAGGCAGGCGCTGCGGTGGAAAGGATATCTGTCCTCGATGAGTCAGGATAGGGTTGGGGGCAGCCAGGAGCTCAGAGGGGAGGGCAGGGTCCCAGGGCAGCCTGACCCCAGAAGCCCGTGCTCTGTCAGCCTCAGTCTGCCCTTCTATAGACTGGGAGAGCAACCTTTCAGGCCTAGGATGGGAAGAAGGGCTAAAGAAGTGAGTAGGCGGCTGGATTTCATGATCACCCATCCCACAAACATTTACTGAGCAACTACTGTGTGCCAGGGACTGTGCTAGAGGCTGGAGAGGTACCAGAGAACAAAACAGGCAAAAAATCTCTGCTGTCATGAACCATAAACAAATAAAAATGTACTTGTCAATGCTATAAAGAAAAACAGAGCAGGGAGCATGGATGGAGAGTAGTGGACTGGGGACTCAGTGGTCAGAGAGGCCCCTCTGAAGAGGGGACCCCTGGGAAGGCAGCTGAATGCACTGAGAATGCAGCCACATGGACAACCAGGGACAGAGCTTTCTGGGCAGAGGGAGAAGCCAGTGCAAAGGCCCTGAGGTGGGCTTGTGCCTGGAGTGTTAGAGGAGCCGTGAGGAGGTTGGTGTGACTGGAGAAGAGCCTGAGAGGGGAGTGGAAGGAGACAAGGTCCGGGAGGGCAGGCAGCAGAAAGGGGAGCTGCTGGATCCTGGGGGTGCCCTGGGGCAAACCTCTCTCCTCTCTAGTCTCCCAGAAGGATGAGCAGTGCCATCCCCTCCGTGTGGCACGGCTCTTTCCAGCTGGCCAGCTTCTCCCCACTCCCCTTGGAGCCTCTGTTTACAGCTGGAGAAGTTGAGTCTAGAGATGTCACAGAGCCAGAGGGATGAGATGCCCCAGCCTTGGGCCTCCAGCTGCCAGCCCTGCCACTCCGCCGCGCGGACGGGCCCATCTAAATGCAAGTCTGACGCTCAGCCCTGGGAGTTGGACCTGGAGGTCAGACCAGCAACAGCTTGACTCACCAGCATCTCCGGAATACCAATGGGGGATGCGGGGACACAGCAGGGAGATGAGACTTTAAATTTTCCACCGTGCGAGGGACAGGACATCCTTCAAGGAGCAGGCCTGAGGCTCCCACGTCCCTTCCCGCCACACCCAGAAAGGCCCTCCCATTCTCACCCTAGGAGTACAGGCCTAGATGTGCCCAGGGTGCTGGAATCACTCATTAGAGAACCAAACTCCCAAGGTGGCCCCGTGGAGATGCCCCTGCCCAGAGCTGACCTGTGTGTCCTTCCTATGACGTGCACCAGAGATCAGGAGGCCACGCTGGATTCAAATCCCACTCCTGCTACCTTCCAGTGTGTGGCCTCAGGGGAGTTACTTAACCTCTCTGAGCCTCAGTATTGTCATCTGTATAATGGAGTTGTCTTGAAAGACAAATGAGTTAACATGTATGAAGCACATAAAATGGGGTCTGGTCCACAGGAGGGCTCCATAAATGTTACCTACTAATATTATCCATTGTCCTGTCACCCACACAGGAGCCCTGGGCTCTGACACTCAACATTTCCTTGTGATCTTAGGCCCCTTGACTTCCCTGAGCCTTGGTTGTCCTCATCTGTGAAATGGAGCACTAGTGCAGGTAAACTGAGGCTCACACAAGGCCCCACTGATACGGAAAGGCTGTGGGGGTATACAAGTTCATACTCCAGACCCCAACCCCCAAGAGCGCCCAGGACAGTGGTGGGAGGCACCGAGGGCGGGGCCCCACCTGTGCCACCCCCTCTAGCCTTCATCTCCCTCCAAGGGTGACTCACTCACATTAGCTCCAGAGCCCAGGTAGGGCCTGCTCTGCGTACCTAATCCCAGGCCTGGTTGTGTCCCTAGCCTTTCCCTTGGGCAGCCTCTGCCTGGCAGGGAGAGGGGGAGCCCTGCAGCCAGAAGGAGCGCACACCACACAGATGGGGGATGCGCCCGACACCTCACAAAAGCACACACACGCCCACGACCTGCTGCAGACACCAGGGCAAGCAGGCTGGCCAGGGCTCCTGTGATTTTGTCCCTCATCCTGTCCTTGGACACTGCCTGTGGCCCCACGCAGGGCCCAGCACCACCCCCTCGGGCCTTCCATCACTCCCCGGGCCTCCCCAAGAGCGGCTGGCACCAGGGAGGGCTGGGGCCCAGGCAGCCACACCCCTAATCATAACCCTCCCATGTGCATTCCTGAGCGCCGACCTCCATGGGCCGGGAGCACGTTTCATTCTGATAACAACCAGTTTCTTCCCCACTTCGCAGATGAGGAAACCAAAACCGAGAGAGGCTGAGTGACTTTCCCAGAATCACGTGGCCAGCAAGTGGCTGAGTCGGAGCCCAGGTCTGTCTGTCGAGGCCTGTTCCTTAACATGCACTGCCGTCTCTGTGATATAAGCTGGGGGAGACGGATAGCGTGGGGGAAAGGGCCTAGGGCTGACAGCCTGGCTCCAAGTCCTGCTCCAACACCTCAGTGTGTGAGCCTGGGCCAGCCACTTCACCCCTCTGAGCCTCAGTTTCCTCATCTGTAACAGGGGGACCAAACACTGTCATCGGGATTCATGAAAGTGCGGTGAGGCTGCCTGGCACAGTGCAGGGTTCAGTCAAGGGCCATAGGCTGGCTCAGGGCGCAATCCACATGACCAAGGGACTGGGGTGGGAGGGCACTGCTGATGGGGACTGGAAAGTGCAGCGCCAGAGCTTTCTCTAAGCCCTGTGCCAACGGCCCAATAGTGCAATAGTGCTGGGTGCTACCCAGGAGCTCCCCACCCAGAGGATGGAGCTGGGCTCCAATCCCAGCTCCTCTACGTTCTGGCTGTGTAGTCTTGGGAAAGTGACCTACCCTCTCTGGCCTCAGTTTCCTCATCTATAAAAAGGCCATCGGCTTCCCCGGTGGCGCAGTGGTTGAGAGTCCGCCTGCCGATGCAGGCGACACGGGTTCGTGCCCCGGTTCGGGAAGATCCCACATGCCGCAGAGCGGCTGGGCCCGTGAGCCATGGCCGCTGAGCCTGCGCGTCCGGAGCCTGTGCTCCGCAACAGGAGAGGCCCGTTGCTCCGCAACAGTGAGAGCCCCGCGTACAGCAAAAAAAAAAAAAAAAAAAGGCCATAATTATGCTCCCTGAAGGACCCACCAGAGCCCAGCACACACAGGCACCCAGGACTTGCTGGCTGAGCTCTCACCAGGGCTCTGATGTACACCCTCAGCCTGGCGAGCGCACCCTCCCGTCCTCCCCGCTCCCCGGCACTCCTCTGAGCAACGCGAAGATGATTTATACTTCAGAGGACGAATCAATACGATATATAGCCAAAGACATCTTTAATCTTTCACAGGAATTAGGCAAAAGGTACAGCGGCCCCTTTCTACTGGCCGCTCAATTCTGATTTCAATTTGGGCAGCTGGAGCGTGGCTTTCTCTCTCCTTTTCTTTTCATTTGCCTAAAGATGGTTCTCCAAATCAAATTTCATTTAGCAGGCGGGGCAGGGAGACCCAGCTGCCCAGCCAGGGCCCCGGGGCTGCACACCCTGCCAGGGGGTCTGCGGATGAGGGAGGTCCGGCCAGGTGGGAGGCCAGACCCTCAGCAATGGGAAGGAATGCAGGTGGCAGGGGCACAGCTGTGCCCCTGTGCTGGGCCCGGGCAGAGCACCTAGTTCTTTTATTTTTCTAGGGGTCCTTTTAAAAATCTTGAGTAGACTTTCTATTCTCTAACTACTCAATGCCTGATTAGATGCTTGCAGAAAATTCAAACAGTAGCCTTAGCTTCAGCCAAAATGCAATGCCCTGACCTCACCCCAATCCCATGCCTCTCCCACGCTTAACACATCAGCATGTGTCCCTCCAGGCCAAGTGTGTGTGTGTGTGCGCGCGCGCGCGTGCGTGCGCACGCGTGACTGTCATACCCCCATCCCTTGCACAGGACTGGTCCACATGGGTCTCAGTTACTGCAGTGGGAAATGGGCAGAAGACAGAGTGACAAAGCAGTTAAGACCTCTAGTCCTGGAGCCAGCGCGCCTGGATTCAAATCCCTTCTCCGCCTCTAACTTGCTCTGTGACCTGGTGCCAATTATTTGGTGTCTCTGAGCCTCAGCTTCCTTCCCTGGACAATGGGGGTACCTGCTTCATCTGGTGGGGCAGATTACCCAGAACACCCGGTATAAACAGGGGCTCGGCATGTGCCAGCGGCATAGGGAAGGCTATGTTGAGTACAGGGGGCGGCTTCCAGGTCCCTATGGCAGGGACCAAACACAATTGAACGCTAAGATTCTGGACCTCTGTCCCTACCCCCATCCAGCACTTTTGTCCCCAAATCCAACAGAGGTTGCACCTGAATCAGAAAGGCAGTGGGCTTGTTTGGGGAAGGACTCAAGCCGTCAGGGAGGAGAGGAGCCTGCAGAGCAGGATGGGTGGAGCCAGTGCAGAGAGGTATCCAAGTCTGAGCAAAGAAAGAAAGGATTTGTGGGCAGTCGGCGGGGGGGGGGGGCTGGAGTCTGACACTGCCCAGCCTGCCTGCAGGTGGGAATGGGGTCTGTCCACCCCCTGCTTCCTTCCGTGGGGGCCTAGCTGCTGGAGCCGCAGCCATCAGTCAGCACTACCCCATTTCCACCACCCCGCCGCCCTCGCCGCCAGGTTACAAGCACCCGAGCTGCTTCGGCTGTACAATTAAAGGGGCTTGTCTGAGATTTATAGCAGGATTATGCCTGCAGGGTGTTACCAACGCCAGCCTCTGGACACTCTGCGGTCCTTAGGAAAAGCAATTAGAGTTCCGGGGTTCTCCGGGTATAAATATAGAGACGCCATCCCCCAAGGTCGAGGGCGCCACAGTGAGCTATTTAGAGACGGGGCCTTGGGAGAGGCCAGGAGAGGAGGCAGAGGGGCCCTGTCTGCGGGGAGGAGGGTCCGCCAGGAGCGGAAGGGCCTCCCTGCTTCCCTCCATGCCCCACGCAGCACGGGAGCCGTCCCTTGGCCCCCACAGCTCTGAATCAGCTTGGCAGGGCTCACCAGCCCAGGTGGGGCCCCCGACCCAGGGGCCTGTCTGCTGCCCTGGACGCCCACACACACAGTCCCACACAGGCTGTCCTGCCTCAGTGTGGCCATCGGAAAGGACCGGCCAGAGGCCCAGGTCTGGGCCTGCCGTGGAGGCAACCCCTGCCTGCTTAGCCTCTCCTTGCCTGCTGGTACCTAGAAGCTTATCACTCTGGGGACGGCAATTCAGGAACGCAGTGAGCTCGGCGGGGCAAGGGGGCCTGTGGTAAGCGCGGAGGATCCGAGGAGAGCACGTCACTTTCCCACCCTTCCCCGAATCCCACCCACAGGGCACCTACCTCCCTGAGGCCGGCACAGCCCCACCGCAGCCCCTGCTCCTAACCACACGGCCCAAGTTTAAGGATTCTGAATTCTCAGTCCCTCAGACAAATCCTTGCTCCAAGAAGCTGCTGGTCGGCCTCTGGCTCCTGGGTCCCTGAGACCCCACTGAACAAGCCCACCTCCATCCCCACCTCCTTCTCCTCCTCTCTGCCTGAGAACAGGGTCTGTTCCATCAGCTCCCATGCTGGGGATACTGACAGTCCCTCCGTCTGCCCAGCCATGTCCGCAAAAGTCACTCACATCCACCCCCAGCCCCCAGCAGTCACCCAGCCACCCGCCCACAAGGCCACAGGCTCAGAGGAGAGACTCAGGCCCATGAGGGGGTGGCCCGGGGCAGGAGAGCCCAAGGCAGAACCCAGGGAGCGGCTCCCGAGCAGCGCTCGGCCACCACGCTGTGACGTCCCCCCGTCCCCAAGCACGACCCTGAGGGCGGGCGCCGGACTCACCGTCCTCACGGGACTTCTGGACGAAGGCCTCCACGCCACTCTCGCCGTAGCTGCCCTCCGAGGCTAGCGTGGACACGTAGTTCCACTTGAGGGCACGGACGATGTCCACCATGGCCTGGGCCTGGTACGTGTCCGAGGGCACCACGCGGGAGAAGAAGTCGTAGCGGCTGTTGTCACTCAGGTCGGGGGCTGTGGAGGCGTAGCTGATCTGGGGGATCTGGGGGCGAGAGGGGCCACTGATGGGGGCGGCTGGCATCTCACCCTGCCCGGCCAGCACCAGCCCCTACACCCCAACCTGCCTCCCATCCCATGGCCTTGGGACCACCACCCCCAGCCCTTCCCATGGGCACTGCCTCCTCTCGTCCTGGGGGAGACCCCTTGACATGGGCTGAATAGGTCCCAGCCCCACTTGACAGAGGAGGAAACTGAGGCCCAGAGAGGGTGGGCAAATGGTTGGTCAGCCCCGCCCCGGGCTCTACCCAGGGTCCCAATGCTTCCCACCCCCTCTCAGCTCCCCTGCTCCCGTCTCTCCCCAGGCCTCTCCCTTTTCCCAGCAGGAGCGAGGCTGGCATCTGGGTGAGAAGTGAGAGGCATGTCAGCATCAAGCCCTCCTCTAGAAAGTCTCCCAGCCCACCTCACCCGGGTCTTGTGGCCGGTGGTCCCTCAATAACACACACGTACACACCCCAGAGTCCTAGGGGATAACGCACATGCCTGTACACACGTACACGCACGTGCTAACACACACACACACACCACGGGATCCTCTGGGTGCCTCAATTTACATAAAGAGCTGGAACATCCCAGCTGGAGAGAATCCCCAGATGGTTGGCCCAGGGATGGAGTGGGAATGGGGATGGGGTGGGGATGAGGGTGGTGAGAGGGGCCTGAGGGTTTATCTGGTCCACTCCCTGCCTCCAGGCAGCCTTTCTTGTCACCACCCAGCAGACCCCCTCCCCACAGCTCTCTCTGGGCCCAGGCTCCTTCCTCCTGCCCAGCTCAGTGGGGACAGAGCCCAGGTTCCAATTTCCACAGCCCTCGCCCCACCCCACAGACTGAATCCCAGAAGGCCAGAGAGACTAGGGCCTCCGAGAAACCCTCTCTCCGCAGCCTGGGACACAGGGCCCACCCGGTGCCACGGCCTCTCAACGGCAGACTCCGGGCCTCCTGGCCCCAGCCCGGCTCCCCCAGTCACAGGGCACCTTCCTGCCCTCACACCTCCCACCTGGCCCCCCAGGCAAAGGTGGGACACGGAGCTCTCAAGGTGCCATTCCTCCTGTGGTTGACATCCAACACCCCCAAGGGACATGAAAGGGGTCGTGTGGACCCTCCTGAGCCTCCCCCACCTCCCCCCGCCCACATCCCGGGTGCCCTCCTCACAGGGCTCTCGTCTGCCCCGGCTCCCCAGGACCGGCCAGTGGCCCGTGCTCTCCACCCCCTGCTTTAGTCCACACCAACATGTACCCTTCCTGTGTACCCTTTACCCTGCCCTCAGTCGTCCACGGTGACAGGGTGAAGGGCTGGGCATACTGATCTGGGCTGATGTCAAATCGAAGACTGATTCCCCCTAAGGAATAATTAAGATTCAATCCTGGCAGAAAAAAAATTAATGGCCAGAATTTTAGTCCACATGGCAACTGAGGGTGGGAAAATATTCCGGAGCCAGAGGACACCGGGAGCCCCCTGCACACGGGTTTGCCCACCTGGCCTCTGCCTAGGGTGTGCCTATCCTCAGGGACAGCGCGGGGGTCCACCTTCCACTGGGGTATATACTCAACCTGCTCTGAAACTAAACAGGGGCAAAGCTGCCTCCCGGGAGACAGCCAGGGGCTAGAGGTGGGGCTGGGCAGGACCTCCCACCTTAGACTCTCTGTATGTTTTCCGCGTAGAACTACGCAAATACAGCACGTGTTTAGAAAGCAGACCTCACTGGAACGTCCCAGAGCACATGCGTCCCTCTGCCTGCCTGAGTCAGCAGTGTCTGAACACTAGCCCAGTCCTCTCGGCCCTGGAGGGCACTTAGCATGAAAGCAGCGCCCCCTGCAATGCGGACTCTGGTTGGACATTTGGTGATTCATTCAAAAAGTATCGTTATTTTTAAGGTCTGATGAGGGTATTACAGCTGCGGCTGGCTGGCTGGTTTTTGAGTCCCTAGCTCTTAGAGCGCGGTTTCCCCACCTCAGCGCTGTTAACGCTTGTGGAGGGGAGTGGGGTGTGATCCTTTGTTGGCGGGCTGTCCTGTGCCTTGTAGGATGTTAAGCCGCACCCTTGTCCCCTACCCACTAGATGCCAGTAGCACACCCCTCCCCCGGTTGTGACAACCAAAAATGTCTCTAGACATTGCCAAATGTCCCCCGGGAGACAAAACTGTCCCCAGTTGAGACCCACCATTTCAGAGATATGTACTAAAATATTTAGGCATGAAGTGATATGATGAGGTCTGGGATTTGCTTCAAAAGAATCGCTGTAGGAACGTGTGGAAGAAGAAATAACACTGGCCGAGCGCTGACAACTGTTGACCGGTGTGGACGCGAAGGTACACTGCCCTGTTTGTTGCACTTTTGTGCGTGTCTGAAATGCCTACATTTTAAATTTTTGACAGTAAAACAACAGAACAAAATAAATGTCACCCTTGGGGTCATCCCTCTGAGGAGAAGCGCCCTGAATCTGGAGCTGGCAGCGCAGATGCAGGGCCACCACAGCAGGTCCCTGAGAGAAGACGGCCGTGTTTGTTTGCCAGCTCACCTCTGCCGGCCCTAATCACACACCCAGAAATCCACTCGCCTCCTGATTAGAAGCAGCTTCTCTCCTACTTCTGATGTGTTCTCCAACACAGGGCCATAGGGCCGGAGTCAAAAGTGCCCGCTCAGAGGAGGGGCAGCAGGTCCGAGGAGGTCTTGGGGCTGGGGGCAGAGCGGCAGAGCAGCCCACACGAGGCAACTTCTCACCCCTCGGTCCTCCTTCCAAGCCGCCTCCCCCCTCCCCTCCCATCCGGGCACTCGGCCTGGGCAGGGACAGCGAATGGACAGGTGGCTGTCCAGGTGCCGGGACTCAGAGCCTCCCCCAGTGAGCTCAGCCTGCGTCAGCCGGCTTCAGACCCAGGTGCCACCCCTGCCCCCTGCACACCCTCATTCCCATAGAGGGTGGGAGGGCCAAGCATGGGGTTCCTGCAGGTGTGTGTGTGTGTCAGCCTGCAGGAGTGCTCAAGGCCTCTGATTTCTGAAGCCCAGGAGGGGCCCCTGCACTGCCCCCAACCATTCCTGAGATCCTGAAACAGGGACCTTGCCCTGAGATGATAAGGGTTGCAGAGGAGTAGAGCCAGCTTCCTGAACAGGGTCCAGGAGATAAGCCAGCATCCTCGTAAACATCGCCTCTGCCAGCTCCTCCTACCCTGCCCCCTGCAGGCTCCCTCCTCAGCTCCAGGCCCTCCTGAGGTGCCCAGGAGGATGGCCTGAAGCAGTGATTTGGGAGTTAAACTGCTCAGATTCAAATCCCAGGTCTGCCGTGCACCGGCTGGGAAACCTGGGGCAGGTTACTTCACCTCTCTGGGCCTCAGTTTCCTCCTCTGCAAAATGGGAATAATTCCAATCCCTTTCTCATAAGGTTGTGAGGGTCACGTGTGGGAACTCACAGGAGGTGCTAGGGGCAGCGCCTGGCGGGCAGTCAGCACTCAAGGGTTAGCTCTGATGTGGGCTATTATCTCTTCCCCTGCACTTCCTCCTGGCAGCTCTCTCTCTGTTTTTACCCTCTAGCACTGTCCCTGGTGCCTCCCCCTCCCACCCCCAGCTCTCTCTCTGTAGTCACAGTTACTGCTTAGTGAGGACATCTCCTGGGGCTGGCAGGTCCCCCCAAGCTCCCCTCCCTCCCGTCCCCACCCCAGCCTGGAGTGGAGGGGCAGAGGCAAGGACCGCCCTGGGGACCCCATGGGCAGGGGGATCGTGACAACCTGGCCCCAGGGGGGCTCTGGTATCTCCGCAGCTCTCACTGTCCCCGCAGCCCAGCCGAGAGGGAGGGAGGCACTGGATTAACATTCTCTTCAGAAAACATTCCTCTCCTTCACAACAGCCGTGCCCACCCTGTCCCCCCGCCAGCTCCTCCCTCTCTGCCTCCCTCTTGCTGTCGCCCAACACTTAGAGCAGCAACTGTGTGCTGGGCGCTGTTCCAGGTGCTGGGGAGGCTACACCTTCCTATTGCGCCCTCATGGGACAAGAGTCAGCAAGAAGTCAGACTCCAGCAGCCCTGACCAACGACGGCTGTCCTACTCTGGGGCCATCTGTTCGCCTGTTTCTCTTTCCTCTCTGCCTGCCTTCCTCTGCCCACAAAGCCCAAGACCTCATCTCCCCACATCCAAATCTTCCTGGTGCATCAAGGCCCAGCTCAAGTGCCACCTCCTCCAAGCAGCCCCCCAGGAGCCTTCATCCTCCAGAGAGCCTGCTCGGACCTCCCTCAGCACCAAGTAAGGCTGCCCCAGGGGCACCGAGCACATCCTCCCTGTCCTCCCACGTGTTAGGTATTTGGCCAACTTATCAATTCAACAAGCGTTCTGAGGCGCCCCGCGTTGTGCTGGGCAAGGCCACTGGGGAGACACCGAGGGGAACTGGGCTCATCCCACCCCCAAACCCAACACTCACTGCATCTGGGGGACGCCCTGGGGAGGAGGCAGGTGGGATGCCCATGAGTGGCACACAGTGTGTCTGCAGCTGGCACCCCGCAGAGCCTCATGCTTACAAAAGTACGAAAAGGGTGAGTGACTGAAGGGGGAAATACATGAATAAACACTCTCTCTCCCTCCCTCCCTCCCTCTCTCTCTCTCTCTCTCTCTCTCTCTCTGGCTTCTGGAGTGACGAGGAGGTCCCTGCCACACGGGAAAGACAAAAGCTGCTTCCGGGCTTGAGCAACAATGAAGATGAATGTCAAGCACATGTGTGTTTGTGTGACATGCGCACGTGCGAGCACATGCTGGAGCATATGCCCTGAGCACACAGCACACTCGTTGATTTATTCCTCTTACCAATAGTCACCGAGCGCCAACGACCTGCCAGGCACAGCTCTGAGAGCAGGGGTAGGCGGTGGACACTGCCTCGTGGGGCACCCCATGTCGACAGGGGCAGGCGATGCAAAGGCGATGCAGGGCTGGTAGATGGGGATGGGGCCCAGGAGAAAAAAGAAATCAGGGAAGTTCAGGGGACTGTTAGGGAGAAGGCCTAGGGAAGCCCCTCTGGCAGGGTGACATTTGAGTCAAGACCCCAAGGAGGTGAAGGAGGCAGCCCGTAGGTATTTGAAGGAGGGCTTTTTAGGCAGAGGGAACACGTGGATGTACGTGTATGCACGTGTGTGTAAGCATGTACATGCATGTGTATCTGTGTGTTCCAACCTGAATCTGTTCTGAACCTGCCCCAGGCCTGGCCAGCAGCCCCAAACACCCCCCGGGGCACAGAGACACTGGCTGGAATGCAGGTGGTGCCCCAAGTGCCAACAGCTCAGGCTCTGGGTCACTGGCTCCCCAACCAGCAGAATCTGAGGACCCCCTGAGAGTGGCCAGTCCCCATCCCACCCCAACCAGAGGAGTGTTGGGGGATAAGCAAGGTGCCCGACATCTCAGAGTGCCCCAAGGGCCCAGTCCCACAGCCTCTGGAGGCCAGGGCTCTGTAAGGCCAGGGTTTTGTTCATAGCAGTCAGGGGTGAACCCCCCACCCTGACCTGTGCAAGGCCTGGGGAACCCCGAGTCAAGCAGCTGGATGTCCGGGGCCATCACCACGGACACCTAGGGCCACCTGACAGGGATCCCAACCCTCTTCCTGTGAGCGTGAGTGTTTAAAAGCCCCTCCTCCTCCCTCCTCCTCCCTAACCCTCACCTCAACACTCTCTGGAGCCAACTCGCCCAGGGCTGTGCCACCCAGCTTTGCCATCCAGCTGTGCCACCTTAGGCAAGCAGGCAGCCTCTCTGGGCCTCAGTTTCCACCCCTATAAAGCAGTCACAGAAACAACAGAGAGGACTGCATTAGTGAGAACACACACAGGGCTGAAAACTGTGCCCATGGGCTTCCCTGGTGGCACAGTGGTTGAGAGTCCGCCTGCCGATGCAGGGGACACGGGTTCGTGCCCCGGTCCAGGAGGATCCCACATGCCGCGGAGCGGCCGGGCCCGTGAGCCATGGCCGCTGAGCCTGCGCTCCGCAGCGGGAGAGGCCACAGCAGTGAGAGGCCGCGTACCGCAAAAAAACACAAAACAAACAAACAAAAAAAACTGTGCCCAGCACATGGGGGCCCTCAGCAAATACCAGATATTATTAGAGAGGGAGGCAAGACTGGGACCGTAGTGCCCATTTTTCAGATGCGGAAACTGAGGCTCGGACAGGTGAAAGTGCCCTCTGAGTATCAGGGCCAGGAGAAATCAGAAACAAGGCACAGACCCGGCTCCCCTGCCTCCCTGTTCACCGTCCCCCAGTCCTGGCCTCAGACCCTGCCCACCCTCCCAGCCGACTCTGCTCTTTCTGTTCCACCCACAAGCCAGGCCGGGCAGCCACAGATTGAGGCCGGGATCCTGAAGCCCCCTCTGGCCACCAGCCCGACCCAGGCCGGGACCCAGGCAGACCCCAGGACCCCCACCTGCCTGGCGCAGCCCCTCTCACTCGGGGAGCAGAGGACCCTGCATGGGGCAGGTCAGACCCCGGGGTGGCTGCCTGCTCCTTGCCCTTCTGATCCTGGCTGCATGAGGCCTCGACTGCCCAGCTCTCAGCATCGGCTGTTTTCTCTGCAGATAAAAGGCAGCCAGCCAGGTTTTAGGTACATGAAAGCTGCTCGGGCAGGAATGTATGGTTCAGAGAGCCGGTGAGAGGGCAGAAGCCCAGCTTCCAAAGGCCTGGGGCGCCGTCGTCTCCCACCCGACCCCTCTCACGGCCTGAGCCACGCGCCCTCTGCTGCAGAGACGGTGCCCGGGAGGAGCAGAGGTGCTGCCAGCCCACCTCTCTCCCTCCCCGGGACCTCGGGGACAGGAGGGCATCTCACTGAGAGCCAGGCACACAGTAGGCGCCCCCCATACCCTTGTGGATCAGCGACCACCTCCTCTCAGCCAGGCGCTAAAGACACGGATTTAAATAACCCATCTTCCAGGCTTCCCTGGTGGCACAGTGGCTAAGAATCCGCCTGCCAACACAGAGGACACAGGTTCGAGCCCTGGTCCGGGAAGATCCCACATGCCGCGGAGCAACTAAGCCCGTGCGCCACAACTACTGAAGCCTGAGTGCCTAGAGCACGTGCTCCGCAACAAGAGAAGCCATCGCAATGAGAAGCCTGTGCACCACAGAGAAGAGTAGCACCCCACTCACCGTAACTAGAGAAAGCCCGCGCGCAGCAACAAAGACCCAACGCAGCCAAAAATAAGTAAATAAATTTATTTTTAAAAAATGAATAAATAACCCACCTTCAGAGAACCAGCCTGCTGGGGGGGTGGGGGGAGGAGGTCCTCGGAGTGAAATGCCTCCAGGCTGAAGTGCCGGGTTGGGGGCAACAGGGATTCACTGCAGGGAGAGTCAGACTGTGGGTCCTGAGGAGAGAGCAGAGGCTGGCAGGGTGGGTCGAGGGTGTAGACAGATTGAAGAGGAGAAATGGGGCGGTGCAGAGAGGGGGGTCGGGGGAGTTCAAGGCAGCTGGGAAGGGAAATCAGGTGAAGGAATTGGGGTACGGCAGAGGGGGGTGCAGTGGGGGGACCCAGCACGCAAACCTGCTCTCAGTCCTGACACAGCCCGACTCTTGAGAGGGACCCCAGGGTTCAAGAGCAGAGAAGCAGGCTTCCAAAGCCTGGAAAGTGGGGGATGCCCTGGGCAGGGGCTGGGCTGGCGTCTGGGTGGTCTGTGGTCAGCGTGGTCTGTGGAAGGGCTGGGATGGGCCCCAGATGGAAGGACGGTCTGCCAGCTGCCCTGGGCCTCATCCCAGCCACACGATAGGGTCTTTCCCCTCAACAACCACATTCTCCCCAACCCACTGGGCCATTTGGGGGCCACCGGCCACTTTCCCACAGACCCTGTGGGAATTCAGGCCAGGTCGGCCCGGGGTGACTCACTTCAGGATGCCGTCATCAATCAGATCCCATTACCCTGCGGACAGCCCAGCCGCCAGCTCCGGACCCCGAGAACCGGGTCACTGGGGGCCGGGCCATGTGTCCCGGCCTGGCCTGGGCCTGCTGACCTCTGCCCCAGCACAGTCCATCAGCCTGCCCAGCCCACCCTGGGTGCCCTGACTAGGACTTCTGCCCCTCTTGCTGCCCAGGGCACTCGGCCTCCCCAGCTCTGCCCCTCCCCAGGCTCAGAGATGGGGTGTCCTCCTCTGCCCGAGTCACACAAGCCCCTCAGGCCAGCAGTCTTTCCCCTCCTTGACCGAGAAATGGACATCAGTCTCCAAGGCTGCAAGTACTATCTTAAAAGACAGTGCAATCTGCCCACAAAGCCACGTGGTCCCTTCACCTGGGCCGCCCTGTGGCCACCAGCCTCCCCTCCCCCCACAGGCTCCCAGCCCACCCACACCCCTCAGAAACTCTGTTGATTCCATCATGAATTCACTCACTCAGTGCTTCCCTGAGCACCTACTAAGCACCTCGCACAATCTTTGGCACTGGGGCAAACACACAGAGACCAATCCCTGCTTTCATGGAGCTGACACTCCAGCAGGGGAGATGACACTAAATGAGCCCGCACGAGACTAACACGGGTGCTGGTCCTTAGAGACACTTCCAGCTCCCTGACTTCCTGGCACCTGGCAAAATCCAACCACCTGCCCCTCATGCTTGGCCGGGGCCACCTGCCATGTTCTGGCCACTGAGCTGGGAGCAGAAAATGCTACCATTTCGAGGCCAGAGCATCTCATTGCCATTGTGAGACCCTACAGGGTACATGTTCCCCCTGCTACCGTGACCAGCAATGTTCCAGGCCAGCCTGGTCCCTGAGGAGGTGGGCAGAGCACTCAGACAAATCATGTGGACATGTAACACAGCAAGTATTCAGTTTACGTATTTTAAGCCACAGAGATGCGGGGGCTGTTTGTTCTTGCAGCACCTCCTCCTGATGCTGACAGACACAGGGGGCGTAAGCTCTCACTCCAGGAGAGCAAGGAATGGGTCTTATTTACCTCCACTTTAAGAGCCTGGATGTGTCTGGTTCACACCCATCACAGGCTGGCTTGGGCTGAACTGAATTAAATTCACACACACACACACACACACACACACACACACACACACACACACACACATACACACACACACACACACAGAGATGTAATCATCGTCATCCTGAGAATGAGCATTTATTGAGTGCTTACTGTGTGCCAAGAACTGTGCAAAGTGGTTTTATATGACTAACACCTTTAAACTTACAATAACTGTATATGAAGTGGGCCCTCTTATTCGCCCCATTTTCCCAAAACTTAGGTACAGAGACGTTAAGTAACTTGTGCAAGGGCACACAGCTAGTGATTGAGCTGTGATTTGAACCCAGAGGGATGAGCTCCAGAGCCCTTTTTACTGTCAGGTAAAACCTCAGCCTCCCCCCTTCACAAGTGGGCCTACACATACATGTACACGTACACACACACACACACACACAAACATACACAGAACCTGAGGGTGACGGCAGTAGCCTCCAGTGACAAGGAGGGCCGCCCGCATCGACTGCGGCCGCAGCGGGGAGAGCCAGCCCCACTACCCCTCTGTGCTCAGCCACCACCTCCACCCCTGGCTACCACACTATGGGCTGAAGTGGTCCATCTGTCCCCGTCACAGAGGATCGGGCAGGGGTGGGGGCCAGGGGCCCCAGAGGCTTGTGTAAATGGCTCTGCTTTGAGCAACAGCTAATTTCTGAACATAATTATTAATTTCATGCTTATCATATGCAAACCTCTGTCTCCCAGACGAGATGAAATTGATTTAATTAGAAATTCCATCATCAAGCCTTTTGGATCCAAGCTTTTAATTAGGGTCACCAACCCCACCCATGGCTGCCAGAGAGTGGGTTCATGGCCCCCGACTCCCCCCGAGGGCCCAGGCACAGCCAGCATGTGTAGGTCCCTCCACTGCCACCAGGGCCCCACTGCCCAGGTCAGGGCCCCTCACCAGGACCCTCACCTACCTCCCACCCACAGCACGGCCCCACAGTCACAAGGGGCATCTTTTTCCTGCTGGCATCGTAATGGGGAAATAGTATGGGAAGAGTTCGTATCATCTTGCAGCTGGAAGGACTGAAATGTTTAAGGTGGCAGAAGACAGGAGAGATAACAGGTCTCCCCTCTTCCTGAGAAACTCACACACCAGCCTTCTTCTGGGAGCCCCTGCTGGGTGCTAATAAAATGCCCTTTACTGCTCAGCTTAGGGCCATCTGTCAAAATGATCAACAACACTTGGCATTTTAACAAAGCATTTTCAACACATTACCTCTGACTTCATCTCCAGCTACCATCCTGGCCTCACTCACGTGGCTCCAGCCACACTGACCTCCTTGCTTGAACATGCCAGGCACACTCTGCCTCAGGGCCTTTGCACTGGCTGTTCCCTCTGCCTGACTGCTCTTCCCCCAGGTCTCCCCAGAGACCCATGTGGCTCGCTCTCTCACATCCTTCCCTTCAAGACTACTCAAACATCACCTTCTCAGACCACCCTATTTAATACCAATCCAGCGTCCCTCTCCTGCACCCCATCTCCACCTCCCTTGCTTTGATTCTCCCCATAACAATGATCACTTTCTAACATGCTCTAGATTTACTTGCTTATTTCATTTATTATCCACCTCCCCCTAAAACATCAGCTCCATGAATCCAGGGGCCTTTTTTATGCCCCACTGTGTCCTCGGATGCCTGGCACAGAACTTGGCTCAATAAACGCAGAGACCACTTCATTCCCTCCACACAGCCAGCCTGAGGACAAGCTCAGCAGGGCCCCGAGCACCTTAGACAGGTGAGGAAACCGAGGCTCAGAGCCTTGGGGCCTTGCCAAGGCGACAGAGACGACCGAGTTCTGATTCTCACATGGTCTGACACTTCACCTGGGTAAGTGGAGGGCATTGCTCTGCGGAAGGGGGCCGCTCCACAGCAGCGCCCTGCTCACTGAAGATGCTCTGAGGTATCCCTCCTCCCACCCCAGGGCTCAGCTCATGCACCTCCTGGGGCCCTACCCCCCTGATTTCACAGTGATATCCTAGAAGGCACTCGTTGGGGGGTCATCCCCCACCCATCTATGTCTCCCCCTCCCGGGAAACCACCCACTCTCTTATCAGGAAAGCAAGGGGACACTTGGATTAATTTCCAGGCCTGCTCTGAATTATGTTTTCCAGGAGAGAACCAGACAGATGCAGGCAACACGCCTTTGAACAAATATTTCCCCAGAAAGTGCTTTATTCAGTACCTTGTCTCACCCTTTTAAACATTATATGTTTTCTTAGGAGCCCAGGAAAAAAGGGGGGCGGGCGCCGATACGGCACAGAGCCTGGAAAAGCATAGAGGGCGCAGAGTGAAGGGCTGACAAAGGAGCGGGTTCTGGTGCAGGCTCGGGGGAATTACCGCAGATAAGAGCGGGCGGGGGAGCAGGCGGCATAAGGGCGAGAGGAAACAAGATCCTCAAATCAGCACTTGTCCTATTTCATAAGCAAAATTTAGATCAATAAATTACACTCACTTCTGCAGGTTTTACATGCTGACTCCGTAACCTTGTCAAGAGTGACATGTGGGGGGAGGCCGAGGGACGGAGGAGCCCAGAGTCTGGGGAGGAAGGGCGGGGGCCAGGGGAGCCCCATGGGGCTGCAGTGCCTGCACCCCCTTCTCCTTGAAGGGCCCAAAGCCCAGGTTTCCGGAGGTGAGAAGCAGGCCACCACACACTCTGCCCACTGCCTCGCTGCAAGACTGCAGGCAAGTCACTGCCCCTGTAAGCCTCAGTCTCCTCATCTGCCCAGTGGGCACAGTGGTGAGAACCGGCCTCTGTCAACAGACATGAAAGCTTGGAAAGAGACACGAACATCCAAGCTGCCAGGAGCCATCACTTTGTGTCTGATACACACCAGGTGCGGCAGCTACTGACACAGACTCTCCTGTTGATTCTCGCCACACCCTGAGGGAGTGCGAAGGTTTCCTTCGCCCCGATTGACACGAGAGGCTGCAGCTCAGAGCTGAGGCCCGTGCCTGGGGTCACCTAGCGTTGGGGCTGGGAGCCACACCCAGGCCCACCTAATGGCCAAGCTGGGCTTTCTCCATGCCATGAGGCTGCCTGTGGGCCAGGGAGCCGGGCAGCACCGGGCACCAGGCCCCACCCAAGTGTCCAAGGGGCAGGGGCTCGGGACCAGCCCAGGGGGCTGCCATACCCCAGCGCGTCGAGGTGAGGGTGCGGCTGAGCAGGGACCGGGCACTCAGAACCGGCCGGGCCGGGGCTGGGCATCCTGAGAGCCGGGTGGGGCGGCAGTAGGCAGGAGGCTGCGCAGGTATTAGCGGAATCCAAGCAGGTCCAGGAGCTACCATTTCAGAAGCTCCTACACCACGCCCAGCACTCCACAGGGATTCTCTCATTTAATCTGCACACAATAACCCCACGAAGTGAATGCTATTATTACCTTCATTTTGCAGATAAGACAACTGAGGCCCAAGAAAATATGGAAACAAAATCACACAGTAAGTGGCAAGGCAGGATTTGAACCCAGGTCTCTCTGACTCCGGCACCTGGGCGCTCTCACCCCTACACCCCGCCTGGCACATACTCCGTTTACGTTGCCAGCCTCCTGCCCTGTGCCCACACCATCCCTGCCCCTGGGAAGCAGCCAGGATGGGGAGCCAAGAGTCCTTGCTCCTGGCCTTTCCTCACTACATCTCTTGGACACACACTTCCCGTGTCCGAGCCTCAGTTTCCACATCTGTTCAATGGAGATTTAATGAGCCATGGACTCACAAGGTAAGGACAGAGGACGGGGCCTCCACGATGTGGGGGTGACATCCAGAAGCCTCTTCCACAGAACCCGCTGAGCCCACCCCCAAGCTGTGGGCGTCGGGGGCGGGGCCGGGACGACCTCAGTGAACGGGGTGCCCCTGGAGCATCTGTAATGGCACTGTCCTGCTGGCCAGCGATGGGGGCGTGGCCAGGCGGGGAGAGATGAACCACGGCGTCTGCCCAGTGTTCTCCCAAGTCAGGTAAATGTGCTGCGCTGCGTGGAATATATGGCTCTGTATTAATATAATATGATATAATGGGATGTACAAACATTATCGAACACACAAGTCAATAAAAGTCACATCACCATCACTCCAGGTAATTTATATCACAGCTCAGCCACAGCCAGGCTGGCAGGGAGGAGGCCCCACTGGAGCGAGGGAGCCTGAGCCCTGGGCTGGACAGGGGAATGGGTAGGCTAAGTGCAGCAATTTAGCCAAGACCACAGGGCAGGCTGACAACGAGCCACCTGCAGAGCTCATCTCTCCCCTGCCCACCCCGCTCTGACCCAGCACTGCCTCCCGGGGCCCTGCGATGGAGCCAGCTCTGAGAACCCAGCCTGCAGGGGGCACCGCCAACCTCCAGGGGCTCCTCTGATTCCTGGCTGCGCCCACCGTTGTCCTCAGGCACTGGCAGCCCCTGGCTCTGACCCATCTCTCACCAGCACTCTCAAGAAGGGCATCCCATGCAGGTGTACCTGGGGTGCTGTTCTAACCCAGGGTTCCCTCTTGGGGGACGTTTGCTGTGGAAGCCCCATCTCCATCTGCAAAACAAGGGTTTCTGGGCCCTGGCAAGGGTGGAGGTGATATGGGCCTCCCATGCCATCATGCATTCATTTAAAATATATTTACAGGATTTCTCTGGTGGTGCAGTGGTTAAGAATCTGCTTGCCAATGCAGAGGACATGGGTTCAATCCCTGTCTGGGAAGATCCCACATGGAGCAACTAAGCCCGTGCGCCTAGAGCCCGTGCTCCACAACAAGAGAAGCCACCGCAATGAGAAGCCCACACACCGCAATGAAGCCCCCACTCGCCACAACTAGAGAAAGCCCGTGCGCAGCAACGAAGACCCAGTGCAGCCAAAAATAAACAAATAAATTTATTAAACAAAAATAAAATATATTTACTGAGCACTCATTCTGTGCCCAGCACCATGGTAGGCACCGGGGAGACCACAGTGTGCAAAGGCAGACAAACCGCTGTTCCCGTGGAGCTGAGTCCCGTGGGAGAGACGGTCTCTAACCAGATACGCACACCAACACATACATAATCACAGCCTCTGAGATGGGCTGGGGAGAGGTCGGGGGGGTGCGGGGGCACCTGTGAGAGCCTGGAATAAGGGCCTGAATCTGGTCAAGGCACCCAAGGAGGGCTCCCTGAGGAGGGGCAGAGAGCTGACACCTGAAGGATGGGTAGGCAATGCCCAGGTAAAGAGGGAAGAACAACCCAGATGGAAGGTGAGACAGGTGCAAAGGCCCTGTGGCTGGTTCAAGGAAAGGCAAAAACACAGAGAGGATGGGAGAATATAGCATGAGCCATGGTTGTATTGGAAACAGATCCGGGGCAAGATGGGAACCACCAAGAGCATTGGGAAGGCTACTGCACTAGTCCAGTTAAGAGGTGAGGGTGGCCTGGCCCAGGGGTGTGTGTGGAGATAGAAGTATGACCGCCCCCCCAAAAGCCCTCCAGCTCCAAGTGTCTCCCTCCATGACAAAACTCTCAGTGAGCCCTCCCCTGAACTCTGAGCGCACCCGAGACCAAAAGAAGAGTCTCAAGCCAGGAGCCAGGCAAACAAGTTCTCCGGGGTCAGCTGCCTGCTTCTCCTCTGGGCCAAGCCCATTCCTTCAAGATAACTGGGCTCCTGGGGATTCTCCAGCTGCCCCAGTGACATAGCAGGTTGAAGAGGGGCCAGGGACTCAGCCCAGAGCGGAGGGGAAGCTACCCCGCCTCTCACCCCCATTGCCGGCACCTTCTGCCGCTCTGAGATCTGGCCAGGGTGGAAAGAGCCTGAGTTCTAGTCTGTCACTAACTCATCGTGTGACCTCAAACTAGACCCTCTTCCATCCTGTGCCCCGGGTTTCTCATCTAATAATCATAAAATAACAATCACAGTAATAACTGACATTTACTGAATGCTTACTACGTGCCAGGCTCTGTTCTCAGCACTCATTTATTTCATCCTCACCAGACACCTGTCATCAAGGAACTAGCATTCCGCCTACTTTACAGGTGAGGAAACCGAGGCCCAGGGAAGTTGAATTACTTTCCCAAAGACATGCACCTGAACTCTCGCCGCTGGGCTCCACCTGCCATCAGCCTCTGCCACCTCCCCGTGGAAGTAAGGATTGACCTGAATCACCTCTGAGACACCCCAGCTCTGTTGTGCTGCCTCTGTGCCTCTCAGCCCAGAAATTCGGCCTCCAGCCTGGAAGGGCCCAGCTCCTCCCAAAGGATGGCAGGTATGATTTGGGGGGGAACCTCTCCCCAGACCCTTCTGCTTTCTTTCATCTACTGCAGAAACCTGCAGATGTCTGATTCCGTTCAGCGACCACAGTCCACCTGACCACAGTGTGCCTGGTAACGTGATGGGATGGGGACAGCACGGTCCAGCCCAGTACTGAGGACCTGCTCTATGCTGTTCCCCCAGAAGCCCAGGTGGGATGAGTCCTGGGCACCCAACGAGGTGACAGCTCATGAAGGCAGTGGCCCTGGAACTTCCCTTCTTACTTCTCCTCCATCCGGAGGGCACCTCCCAGGAAAGCTGCCCGTCATGCTCATCTCAGGTCTGCTCTGGGGTCTGACCTGTGACTGGGCCTTCTAACCTCACTAATTTAATTCTGACAACACCCCTTCCAGGTGGACATTGCTCTCTGCACTTTATGGGCAAGGACCTGGAGACAGGAAAGAAGTCGTTGGCCCTCAATCCCTCAGCTACTGATGGAAACCCAGGCCCACCAATGCCAGGGCAGGAATCCTTCCATCCTGCTGCCTGGCCTCCCTCCAAGCCCACAGCGAGAGCCACCAGCACATCTGGGGCCTGTCCAGACAATGAGCGGACAGGCAGGACATGCCCAGTTTCCAGCAACTGGTGATCTGAGCTGACACTCCTCTCTAAGAGGAAAGCCCGGAGCGGATCTTGGCCCCTCCCACCTGGTCCCCCCAACTCAGGCCCCTGCCCCAGAATCTCCATAAAGCCAGAGAGTTGACAAAGGTCTGCCCATGAGCCCGGGCCTCAGCAGGTCCCACTGGGAGCAGCCGCTGGGAGCAGAGCCCGGAGAGGGGTCCCGTCTCCCAGCACAGCCAGGCCCAGCAGACAGCGGGCACCTGCAGGTACAATTCAGAAGGGCCCAAAGCCTCCCAGGCATCTCCCCAACACCTGCTGCCTGGCCGACTTCAGCTCTTACCAGCCCTCCCCCCACTCACTTCCCTCTGGCCACACTTGGCCTCCTTAAACAGCCCCTGAGCCCCAAGCATGGTCCAGCCTCACAGCCTTTGCACGTGCCGTGCCCTCTGCCCGGCTGGTTTTCCCCCCGCAGAGCCACAGAGTACACCCTTTCACTCATTCACATCTCTGATCAAACATCACCTTCTCAGGGAGGCTGTCACTGAACAGCTCATCTCAAGCAGCCCCACACCCCTCCCTGTCCCCTGACCCGTGGCCCTTCTCTCTCGACTTGATATAACACATCTCTCCTGGAGGAAGTGTCTGCAGCGAGCTGTGCCTCACAGGACTGGCAGCCTCAACAGCCTGTGAGTCACAGGGGCTGAGGTGTCCCGCACACACTGCCCAGCCTCAGGAGTTAGGAGTCAAGCTGGTCTCCCCCGCCAGCCCAGGCTTCAGGGCCATCTATCCTGTCTGGCAGCTCTCCTTCACCCGCCCCTTCCTCCAGCTCAGGCCTGGAGATGAAGACAGCAAGAAGGTCCTTTAGGGCGGGCTGGGGGAGTGGAGGGTCAGGAGGCCACAGGGAACAGCCTCTCTCCAGGGGACCCCTGTGTCCCCCAAGCAACGCGGAGCCAAGCAGAGACAGGTCTCCCCATGGTCACCCTCAGGGCAGCCAAGGCCTGCCCAGGTGGACACTCCAGGTAATCCAATCTCATGCTCTAGAGCATCAGCCGATGGGGGCAGGGGCCAGGGAGGAGGAAACACGCACACACGGACACAGACGTGGACACACCTGGCAGCCCTGCCAGGAGCCAGCAGATTCAGTCCACCAAAACCAAAGGACCCGCTCGCGTGCATGTGCCGAGGGCGTCACGCACACACGCGCACACACACACACACACACACACACACACACACACAGTGCTCGCCCCTGCCCACTCCACATACACCCAGGTACACAGACATGAGCGCATACATTACACACACAGAATTACATGAGTAATTACATGAGTAATTACACCCAGATACATCTAGAGACACATGGTACACCCTGAGCCAGGCATGCCCACTAGGTCTACCTGAGCGTACCTGAGACACCCACCCCCGTATTCAGGAGTACAAGCTCACACAAGCACGCCCTGAGTCACACACACACATCCTGGACACACAGCACAAGTGCTGACAGTGGCTCCTGGTGCTAAGTATACCTGAATGTGTGTGTGTGTGCCCGTGCACACACACACACTCCTGTGTAATCAGGATGGGCAGGGGCAGCATCTACTGTGCATTCTGGGGAGCACAAAAGAATGTTCATAACACCCCCTGAACTGTCACCGCCCTGCCCAGCTGCCCATCAAGCAGCTGGAACTCTCAACTGCCCACAGCGAGCAGGAAAGTGCTGACCACTCTCCCCCATTACCACCCGTCAAGGGGCGGTTTTTCTGCAGGTTGATCCAACCAATAGGAGATCCAGCCTGGCAGGGGCAGAGCTCAAGGTGGGCGAGGGCTGATGAGCCTAGACAGGGCCAGTGGGGGTTGAGGAGGACCGAAGGTACTGGGCACCAGGGGGAGGGGCAGCCCAGAGACTATGAGCCCGCCTGCCATGCTCGTCCGCCTGTCCCGCTCCCTTGGATACCATGAGTTGGGGAGAGGGCTGGAGTTGGCAGGCCTGTCCCTCACTCCAGGCCCCAGCCCACCCAGGTAACTGGCACTGCTGGAGGGAGAGCACCCTGGCTGGCTAGCACCTCTCACCGTTCCCTGGGTGCCCAGCACTTCCATGAGGCTGCAGGGACGTGAAGATCCCCAACAAGAAATGGGGGCCTTGCTCAGAGACCCCGAGACAGGGGAGGCCTCATCACTTGCCCCAAGTCGTACCTAAATAACTGTAGTGGAAAAGGGGGGCAGGATCACTCCTGTGAACCAAGCCCCGCTCCAGCCCAGGGAGGAGAGAGCAGTGTCGGTAATTTATTTTAATAATCCTGCTGAACTGGGAGAAAATTAACAAATGAGAAACCAGCTCGAAATTAATCAAAGTTCCCTGTCCATCCCCCCCACCTTCCATCTCAATGAAGGTTATTTATCCAACGAGCAATAAAACACAGAATTAAATTAAACAGGCCCTTTCTTTGAGTCCTCTCCCCTAGCCCCAGGGAGGCAGTGTCTCCCGCTCACAGCTCTATAAGCAGCTCCTGGAGGGCCTCAGCAGATCCACGGCTGCCGACAGCAATCAGAGGGGTTCCCCCAGAAGGAGCCCCACATTGAACGCACTCCCAGTCTGGGTCTCACCGCCAGCTCTCTGCCAAACATATGAGCGGCAGATAACTCAACCACCCTCCCGAGGAGGGACGGAGGGAGGTTCCTGCGGTTGGGCCTGAGCTGATTGGAGGCTGGGGAGTCCCCAGGTTCTCCGTGGGGGAGAGAAAGGCTTGGCATGGAAGGCGGGGAGCGTGAGCAACTCCCCAGATGAGGACACTCTGGGGCCCACAGCAGGTTCCAGCTGGAAACACCCTCCTGGCCCCAACCTCTTGGTGGGAAGGGGCCAGAGGGGGCACAGGGTACAGCGGAAGCCGAAGAAGGACCTCCTGTGGGGACAGGACTCACCCCAGGGCTCAGACATCAGGGGGTCACTGCAGCACCCTCAGGGCAAGGGTGCACCCCACACCCACCACTTCCTTGGGCAGTCTGTCCGGCATGTGCTTCCCTAAATATCTCTTCCCTGCAGCTTTTGAATCCAGGCATATTTCAGCCAGGACCGCCACCTGCAGCCACAGGTTCCTAAATAACTACTCTCAGGGCCCCCTCCAACCATTCCCTTCTGTCTGCCCTCTAGCTGTGAAATCTGTAATAATAATGGCCCTCTACAGCTTTCACAGACATTCTCCCATTTAAACCTCACATCAACTCAGTGAGGGAGACATTTGCCACGATGCTCACCTCATGGTGACTGAGGCCCAGAGAGGGCCCTGAACAGGGCACATCCAGCAGTGGCTGAGGGTCCCAGCCGCAGCGCGTCAGGGATTGGGGACCAGGAGCGTGGGGCAGGGGGGCGGGACGAACAGGGCTCTGCAGAACTGCCAGGCTTCCTGGAAGCCTCCTCAGGGGCTTTCTGCGGAGGAGGGCTGGGGGCTGACTGCCCCCTGGGAGGAGGGGAGAGGGAGGGAGGGTTATTACATATGAACTCCTCCATGCCCGCCTCTGACACGGCTACACCTGCAGCCCACGCAGGGCAGCCAGAGGGCCTCTGACACCATAAATCTGATCCCATCACTTTCTGCTTAAAACCCTCCACAGGCAACTCATGCATCTGGAGTGAACAGCCACGCTCTGTCCTGGGACCCAGAGCTCCTGCTGACCCAGCCCTGCCGCCTCTCCTCCTCCTCTCTGAACAGCCTCCTTGTTCTTCACATGCACCAAGCATGTTCCTGCTTCGGGGCCTTGGCACTGGCTGTGCCCCTCACCCACAATACCACCCAGGCACCTGGTTCCCTTCCTCACTTGCCTGGGCCTATATTCAAATGCCCCTTCCCTGACCACCTGGTTTAAAAGAGCTCTTCACCTCCTCCATCACTCTCGAAACCCCGGCCCTCTGCAATTTTCCTCCACAGCACCTGTCACCTCTTGAATTACTGCTTGCTTACTGTCTTTCTCCCCCTTTAGAAGGTCAGCTCCATGTAGGCAAGGATTGCGTGTGTTTTTGTTCCCTGCTCTATTCCTAACCTAGCCTAACATACGACTCACTAGTTATCTGATTGCTGAATGAATTAATGAATGAATGACACTATGCTTAAGGTCATCATTCGGGCCACCATAACCTCCGGTCTGAACTGTTCCATCAGTCTCCTAACCATTCTCTCAGCCTCAGGCCTCGGCCTGCAACCAAACCTCCACTCCACACCCAAAGGAATATTTTAACCCCCAGATCGGACCAAGGCACCATCCTGCAGCATCAAGCCCACACACTTGGCCTCAGCCCCTAATCCATCCCAACTCCCTCTCCACTGACCCTCTCCCATGCCAGGAGCCCTGCTTCATCCATGCCAGACATACCTGAAATTCCAACCATACCTGTCCTTTCCACTGGAGCACTGTCATGGTTCCCTCTCTGCCTGCAGGACACCTCCTCCAGGCAGCCACCCCATGTATGCCCTGTCAGAACCGACCTCTCCCTACTCTGAGCCCCCACACACCCTCGCCTGTACCTCCACCACAGCCCTCCCACACCCCCAACCTGAGCTGTGACAAATCATATGCATGTCATACCTCCGCATCCAGGAAGGACCCAGATTTATTCACTGGCAATCTCTCCCATCCCCACCACCTGCTCCGGTATCTTGCACAAACTTGGAGCTCCATACGTATTTGCTGAATCCAATGGAACCAGTTCAAACACAGCCCAGAGAGAGTGCCCATGAAGAGGGGCCTTTCCTCCAGGTTGCTGCCATTTCAGGCTGCTCTGAGGACAAATGGACCTTTAAGTGCCACTTAATTGCAGCACACAGGAGCAGCTGGCCCCGCATTCCACTCACCTCTCCTTGGGGGTTGCCTGGGAGGAAACGGATTCGCGGCGGTTGAGAGGTGACCAGGGCCCTGTTAAAATGGCAACGCAGCGCCTCTGGTCCATCCACCAGCCCATAATAGCAGTGCTGGCCCACCCAGCAGCTTGCATGTTGAGCACACGTGTGGCCACCCCCATGGGTGAGAACAGCAGGCACAACACAGCCACCAATGAATTATTTATTCCGTACATTGTTAGCACAGCAGAGAGAGTAACCGTGTCTCCAGGCTTCAATTAAAATATCAAGGCGCCTGCACCGTCTGCCCGGCCACATGCCCAGCTCCCACCGACACTGGCAGGATAGCACCTCCTGGGGAGCTATAGCGCCCCCAAGGCCGGCTCTACTGCCCCCTCCTCTGCTTCCCAACAGTCAAGTCCTGTTTCAGCACCATGGACAGTAGCCTCCAGGCTCCTCTAGGGATCTGCCCCTGAGACACCCCAGCACACTTTTCAGGGCTCTAAAAGACCATTTAGTAAATCGATGACCTGAAAGAGCCTTTCCAGCTCCCCAAAGCGGCCCTGGGACAAGCCTTGGTGGGTTCTTAGCCTAACTCCCATTCTCCATCCACTCCCAGCACACCCCTACAATCCTACAGCACATGGCTGGAAGGCAGGAGCTCAAGGCCCTCACCTCAGCTCCTCCCCAGGCTCCTTGACAACTCTAGGCAGATCACCCCGCCTCCCTGGGCTCCAATTTTTTCACTCGGAAAATGCAAATGACGGTGGCCAGGCTGTGACCTCAGGGATTGTCACAACCAATGGAAAGGGATTTTGACAAGGGACTTTGACAAAGCCAGAAGAGGGCTTTAATTTCATACGGGTGGGTTTCTTCAGCCTTCCCACCCCATCCCAACCTGGAAAACCCTGATTCTAGGGCACAGGCTCAGGATGAAGAAAAAGCTGACAGATCCTTCAGGAGCTGGCTGGGTCACAAGCTAACTAGGTCACCCACGAGATTTAATTCAACAACCCCCGGACTAGAATATGAGGCCGAGTGAAATCAAAGTGGGCGAGCTGAAAAAGAGCAAGAAATTCCAAACACATGCCGCTGAGAACTGTGGAATGAGCAGAGGCTTCAGGGATAGGCAGTGCTGCAGGCCTCCACTGCTTTCTGGACAAGCCTCAGTTTCCTCACCTGTAGAACAGGGCCAGTGCGACGGACTTCCTAGCCAGTGACTTACATTAGACAACCTATGTGAAACTCCTGATACAGGGCCAGGCACATAAATTCAACTATTCATTTTATGAAGCACCTGTCAGGTTCCAGGCCCTGGAGATAGAGCAGACAAGAAAAGGGACACAACCGTGCCCTGAAGAGCTGACATCCAAGTGACCAATGCTGTTATCCATCAGGGTGTCAGGAGAGGTGGCATTCAAGATGGGCCTTTGAAGCACAGGTGGAATTTCCAAAGCAAAAAACAATGTGGCGGGAATATAATCCCTTTAGAGAAATGTTTGGCAGCTTCTCCTAAATCTAATCATTCATGCAGCCAACGAGCCAGCAATCGTATCTACTCATATTTATATGTATAATATAAATGAGCACTAATGTCCACTAAAAGACATGTACGCAAATGTTCAGAAGAGCTTTATTCCTAATAGCCAAACACTGAACTCAGCCCAGATGTCCAGCAGCAGCAGGATGGGTAAATGAATGCTGAACTACACAATGACAGTGGAATAGTGCAGAGCAATGAAAAAGAGCAAATCATCAAAATACCCAACCACATGGGGGAGTCTCACAGGTAATGTGAGTGAAAGAAGCCACGCACAAAAGACTGACTGTATGACTCTGGTTGTGTGAAGCTCAAAACCAGACAAAACTAATCTATGGGGGCTTCCCTGGTGGCACAGTGGTTGAGAGTCCGCCTGCCAATGCAGGGGACGCGGGTTCGTGTCCCGGTCCGGGAAGATCCCACATGCCGCAGAGCAGCTGGGCCTGTGAGCCATGGCCGCTGAGCCTGCGCGTCCGGAGCCTGTGCTCCGCAATGGGGGAGGCCACAACAGTGAGAGGCCCGCGTACTGAAAAAAAAAACAAAAAACAAAAAACTAATCTATACTTTTAGAAATCAGGCTACCAAATAGCCTTGGGGACGGAGGGATGTGGACTGGGAGGGGCTCAAGAGAATGTTCTAGGGAACTGAAAATGTTCTATATCTTAATTTATAAAAGCTCATCAAGTAATGCCCTCGAAATTTGTGTACTTTACCGTGTATAAGTTATACTTCAATTATTTTTTATGTAAAGAAAAGGCAGAGAGAGCATTCTTCAGGGGCTGAGGGGACATCAGAAGCAGAGGTTAGCAGATTGGACACTGCAAGGGGTGTGGTCAGGGAATGACCCTGGGGAACTGGACTGGAGCTGGCAGGGGCTGGAGGGAGAGCTGGAGTTGAGGTGCACGAGATGGGTACCAAGGCAAGGCCACCCTGGGAGCCCTGGGGCTCCTGCCTCCTTCTCCCAGACCCCTCCTGCCATGCATCCCTCCTGCCCACAGCAAATGGTGCAAGTGAGGTCATCTCCCCTCCCTGCTGGACTGGCCCCCTGTCCACACCCTCCCTCAGCCACCATGCTGGATTGCAATCCTGGAGCTGAATTTCCTGGGCTTTGGGGGCTTTCCTCCTGAGGAGGGATCAAGTGAAGCCACAGTCCCCCGGCCTCAGGCCGGCAGAGTCCAGCTGGGCACCTCTCCCCACTCCCGTGCTCTATGCTCATAGCATCATGGAGGACACCTGGTTCTGCCTCCTACGCTGCACCTGCCACATCCACCTTTCCACCCACCCCCAAAGGGAGCACCCGAACACCTGTCACTCCCAGGATAACCGCTCCAATTAGGTAGGGCCCTGCCACCTCCTGCTTCCCAGCACCCAGCACCCCAGCCTTCACTGCCACGACTCCTTGTGGAGGGAGAGCCCCCTGGACGTGCACAGACACGGCCGAGGAAGCGGCTCAGAAACCTCACACCCCACCAGCCACCAGTGAGACATGACACGAGCCCACTCGCTCCTCTGGGCAGCTCCTGAGCTGAGGCCCAGGGGCCAGCCCGGCCCTACCTCCCACGATCCACTACACGAGGCTGCACGGGGGCCAAGTCAGAATCTGCCACAGGACCTCCTCTGGGGCCACGGTCCCGGCCACGGGGCGCCACCGAGTCCAGCCGTCACCCCTTGCTGGCAAGAGTACAAGAAATTATAAACACGCTTGCCCTTTGCCCCAGCACGTGTCTGCAGGAATTCACCCTACAGGGACCTGCGGAGTGGCCAATCACAAAGTTACCCATCGCAGCTCTTTGTTAAAGCACGAGATCAGGAACTACCAAGTGTCCGTCCTGAGGAGACAGGAAGCAGGCAGTCCTGGGGACCACACAAAGCCCTTTTGTGCCGACAGAGGTGAACCCCAAGAGCACTGCAAGCTCACCCAGCAGGGGCTGCGGATGTGTGAAAATGGAGGGGGAGAACACACGTGTGCAGCCCCCCCCACGTGCTGGTGAATGTTGCCTGGAGTGTGTGACACGGCAGCCACGCCCAGGCCGAGAGCTCTCTGGAAGGCACGCAGGGAGTGGTGGCTGCCTCCAGGCTGTACTCCAGGGGCTGGGGTACGTCCTCTGGCTCCTTTGAACACCCAGGGGAAGGTCTGAGGCACTCACACAGTAATGCTGTCACTGAAAAGGAGGCCGTGCCTACGGTGCTCCAGGTCCCCCAGCGGCCAGACAAAAGGCTCATTCCGGAGAGAGAAGCATCTTTAAAGGAGACCCTGTCAAGTCCCCAAACACACACACCCTCTCTCCCCCACCACCAACTGAAATGCTTGAGAGAGGGGTCAGGACTCAAGGCCGGCAGAGCCCAGCACAGGTGGTGGGGGAGCCCCAGTCTGATGTTGGGAGGCGAGAGGAGGGGTTCCTGGTCCAGGCTGAGAGGCCAGGCCCAGGTGGGAATGGGGGCAGGGAAGGCAGGTGAGGGGGCTACTCTCCTCTTACTGAGTTTGTTGTACTTTCCTAATTGATTTTGTCACCGGGATACTTAGGACCATCTTAGAAACCACTTAAGCAATTTAAAATAATCAAAGTACTTAGAAGGCACTTAACGTTTCCTCACACTTCAGGCTTCCCATAAACCCCTTCCAGCTTCGACCAAGGCCATCCTGCTGTCTAGAGCGACCCCTGTGGGGAAGGCGGCCGCCTGGTCAGGCCCAGCTCCTGCAGCCCCAGGCAGGTGGGAGAGCCAGGCTCCCACAAGCACACCAGGCTCCCTCTCTCTCTCACTCCCCCCCCCCCCCCCCCCGCCTCTCTCTCTCTCATCACCTCGCCCCAGCCCAGGCCCCCTGAACAGGTGGCAAGTGGAAAGGTCAATTGGAATATAAAGCAGAATTTTCCTTTTCATTTCCAACATGTCTTGGTCATAAAAATGCTAGTTTAGTAATTCAGGGGAAACCGAAAAGTACACAGTTCAAACCGGGCTTGGCAGGGGGAAGTAAAGTGGGCTTAGCCCTGCGGCCTGTGAGCCCCACCCATGCGGCAGGCACAGCTCCCTCATCCAACTCCTGGTCCCAAGGATGGCAGGCTCCCTGATTTGTCTTTCTGTCTGTATCCAGGCCGGGCACCAAGAGAGGTCCAACCCAGTCCTGCCCTCAATGTGCATATGAACTCTGGGGAGACCCAAGAATGCCACACGAGAAACCCCATGTACCCCAGGATTTCAGACCTTGGAGGGTCGGGAAAGTCTTGGATGTGGAGTCAGGGCTTGGGGGAGGAGCCCGACTCTGCCTGTCAGGCATCGAGGAGGACATTCCAGGAGGAGGGCATGGCCCAGGCAAAGGTGGGGAGGCCCACGATCAGGGAAGGCCACGGGTGGTCAGCCTGAACCTGAGGGGTAAGCTCCTCACTCTTTCTGCAGGAAAGGCTCCAGGTAAAGGACTGGGGTCAGAGCCCACCTAATCCAACGCCCTCGGCTCATAGAGAGGGCAGCCAACCCACCCAAGGTCACACAGTGAGTCAGCAGCAGAGCCAGGCCCAGAGCGCAGGTCCCTAAGCTATGGGAGACTTCTGGTAAGGGGACCCTCAGCCTTCCCCAAGGGGGGAGCCGGAGATCACCCTACCATCCCCCATACCTAACTGGGAGGGTCGGGAGGACCCCAGGACCATCACACAGGGGGACTCGGGTACACTCACCAGAGTCATTCCTATGCCCAAAGCCAGCAACCTGCCCCTCCGCCCCACAGAGCCCCCCACCCTTCATGGCCCAGACCACATGCCTCCTCGAAGGCCCCTTGGATACTCTGTCAGCAAGAGATGAGGACAAATATTATTGACCCTACTGTGCGCCCAGCCTGCCACCTGCTTCCCATTCTTATTCTGCATCCACACCCTGAAAGGTGCATGTGATTCTGCCCATTTTATAGATGAGATGGTGAGGTCCAGAGAGGCCCAGTGATCTGGGGCCAGGATCTGAGTGACCTACTGTGTGGCTGCCCCCCCATGGCCAGGCACTCAGCCAATATTGAGTCCCATGCCAGGCACTGCCCTGAGCTCTTTCTGTGTAATCCTCATGTAATCCTCACAAGGCCCTATGAGGTGGGGGCTACAAGGGTCCCCAGTTTTACAGACAAGGAAACTGAGGCACAGAGAGGGGCCTCCCAGGTAATAATGGCAGAGCAGGGATATGAACCAGGCCATCTGGCCCAGGGCCCACGCTTTGACCACTGAAAGCTACTGCCCCTTAGGGTCCCCGTCTGCCTCCCTCCTGTATCCAGCTCTGTTCATCCTCAGGTCAGGGAGCGGGGAGCAGGGAAATGAAGGGGGAGGAGTTAGAAGAGGTACAGGGGGCTTGGGAGGGGGAGGCCAGAGGCCAGCACGGGGAGAGCCAGGAGAAAGAACTAGCCTCTCACATGGGCTCTACCCTTACATCTCCTCCCCATCACCTCTGTGGCTTCACAAGGACTGGTCAAGAACCACCTACCTATGTTACAGGTGAGGAAACTGAAGGCCTGAGAGGCCCAGTGACTTGCCCAAGGTCACCAGAATCCTGGTAACCCTCCTCCCCCAATACCCTTTGCAGCTAGAAGGAGCAGCTGTGGGTTTTGGAGCCCCCTTGGTCCTCCTCCCTCTGGCCCCAGGACTGTCTGGGTCCTCCCTCTTGAGCTCCTGTGTCAAGTCAGCAACCAAGCACAGTCCTGCCCCAGGGCCTTTGCACTTGCTGTTCCCTCTACCTGGAAAACTCTTCCTCCAGATATTCGTAGGGCGACCTCCTTCACTCGACTCAAGTTTATGCACAAATGTCCCCCTTCAAAAAGTCCACCTCCAACCATCCTGTCTAAGCTGGCACCCCCACCCACCATGGCTTTCTAGCCACCTCCTTGCTTTGTCCTACAAGGAAGTGCTCTCCCGTGACAATTATACGTTTATGTGTTTTACCTGTTCACTGCCTGCCTTCCCTTCAAACGTGGAAGCCTACAAGGGCCAGGCCTCCATCTGCTTTGTTGCCTGCTTTGTAAGGTTGCTTAGCGTGGCGGCTCTCCACCTCGGGTTGCACGTGAGTATCACCCGGGGAGCCCAGGCCCCATCTCACATCAATCAAATCCAAAATCCTGGGGTGGGGCTCGGATACCCAGGAATTTTAAACTCCCCAGCTGATTCCAATGTGTAGCCAGTTGGAGGCCACAGCTCTAGCAGGGCGAGGCCCGGAGGAGATGTTCAAGACACACTTGGTGAGTGAACGAATGAATGGATTCTTACAGATGGGCCAACCAAGGTCCAGGTGGGGGACAGCGAGCCAGAAACCAGCAGTCATGACCTTGAGCTTCCCCAGGCTCAGCCCCACCTCGGCCCCTCCACAATGTCACACACCTTGCCCAGGGGCCCTGTCAGCCCTACCCAGGCTCCAGGAGCCCACCAGGCCTCCCTCCAGGGCATCTCCAGGAAGTCTACCCAGAGGCCCCCCAAAGGCCTCCACTCTCTCCTTTTCATTCCTAGTAATGAGCCTGTTTGCCAGTCCAGTGATCAGAGCTGAAACCCTGTTGCTTCCACTCCCAAATTTCCCATGTTCAGAGAGGTCCTGCAACCCGAAGGTACACATCAGAGGAAGTGGGCTTGAGAGGGCTGCGGGGTGGGCGGGGGCACTCGCTGGGGAAGCCAGAGGGGACAGGAATACCGGGACACCAAGGAGGACTCAGAGCATCCACCCAGCGGCCAGCTGAGCCTCCCAGCAGGTGTGCAAATACAGACCCAGCCCCAAGGCTCCTCACCACTGGAGGCCCAGGAAGCCAATGCTCCCCAGGTGACTATGATGAGCTGCCAGGCTTGAGAACCACCAGGCGATGCAACCTGTACCCCAGTGCCCCACCCACAGGGAAGGACTTGCCGGAAGCACAGAGAGAATTGGCAACTCAGTGGTCAGGGCTGTTCCCCTCCCCTCACCTCCCTCCCCACTCTGTTTAGATGCTGGTCTGACCCTGGGTCTTGAGGCCCCCTCCCCAGACTCCCACCACGAAGGGACACCTAGGGTTTGGGGGAAAGAGAAATGCTGTAAAAGCAGAGGGAGGGCTGCGTGGTCCTCACCTCAGGAGAACGGGCCCTGACAGTCACCCTCAGCAAGACCACTTCCTACACCTCCTCCGCTCCTCCCCGACCCCCTCTCACACCTTAATGTCTATCCAACCTGTTCTCGTAACACCGGCAACCCCTAAGCACCACTAAAGGCTTTGCGTACTTTATCGCTGCTGCCTAATGAGTATCATCACACTCCTTCTTACAGATACAGAAACTGAGACTCAGAAAGGCCACACAGTGAGTATTGGGCCAGATCTCACCCAAGACTAGCTGATGACCAAGAGAGAGGAGAGCAGAGGGATAAAAAGGGTAGATTCAGGGTCAAACAGCCTGGGTTCATATCCCAGCTCCACCACTTACTAGCTGTGTGACCTTGAGGAATTTGCTTAGCCTCTCTGAGCCTCAGTTCTCCGTCTGTAAAATGGGGATAACCACTGTACACCTACCCCTGGGGGTTGCTGTGAGGACTGGGGCAGACCCTGACACAGGACACATGCCATGTAAATGCTGCGATTATTCTACCCCAACGACCTCTTCAGGAGGGTCCCTCATTCACCCCCGAACATGCACTGAGTGAGCCTTCTTGGGACAAATCTCTAACAACAGCCAATAGTGGGACATGGGGATACCCTTTAACGGGGAAAAAAGCATTAAGCGAAAAGAATTCCGTAAGTCAGCAAGGGGCTGGAGGTATTTGGGAGGAGGAAACAGGTGGCCCAGGGGTCACCAAAGTGGTGGGCACTGGTGGCCAGTGGCTGGACCCCATGGTAAAGTGAGCTTACCTACACTTATCCCCACAGCCAGGAGCTCATGCAGGTTCTGCAGACGGGGGCCCTCCTGCTGTCATTGCAGAGTTTGGGGAGACATGGGGGCTGCAAATGGCTCACTCTCCGTGAGTCCCTTCAGCCATGATTTCCTGAGGGCCCCCCATGGACCTGGCATCTGTTGGGATCCTACAGGCGCAACTTAGAGGCCAGCAGGGGTCAGCTGATGGTCTCTGTCTCATCTACTTAATTCCAAGGGCATAGCTCAAGAGCAGTGCTAGACAATATGTAAATGAACAGGCATGGCTGCGCTCCCATAAAACTTTACAGACACTGAAATTTGAATTTCATATAATTTTCCTGTGTCATGACATATTGCTTTTAATTTTTTTTCAACCATTTAAAACACGGAGACCATTCTCAGCTCATGGGCCGTACAAAAACAGGCAGCAGCCCAGAGGGGAAGCCAAGAGAAACATGAAAACAAACAAAGAAATACGGACATGACTACAAACTGTGGTGAGGGTCATGAAGGGGAAGATGGGAAAATAATATAGAATAACTGGGGGATGGAGGGTGGTTCTCTGAAGAGCGTCCACTTAAACTTTAGGTTGAATGAGAAGGATGCAGCCTCAAGGAGTAGGAGGAGAACATTCCAATAGAGACGGGACAGCAGGTGCAAAGGCCCTGTGGTGGGCAAACAGCACAGTGTCTTCAAGGAACATAAAGAAAACAGTAGGACTGGTATGGAGTGCACCCAGGAGAGGCAAAACGATGTGGTCAGAGCACCAGGTAGCACAGGGCCTGTCAGACTGGCAAGCATTTTGGAAGTTTGCGTTTTAATCTAAGAGCAATGCAAAGTCAAGAACAAGTTTAAGCAGGGTGGGGAGCAGGTTGGATTTGGCTTTTAGCAAGGTCGCTCTGTTAGCTGAGCAAAGGCTGGGCTGTGGAAAGGCCTGTCTGGAAGCAGGGAGAGGAGAGAGGTTTCTGCCGGATCCGGGTGAGAGCGCACAAGGTGGGGGTTGAGGAGACTCCAGCACGAGGACGTGTCCTAAAGGAGAGCCTGCAGGATCTGCAGATGGTAGAAAGGCAGAGGTCAAAAATGCCACCACGTCTCTTGGCCTGGGCGCTGCAAGCACAGAGCTGTCTTCAAGGACAGGCAGGCTGTGTGAGAGTGGGTGGACCCTCTTGAAAGTTCCTCCTGGTTGTGCAGTGAAAACACTTTCAAGCAGAACATGGGGTATCAGCTGAGCCACAGAGGTTCCCCAGGAGCCCTGGGCCTGGCACTGAGGGGCAGACAAGCCAAGCACCTGGCAGGCAGCTTTCTCTAAAAGGCACCACAGACCCTTACCAGCACTCACAGCCCCGCGAGGGACAAGCCCTCACAGGCCAGGCTGACGTGGCACAGAGAGCCAATGTCGCCCACCAGTGTCCCTGGCCCGGCCTCTCCTAGGAAGCTGGGCACCTGCCCTCCACCTGCTGGCTGGCATCCCCTCTCCCACCTGCCCCTTCCTGCCCTCTCTCCACTCCACCCCAGTCTTAGTGCTCAAACCCCACTGTGGTGACGGCCAGAAAACCCTCATTACCTGCAAGTTAAGTTGGCCACTCAGTCTCCACACCACAGGGAGACACCTGAGGCCCAGCAGATGGTCAGTCCTCTCCAGGATCAGCCTCAAAGGTCACCATCTGTCCCTGCCCACCGGGCCCAGCCTCTTCCACATCAACGGAGCCTCTCATGCTGACTTAAGGCCCAGCTACAAGCTGTGCAATGACATTTTCTGCAGGCTGACTGTGTGCCAGGCACCAGGCTAGGCCTTTTCTGGACATTAACCCTTAATTCCCACACCAGGCCTAGGAGACCACTGTCATCCCCTTTTTACAAAGGAGGAAACCGACGCACAAACAGGCTAAACGATTTGCCAAGGTGGCGAAAGCTGTCTGGCTCCAGTCTCCAGATGCTTACCCACCATGCTAGGCCACATTCCCATCTTCAAGCCTCAGTTTTTGTTGTTGTTGTTGTTTTTTCTCCACTGCAAAATTAATGAGGGACTCAATGCAATGATTTCTGGATCCTTCTGAGCTCTTACAGGTCAAGGATTGGAAAACTGTTTCCTTCCAGGGCACTTACTATGTTCTTTTTCCCCCCAACAATAACTGCTCTCAGGAAAAGATATTACTGACTCTTTCATACTATGGTGTAAGTGACTGGTATGGTGAGTAGATATGGTGGATATGGTGAGGTAACTCTGGTGGCACAGCGATTCAAACTCAGATCTGACTGGCTTCAGAACCTGGGCTGTCCCCACGACACAGCATTGTAGAGGTCACATCCTCTGCGTTAGGCTCTCCTCTGAAAAGTATTCTTTAGCTCCATCAATATTCCCTTGACTAGGAGAATGGAGCCAAAATGAAGATGAAGGAGTGGGTGGGAACAGGGGAGTAAAGGATATGAGCTGTCAGACCCACAACTTCCCGAAGTCAGGGCTTCTGATCCCTAATGACGGCCTGGGTTTGAGGCCCCACTTCCAACCCAGTTGCTTTGGGCAGGCAGTCTGGAAGGAGTCAGTTCTGGGAGCTGGGACCTGACTCCCAGCCCTGGCCCGTCCCTTAATCAGGGCTCAGTTTCCACAACTGTACGACAGGAAGTTGGCCCCTCCCAGCTCTGGCAGGTGTGAGTTTTGCTCATACCCTGGCCTTGACAGAACCCCATCAGCATTCTCCAGGCAGGAAATTACCCCACGTGCCCCCAAACCCAGAGCTCCTCTCTAAGCTTTGCACAGGAAATCCACCTCACGGAGGAAAGAGAGCTGTAATCACAGCCTCTGGGGGAAGTTCCCAGCAGACCCCACTAATAGCCTTGGCAGGGAGCGGGGCTGGGGCGCAGCAATGCCCTTTGAAACAGACACCTGACACCGCAGCTCCCCTGGCCCCCAAGATGCCCCTCCCTCATCCTTCCCTGCTTGAAGCTCTGCACCTGACCTCCCTCCTCAAAGTTCAACCTTTTTGTCTCTGTAAATGGCTTTTCAGTTTCTGGCCCAGCCTCTCATTTCTACCAGTTTAATTATTGAGGAGCCCTCTTGTCGCCAGCCTGGAACATTAACGCTCTTAAAAGGGACCCAGGGACTTCGGACCATAGCCAGCTGTCTCCTTCTGCCTCTCTCCCCATCTCCCCCACCGCCCGTCCCCTTTCCTTTCCCAACAGGCCCCTTCCGTCCCCCTTCCTTCTCCCCTCCCTAGGCCTCTACCTCCCAGTCCCATCTTGCTCTCGGGGCAGGACAAAACCCAGGCCACGCCACATTCATATGTGACCAGATGGGCAGCTGAAGAGCCCTCGGCTGGTGAGGCCCTTTGGCCCCAGACCCCCTCACCCCACCAGCGACCTTCCCCATCCTGGGAGAGGTCAGCACAGCAGTCACAGCCCACTGCTGTGTGGGGCTTCCAAGAACCCGCTTCAAGGCCTCATGCTGACAGCAACCTTTCTTAGAGCCTTGGCCATGTGTCTGGTGACACCTCTCAGCTCCTTTGATCTTTTCCACCTCCCTATAAAGTGCGTACTGGTTCCCCTCTAGGACATGGTGGGGAAGGACCCTTACCAATGTCATAGCCCCAAGGGCCCAATCACGTTGTTTTATCATCTTTATAAAACACTTTTTAAAAGACACAGACTCACCAAGGTGTTTAATACAAAGCTCAGAAAAGGACACTGCAGCAGCCCCACCTGTAGTCTGGTCTTCTCAAAGGCTGGGGGGCTGTGCCCCACTCAGTCAGGATGACCCAGGTCGCCTCACCTCCCAAGCCCAGGGAAGGCAGGCTGAATTGGTGACACAGCTCACCGAAGCCATCACTAGGCCCTGGGACCACAGAGCCTTGCTCCCCCTCCCCTCTGGGTCTCTACTCCTCACTGCAGAATTGGGCAGGTGGAGGGACTGGACCAGTTTCCCATTCCCCAACCATCCCACCAACGAATGTCCACAAGCAACACTGCTCCCCAGCGGTTGTTCAAATTGCCCGCTACAAAGGCAAAGTCTCCTTCAAGTCTCCGGCTTCAGCGTGATTTTGCATCCTTCAGAATGCATCCATTTGTTTTTAAATTAAAATAATGTTTTCATCTGGATCATCAAGCAAAACCAACACTACAGGAAGAAGGCCCCAAGGCAAGGACTGCAGAGCACACGTGGCCCAGACCAGCCTATGGCAAAGTTCCAACCCCGCCCCTGCTGTGACAGGACAACTCAACCACCTTTCTTTCCCACCTACCCTCACAGCCAACACAGAGACATTCGCACCGTTCATCCCCACTTCTACCCCGGCCCCCAGAAATGCCCCCCAAGTACTGATGCATCATGGGATTGGGCAAACGTGTTCCAGAAAGGGTCCAGGAGAGACGGCTCCAGCCTCAGCGCTTCCCATCCTGCATGAGGCCAAACAGCCTCTCTCTGTCCACTCCCTAACTCTGGAGCCTTTGAGGAGGCAAGGGGCCAATTCCAGAGGCCAAGAATCTAACACCAGAGTGAAGAAGGGACCCAGAGGCTCCATTTGTGCCACCTTCCTCCTCCCTCACCCTCTTCTCTCTCCCTCTCTCTCTGTCTTTCTGTCTCTCTCTGTATCTCTCTGTCTCTCTCTCTCTGTCTCTCTCTCTCACACACACACACACACACACACACACACACACACACACACGCACACACAGCAAACGAGGAGGCTCCCAGAGAGAAGCAGGCACATAATTATTGGTAAAACGCTTGTAATGTTTTTCTCTCTACCCAGTAGCTTTCAGTAGTTTTAGCAGCTTAGCGAAGCACTTGGCTCCAATTGAATTGCAAATCAGCAGCTCCTGCCCCAGGAAGAGAGGAAGGGAGGCGGCAAGGAGGGGGCAGGGAGGGATTCCAGAAGGAAGGGGAGAAAGGTGTGCAAGGAAGAGGGGCAGAAGGAAGGTAATGAGCCAGGGAGGCTAAGCTCAGGGCCAAGGGCACCAGAAACAGGGACTGCCCGCTCCTCCAGGCCTTTTCCCGTCCTCATCTCCGTTCACTGCGGTAGCCAACACCTCATCCAAAAAATCAGGACACATCTTCTAACTATAATCCTGAGGTGGAGCGGAAGGGCCATGCGGGGCTTTCTCAGCTACCCGGGAGAAAAACAGATCTTTCTTGGCAATTGCAATTATTGAAAAACAATGTCAAAACAAAAGTCTTGCTTTTTCTCCCTGGCAATCTCCAACATTCCCATTCCCATTCTATGTTTATCTTTTAATCTGTCTACCTTTCTATCTACCTAAATTTCTATTCGTCCATCTGTCTGGGTTTTTTATATTTCTGTCTGCCCATCTCCTCCTCCCTTCTGTTGTTCGCCAGTACTTCCTTTCCCCTCCCGGTTCAGAATTCCCCGCAGAGGAGCAGAGTCGATCAAGGAGCTGCCTGCAGCAGGTGCTGTTTCAGCACCATGGTCAGCACCACGGAGCTGGGTCCCTCCTCACCACAGGTCAGCCCCAAATTCTCAGAGATTGCTCGGGGAGCTGGGAAACACACTCTCTCCCTCGGATTCAGGAGGAGAAGAAGAGAAAGGAGCTGGGCAGGCACTAACCTTGAAGAGACGAAGGATGTTGGCCACCATGATGGAGACCGAACTCCCTGAAGCACCGATGACACCCACCACGCGCTCAGGTTTAGTGATGATGGGCGGGCCGCCGCTGCCACAGCGGACCTCCGTGCCATCCTTCTCAATGAGCGCCTGCACAAAGGTCAGCGACTGCTCCAGGGCATGGGTGTCCCTGGAGCAGGTGTCCAGTATGCGGGCGCCCAACGTGATGTTGGGCAGCAGGTCCGGGTCATTGTTAATGCGATCTAGAGCAAAGAGCATGGCCTCCAGGCGGTGGATGCCCTTTTCCTTCTTGAGTTCTCCGCAGGCCTTGCCCTCTGAGCCCCGGCCGTGCACCGGGAACAGGCCTCCCAGAGTGATGTCACCATCTATGCGGATGGAATTCATTTGAGGGTGGCCTTTGGGCTTCCCCAGGGAGGAAGGCACCCAGGGCCCAGACAGGCTGAGGAGCAGGCAAAGGAGCAGCCGGGCCCACCACCAGCCCCAGCCCCTCTTCCCAGGCATCTCGGAAATCCCTAGAGACCCATGAATGGCAGGCCTCCCTCCTAGCCGTGTGGGCCCCTGGCCCACAGCCTGGGGGAGCAGGGGCAGAGCAGCCCCCACAAGTCTCTCCAGTGCAGCTTCAGCAGCAGGGCGGCTGATGGCAGCCAACAGGCTGAACCATGCTGGTGTTCCTCGCCCCGCAGGCAACGCTCAGTTACGGGCACAGGCCATGCTCCCAGATGGCAGGGAGTGCCTGGGGTGCAGCAAAGCTCTGGGCTTGGTCCCCACGTCCTGCAGGCCTGTTCTTGGTGGATGACTGTGAAAGGAGGAGAGTGCTCCTAGCTTGGCAGGTCTTGGCATCAAGGGGAAAACAGCTCCAATGCTCTCCTCTTACCAACCTTAAAGAGAGAGAGAGAGAGAGAGAGAGAGAGAGAGAATCAAGGAGAAGCCCAAAGAAGACATTAGCAATTCGGATCTCTCATCAGGAGCCTGAGAGCAGGAGATGCTGGAGGTTATAGCCAAAGACTCCACAAATCTCCTGAGCTTGGTTTCCTCCCAGCTGCTGCTCAACTTTGGTCCAAATGGGAGAATTTGAGGCAGAAATTGGGTGGTGTCTGAAGATTTCTTAAGGCCTGTGCCCACTACCATCAGACCCGAGGCCTCAGAGAGCTCTCTCCCCAGGCAACAGCCTGGGAGGCTTGGGCAGAGGAGAGGCCCCTCTCAACACTCACCCACAGGAAGGAGCAGGCAGAAACCGGTCCCACAGGGCACAGCTCATTTCAGAGACGAGGAAACCAAGGCCCAGAGCAGGAGAGCACCTGACCCGAGTCACACAGCGGGCAAGCAGCAGAACGCTGCCTGGAACCCAGCTTTCTGGCTCCCAGCTCTGGAACCAGACACACTTGGGCTCCTTGAGGACTCAGAGACAAGGAAAGCCAACGAGGCCCAGGAGAAGAAGTCTGGCTGAGAGCTGCTCAGCCTGAAGGCCAGGGAGAAGCTGGGGCTGCCGGGGCTTTGGGGTTCTCCTGCTGAACTGGGGAGGGCTAGGTGGACCCTCCCATTTCCACCCCAGCTGCTCTGCCCGGGCCGGCGGGTGGTGGGGGAGGGGGCGGGCGGTCAACCCAACTGAGGCTCATTTTCTCTTGCTGGGCCTCCCTCCCCTCCCCTCCCCTCCCCTCCCCCTCTCTAAGGGTCTTTCTCTCTTAGTTTCCTTTGCTCCTTCTCTCTTCCCCACTTCCTCCCTCTGCGAGTGGGGCTTGGGTTCTGGCCTGAGCTAGTGCACGTTATGATGACGGTCGTTATTATTGTTGTTGTGATTAAATATTTATCTGCAAGGGTGGAGGAGGGAGTACCAGCTCTTCCTCATTCTCATGGCTAATTTGGGCTAATTTCCCCAGGACTTCCTTGTGTGCGCCCAGCCTTCCCTTACCACCAGCAACCTCCCTGCCCTCGACTCAGGAGGCCCCAGGGAGAAAGGCGGAAAGCTGAGCCAGGGCTTGGCTAGGGGGCGACCCCAAGGCCCCCTTCCCCATGGGTTTGTCAAATGAAGACCAGCAGCCACTCACCCGTTCTGTGCCTCAGTTTCCCTAGCCATTTGGAAGAAGAGCTTGTGTTTGGGTTGGGAGGTGTCCCTGGAAATATGGTCCCTCTATCAAGACCAAGTGGTGGTCTCAGAACCACCCATCCCCCACCCCACAGAGGCCCTGACTGCTCCAGGTCTGCACAAGGGGTAGAGGAGGAGAGGGGGCACACCCCAGGATCCAACCTCAGCTCCCGGGTTTCTTCTAAACCCTCACCTCACATCTTACCCCCGCATCAGAATGCTCCCTCCTCCGTTTAGCTCCTCAGAGGCCAAGAGTATGGCTCTTAATTCTCCTCAGCCCCCTCTGCAGGTGAACCAGTAGCCCAGAGGGACCACATAACTCTGCCGAAGTCAAACAGCAAGTCAAGGCGGGTGAGGACTCAAAGCCAGCCCCAGTCACACTGAGAGAGCCTGGGGAAGCTGGCGGGAAGCCAGGACTCAGTGACCTAGGGCTGGTGTAGTGCTTTGGGGAAGGCTTAAGAGCTGTTAAAATACAAGAGCGGGGCAGCTACACCTGTGTGGACCCCTCATTAGCACTCACCCCTTTGTGTGAGTGAGTTATCAGATCTCTCTCCCAGGGGGCCGTGGGGAGTGAGGGGATGGGGGATACTAGCTGCTGAGGCCAGTTCTAGGGGATTCAGAAGAGAAACAGCAGAAGCCTCAGACCACCCTGCAGTCCTGCTGCTGCCCTGCTGGAGGCCACACCTGTCCCCTAGGGAGTCCTCAGTTTCAACATCTGTAAAATGGATGGGCTGGAATAAGACCCAGTCTGGAGGCCATCCTGTCCCTGTGGGAGCATTTCAGTTGTCACAATGATGAGAGTCACCTACTAGCTTGCATCCAGGCAGGGTCAGAGATGGCATGGGCAAGACAGCCCGCACAATGAAACACTGTCTTGTCCAAACGCCAATTGTGCCCCATGGAGAAATAACAGCGAAGGACAACATAGCGCTGTGTGCCAGCCACCACGCAGGTGCTTCTCAGGTGACACTCACATCCCTATGAGCCAGGTGGGATTTTTATCCCCATCACACAGATGACGAAGCTGAGGCACCAAACGTCAAACAGTGACACAGCCCAGGGACACGGAGCTTGGGCAGGCCGCCCGGGCCCTGACCACCCCACCACGCTGGCCCCGAGGGTCTCTCAGGCCCTGCCCAGTTCCCATATCCTAGGAAGTCAGGCTTGGTTTTCTTGAATTTCAAATGGAGGGATTTCTGGCATCAGGACAAGGTGGTGAGCCGAGGCTGCAACAGGGCAGACTCAGGCTGGGAAACCAATGCACAGCAGCTTCTGACAGTCAGGCCCTGCAAAGGCTTCCAGATCCTTCGTGAGGGCTCAACACTGGCTTCTCTTGAAGCCTGAGCACCTCTGGGCTGATCAGTGCCCGCACACAGACACACACAGACACACACACACCATAGGCAGGGCAAGGACAGAGGCCACACAGGGGAAGGAGGCCTCAGTGAGGAGAAAGGCAAATACTTGCAAGATGAGAATCACGACCGCAAGGCCCCGGGCCCTGCCCCAAGCTGCTCAGACACCAGCAAGGCCTCTCTCCATTGGACTGGGTCCCAGCCTGCCTGCAGCGAGTCCCCTCCAGCCCTCAGACCTACCAGGCCTGCCTTTTCCGAGCTTCTCCAAGAGCTGGGCAAACCACCGCCTCTTTCAACCTCCCCTCCTTCCTTTGATCAGCATAACAGGCACCAGGGAAAAGTAAAAATACCTGGGAGTGAAAGGAGCCAGGAGAGCAGAGGCTGGGGGTGGGGCGGACAGGGGGAGCCCGGCTGATCCTCCCTCCCCCACGGGGCACCTCCACCTGCAGGGGAGGGGGGAGCTGGGGGGGTGCTGGGAGCCCTCAGACCACTCCCCCAGGTCCAAAACAGCCAGGAAAGCTCAAACTGGGACAGTTAGGGGGGGTCCCGCCCGAGGTGAAATCACCACGATGGCCACCCACCCCCAGATGGGTCTCCTCTCCCGTCCTCAGTCTCCCTTTCCCACCTCCCTCCTCAGCCCCTTACTCACTTCCCTCTGCTGTCCCTGCTAGATCCTTTCTCCAGGGAGAACCCCTTACTCACTTCCCCCTGCTGTCCCTGCTAGATCCTTTCTCCAGGGAGGACAGAACTAGGCAGGAAGGGATGAGGAGCACAGGGTAGAGCAATAGTTCACTGGCCAATGGCATTTTCCAGAACATTCTCCTCAGTGAAAGGGGATGGGGGAGGGGAGGCTGGGGGGAGAGCTGTAGTTCACCCCTCCCTTAGCCCAGCCAGCCCCACCACCTGAGGGTCTCTCAGACGCCCGAGGAACTGGCCAAACCTACCTCAGTGACCCCTTCCAAGTCTTAACAAGCAGGATTCCAGGCTTTTCTCCTGCCTGACCTCAACCCTTCCCTCTCCAGCCAGGGCCTGGGCCATAAAGAACCACAAACCACAAAACAACAACCAGAAGAGAGCTACTGTGACTTAATAAGCTCCAATTTAGTTTTCACTGAGCTGCTTTTTCTTCTCCAAAAGCTAAAGAAATAGAATTCTCCCAAACACGAAATAAAGGGCAGAGTCGGAGGGAGGGACCCCGCACTTTGCTTCCAGGGGTGGGGGCCACAACCAGAGCGGCTCAGTCCCCCCTCCAGCCCTCCGAGGGGACGCTCAGCCTCCTGACTCCTCTGCAGGCCAACAGGCCAGCCCCTAGGGCTGAGCGGGTGGAACGAGGAAAGCCAGGTCCAGAAAGGACTCCCCGCCTGCCCGGGGTCCCCAGCACACCCTCCTCACATTCCTGAGCCAGGCCTCCGGACCTATGGTGGCCCTTCCCCTCTGCCTGCCCCAGTTTCCTCCAGCACCTACTTCAGCTCTCTTCACCTTGACCTCTGCTGGGCCCAGCCCAGCCCAGGTGCTGGGAGAACTCAGGGACTGTGAATGGAGGAGTGGAGTGGGGTTTGAACCCTCTGAGCTGTTCAGACGCCTCATCGCCCACATCTCACATTTCCACGGAAGGAGGGACTGGCAGCTCCACTCCCCAAAGGGGACAGTGAGGGAGAACCTGAGGCCTCTTCCCTCCTTTCCTACACCACCCTCACCCCCTTGGGACTGCAGGTCACCTCTAAGGCCCCCCTCTCTCCTGACCCCGGGGACTTGCGCTGGCTGGGCAGAAGTGAGGTTTGCTAGACAGTCTCCTTTCAAATGGACAAAGCCTAACCCAGGAAGCAGGTCATCAGAAGCCCGCTCCACCCCAGCTGCACCAGCAACAAACCTCCACCTGTATGATTTGGGTCCCTAAGGAAAGGGGGTAACCAATTATCTCCCTCAAACCCCAGCAGCACAACCCTCTCCCCACCTGGACCACAACCTGAGGGGATCACGTCATCCTCATCTTGATATCTCTGCATCCCAGCTTGCACGGTGCCTGGCATCCCCCACTGGGGTCTGTGGAAGTGACAATGATCCCTGGGGTCTTTCCACCCTTCTCTCCCAGGTAATCTAGTTCTAGAATAATAGGAAGAGTAGCCCTGCTCCAGGCACTGACCCAGCCCGAGCCATGTTCTAAGAGCAAGAAGGAGGGAAGAGTGGGGGTCTGGACCCCATGCCCCCTTCCCTTCAATTCCCTGAGCTGTTCCAGCTCCCTGGCCTGATCAGGAACCTCTCAAGTTCAGAAACCCCAGACCTCACTTCAAAACCCATCCTCTCCCTGTTCCAAAACAAGGACCTGGTTCAGAAGTGACTGGCTCTGTGCTGGGCATGCGGTGGGTACTGAGAAATGCGTGTGGAAGGAACGAAGGAAGGGATGGAGGACATAATTCCTGAGCTTCATGCCAACGGAAACTAAGAAGGGGGAAACAAACCAGTTGCCCATGCTTCCCTGACCCTTGGATTCCCTCCAGCCTCCTCCCTGTGAGGCTTACCCTTCAAGTGAGCAACTGAGATACTTCTTCTTCCAGGAAGACTGCCCTGATGATTCTAGTTCCTGTTATCTCCTTCCTCCACAGTCAGTGCCATAAAGCCTCTCTCTGTGTGTTGTTATTGGGCACTGATAAGCCTCGGAGCACGTTAAGGGCCTGGGTGCACAGCACCGCCCTCATCTCGGTGTCCCAGTGCCCAGCCCAAGGCTCAGAATGCAGGAAATTCTCAGTCAACAACCAGACAAAGCCAGGTCCCTGCCCAGAGCCAGCACAGCACCACCCTCACCAGTGTGGAGCCCAGGGCAGGGAGTGGGGGTCTGCAGCAGCATTCCAGGTTCCCGGAGTGGGGCTCAGACCTTGCCCTGAATTCTTACAACCCTCTTGTGTGGGCAGGCATGGAATATAATCCATGACCATTCAGTTATTCAATGTGCCATCCGAATACGTGCTGAGCTCCTGCCGTGTGCCAGACTCCGTTCTGAGCACTGGGGAAACGCTGGAAGTGAAAACAGACACAAACACCTGCCCTGGGAAGCCAACATCCCAGTGGGGGAGTGGCGCAGGAGAGACAATAAATACATCTACACACAGATGGGTGGCACTTCAGGGGATCAAGGGGCTATGAAGACACACAAGGCAGGTAAGGAGAAAGGGAATGACCCAGAGGAGCTTTTTCAGAAAAAGATAGTCAGGGAAGGCTTCTCAGAGGAGGTGGCATTAGAGCAGAGATTAAAAACAGTAAAGGCACGAGCCATGTGTCTGGGAGAAAAACATCCCAGGTAGAGAGAACAGCAAGTGCAAAGGCCCTGGGGTGGGCATATGATTAGCATTCATTGTTCAAGGAACAGCAAGGAGGTCAGCATGACTGGAGGGCAGTGGGAAGGGAGAGAGGCAGGAGAGGAGGTCAGAGCGGGCTCCAAGCATAAGATCAAGCAGGACCTTGTGGGCCATGGTGTGGATGGAGAAAGGAGGGCCCACTGTGAGCACAGCAGACAGGGACTCGGGACTAGAGAAACCAGAGGCTCAAAGGCAGCCACCTGCTAAGGCCACAGCAGCTCCCATCAGTTGCAAGGCAAAGAAAGCACATCTCATTGGCACTGGGTCCCACCAATTCAGCTCAGAAAATGCCCAGCCTTGACTTTCCCCTTCTCCCAGAGCCAGGGGGCCAGCCACCAAGCTCACGCTTGCTCAAGGTCTCCTCCAACCAGCAGCCCCCATGCAGACCCCCAGGCCTCTCCTTCTGGCCCCAACTCACCCCACCCCCACTTGCCAGGACCATCCAGTTTTCCAGCACAACATCCAAGCGGGCAAGTGCCTTTGTTTGCAGCTGTTGCTAATGTGGGCTTCCTGCTAATGCTGTTTCTTCCTCTCTCCTCCTTCTTCCTGTCCCCCCCACTGAACCCCGGCACTGCCCTGGAAACCTGGGGCCCACTGGCTTAGGGAGTCCATGTCCAAACCCTACTGCCTTGCACAGCCACGAACAGAACCACAGCTGTGGGGGAGACTTCCCACCCTAAGGCACCCTGAGGCCAGGCACAAAGAAGGGGCCGTGACATCTGAGAAGCGATCACCGGCCAAAAACTTAAGAATCCAGGTCAAGTCCCCAATCTTTATTTCTATATTCAAATCTAAAAATAACCCTGTAGCGATGAAGTGTTACTAGAAGTCACAGCCCAGCCAGAACACGGGTCCAGAGACTAGTCTGTCCCCCTGAGGGACAGAGGGATGGCTGCGAGGGTTGAGTGTGGGGGACCCAGGGAGGACTCCAACCTCCTGGTCCCGATGCAGGTGGCCCAGCCTGGGACCGCCAGGCAGCTGAGCTCCCCAGGGCGTCATCACAGCCCCTGGGCGGCCAGGGCTTTCTCCAGAAGAGGGAGGCTTAGGAGACACTACAGCTTGCTCGTCAGCATGGCTCGAGCCGAAATGGCACGGCTGTCATTATGGGCTGGCATTTCCCAATTACTGCAGATAATATCTACCTTAATTGAATGGAGTCCAGATAATGGCATTATGCATCACATTCCCCAATTTATTTAATATACGTGTGTACACATATATTTATGCCTCACTGCTGCCACGAGATTGCTAAACGGTGAGGTTAATTATAAAACATTTCGACGGGAGTCATCAGCTTTCATTTAAGGGTGATTTTTGCTATCCTTGTGGTACTCGTTTTTCCAAGGAGCCAAGAGAAACTTGGACAGGGGCTAGAGACTCTCTCTGCCCTGTGGGCTGGGGGGCTGGGGGGCAGGGCTGCAGGGCAGGCTTCATCTTTCCTGAGCGAGTTCCCATTATAAGCCTCCCTTTCAGGAGCAAAGCTCAGGCAGGGAAAGAGAGGTTGGGGGAGCAGAAGGGGGGGCGGTACTGAGGCAGAAGCCCCCAGAGCTTGACTCCAGGACTGGCGGGGAGCAGAAGCCTGCTGGGAAGGCAAAGCTACATGCCTGGGGTTGGGCTGAGAGGCAGCAGGGAGACAGTGGAAGAGAAGCAGAGCAGAGGACAGAGGGAGGCCAGAAGCTGCACAGCCAGGAAGGAAACAGAGCTCCCAGGAGCCAGAGAAAAGGCAGCCTGCACTCCGGCAAGGGCCAAAGGCAGTGAGATCTTGAGATTAATTTTTGATACTCCCCTGCTAACTAGGGCAGAGTGGACACGGAAACAAGCCCTCCCTGCTCTTTCCAGGAGCCGGCACCAGGCTGGGGTGGTGGGGGGGGGGAGGACCAGAAAGCTGGTGCCCTCCACTCGGGCCTGCTGCCCACCAGGGGAAGCCCCTCAGCCTCCTCCCTCAGGTTGGCCTGAGCAGCCAGCAGCTCTGCCAGCCCCAGTGAGCAGGGCCAGAGCCCAGATGCCAGCTCCCCCGCGCCTTCTCCAGGTGGCAAAGGCGGCCTCACTCTGCAGAAGTGAGATAACATCCCATCCAGCAGCTGGCGGGCCCAGCTACCCAGGCTGCCAGTGGGGCCTGCCCATTGGAAAATGGGGTGCTAGACTGAGCAGAGGAGGACAGCAGGGGTGGGCAGATGTCTTGGGGTCAGTGGTAATTAGGGGCTGCCGGCCCCACACTTGTCTAGGGGAGAGGATGTATCTAGTGGCTGTAATTATGAAGCTCAGAAGCCCATGGTCCTGGGGCCATCGTTTCCTGCCAGCTGTCCCCCTGCAGTGGAACAGGTTCGGGTGTGGCCAAGCATCCTGGAAGCTGGGCAGGGGACCCCTCAGGAAGCAGGTGGGGGCTGCAGAGCCCCTCTGGTCTGGGCCCGCCCCCGACCCGTCTGGCCAGCACACTGCTCGTCCACAGGCTTGCTCGCTGACTCTCTCACCTACCTCAGCTGCCTGCCTGCTGCTGTGCAAGGCGCTCCCTCCTGGAGATGTCAAGCCTCCAACAGAATGAAGCCACACAGAGGAAAGTTGGGGGAGGAGAGAGGAGGGAGGTGGGAGGAGCGGCCTGTGCTGGACCACTGAAGCCAAAAAGGCAGCTAAACTCCTGGCCTGCTCCCGCCTCCCCTTCTGCCAGCTCAGGACCTATTTTATGGGATGTGCTGCATGCCCCGCCCCCAACATCCCATACATCTCTCTCCTGAAAATCCACCACCGGTAGAGCATTCCTTTGGGTTAAGCATTGCCTTCTTCGTCTCTGAATCTCTCTTCACAGCAAATGCCCCTGGGATGGGTAGCCCTAGAAGCGAGCAAGACCTCAGGAGGGAAGAGCTTTTTGATGTTTTTGTCCCTGACAGGTGTGAAGATGTTGACATTCAAGGGAAAGTTGAGGGCTAGAATGACAAAAGTTGGGGGGAGATGAAGACAGTGGTCAACAACTTCACAAGTGGACAGGCATGCCCATCCGGGGCTAAGCAGAGGCTCAGAGGCACCATCCCCAAAGGTTCCCCACCCCATCCCCAGGACAGAACACTAGGGGCTGGGAAGGCCCTCCAGGAGGTGGTCCTCTTGGGGATCAGGGAGAGGGGCAAGGGCTCTGACCCCTACTCCCCGCTGTAGCCTCTTCGGGGGCCCTTGCCACTAGTCCCAGGGCCTGCCCAGGAGAGGAGATAAGCCCCCTGCCCTGTCCGGTGGATGACCACACCCAGGGGCCTCCAGACTGCTCCGTGGGAATTCTCTCTGCCACGTCACGAGAGGTCATCAGAAAAGCCCCTGCAAGTCCTCACCTCTTCATGGAAGTTCTCCCACCACCTCATGCCCTGAGGCCTCTGAGGCGCAGAGGTGCCCACCCAGAGCCTGGGGCCCAGCATCCAATGTGGAGTCAGGGAGAAAGCAAGGCAGACCCAGGACACATCCTGGGGAAGAGGCAACGGCAACTAGAACATTCTTCACTTCCACCATGAGCTGACCCAGGGATGGGAGGCTGTGGGAACGGGGTGCCCAGTATGGAGACTCTTACAGAGCTGGCCACCCTGCCAGCCCTCAGCCCCCAACCTCACCCCAGAACGGAGGAGAGGAGGGACTATGAGGCAGACACACACACACACACACACACACACACACAATCCTCCCTCCACCGTCATTTGGCTTTCTGCCAGACTGACAGAGGGGCAGACAGACTAACCACGGCTCCAACAGACACGCGGCTTGAGGCACCCCATTAAGCAAGACCAGCTCAGTCCCGCAAAGCAGCTTCTCCCGCACCAGGGGCAGGGAGGGTGACCGGAGTAGGGAAAGAGACAAGGAGCCTCCTCCAAACAGGACCGAAAGTCTGAAGGCGGGGGTGTCACTCGCGGCCTGTGGTAGGGGTCGCTCTTAGGTTCGGGCCTCAGGACTCCCTGCCGCCGCCACTGCCGCCCCATTTCAGCACAAACAGCGTCAGACCGCCCCGGTGCGGGGGCGCCTCTCGCAGTCGGGGCCTCCCCCTCCCAGCCCCGCCCCCGCGCGGGGAGGGGGCGCTTTCAGCTCCTGAGCGCCGGGGAAAGCCGACCCCGGAGGGACCCCCCCGAAAACACACACACACACACACACACACACACACACACACACACACACACACACACACACACACACACACACACACACACACACACACACACACACGGACACACACACACACGGACACACACGGACACGGCCCGGCTGCCCGCCCCGCGGCCGCGTAGAAGCAAAGGTTCATCAGGGTCCCGGAGAGGGTCGGTCCCGAATATCCGAGAAGCACCTGACCGTGAAGTCCCGGGGCCGCGGGGAGACCCCAGACCCTGGGGTGCCGTCCCATCCCGCCTCCGCCGAGAGCAAGCCTCCGGCGCCGGGGTCGGTCGGAGACGAAGGCGACGCTGGGGCGGCCACGGGAGCGGGACGCGGGGCTGGTGTGGGTCAAGGAGCAGAGGCGCGCGAGGCTGACGCTGCTCTCCCGCCGGGAGACCGTGGGGAACCGGGGCAAAGAACGGCCCGCGCCCCCGCCCGCCCTGTCTCTCCGCAGAGGGGGCGCTCTGATGCCGCCGCCCCCACCTGAGCGCGGGCTCGACCCCCCAGTCGGGGGAACCCGAAACAACCCCAGGCACAGAGACACTTTCCCCCAGGCCCGCGAAAGAGCCACTGCCCTACTGCCTGTCTCGGGGCGGTGGGACAGCCGGCCCCAGCCCCGAGGGGAGACCCTCTAGCCCGGGTCCCGCGCCCTCCAGCCCCGAAAGCTCCGGTCCGCCGGCCCTCTGGGCAGCCCCGAGCCCGGGAGCTCGTCAGAGGCCACCTCCCCGAGCCCTGGAGTCCCCGCTGCAGCTCGCGCCCCAGAGGCCGGAGGGCACGGTCCCCTCTGCCCGTTCCCCGCGGGCCACAACTCACCGCGCGCCGGCGAGGACTCGGGGGCGCACCCGCCCGCGCCGGGGGCGCAGGGAGGCGGCGGCCGGAGGCTGGCTTTTCGCGGTGGCCGGAGCCCGGGCCGCGGCGGGCGGCTCGAACGCTGCGGTCCGAGCCCGGCGCGGAGCCGCCCGGAGTCCGGGACGCAGCGGGGAGGAGCAGGCGGCCGCCCGGCCCGAGCCGCCTCCAATCGCGCAGCGGTCTGCTGCTGCTCCGGCGAGAGCGAGCCAGCGAGCTAGGGAGCGGCGGGCAGCCCTGCTCCGTCCGCCGCGGAGCCCGACGTCCGAGCCGGAGGGAGAGAGGAGGCGGCTCCGGGGTGCGGGGTCTGGCCGAGGGCTCCGGGCTAGGAAGGGAGTGGAACGTGAGCCGAGCAGCGAGCTCAGCCGGCTGAGATGCGGGCGCCCGGGGGCGCCGCGGCAGCCGCACGGCAGCAGGAAAAAAGGAGAGCGAGCTTGAGAGCGCGCTGGAGAGCGAGCGAGCGAGCAAGCGAGGAAGACGCCGAGAGGGGAGGCTGCGGGAGGGGGCGGGCGCCGGGAGCACGAGGGGGCGAGGGGACCGCAGCCGCTCAGCCCGACGCCCACTCTGCTGCCGCCACACTCGGGAAGGCGCAAGCCCTGCCCGCCAAGTTTGCTCTGCAGGTGCGGCCGAGCGCGCGGCTTCCGCCGGCCTTTTAAAAAGAGAGCACCTGGGAGCCCACCACCGACCCCACACCTCCACCGCCGGAAGGCTGGGGCTTGCCCAGCTTCCCGCCACCCCTCCGCACCAGCCCCGCCTTCTGCTCCCCCTCTCACGACGCCCCACCGGCGTCCTCTCCTGGAAGCCCCCTTTTCCCCCCTCCCCCGGGGCGGATGTCTGCTCCTCGACTCAAAGGACTTGGCAGGGACCCCTCCTGACCCCAAAGGTCGAGGGTCAAGGAACATAGCATCCCGACACACTCCCTGAGAAGTACAGCAAACACAGTGATGCCAAGGGGTCACACTCCTCCCCACCCCCACCCCCATCTTCCCTGAGCATCACTAAGACCCCCACCTTAGGCCAGCTTATCACACATCTGCACCACGCACGTGGCGTGTGCCCCCATGTGGCATGTTCATTTGCACAGCCCACTGCTCCTGGTTTGAGCATATGACACAGGATGGGAGGGGGAGGGGATTCCATTTGCCCCTGGTCACACAGCCTTCAGGAGCCCCTTCCCACTGAAGTCCCTTCCACCCCAGAACTCCACCAGGCTTGGGGAACTCCCACTCCATGGCCCACAGCCCACTGGTCTCCCTCCAGCCCTGGTCTGCAAAGTTTAACAGGTGGCCTGGCTGGCAGACAGGAGCGAGCCTGGGGAAAAAATCCCTTAGCCAGGGAGAAGCTGGAGCCCCAGCTCTCCTCCTCCCCAGGGGGCTGTGAAAAATCCCAGGAGAGGGCTGGCCTTAGAGAGGAAGAGAGGGAGGGAGACTTGCAGCCCTCTTAGGATTGCAAGAGCATCCCATCCCAGACTGCAGAAGTGTCTTCAGTTAGAGCTGTGACAAGTGACTGTCCTTGTCCCAGGGAGGGTGCTCAGCACAGTGCCAGAGAGCTGGGGGGGGAGAGTGGCTGACCAGCGGCCTCCCTCCTCCACGTCAGTACCTCAGTCATCCTGGCTGACCTGCAGAGTGCCATCTGGGCTCCACTGTGCCCAGGCCTGGGGGGATTCATGCCCCCCCACAGCCCAACCCCTCATTTCCACAGATAATTTCTTCTTCTAGATCAGGGGAATGTCTGGGACGGCCTGGGAGTAGCAGGGTCTGACCCTCCCCTACTCTGCCCTTTCTCCCTCCCTGCTCCCATCCAATGCCCCGGCACCTTCCCAAAGACCCACTCAGGCACTCCCTCCTCCAGAATTCCAGACACTGCCAGGCCAGAACCATATCTTGTTCACCATGGTTCATCCAGGGCCTGGCACCATGCCTGGTCCTAGTGAAAGCTCAATCACTGTTTGGTGAATGAACACATGTTGGCAAAACATGAACTCTCTTTGTAACTGTCTCATGTGATAGCCCCAAATACATGTCTCATTTACCCAGTCAGACTGAAGTCTCTGGTGGGAGGGCGGTGATCATGCATTCATTCATGCATTCATTCATGCCTTTTTTTTTTTTTTTTTGATGCAACCAGTACTGACCGAGATCCTGCTGCATTCCTAGTCCCAGGAATACACAGAGGGCAGCACAGCACCCTGCCCTTGAAGAGAGCACCCTGCCCTTGAAGTGTGCACCCATGGCCGTGCGCACCTCGGCCAGATGCATTTTAGAGAGGCATGAATGAGCTAAGGCCACCAAAGCTCCCGCTGTCTGCCGGCTCTGCCCAACCGCGTGTGCGCTGCTCTGGGCTTACAGGAAACTCAAGTCACTCCTGGAGAGGCCGTGGCCTTGGGAACAGCCTGCCCAGGTTCCAACCAAACCCCCAGCATACCTGGGTCCTCCTGCCCAGGGTCCCTCAGTTTCCCACCTGTACAAAAAGGACCATGATGCTGACCTCAGAGCAGGGCGGCCGGGTTGCTGTGCAAGAAGCCACCCAGTTAGGGGTGCTGGGAGGTTCAAGTTCAGCCTGCCTTGGGCTTGACATGGGACACATCCTGTCTTGAGGATGGGTCTGCCTAAAAGATGGGGGTCCTTTGTCTGATTCCTACCAAGGGTCCATAAGGGCCAGAGTCTGGGCCCTACTGGCAAGGCCATCATGAAGAGGGAATGAAATAATGGATGCAGGGCACCCAGTCTTGTGTTTAGGTGCCCAGAAGTGGGAGCCACTGCAGTTTTTAACACAGAATATAGTCCTCAATATCCTTTTGTTGAATAGCCTTTTGTTGAATGAATGAATGAATGGAACTGAACATAAAGGGGCCATGGTTTATTGAGAGCCAAAAGGAGCCCAGCCGCTCTCCCCACCCCCTGGCCCTCAGCATTGCCTGCACTCTGGCCATAATTATCCCACCCCCCACCAGCTGTGTCGCAGAAGCCTGGGTAGGCTATATTTTTCAGGGGTTAAAAAAAGAAACACTGTTGGCTGGCAGATGGCTGAGTTTGTGGACTCGTCCAGTTTGAAGGTCTCAGCCTGAGGCCTAGGTCTTCTGGGCAGCCGTCCTGGGCCCTCCCAGGCCTCCAGGCCTCCAGCCGCAGAGTGGTCAGCCACCCAGCCCTCACCTGTGATCCCCAGCCTGGTCCAGCTGGGACACATCTTCTCCCTCATGCTGACTCATGGCTGACTTGACTTATCATGGTAACAGACACACAGGGACACACAGACTCACACACACAGACACACCCCCGCCACAGACGTAGAGACACATTCAGATACACATTCACAGAGACACATATGTACACACATACACAGAGACGCACCCACACAGAGATCCTCAGACACAGACATACACACAGACACACTCACACACACCTCCAGAAACATCAGTTGTTGTCCCCTGCCCTGGAGACAAAGGAACTACAGAGCTGCCTCTGTGGGAGAAGAGTGACCACAGGTGACCTCAAGGAATCACATAGCAGGGCCCCAACGTGGGCCAGCTGCGAGGGCCCAAATTCCAAACTGCTCTTCATCAAGCAGTCCCATTCCCACTCCTCAGAGCTGTTTTCTGACTGGGAGGGGGGCACAGGGCTGAAAGCAGGAGACCAGGGCCTCGGTGCTAAGGCTGTGTGACCTGGGGGAGTTGCCCAGCCTCTCTGAGCATTGGTTTCCCCATCAGTGACATGAGGGGCTGGGCCGAGTTCTTTCTAAGGATGCTGGGATTTGGTGTTGGGTCTTATTCTGAAATCTTTAAGGAAGTTGACCTGATTGACACTGGTGGGGTCCTCAGGGGGGGATATTCTAATCCACCAGTCCTGCACACATGGGCCTCCCCAGAGAAAAGGAGACACCATCTCAGCACCGATGGACAGATGGCTTCGGGGGGAGAGAAAGAGGCAGGTAGTCCTAGAGGAAAGAATCATAGAAAGTCCTGCACCCGTACTTTATATCATTATGACCTGGAAGTTCTTCCTGAGGTCTGACCTAACTCCCTCCTGCTGCAGCAGATTCTTTCTTCCTGCTCTCATTCTGGCCTCCCTGGCAAGGGAAAACAACTTGCCTGCCTTTTCCCACCCACTGGGTTGGCAACTCAAACTCACCAAGCTGCTCTAGGACTTCTCCATTTCAGAAGATTCCTAATAGGAGAGGGCAATGGTCTTTGAAAATCCTGAAGTTTAGAATTTGTTGAACTAGATCAAAGTGAGCTTGAAGGTGCAGGGGCCTGGGGGGAGCCTGGCAGGCCTGGAGCACCTGAGAAATGGTCCCCATGTGGAGTGAAACCAGTCATCGCCTCAGCCTGGGGGTCTGATGGGTTTCAGTTTTGGTTTCCCCTGAACCAGGCCATGAAATGGAAATTCTCTGATAGGGGAATTTGTTTAAACAATAATTGTCCCCTGGCAGGACATTTCCAGCATGAAGAACTGACTACAAGACAAGGCATGGCCCCAGGCTCTGCAGAGAGTCCTAAGTCACCCTGCAGGCTCAGAGGAGTTGAGGAGAGCTGGGGTGAGAGGTGAGGCCCAGGGTTAAGCACCCTGGGGTAAGTCACCCCTACTTAGCCTCCCAGGGCCACCCCAGCCCCTCTCCTTTGCCCCACAGAGATATTGAGTCTCAAGGACACAGGTACTCAGAAATTGCCCCCAGGCCAGGCTCGGGGACAGGCCAGGGAGTGACTCCCTCCTTTGAGGCTGGTGTGGGTCCAACCTCAGGAATCCTCCCACAACCCCTGGAACTTTCTCAGACCTTTGACTTGGACTAATTAGTTGGCTAAAGCCATCATCCCCTTTCCACAATTCCAAAATCCAACAGCCTCTGAAAACCAGTTTGTCCATAAATTTTAGGCAAAGTCATTTGGCTGCAAAACCTGATGTGAAAGCGAGTCATTGTAACTGTCTTGCTCCCTCGGTGGGAGATACTCTGTTTCACCACAGGAACCTGAGCCAGCGTATTGTTTTGGGGATGCTGCCCCAGGCCCCCTGGCGCTGTTGCAAAATATATCATATTTGTGCCATATTATCTTTCTAAATTCCAAAACCATCTGGCCCCAGCGACCTGTAATCATCCCATTTGGACCAAAGTCTTTCCAGGGTCCACAGCACAGCTGTATCTACACCCTCCCAACCCGCCCTGACATGTGGGAAGAGGAGAGAAGCTGGACGGAGCAGAGAGAGCAGATTCTGAACACAGCTCTGCTAAACCCAAGTGCTGGGGACCGGATGCAGGAGCCAGACCAGGTAGGTAAGGATTTAGGGGACAGTGGGCACCAGATTGCTAGAGGGAGGGGATATGAGGAAGGAAAAGCAGGGGAGGCTGTGGCACAGCCCCAGGCTCTTGGGTGGTCAGGGAGGGAGGGGCAGCTGAGGCTGGGAGGTCAGGGCCCTCAGGGGAGCTATCACTTAGACCGTGAAAGAGGAGTAGGATTTGGAAGAGCTGAGTGCTGTGGAGGGGGGCGGGGGGAGGGGGAAGGAGGAGGAGGGGGTGGTTCCATAGCCTGACTGGGCATCTGAGCCTCCACGGGCTGAGCCTGTACCAAGCATGCAGCAGGCACCCAATAAAGGTTGGCTTGTTAAACGAATGATGACCGACCCCACCCCTCCCAGAGAAGGATGCTTCCTCCTCCTTGATTCCACTCTCTCCTCCTCTCTCTTCTCCTCTTTCTCCCTCTTTTTTCTTAAGACTCTGGGTTTTCCAGCCTCTTTGCCATGCTGCAATTTAAAACTACTTATTATCCCTCTCCCTCCATATGTCCGGGGCTGTCAGCTGTGAGCCCAATAGCATTAGAATGGATGTCACAGCCCAGATCAAAATACAATTAACTTTTTAAAGCCCTCCTGCCCCACCCTGGGCCTCATGGCAGGCCTGCTCCTTCCGCTGATGGCAGGGCTCTGGGCGTCAGGAGAGCAGCCAGGTGACGGGGCAGGAGGGGATGCAGTCCAGCTGGCCCAGAGAGGAGGCCTGCAGGAGGCCAGGCAAGGGGACAGGGGTGGGGGGGTGACCTGGAAAGGGGATGTCTTTGCTTCCCCGTGCCCCACCTGCAGTGCCTTCTCCAGATCCTACCCCCGTCCTTTCCTTCATGCCCACCACACACCTCCCCGATCGTCACACACGCCACGGAGCACCCCGGCCTCACACACTGTCCACAGCATGCCCCCCACCCTGTGTCCCATGAGCCCCGCCTACACTGAGCCTCAGCTCCCTCCACCAGCAAATGTGGACCATTATGCTGCTGCCACTGGGGGCTCTTCAGGGTTGAAGGGAAAGGATGGGGCTGAGAAGCGCTTTTCAGGTCTAAGGATCCCTATGACTGGAACCTTAGCTTGTCCTCCAAACGGGCCCCAGCCCCTTGGGTTGGGGCAAAGGCCACACAGCCTGGCTGGCTGGCTGACAACCAGGCTGGGAATCCCCGGCGGGCCCTCCATCATTCCCCACCACACTCCAGCCTTGGCCCTCCTCAGGAACCTCCTGGACAGCATGGAAGGAAGTCCCAGCATTTGCTCCCTGCTAAGGTGGAGCCAGACAGCTGGCAGGATAGAAAGCTGGGAAGGACCCCGCAGGACCTCTTGCTAGTGGAGCCTCAAGGAGCATCGATCCCGCCCATGCTGACTCCAAGGCTTTCATCCTCACTGCTAGGTGCCTGCAGCAGCCCCCCGGGGAGAGCCGGGACAGCTGGGCTGACCCGGAAAACACGCCATGGGGGTGTCCTGGTCAGGTCACGGGGCAGGGGTTGCAGGGGCCCTGCCCTGCCCCATCCCCACATCCTCACTTATCCGGAACCCGAGCCCCACACACAGGGGGTGCAGCTTCCTCTAAAGCAGCAGCATTTAGGCAAACACCCCTCCTGCTCCTCCACCTCAGCTCTCTCTTGCCTCCCATAGCCACAAAGACCAGCCATCACCCAGACACCCCCAAAGAGGAGAAAGCAGTGCTGGGAAAGAAAAGCCCACACCCGCCAGCTCCTACCCTCGTGGGCTGCATTTTAATGGCGTTTGACCGGATCGGATGTGCTTTTAATTCCCACCTGGGACATCAGAAGGAGGAGGGGAGAAAGAATCTTTAATTCATCAAACTGAAATATTAATAGAACTCCAACCAGCTGGAGTGGGGTATGAGGCCCCACAGCTGGAGATACGCGGGGGACAGGCAGAAGCAAGATGGGACAGTGGCTGGGTGGGGAGATAGGGCCTCTCAGCCAGGTGTGCTAACAGGCGGCCACACCCAACCCAGAGAACCAGGGCTTCCCATTCCACCCCATCTGTCCCCCACACCCCGCTCCACCCCTACGTCCCCACACCTGGGCCTCCCCTCTGCCCTCCCCACCTCAGGGATCTGCCCCACCCCTTCAGGGAGCAACTGATGCCCAGAGATGGGGAGCCACCGGGCCAGGGCTGCACAGCAGTTTCACTGCAGAGCTCAGTCTGACTTCTGACCCTGGCCCCAATTCTGCACAGCCCCAGCTCTGAGCCCCTAGCCCCTTGGCCCATGGCTTCTCTGGCCCCAGCCCCTGGTGGTCACAGGAGGAGTGGGGCTCCTACAGCATGGACTCTGCCCCACCCGGTATCCCCTACCCGCTGGTAGAGTCTGAATTGAATCCCCTTACCAGGGGCAAGGGCTTTTCCCACACACTGCAGAGGTCATGGCTGATGGCAGACAGACCCCCTCCCAAAAGCAAGGTGTGAGCGGGGAGGAGAGCAGAGCAGGAGAAATCTCAGGAGCACAGAGTAGAAGCCAGGAGCATGAAAGAGCCCCTGTGCTCCTGGGAGGCCACTCACCACCGGGGGGGGGCCCACAGCCAGTCCCTTGACCTCTGTCAGTTTCCTCATGGATCAGGAGGGGATCCCCCAGGGTTGTCCCTATGGATGGTTGGGTGAGATCGTGGATGCAGCTCCTGGCTCCCTCCAGCCTGTGACCCTGGGCCCTCCATCCTCCCTCTCACCTCTGTGGCTGAATCACCTGCCCTTCTCACCCAGAAACCCTCTCCTTGACCTTCAAGGCCCAGCTTAACCATCACCTGGATCCGGAATTCCAGGGCATCCCGTTCACTGGTTTGCCTTCCCCAGACTGGGAGGGGTGATCTTCTACCCACCTCCCATTTCTTCAGTCCAGCTGGTTTAGAGCCTGTGGGGAACAAATGTCACCTGGGTAGACAGGTCGATGGACACACAGACTAAGAGTTAGATGTATAGATAGTCCTGACCTCCTCCCCACGACTGCCACCAAAGTTCAGAACTCAGGAAGCATGTGGGAAACGTGAGACAAAAAGAAGAATCAAGAGAGTGGGGACGGTGGCCCCATTTCTCTCCCTGCCAGCTCCTGCAGAAGGCTGCATCACTGGCCTGGACAAGCCCCCTGCCCCGGCCTCCTCAGGATGAAGAGCCCATTCGGCCCTGCTCCACCCCAAATATGCGGGGAGATCACCTCTCGGGACGCCCCAGACGGAGAAGGGGCGTGAGGAGCCTCCCTACTGGAGAGCCACAGCGCTGGCCTTCTCCCTTCCCAACCGGCCCGGCTCGGAGCCCCAGCCGCCGCGAGGCTCCCATCGCGGGCCAGCAGCGCCGCCCGGTGGTCGGGCGCCCTCACTGCACGCGCTGGCCCGCCCGGGGAGGGTCCGTGCGCGCATCATAGCTGGACCCACGCCCGGGTCTACGCGGCCAGCAGGACTCGGTGCCTCCCCACTTCGACGCCTGGAGAGACATTCAGATAGAAAGGGTTGTTTTTCACTCGAGTAGATCCTGGGAGGAGGCAGCGGGGGCGGCGGGGGTGTCTATTTCAGGGCTGTTTCCAGGCTGGGCTACCGCCCCCTCCGATTCGATTCGTGCGTGGCTGGGCTCACCTGCGCTGACAGCAGGGATGGAGGGGGGCACTACCCCCAAATCCAGAAGGAAGTGGGCTGACCCCGGACAGGAGGCGGCAGGTGAGGGATGTCCTGGATTCCTGGGTGAGAGGAAGGCAGAGTAAGGGAGCTGGAGGCGCAAATAGGAGACGCGTAAGGGGAGCAAGGGGGCGCGCCAGCCGCAGGAAGCTGCACCCTCCAACCTTCCCAGCCGGCTCCGGCCTCTCTCCGCCCAGGTCAACATTTACTGTGCTCTCACTGTGTGCCTGGCCCCGGTTGCCAACTCTATTGCACATTAGAGTCACCTGGGGGAGCTCCGATGTCCGTCCGCACCTCAAACCAATGAAATCACAAAGTGTTGGAGGGCCCATGTGTAATCATCCCAGCGATGCAACGTGCACGGCGTCTCACTCCCGCGGTGCGGGCATTACAGGCGCAAGTTTGGCTGGCTCTGTCACGAGGTTGCTCCTGTCGCTCTCATCACAGCCCTGAGAGGTATATAGACAGTCTGCTCTTCACAGAGGCTCAGAGAGCGGAAAGAGCGCTGGGGTTCAGCCCCCTGCGCTGGCGTGCGCAAGCTAAGGCTTCCTCAACTGCAAGAAGTCATCCCTAACAGGCATCATTATTGGCCTAATATGTTTACTGAGAGCACAGCCACGTCCTCCCATGGGCCAAGGACTGGGGATTGAGGAGAGCACTGAGAGAAGAGCACGCCAGGGAAAGAGCTGTTTCCAAATTGGGAAGTGCAGTGTGGGGAGGGGTGTGGGTGGAGAGAGGTGCCCCTGTTTCACACACTGGGGACGACCAAGCCCAAGTGCTAGCAGCCACAGCTACACTCTTTTTTTTTTAATTGAAGTATAGTTGATTTACAATGTTGTGCTAATTACTGCTGTACAGCGAAGTGATTTAGTTATACATATATACATATATACATTCTTTTTGGGGGGGGGGCATGCGCTGGGTCTTCATTATGGCTGGCTCTTCCTTGCCCAAGGCATGTGGGATCTTAGTTCTCTGACCAGGCATCGAACCCATGTCCCCTGCATTGGAAGGCGGATTCTTAACCACTGGACGACCAGGGAAGTCACTACATTCTTTTTTTATATATATTCTTTTCCATTATGGTTTCTCATAGGATATTGAATATAGTTCTCTGTGCTCTACAGTAGGACCTTGTTGTTCATGCATTCTATATATAAAAGCTTACATCTGCTAACCCCAAACTCCCACTCCGTCCCTCCCCCAACCCTCTCCCCCTTGGCAACCACCAGTCTGTTCTCTATGTCCGTGAGTCTGTTTCTGTTTCATGGATAAGTTCATTTGTGTCATATTTTAGATTCCACATATAAGTGATATCACATGGTATTTGTTTCTCTTTCTGACTTACTTAGTATGATAATCTCTAGTTGCATCCATGTTGCTGCAAATGGCATTATTTCCTTCCTGCTTATGGCTGAACAGTATTCCATTGCATATATATACCACATCTTCTTTATCCATTCCTCTGTCGATGGACATTTAGGTTGCTTCCATGTCTTGTCTATCATGAATAGTGCTTCTATGAACATAGGGGTGCATGTATTTTTTGAATTATAGTTTTGTCCAGATATATGCCCAGGAGTGGGATTGCTGGGTCATATGGTAACTCTATTTTTAGTTTTCTGAGGAACCTCCATACTGTTTTCCACAGTGGCTGCACCAACTTACATTCCCACAAACTGCACAGCTACACTCTTTTAGACAAGAGGAAGGAGAGGGCTCCCGCGGCCTCTGCTCTATTCCAGGCCCTTTGAAGGAGCTCAGTGAGGAAACTGCAGCACTAACAGCCGGGAATGAGCATCAGTCCCATTTTACAGATGAGAGGACTGAGTTCAGAGAGGTGATGTGCTTTGCCCAAGGGCACTGGGCAAATGATGACTCTCCAAGTCCTACCTGTTCCACCTCCAAAATGGATCCTAAATCTCTACAGCAACATGGGTGAAACTCACAGACATCCTATTGAGCAAAAGAAGCCAGACCTGAGTATACATGTTGGGTGATTCTGTGTGATTCCATTCACACAAAGTATAAAAACAGGTCACAGTAACCTGTAGTGAGAGAAATCAATTTTGGTTACCCTTGAGTGGGGGCAGTGACCCAAAGGTATGTAAGGGGCCTCTCGGGGTTTGTGTGTTCCATCCTTCATCTGGATGCTAATGACATGGGTGTGTCCATTCTGTGAAAGTGTGTAGTACTTCAGCAAAAATTTCAGTAAATACACAGAATTCTGAATGGGTTGAAACGAGGGCTCCCACGGGCTCCAAAACTCCTTCACCTCTCTAGCTCACATCTGCTTCTCTCTGCAACCCAGCTCCATCCAGTCAGCAGGAAACACGATATTACAGCTCAGAACCTTTGGTTACGAGCAACAAGATGATTCTGGCCAACTTAAGCAAAAATAAAACAAAGTAACAGGAACTGACTTGACAACTCATATGTAACTTCCCAGTGGTCTCTCCAGTTCACCAAGAGGACCTGAGCTGGGTTCCAGGTTCCCTTAGATAACGGCAGCTGCTGAAATCCAAGTCTCTCCACACATCCTCCCAAAGCCACTGAAAACAACAGGGAGAGTAAATAACACTGCCAGGCCCCCCACCTTCAGCATGACCAGGACACGTTTCTTCTTTGTCTAGGTTTTACCAACATTTGTCCCAGAGTTGACCATTCCAGGTCATTTTTTCTAAGTACTTGATAGGCCCTTTTATATATATTTTTTTAATTTTTTGGCCACACCGTGCAGCATGTGGGATCCTAGTTCCCCGACCAGGGATTGAACCCACGCCCCCTGCATTGGAAGCACAGAGTCTTAGCCACTGGGCCACCAGGGAAAACCCGATAGGCCCTTTTATTATGTTCATGTCATTTATTTCTAGAAAGTTTCTTTTTTCTGTGGGAAGTTACACTTTTGTGTGATCTTAGTTCTCTTCTATTGTTTTGTTTTTCTGTCTCTGAGCACTCGTTATGTGTATGTTGGAACATCTTTGCTTATATTTAACCATCTCTTTTTCTCTGACACTTCTGACTTTGTGATTGATTTTATTTTTGTTCTCTTGGATTTTTTCATTCCTTTTATGATGTGAATGCCTCTTATGATATTTTCAGTTGAGTACCTTGCAATTTTTAAAATATTTATTTATTTATTTTATTATTTGGCTGCCCTGGGTCTTAGCTGTGGCACGTGGGATCTTTAGTTGTGGCACTCAGGATCTAGTTCCCTGACCAAACCTGGGACCCCTGCACTGGGAGCACAGAGTCTTAACTACAGGACCACCAGGGAAGTCCTGTACCTTGCAATTTAATCTTCACTTGTGAGATGATTTTGACTTTTTCTTCTATTGCTTTCCTGATTTTTGCTAACTCTCATTTCCTGCTTCTCATTTTGGGGTCCATTTTTGTATGATGTCTTAAAATTTCTGATTTACAGTGTTTTCTTCATATCTGCAAAAGCTTGTTTAAGGGTATTTAGCACAGGTTGAAGTGTTATGTTAGACTGCCTGGTGGTGGTTTTCTGGAGGAGAATTTTCATCAGCTGAAATGTTTTGATTCTCATTTTCTATTTTTTTTTTCTTTGAATGGACGTTGTCTGTTTCTTTCTGTTCATGTTGAATTACCTTCTGTTTCCCTTGATTAGTAATAACAGGCATTTTCAGACAGGATGAGAGGTTTGAGTGACTTATTAGGCTTCTTAGTTCTAGAGCACCCTGTCCTATAGGTAGAGCGAAGTGAAGTTTTTAATAAATCAATGAATGACATGTTTTGTGGGGGGAGGGTTCATATGTCTTTTGATTTAATGACATTATGTGCCCCAGATGTGCTGCAGGAAGTATGCAATGCCATCTTGGTAGTATTCTTGCCAAAAAATGTTGAATCAAATCCTGAGGACACCACCAGACAAACATGGATTGTAGCGTATTCTGCAAGACAACTGGATTCTTCAAAGATAGCAATGTCCTGAAAGACAAAATACACGTAGAGGGTTCTAGAATACTAAAGAATCATGACAACTAAATGCAGGGCATAACCTGGACTGAATCCTGGATTTGTTTAAATAGGTATAAAGGACAACATTGGGGGCTTCCCTGGTGGCGCAGTGGTTGAGAGTCCGCCTGCCGATGCCGGGGACACGGGTTCGTGCCCCGGTCCAGGAAGATCCCACATGCCGCGGAGCGGCTAGGCCCATGAGCCATGGCCGCTGAGCCTGCGCGTCCGGAGCCTGTGCTCCACAATGGGAGAGGCCACAGCAGTGAGAGGCCCGCGTACCGCAAACAAACAAACAAAAAAGGACATCATTGGGACAAGCTTAAGTACAGACTGTGTTTTAGGTAAAATTATTGTGTTGACGTTGAATTCATGGGGTTGTGTGTTAGTTTTAAAATATAGCCCCCCAATTCTTGGACACTCCTCCAATCAAGGGATGGGACTCTGTCCTGTCCCTAAACCTGGGCTCTGTGACTCCTTGACTAATATAATAAGGTGGAAGTGATGCTCTGCCAGTGTTTGGTAGGGGCCTGAAGAACCTGGTAGCTTCCATTTCCTGCCCCCTGGGACCCTGACACTGGGAACCCAGCTGCCACTCTGTGAGGCCGTCCAGGCAACACAGAGAATCCCCACAGAGGTGTTCTGGCCAACAGTCCCAGCCAGCAGGCAGTCTCAACCACCAGCCATGGGGATGAGGAACATTAGACGGCTCCAGCCCCGGCCCCCATCTGACTACAACCACAAGAGAAGTCCTGAGAGACAGCCCCCCAGCTGAGCCCAGTCGACCCACAAAACCAAGAGAGAGGACTTCCCTGGTAGCGCAGTTGTTGAGAAGCCGCCTGCCAATGCAGGGGACACGGGTTCAAGCCCTGGTCCGGGAAGATCCCACATGCTGCAGAGCACCTAAGCCCGTACACCACAACTACTGAGCCTGTGCTCTAGAGCCCACGAGCCACAACTACTGAAGCCCGTGCGCCTAGAGCCCATGCTCCACAGCAAGGGAAGCCACCATAATGAGAAGCCCACGCACCACAATGAAGAGTAGACCCCACTCGCCACAACTAGAGAAAAGCCTGCGCACAGCAACGAAGACCCAACGTAGCCATGAATAAATAAATAAATAAATTTATTTATGTTAAAAAAACAAAACAAAACCCAAGAGGGATAATAAAATAATTGTTGTTGTTTTTAGCCTCTAGGTTTTGAGGTGATTGTGCAACAACAGAAAACTGGAAGATGTGATCATGGTATTGTGGTTATGGAAGAGGATGTCCTCATTCTCAGGGGACTTTGCAAAAGGATTTAGGGATGAACTGTTGCAAATGATTCAGAAAGAAAAAAAAGTTGATTGTGCATGTGTGAACAAATGTGGCAAAATCTTACCAGGTGGTGAACCTAAGTGAAGGGAAGAAGACTTTCACTGCACTATTCTTCCAACTTTGCCACTTCTGAAAATTTCCAATGTGCATGTGGTGGGGTGGGGGCATTGAAGAACAGAAAGAGAAGCAGAATTTACTGGAAGCTCCTGGCTTACAGAATTGGAAAAAAAAACAAACAGTGACTAACCAAGTCTCAGGGAGGACAGGAAGCAGGGGCTTCAGGGATCCTCCTTTTGGGGACTTGCTGAGCCCCACCCACCTCACCTCCCTGTGAATTTCTGCACAAGCTCCAAAACCCCAGGAGAGAATCCCATTGGTCCAGCCCAGTTGCTGGGCCTACACCTTTGTCTGCCAGTCCTATCAGACCACAGGGAAGAAGACACTTCCCAAAAGAAAATCAGGAGGCTATCACTTGGGGATGAAGGAAGAAAACACAAATGTTCTCTCCACATGGCCTCAAGAGTTTCTGAATTTGAATTCGTGCTGCTTTCCACACGAGAAAAGGATTGACCACTACTCCTTGGGTCCCAGTTATAAGCAATCCACAGGGAAGGGCTTTATTCTTTTGTCCTGAATCCGGCTGGCTTTGGCCAGTGTTATAGTCATATGCTTGGTCCAGTCTCAGTCAGGTGCCTCCCCTGGATCCCATCACCATGGCCAAGGATTTGAGATCATATAAGAATGTGGCTGCTATACATGTTATGGGGGGAATTTCTAGAGAAGGGGGATTCTGAGCAGGGTAACTCAAGATACCCTGGGGACTTAGAGGAAAGGAACCAGGCTCAGACCCGAGTAAATCAAGGAAGCTGGGGGTGTGGGTTGGGGGAGCTGCCGTCAGGCAGACACCAAGGATGGAATCTTCCCGATCTCAGAGAATCTTATGGTGGTGGGCACTTTGGGGCTGTCTCGCCTGGCCCCTGCCCCACACAGCAGTGGGTGCACATTCAGCCTGATGTGTGTGTGTGTGTTTCCCCCCAGGATCTTGGACAAGAGAAAAAAAGAGATCATAATGTGCCTGGATTGAATATTATGAACTGCCCCGTGGCCTAAGCGGGGAGGAAAATCCCCCATCCATAGAGAAAAAGGAGGAAGAAAGGAGCTCCCTTGCTGCAGCCTGGCCATGTGCCTCCCTGCTGCTCACCACAGTTCTCCTTTGTGCCAGCTGAAGGGGTCTCTGCTCCTTCCAGCCCAGGTCCTCACCTTTGCAAAGCAAAGAGGGCAAAGCCAAACCAACCAGCTGGGAGGAGTGACTCAGCAGGGTTGAAGTCCAGGGTGGGTGGTGGAAGGTGGGCAGAGAGGAGGATCTCCACCACCGTCCACCATCCCGCGAAGAACACAGGACTTGGAGCTGGGACCTGGGGTCCCAGACTCAACCACAAAGTTGGCTTCAGCCCAGTCACTTAACCTCTCTGAAAAGCAGCTGTCAGGTAGCAGTGGAAACCTCTCTCTCACGGGGCTGCCAAGGATGGAGTGGGAGGCTGAAGGTAAACCACGGTAATTCCAAAGGACTGAGTGGGATGGGCGGCATCTGGTCCACAGGGCAGGAAACAAGCTGAGAGGGGAAGCCACAGGCCTGAGACCAGGCGACCGGGAGCTCCAGGCCTGCGCAGAGCCCCCTTCCCCCAGCCACACCTCAGCGAGTGTTGGCAGTCAGGAGACGCTCACAGTGCAAGTGTCAGGTTTGGGGGCTGGCTGTCCCTGCTGTTGCAGATGTACACATGCATCTACAGGACTGGAAGCTGCTCCCTCCTCCCCATGAGGGATCTCAGGACAGTAGACGGGACAGCTCTGTCCTCCACTGGCCCCCACGCTGGGCCCTGGAGGACTGTCATCAGTTTCTCCCCAGGTGGGTGCAGCCCCTCTTCTGGCCTTGGAATACTTTCCAACTTGGCCTCTGACCACTCTTGGCCAGCAGAGGGCGCTCTGACAGCCCTTTAGGTCATTTCTCCTTTCCACCCACTCCTTCATTAAGGTGCTGGCAACTGGGGCAGGTGTGATGGGAGGTCGAATAATAACTGACCATTGCCTGAGCACCTGCTGTGGCCCAGGCCCTGTGCTAGACCCTTTCACAAGTTCACGGTCCCTCACAACAACCCCTTCAGGTAAATATTATTACCCCATTTACAGGGGAGGAAACTGAGGATCCGAAAGTTTGTCTTTGGAAGCATTTTCCACCAGGTGGACACACCTGGGCCCACCTTCATTCACTCGGCAAGCTGGAGGCTTAAACTAAAAGGCCTTCCTTACAAAGGCAATGGTAAGGGAAACTCACCAACCAAAGAGGCCGTAAACTGTAGAGACCAGGCTTTGGCGGGGGCCCTCTGGGATCCCCTTCACTCTGGCCAGCTGTCCTCAGCTGGTCCCAGGCACAGGGGTCATCCTGGTCCTTCCAGCCTTGCCCTCTCTGGGGCCCTGGGGCCCGAGGCGACCCACACCGCTGCTTTCTGACCCGGGCCCGCAGCCAGGCCCAGGCTCGGGGCCACCAGGGGAGCCCCGTCTTGTCTCTCTGCCCTGGCTGGGGCCTCAGCCTGCGCTCCAGGTCCAGGGGCTTCGCTCCTCTGGGTCTCCAGGACCCTTTGCTGTCGGCGGAGCCTGGCCTGAGCCTGAGCCCTAGAGAAGGAGGGAGGGAGGGAGGGAGGGAGGGGGCATCTGGCCCCGTGTCCGGGGGATTCAGTCTAGCAGCCCCTGGGATGGGGCTTCCTGGGTGGGGTTGCCGGCCCAGGAGAGTCCCCTCCAGACGTCAGCAGTGGCCACGCTGTGCCCAGCAAGAGCAGGGCCACTTGCTCCAGGGCCCCTCACCCCTGGCTCTTTGTGCTGCCCCCCAACGAGGGCTCCCGCTGAGCCGGCCGCTGGGGCACAGAATGGGTGTCCTCAGGGAGGCTGCGTTGGTCACTGGGCCCGGAGGCGGCTCAGCTCAGGGGAGCTCTACCACAAAACACTTTGATTTTTGCCCCCAAATCCAGCCTTCAGCCTCTCCTTCCATCCCGTCCCACCATCTTGGCACATCCGGTGCCTTTCTGGTGATTTTCAGACGCAAACAAACCCAGTCCCATCCAGCGGCAACTGAAACTCACCTTGCAGTGGTCACTCCCTTCTTCCGGTCACAGTCCCTGCCAAGGGGCCTGCAGGAGAAGAGGAGAGGTGAGGAGCCGGGGTTCAAAGTCCCCTGCCGTCATCACTTCCTTGGGGGTGTCAAGTCTCCCTGATGTGCGCCTGATGTCTTGTGCTGGCAGTGCTGGCTCCGCCCCTCCCACCACCCCAGGCTCCACCCCACCTTTGCTGTTGCTGAGGGTCCCTTGCCCAGTGGCCAGCCCTTCCCCGGGGAAGATGAGCAGAATGGCCCTAACCCTCCCTTGGGGTCCGCTGGGCCAAGGGAGACTCAGGCATCCTGGCACTGCCCCACCCGCCCTCTTTCCACTCCTCTTTCCCCTGCTCCCGTGGTCATGGGAGAAGATCAGCCTGGCCACTGAGGAAGCAGATGTGTAGCCAGGGAATGAGACGCCGGGTCCCCCTTCCCACAGGTACCCCCACCCTCATATTTGGTCTTTAGTGCAAGCAACTGAACCCATGCGGGATGGTTTAAGTAGAAAGGAAATTATTGGAGAACGTAAATGGTCTTCTGCTACAGGAATGACATGGCTGAGAGAACAGCCCAACTCTGAAAAACATATTTATTTGACATGTGGCTGATCTGACAAGAGATAAGGGATGTCTCCAAGGATACCCCAACCTGGACAAGGGACCAGGGGCTGGCAGGGCTGGGGCAACAGGCAGCTTAATAAATTTCCCTCCATTGCTGAGAAACTGAAGCTCAAGCCAGCCCAGATGGGGAAAGGGCAGTCTTCGGGTCCCTCATTCAAGGTGAGATGAAGTAACCCCAGATCGGTGGTGCTTCTGGTACTAGTAGAAGTAGAAAAGCAAATGCTGTCTGTAGGACTGCTTCCCCAATGCCCACCTAAGGCCCACAAAACTCCTACCAATTTTAAACAAACAATGAACTCACAATTAAAGATCACCGGCACATGGGAGGCAGTTCCTATGTCTGTGAGTCAGTAGAAGAAATGAACTGCAGGTTTAAATCCCAAAGGACTGAAGACGGGAGGTTTTCATATACAAAATATAGAACATATATTTATAAAATACTGAAAGAAATAAAAGGTGCAGTTATAAATAAACCACTCAACAAAAGACAATTAGGAATGAACAGACAGATTTTAAAATAGAATTCAAGGGAATTCCCTGGCGGTCCAGTGGCTAGGAGTCCACGCTTTCACTGCCAAGGGCGCAGATTCAACCCCTGGTCAGGGAACTAAGATCCCACAAGCTGCGGCCAAAAAAAAAAAAAAAATTAAAAATTAAATAAATAAATAAATAAAATAGAATTCAAGAAATAAAAATATAATGGTTGAAATTAAAAACCTTATTGAAGGCATATTAGACAGAGCTGAAGAGAGAATTAGTGAGCTCAAGCTATATTCAAACTACCTGGCAAATGGTACCGAGAGGCAAGGAAATAAAGAGTTTGATAGAGATATAGGTAGAACTAAAAAGAAAAGCAAGGATGTGATTAACATAAAAGGACAGTTCCTGAAACACGATTGGAAAAGGAACACGCTGGGGGTCTAGTGTCCATTTTATAATCATTCCATCCATTTTTGTCTTATGCGTTTTCTATACATGTGTTATAGTTTATAATTGTTTAAAAGTTCCAAACAAAACATAGCTGGGAGCGCATACCGCTATCAGTCCTAGAAGACGGACTTCAGAAGGAAGGAAAATGATCACAGGAGAGTCTGAAATGCATGAAGAAAGCGAGCAAAGCAAATGGTGACCACGTAAAGAACCTCAAACGAACCCTATCACAGAAAACACGGATTTTTTCCCACAATTTTAAAAAAGAAATTTTTAATGCTGGAGCAGCCACAAGGCATGTCAAAGGGCCGCTACAGATAGTATGAATAAGGACCCCGGGAAAGGCTGAGAAGAATCCGAGGTTTTGCCCTACTTGCAAACTAACAAATTAACTGGTCACCGTTTCACAGATGCTGGCAGAGGATGCGAGCGCCCTGGGTCAGAGACAAAGGACTCTAGTACTCAAAGCACAGCGAGTGGCACAAGTTTCATGTTTGCATGTTTCCTCTGGTCCCATGGGTCCCATGGGGCCATGTGCAAGGGCCAAGGTGGGTGCCGAGCACACAGTCTGTAATGACTCTCTCCTGCAGTGTCTCTCACTAAGGATACACATATTCTACAATTCAACTAGAGAAATTCTAGCCGGGCCAAAACCCCCATGGGCTTCTCAGAGGTCTCTCAGAACAATTTTAAGAGGGTCTGATTTGTGGGCCAGGGCCTCACCTGCTGACCTGACTTGCCCAGACCTGCCGTGGCCTCACTACCGGGCCTTGTGCCTGTAATGGAGTCTCCTCACTGGCCCTAGTCTCGTAACTGGGCCTCTGTACTGTAGTCTTAACCCAAAGCCCTTCTGGCTTCCTTTCCCACACCTCTGGCAGACATCACTAATCCATCCCAGCACTGGTCCTCGGTCCCTGTCCAGGATCAGATGGCAAAAGGGCTGTGTGACAATGTTTGCAATCAGTGTCACTAACAAAAGATATCCAGAACTCCTTTATACCAGTAAGAAAAAGATAAATAACCTAAAAGAAAAATAGACAAAAGATCTGAATTGACCTTTGAAAGAAGAGAAGCTACCCACAGCCATGAGAAGCTGTTTAGTCTCACTAGTAAGTCGGGAAATGCAAATTCAAACGAGAATGGAAAACCATTTCACACCCAACAGATTGACAAAAATTAATAGGCCTCATCAGAGCCCGTAAAGAAACTCGAGTTGTATAGTTTGTTCGTGGGAGTGTGAATTGGTGCTACCACTTTGGAGAACGATTTGACGATACTTAGTAAAGCTGAAGATGTGTAAACATTATGACCCAGAATTTCCACTTCCAGCTGACAGCTGCAGAGAGACTCTTCTGTGCGTGTACAAGGAGACGTGTTCAGGAAGGTTCTCTGTGCCCGTTGATCATAATCATGAAATACTATTCTTAGCAGGAGGGTACATAAATTGTGGTCGGCATCGGATAAAAGACACGCAGAGGTTACAATGAGTGAATTAGATTTGCATAGATCAACCCTGATAGATCTCAAAAGCACGATGTTGAGATAAAGCAATTTTCAAAATGATATGTAATATTATGATACCATTTGTGTAGAATTTAAAACACAAGACAATACCACATATTGTTTATGGCTATGTAGCTATTTAATAAAAGTTTTTAAATGTGTTTGGGAGTGAAAAAATACTTCAGGGAAGGAAGAAAGAGAGAGGCCGAGGGTAAAAAATATGTGTGTGTGTGTGTGTGTGTGTGTGTGTGTGTGTGTGTGTGTTCTGAAAAGAAAATAAATCAAAATATTTAAAACAGTATAAACTTGTTGGAGGGTTATAGGTAATTGTTATATCATTTTTTGCACTTTTCTGTGCACTTCAAATAGTTTAAAATTTGTCATTAAAAGCAAAAAAAAGAGTGCTATGATTGTATAGTGATGCCAGGGAGGGCAGGGGGAATGGCACTGAGAGGAGACCGTTTGCATCCCTGCCTGGACTCCCAACTCCCTGACACACCCCTCCCCTGACAGCAATGTCCCAAGGACTCAGCACCCCCTACCTGACCATAGGGCTTGCTGGCGCTGCCTGGATCCCTGGAGATCATTTGTCCCTGGTTTCCTGCTGGAAAACCTACCTCCTCACCTGCTCCCCACATACTCTTACTGGATTCACATCCCACATGGTCACCCCTCTCATCACACAGGGTCCAGCAGAGACCATGGGGTTTAGAGCCAGAAGATCTAGGTTCGAGCAGTAGTTCTGCCATATCTTGGCTGTGTGACCCTCCTGAGGGTCATTCCCAGACTGCCCTCTCCCTCCAACAGGGACCAGAGCAGCCGTGGACATTGATGGTGAGGGTCCTGGGGCCTCCTGGGGAATCCCAAGGGGCCCAGAGTCCCCCGCACTGCTGTCCCGCTGCCTGGCCTGGAGGTGGGGCAGGGCAATGGACAGACACTGCATTGCTGACACCTCAGCTGCCTGGGAGCCGGAGGCCCCAGGGTGAGCAGGGCTGGCCCAGGAAGCTCCTCTCTGTTGCACGGTCACACTCGGGCTTCCAGGTCCCAGACAGTCAGGCCCTGGGCTGCGGTCCCAGCTCTCGCCATATGCCCTCAATAATCAGGAGTGAGAGGACGATGCCATTGCCACGTCTGGCCACAGATGAACATCTGGAACGGCCGTGGGATTCAGCCCGTGGTAAAGAGAGCCATAATGTAAAGCCTGGGGTGATTTTCTCCTCCTGAGCCCCAGGAAGGGTCCTCACCCCCATCTCGGCCTCCCTGGACTGGACACCTCTCAGCGCTTCTTTCCCCAGCTTTCCCGCTGCCACAGGCCTCAGGGGCCCTCAAGCCTTGGTTTTCCCTCAAAAGACAGGAGCAAGGCTTGGGGTTCGTCGCAGTGACACAGCCCAAGAGCCCAAACTGGCTCGACCCCAGCCCCTGCGTCCCCTCCCCGCAGCCCCTTTCGGAGCAGGCGCGGCAACGCCGAACACGATCACGAGGTGGCGCCAGGAAACCGCCCGAGACGCCCAAACCCAGACCCGTTCGGGCCACGTTCGTGTTCCTCTCTCTCGTCACACACTGCCGTAGCCTAGTCCCCGCTCAGTCGTTCAGAGGGGAGCAGGCTGGTGGCCAACTGGCCGGAGAGCAGTGGCGGAAGCTGTGCGGCCGCCGGGACATCCTCGTGGAAGGAGCCTAGGGACCGCTTCGATCCAGAGCGACCTGGAGGCTGGACCGCAGCAGCCTTAGCAGGGTCCTGGAGCTGCCCCATCAGGTGCGCAGCACCCCCTCCCTGCAAGGCCCACTGCGGTTAACCTTGCTCCCCCTGGATTGTAAAAGGGAGGGGCCTGGAAGAGAACACGAAGGAGAAATAGAAGACATTGCCATCGGCAGAGCACTTCCTGTGCCCAGCTCTCCCTGTGCCCAGCCCTGGGCCAGCCTTAGTCAGTATCTCTAATCTCCATGGGGATGCTCCCATCACCAGCGAGGGATCACAGCCTGGAGGGATTCCGTGCCTTGCAGGCTAAACAGTTCTTGGTGGTGGGAGGGTGCTGGGAGCTTGCCTGCGTTGGAACTCGTGTCCGCCACCCCACCCCCACCCCAGGCCTCCCCATTCACACCTGGGCGCCTCAACGCCATGGAAGCACCCAGGTGCTGGCCACTGTGCTTGACCAGCCTAGGCACCTGGCCCGTGCCTAACGTGAAGCCCAAACTCCTCCAGCCTGAGGAAGCTGGGTGCCAAGGACAGGCTCCCCATCCCCACGCAGTCCCACCCTAACTGGAGTCACCTCCCTCACACCCCACATCCGGGAAGCAGCATGGAGTCCTGGAAAGATCAGGGGCTTTGGAGCCCCTGCAGACGTGGATGAAAGCTGCTTCCGCACTGATTGACTCTGTGATCTTGGGCAAGTCATCCAGCCTTTCTGGGTCTCACTTTCCTCATCTGTAAAGTGAGCGTGCTCATACCCACCCTGGAGAAACCACATACATGAAAGAAAATTCCCGGGGGGTAGTGGATGCTCAGTAAACTCTGGTTATGGGATATTTATTGACCCCTGTTTAGTGCCAGGTCCCCTGTTGGGGTTCAAGGGACCCCAGAGATGAACGAGATGTGACTGCTGATCTCAAGGAATGACTGTTGGGGAAGATAAAATTCATGCTACAAAATTCAGGCAGCATTTTGCCAATTTGAATGTGGAGGCATTCAAATGGTTATTACGTTTCAGACTATAGACACGCTGCAGATAATAGCAATGGCAGCTACCTATTATTGAGTACCTACTGTGTGCCAGGTTCTTCACCTACATTTATTCAACAGATACGTACTATGGGTCTAGTAGGTGCCGGGTACTCTGTCGGGAGCTGGGGCCCAAGTGTGAGCAGAGCAGTGACCTCCACATGGAGCAGACCGTCTAGTGGGGGACAGATGATAAAGATCATGACACAGATATACTCGTAATTGAGGTAAGAGCCTCAGAGGGACATGTACAGAGTCAGTAGCAAGGAGGGCATGCTGAGGGTGGGGCGGTGGGAGCGTGAGCCCTGATGCAGGCAAGAGGGGGTGTCTTCAGTAACAAACTGTAAAACAGTAAGAAACCACTAAAAGTCGGTCTGCTTTTTATTATCACTGCATACCAGCAATTCTAAACAATGCCCTCCCCTCAAAATTCTTCTGAAGTTTAAGACCTCAACCATTGTTTCAGTTACTGATGACTTTTCATAATATATATGTAAGTTTCAAATTAGCACGTTTTTATAACTTATCCTTTAAGGAGCATTGTATTCCATTTGGAAGTTACTTGGGAGTATTCCCGGTCATTCAGCGCCACGCCCGACACACGGGGACCCAGCTACCCGTGGTCATGTGGACGCAGAATTGTTCATGTTCACTTCAGGGGAAAGTTGTGTCTGGAATCCCTGTTGTACTGTCCTTCTTTTAAACAGTGGGTTTGAAATAAACATTGGTAGCCTAGTCCTATGTGATCATTTGGAGTTTTTATTTGTTTAAAATTTTTCAACTGAGAAGATATTTGAAAGCTGCTAGAATCAATCCTGAAGAAACAGATGTGGACAGGACTGCGGTTCCCATTTATTGTAAAATGGATTTTCTCTGAATTTCTGCCAAAGTTATCCTTATATTTAAGTCTTTCCCTGACTATTCGTGTATCTATTGCTTCATGGGAGAAAAAAACATTTCCAAATAAAAACTAATAGAAATATTCATTGGTCAATTATGATCAAAGATAAATTGACAAATCTGCATAAGCTATTTCTCAAACACGAATAGGCAAAGATAATTTTGACAAAGTCATTGACAGATTTGCAGAAGGTTGGTAAGCGGAAAGCGTAATGTTATTCATTACTGCCATCGATATAGGTATTACTTTTTTATTTCTTTTTTGTGTGTTTAATCACTTTAATAAATATATTTTTCAACATTTGTCAGTTAAAGTACAGGAAGGCTGTGAATTACAAAGAATATTTTAGATGATTTCCTTAAATGTGCCCAAAATAACTGCATTTTTGCAGAATGTCCTACAAAGATGCAGCACAAAAACAACCATCAGATCAAACTAAGATATATTTCTGATTGCGAAGTTTGCCACTCCAGCAAAGAAAAGGCTATTATTAAATTCTAAGAAAGTACCATTTCCTGAGTTGTTAAACAGCATTAAAATGATCACAAATACCAATTTCCAGTTACTTTTAGATTGCTAGACATGCTTTTCATCAAAAGTTTAAAAGTGTTACACAGTAAGACGTATCTGAAATAAAAAACAAAGAAAAATGCATTCACATGTAAAGATATACCTTTGCTCAATAAGTCATATTTATACATTTAGTTTTTACATATATGATATTCTTAACTTATACACCAAGAATTCTAGGGAGAAACAATAAGGGAGATTATAAACACCAACTCAATCAATAACCCTCAGAACTCCGTAAGTTCATAATTTTAAGGTGAAAATCCAAAATTCTAGTAGACTACCATCTGAATATATTTTTGTTATCTGAAGCTAAAAATGCATATAAATTTTCAGGAATAATTGATATCTTTCTCAGGTTACTTGGAATCTGATGATGGTGCACATATGTGAATGAATGAACCAATACGTCCTTAACCCACCAGTATTTTTTCTCCAGTCTGCAGACAATCAACCATGAAAAGTATGGCGTAGATGATGGGATGATACTGTACCTGATTAGCTCTGGAGGTGGTCATGGGATCCGACGGAGAGGACTTGGTGGTAGTTGGGGAAGATAGCAATGTTTGTTTGATGCAGTCGGGTTAACAGTGGTCTGGGGTTGTAGAATGCTGACTGGTTCTGTCTTGGCCACATTTGGGGGCATTTCTCGAATTTTTTCTGCAGTGAATCCATGAACGGCATTCAGTGCTTCAGCTGTTCCCTGGATCAAGCACACTCGTTCAGTAGTACCTGCTGGTCTTGGAGGGTCTCCTGAGGAGGAGGGGGGCAGCCGTGGCTTGCTCTGGGGACAAGGACACAGGTGGCGGAGGTACTGGGGAATATTCTTTGGCATGAACTCTTCTGGAAGCCAAGACCTGGCCCCACCCCTTTATTTCTTTTTTTACTATAATATTTGTTTCACTTTATTTCTTACCATGATGATTATATATATGAAACTCAATAAAAGAAATTTTTCACTGCATGTTTTATTGGCCACAATTACTATAGTGATTCATGATTATTATTGAAAGCAATGTATAGAGAAGGGGTATTTTTTTTTTAATTAACTATTTGCTCTGGGTACTGAATACTCTAGGTATGTCACTGCAGTAAGGGAAGGCCAGGAAAAGGTGCTCCAGGCAGAGAGGAGAACATGTGCAAAGGCCCTGAGTCAGGGCAGACTTTGGTGTGTAAGAGAAACTCAACAGCAGTATTGTGGGTAGAGTGGAATGAACAAAGGGAAGGACCACAAGCTGAGACTCCAGAGGCAGCAGGAGCCATGTGACTGGGGTGGGATTTGGTTGGACTGTGAGAAAACCCAGAAGTAGTGACTTAAACTAGATCACAGTTTATTTCTGTTTCCCACACGAAAAGCCCAAAGGTAAGCAGATGTGTGCATCAGTGTCAGGGACAAGGCCCATCTGTCTTGTTGCTCCACCAGACTCAGCAGGCGCTTCCTCCTCATGGCCCAACATGGCTGCCTGAGTGTCAGCCATCATGTCTGCATTCTTGTCAGCAGGAAAGAGGCAGGGCAAAGGAAGCCCCACCCCATCTCCACATAAGAACACAACACCAGCCTTCATCCAATTGGCTAGGATTTAAGTGCCCAGCTACAAATAGGGGGTTGTCTTTCTAAAGAAGAAAAGAATGGATAATGGGTGAGGGGCAAGAACCTCTGCCTCACTAGAAAAGAATTTTGGTCTTTATCCTAAAAGCAATGGTGAGCCATTAAAGTTTTTGAGAACAAGAATGGTATGAGCATACCTCCATTTTAAGATGGTAAGGAATGGCTGGGGCGAGCTGAGGTGGCTTGAGGGAGGCAGGAAGAGGCTCCTACAATGATCCAGGCACAGGTTATGGAGGCGGAGTGGATGTGGAAGAAGTAGAGGAAGGTAGCAAAGAGGCCAAGACGGCTGGCTGGCGGGACAGTTACTGAGATTGGCCAGAATGCAAGAGAAGCAAGTTTGTGGGTGATGTCATGAGTTCAGTTTTGGATTGTGATGTTGGAGGTGCTTGTAAGACACCCAAATGGGGGTGTTGGTGGGCAGTTGGATATACAAGTCCAAAGCACAAAGAACGGTCTGAAAGGCAGACAGGAGTGAGGGTGTCTTGGTGAGAAGATGCTATTTAATGCCACAGGCCAGATGGACACACACAGGTACAAATACGAAGGCTAAGCCTGGGAACTCAGCATTGATAGGCTGGGAAGAGAAGGTGGAGAAAGAGGCAGAAAGAGAGACCAGAGATCAGATTAACAGCGGAAGGAGAGGACTCATGGAAGCCAGGGAAATTGAGTAATTGAGGAGAAAGAGGAGGCCTCCCAGCCTAACCTGACCTGCACTGATGCAGAGGCAGGAAAATGATGGGAACCCCTGAGGTCAGGAGTCAGCAGACCTGGAGCTGACACCTCCCTCTCGGGAATGCAATTCCTCATCTATAAAATGAGGCCAAGGCACCAACCGCAGTGTGCAGGCATTATCGCTTCTCTCACACCTTTCCTCCCTGAAAGAACCCCAGTTTTATTGGAGTAGCTATAGCAGAGCCTGCCAGCTGCCCCAATATTTATTCTCCCTTCTTCCGTAGAAATGGAAATTTCAACAGAGCACATGTTTGTCTGGCTGAAGACTACATTTCCCAGCCCCCTTTGCAGTGAGGTGTGGTCATGTGACTACATGAGCTGTGTTAACAGAAGAGGAATCCAGAGCTTAGGGAACCTGAATCTTTTAAAATAGGAATTCAACAAATCTGCCCTTTGATCTGGAGGAAAATACTATTTTTAAAATTTATTTATTTATTTATTTTTGGCTGCCTTTGGTCTTTGTTGCTGCGCACGGGCTTTCTCTAGTTGCATCGAGCGTGAGCTACTCCGTTGCGGTGCACGGGCTTCTCATTGCAGTGGCTTCTCTCATTGCAGGGCGCGGGCTTCAGTAGTTGCAGCGCACGAGCTTAGTTGCTCCGGGGCACATGAGATCTTCCCGGACCAGGGATCAAACTCATGTCCCCTGCATTGGCAGGCAGATTCTGAACCACTGTGCCACCAGGGAAGTCCGAAAACACTATTTTTTAAGGCTATTCACTACACAAACCTCTTTGAGAGACGTGCAAACACACGAGAGGCCCATGGAGAATTGCCTCCCAACATTGCACTTATATTGGGTTTTGAATGAGCAATGGTGTAATTATGGCTGCTGAGACATGAAGATGAATTGTTGGCAGCTTCCAGGAAAGTTCTCTTCTTTGACTGTACATTTGTCATGTCTAAGCATGATGCTTGGTGACAGGCAGCCATCTTGTGACCATGAGGAAAAACATGGCTGACGCCTTGGCAGTGGCAGAGAGATGAAGGTTGAAGACAACCTCTGCCCTGGATGATGCTGTTGAGCCACTCAATTAACCAGCACTGGCACCACTTCACCTTTGATCACCTTGTTACAAGACAGCAAAAATATCTTCATTGTTGAAGCCATTTGAATGAGGTGTCAAGTTGAGGCACCCTGAATCTTGCTCCTGTACGATACACCTGTCTCCCTCTTAGAAGTGTTGTAAGACCGGCCAGTGCAAAAAAGCCCAGGTGGGAAGTGCTTCTCCATGAGAGACAGAGCTGGCCTGATCCAGCTGATGGGGTAAAATAGCTCAGTTAGGGGTTTTCTGTATCTAAAACCATGGAGAATTGGTACCTTGCCTGCCTGACCGCAGAGGACTGAACCAGTTGGCTCACTGGGGTCCCTTCATGTCCCAAGCTCTACGGCTCTGTGATGCCATCTCACTCTGCCCCAGCACAGCTGCTCCTGCATTCCATGGGAGAAGGCTCGAGGGAGAGACCCTTTATTTCTACTAGGGTAGTACATCGAGGAGAGGGATGGAGGCAGGGGCCATCTCCCCTCAAGCTTCCTGTGGGAACTTATTCTGCCTCACATTCCTCACCAAGGGAAGCCCAGCAGGGCCCGGCCCTCGGAGGGCTAAGTTTTGATGAAGGAGTCTGTACAACCTTGGGGGCTGGGGTTACTCAGAGGGAGTCCGGACCACCAGGGGGCTGGGGGGACCCTGAGGAGGAGCAAAGCTGGGTGACACATTTGGTGGTTTCAGTGTAGCTCAAGGCTGTGGGTGACAGATGGTCTGTCAGATCAGGTCATCAGGACTAATGGGCTGCTCCGTTAACCCGCCCATGGAACACGCTGGGTGCAGATTTCAACGGGAGCCTCTGGGACACTGGCTTTCAAGCCAAACACGATTCTAATGGGGAACTTTCATGTACCTTGAACAAACTGATGGAGGGTATTTGGGGGAAAGGCAGGGATTTTATCACCCTTCAAATCCTGAGATGACCCTCCTTCCAATTAACTATAAAAGCAACTCTTTTTTTTTAATTTTAGGCCACGCGGTGCAGCATGTGGGATCTCAGTTCCCCAACCGGGGATCAAACCCATGCTCCCTGCAGGGGAAGCGCGGAGTCTTAACCACTGGACCTCCGGGGAAGTCCCTAAAAGCAACTCTTGAGCACCTAGAGTGTGCAGATGAAAAAGCCACAACTGCCACCCACGGCTGTGGGGCTACTATTTGCCTCTCACCTCTGGCTTACTTCCTCCACGGCCTTTCCAGAGAACCCCCTCCCCACTCCCACCCCCTGCTCCTTCCTGCTCCCCGTCAGCCGGCCCCCTGGATGCCTCTATCTCAGCTGAGTCAGCCACGCCCCTCACAGCAACTGTTGCAATGTGGATCGTCCCCCCACCACAGGCTGTGCCCAGCACCGTGCCAGGCACAGGGAACAAGGGGGTGGGGGCATGCCCTGAAAAGCACAGGGGCAGGTGAGGCCCATCTGGGAGCTCCCGCCAGGAAAGGCTTGGGGAAGAGATGAACAGAGGGCTGGGCATGGCGGTGGCATGGGGGGTGGCAACAGGGGCACAGGAAGACAGAGGCCAGGTCCTGGGGGCGGGGGTGAAATTCAGCTGGCAAGGCTCCATGGAGGAGGCTTTGAGTCGCTTTGGTGCTGCAGCATGGGCAAGCCCCTGGAGAATTCTGAGCTGGGATAGTAACCAACATAAAGCTTTATTTGGGCAATTATGACGTCGGGCACTAGCTTCAGTATTTCACATGTATTTCCTTCTTCAGTCCTCATGACAACACTTTATAGGATATCAGCATCCCATTTGAGGACTGAGGACTCTGAGGCACCACAACTACTAGGTGGCGAAGCTGGGACGTGAATCGCAGTCTCTCTGGCCCTAGACCCACCAGGAGCTAACATTTAGTGAGCACTTGCTGTGGCCACATACCTTGTAGACAGCATGTCTCTTAATTATCCTGACCATCCTTGTCGGAACTTATCAGAGACTACCATTGTGCTACACTGTCTCTCTCCTCAGCCCCCAGAAGTGGTGTCATCTTTACTTGGGTAAAATTTTCAGCACAGGGTGGGCACAGGGTGGGCCCTCAGCACAGGTCAGCAGCCGGGTGAATGAGCTGCCTTGGAAATGGCTCCTCCAGCCCCATCAAGCCTTCAGGTGACTGCAGCCCTGGCCAGCGTCTTAACTGCAATCTCATGACAGACCCCAAGCTAGAACCACCCAGCTAGGCAGCTCCCAGACCCCTGACTCCCCCTTGCTAAGTTTTGGAGTGACTTCTTACTCATCAATAGGTAACTAATACACACTGCATTCAGGATCCTCCTGGCTGTGTGACTTGGGCATCTTTACCTCTCTGACCACATGCTTCCTCCAGCTCAGACCTCTCTGCTCAACTCCAGCTCAATGCAACCCACAGCCCACTTTAAATGGTCCCTCCCTCAGACGTGGGAACTTGGCACGTCCTAGATGAATGTCTCTTAAATCTACTTCCCACCACGGTTCAGGCCCTCATTGTCTCTCCCTTCAATTACTAAAACAGTCTCCTCACTGATTCTCCTGCCTTTTGTGTATATGGCTGCAAATAACAAAATCCCAAAATACCAATGGATTAGGGGAGGTAAATTGGGGGCACAGGTGAAATAGGTGAAGGGGATTAAAAGGTACAAAATTCCAGCTATAAAATAAATAAATGGCTGAGATGTAATGTACAACATAGGGAATATAGTCAATAATATTGTAATAACTCTGTATGATGACAGATGGTAATTAGACTTATCGTGGTGTTCATTTCGCAATATATAAAAATATTGAATCACTATGTTGTACACCAGAAACTAATATAATATTGTATGTCATTTATAATTCAATATAAAAAGATACCAATGGATTCTACTAGACAGAGGTGTATTTCTCTGTCACATTCAAGAAGTCCAGAGGCAGGTAGTGGAGAGTTAGCATGGTGCACCGCAGTGCCAGGAACCCACCTTTTTCTATCTGATTGCTCTGTGGTGTATGGCTTTCATTCTCAAAGTTTCCTCATGGTCTAAAATAGCTGCTTGTTCTCCAGCCATCATATCCACATCCTAGTCATTAGAAAGGAGTAATTGGAGAAAAAGAAAACATCCCTTCCCTTTAAAAATTTTTTGCTCATTTTCCATTGACCACATCTAACAAGGAAGGCAAGGAAACAGTCTATTTTGAGGGTCACCATGTGCTCTGCTAAAAATATAGAAGTTTAGTCCTCAGGAAGAAGGGGAGATCAGGCATGCAGGACAATCAGCACTCTTTGCAGCACCCTCCATGCTGCTGCCTAGTAACAGGGTTTTATTATTACTTTTGTTTGTTTGTTCTTCATTATAAAAATAATATAGCATAGAAAACTGAGGCCCAGAGAGGGGTCACGGGGACTTGGTGGCTGTGCCAGAAGTGACCCTGAGCCTCAGTCCCTCTTGGCTCTGATCTCAGTTTCCTCAGCAGGTATTATTTTATTATTGGTGCAATGAAGCACACAAACATAGAACAAAAGAGCATTCCAGTTTTGACCTAAGATACAAAAGAAATTGAAAACAAATACATATGGTTATATCTTTTAAAATAACAAAGAAGAGTGACCCAAGGAAGCAGACTCTTTCCTGTTTCAATTCTTGGAATCAAGAAAAATTATTACACCGTCTTTTCAGGTTCTATGCCTCAAACCTATAGAATAAAGGCCATTTTCCTTGTAAATATAAAACTTTCATTGTTAGGTGATAGTAATGGGAAACAAAGATAGAATATTGTTTGACTTGCTTAGTGTTGTTAAAGATGACATAATCTGAAAAAAATGAACTTGAATTTAAGACTTAGCCTTTAGGATATATGCAGAATGTTAGCAGTGCTGGGAGTGAGTACGAGGGACTTTCCCTGTGGGGTACCATTTGAACCTTACAATAAGGTTTCTGTACCATTCGAACCTTACAATAAGCCAGGATTGCACACGTAATTGAAAAAAAAGACATTTCAAATAAATAAAATACAGCCTATACTCTCCCTAAATAAAATAAATATGTGCTCATTATACAAAAATACAGAACTATATAAAAAGATAATTTTAATCACTCACAATTTTACCCTTCAGAGAGATCCCCATTGTTAATATTTTGATATGATATCTTCTTCCTATATTTGTATATGTGAGATAGACCAATAGATAGATAGAGAGAGAGAGAGAGAGAGAGAGATAGACAGACTTTAAAAACTAACTTACGGGGCTTCCCTGGTGGCGCAGTGGTTAAGAATCCGCCTGCCAATGCAGGGGACACGGGTTCGATCCCTCGTCCAGGAAGATCCCACATGCTGCAGAGCAACTAAGCCCATGTGCCACAACTACTGAGCCTGCGCTCTAGAGCTCACAAGCCACAGCTACTGGAGCCCGCGCACCTAGAGACCGTGCTCTGCCACAAGAGAAGCCACTGCAATGAGAAGCCTGCACACCGCAACAAAGAGTAGCCCCCGCTTGCCACAACTAGAGAAAGCCCACGTGCAGCAACGAAGACCCAACGCAGCCAAAAATTAATAAATAAATAAATTTGTAAATAATAAAAACAAACTTAGGATCATTCTGAATATAGTTTTTTTCCAAGATTGTATTATGAAAATTTTCACACAGACAGCAAATCTAAAAGAATTGTTCAGTGATCACCCATATCCACCACTAGATTCTCCCATTAACAGTGTACTATGCTTGCTTTATCACATAGTTACCCAAGTGTATATAGTTGGTTTTTCAAATTATCATGCAGTAACAGATACCTCTTTTGGTGTGCATTTCTATTAATTTTACACGTACAGACTCATGTAACCACCATGATCAGTATTCCGAACAGTGCCATCATCCCCAATATACTCCCTCTTGCCATCCCCAGGTAGGCACACCTTCCCCAAGCCCTAGCCCTGAGAACCACTGATCTGTTCTCATCACCATTTTTTGTCTTTTCTAGAATGTCACGTAAATTGGACCGTACAGTCTCAAAGGACATGTGTCCTTTGAAACTGGCTTCTTTCACCCACGTTGTTATTTGTATCAAGAGTTTGTTCCTTCTTACTCCTGAGTTCCCTAAGTGAACCACAGTTCATGTATCCAATCTTCCAATTTGGGTTGCTTCCAGTTTTTGGTGATTATGAATAGAGCTGCTATCAACATTCTTGTATAGGTGTTTGTGTGAATGTAAGTTTTTGTTTCTCTAGGGTAAATATCTAGGAGTGGGAATGCTGGGTCATTGTTTTCATTTGCACTTACCCAAAGGCTAATGACATTCAGTATCTTTGCATGGGCTTATTTGCCACCTGTATTTACCCTCGGGTGAAGTGTCTGTTCAACTCTTTTGTCTGTTTAAATTTGGTTGGTCATACCCCAAATAGCCAAAGCAATCTTGAGAAAGAAAAACAGAGCTGGAGGTATCAGGTTCCCTGACTTCAGACTATACTACAGGGAAGCTGCTGCATAGCACAGGGAGATCAGCTCGATACTTTGTGGCGACCTAGAGGGGTGGGATAGGGAGGGTGGGAGGGAGGCTCAAGAAGGAGGGGATATGGGGATGTATGTATACATATAGCTGATTCACTTTGTTGTACAGCAGAAACTGACACAACATTGTGAAGCAATTATACTCCAATAAAGATATTTTTAAAAGACTATACTACAAAGCTACAGTAATCAACACAGTATGGTATGGCACAAAAACAGAAATATAGATCAATGGTACAGGATAGAAAGCCCAGAGATAAACCCACGCACCTATGGTCACCTAATGACAAAGGAGGCAAGAATATACAATGGAGAGAAGACAGCCTTTTCAATACTTGGTGCTGGGAAAACTGGACAGCTACATGTAAAAGAATGAAATTAGAACATTACCTAACACCACACACAAAACTAAACTCAAAATGGATTAAAGACCTAAATGTAAGACTGGACACTTAGAGGAAAACATAGGAAAAACACTCTTTGACATAAATCACAGCAAGATCTTTTTTGACCCACCTCGTAGACTAAGGAAAATAAAAACAAAAATAAACAAATGGGACCTAATTAAACTTAAAAGCTTTTGCACAATAAAGGAAACCATAAACAAGACGAAAAGATAGCCCTCAGAATGGGAGAAAATATTTTCAAATGAAGCAATGGACAAAGGATTAATCTCCAAAATATACAAACAGGTCATGTAGCTCAGTATCAAAAAAACAAACAATCCAATCCGAAAATGGGCGGAGGACTTCCCTGGTGGCACAGTGGTTAAGAACTCACCTGCCAATGCAGGGGACATGGGTTCGAGACCTGGTCCAGGAGGATCCCACATGCCACGGAGCAACTAAGCCCGTGTGCCACAACTACTGAGGCTGCGCTCATCCCGCGAGCCACAACTACTGAGCCCACGTGCCACAACTACTGAAGTCCACGCACCTAGAGCCCGTGCTCCACAACAAGAGAAGCCACTGCAATGAGAAACTCACACACTGCAACAAAGAGTAGCCCCCGCTTGCCGCAACTAGAGAAAGCCAGCGCACAGCGACGAAGACCCAACACAGCCATAAATAAATAAATAAAATTAATTAATTAAAAAACAAAACAAAACAAAAATGGGCGGAAGACCTAAATAGACATTTCTCCAAAGAAGACATACAGATGGCCGAGAGGCACATGAAAAGATGCTCAACATCACTAATTATTAGAGAAATGCAAATCAAAACTACAATGAGGTATCACCACACACCGGTCAGAATGGCCATCAACAAAAAATCTACAAACAATAAATGCTGGAGAGGGTGTGGAGAAAAGGGAACCCTCTTGCACTGTTGGTGGGAATGTAAATTGATACAGCCACTGTGGAGAACAGTATGGAGGAGTTAAAAAACTAAAAATAGAATTACCATATGACCCAGCAATCCCACTACTGGGCATATACGCTGAGAAAACCATAATTCAAAAAGACACATGCACCCCAATGTTCATTGCAGCACTATTTACAATAGCCAGGACATGGATGCAACCTGTGTCCATCGACAGATGAATGGATAAAGAAGATGTGGCACATATATACAATGGAATATTACTCAGCCATAAAAAGACACGAAATTGAGTTATTTGTAATGAGGTGGATGGACTTAGAGTCTGTCATACTGAGTGAAGTAAGTCAGAAAGAGAAAAACAAATACCATATGCTAACACACATATATGGAATCTAAAAAAAATGGTACTGATGAACCCAGTGACAGGGCAGGAATAAAGACGTAGACATAGAGAATGGACTTGAGGACACGGCGGGGGTGGGAGGGGGGAGCTGGGGCGAAGTGAGAGTAGCATCGACATATATACACTACCGAATGTAAAATAGTTAGCTAGTGGGAAGCAGCAGCATAGCACAGGGAGATTAGCTCCTGCTTTGCGATGACCTAGAGAGGTGGGATAGGAAGGGTGGGAAGGAGGCTCAAGAAGGAGGGGATATGGGGATATATGTATGCATATGACTGATTCACTTTGCCGCACAACAGAAACCAACACAGTATCGTGAAGCAATTATACTCCAGTAAAGTTCTATTTAAAAAAAGTCACATGTACCACAATGTCCATTGCAGCATTATTTACAATAGCCAGGACATGGAAACAACCTAAATGTCCATCAACAGATGAATGGATAAAGAAGATGTGGTACATATATATAATGGAATATTAGCCATAAAAAGGAACGAAACTGGGTCATTTGTAGAGATGTGGATGGACCTAGAGTCCGTCATAAAGAATGAAATAAGTCAGAAAGAGAAAAACAAGTATCATATATTAACGCATATATGTGGAATCTAGAAAAATGGTACAGATGAACCTATTTGCAGGTCAGGAATAGAGACGCAGGCGTAGAGAACGGACGTGTGGACACAGCGGGAGAAGGGGAGGGTGGGATGAGTTGGGAGATTAGGTTTGACATAAATACACTGCCATGTGTAAAATACATAGCTAGTGGGAACCTGCTGTATAGCACAGGGAGCTCAGCTCGGTCCTCTATGATGACGTAGATGGGTGGGATGAGGGTGAGGTGGGAGGTCCACGAGGGAGGGGATATATGTATACATATAGCTGATTCACTTCACTTCATTGTACAGCAGAAATTAACACAACATTGTAAAGCAATTATACTCCAATTAAAAAATATGGTTGGTCGTTTTCTTACTGCTCAGTTTAAAGACTTTTTAATGAATTCTGGATACAAGTCTTTCGTCAAATATATGATTTGTAAATATTGTGTCTCAGCCCATAACTCGTCTTTTAGTTTTTTTATTTTTAAATTTTTTTGTCTTTTAGTTCTTCTAACAATATCTTTCAGAGATTGAGCAGAAGCAAGAAGAACTACAATCTTGCAGCCGGTGGAACAAAAACCACATTCACAGAAAGATAGACAAGATGAAAAGGCAGAGGGCTATGTACCAGATGAAGGAACAAGATAAAACCCCAGAGATTCTTTTGTTAAATTGATAAAGTCCAATTTATCAGTTATTTTCTTTCATGGATCTCGGGGTTTTTTTTTTTTTTTTATAAATTTATTTTAATTTTTGGCTGCGTTGGGTCTTCGTTGCGGTGCGCGGGCTTCTCATTGCAGTGGCTTCTCTTATTGCGGAGCACGGCGCGTAGGCTTCGGTAGTTGTGGCACACGGGCTTAGTTGCTCCGCGGCATGTGGGATCTTCCTGGGCCAGGGCTCGAATCCGTGTCCCCTACATTGGCAGGCGGATTCTTAACCACTGCGCCACCAGGGAAGCCCTGGATCTCGGTCTTAGTGTCATGTTTTAGGAACTCTTTGACTAACCACAAGTCATGAAGATTTTCTCCTATGTTTTCTTCTAGACGTTTCATAGTTTTAGATTTTACATTTAGATCTATAACTCATTTTGACTTAATTTTAGTATAATGTGTGAGGTTTAGGACAAGGTTCACTTCTCTTGCATATAGATATCCAGTAGTTCCAGCACCATCTGTTGGAAAGACTATCCTTTCTCCATTGAATTGCTCTGCACCTTTGTCAAAATCAATTGGCTATATTTATGTGGATCTATTTCTAGGCTCTCTATTGTTTCATTGATCTATGTGTCCATTCCTCTGACAACACCACACTCTTTTTTTTTTTTTTTCACACTCTTGATTAATACTGCAAGCCTTGTTGTAAGTCCTAAAATCAGATCATGTCATTCCTCCAACTTTCTTCTTCTTTTTCAAAATTGTTTTTAGCTATTCTCGTTTCTTGGCCTTTCCATATAAACTTTAGAATCAGCTCGTCTGTATCTACAAGAATTCATGCTGGGATCTGATTGGAATTGTGTTAAATCTATAGATCAGTTTTATGAATTGTGTCCCCCAAAAAGATATGTTGAAGTCCTAACCTGGGCCCAATACATCACCTCAGAATGTGACTTTATTTGGAAATAGGGCCATTGTAGATGTACTTAGTTAAGATGAGGTCATAGTGGAGTAGGGTGGGTCCTTAACCCAAGATCCCTATAAGAGAAGAGACAGACACACAGGGTGAATACAATATAACAACAGAGGCAGATGTTTAAGTGCTGCAGCTACCAGCTGAGGGACACCAAGGATTGTGGGTAAACCACCAGAAGCTCAAAGAAGCAGGGACGGATCCTCCCCTGGAGGCTTCAGAGACAGCATGATCCTGCTGACACCTTGATTTCAGACCTCTAGCCTCCAGAGCTGTGAGACAAATCTTTGTTGTTTTAAGTCACCCAGTTTGTGGTACCTTGGTACAGCAGCTCTAGGAAACAAATTCGATCAGTCTGGGGAAAAATGACGTCTTTACTATGTTGACTCTTCCAATCCATGAACATATGTTTCTCCGTGTATTTAGATCTTCTGTGATTTCTTTCATTAACATTTTATAGTTTTCAGCATAGACATCCTGCATATGTTTTGTTAGATTTATACCCAAGTATTTCTTTTTGTTGTCGTTTCTTTTTTTTGGAAGTGATTATAAATAGTACTGTCTTTTTCATCTGTTTCCAGTTGTTCGTTGCTATCATATAGAAATACGATTGATTTTTGTGTGTTAATCTTGTACCCTACAGCCACTATGAACTCAGTTATTACTTCTAAGAGTTCTAGAAATCTATAGCATTTCTGATGCACTTACTTTCTTTGAAAAAATTATATTAATTGCTATAAAACATTCTGTGATACTTCACTCTTAATTTATTTTAGCAATTCCCTCCTGTTGGACATTTATATTGTTTCCTTTCATTATAATTACTATTATTATCAATGATGGAATGAATTTCAGATTCTGGGACATAAATCCCTGACCCCTTTTCTAATTATGTCAGGGGCAAGATTCCTAGAAATGGGATTGGCAGGTCAAAGGGCTGAACCCTCCTCAAGCACGACACAGGGCTCAGCTGCTTTCCAGAAAGGTGAAACCAACTGCTTCTCACCAGGTACATGTGAGAGCACTTAGTGCTCTGAAACGTTGACAGCATCGGGAATTATCACTTTAAAGCTCTTTGCCATTTGATAGGGAAAAAACAGTGTCTCTCTTGCATTTTAAAGTAGTCCTTTCTAAAATGCCAGCCTGTTCCACATCTGCTCAAAACCTTCCGTGGTGCCCTATTACCTTCAGAAAAAAGTCCATGCCCCTGGCTGACAGGTGGATTCCCCAAGATGAGCTCCAATTCACTTCCTTTCATTGTCAAATTAGGCTGCTTCCTTCTCCCCCAGGTGCTAACAGCACGGGCTGGTTATTTCTGAAACCCGCAGCAAAAGCTCTTTCCCCTCCAATGCTCTGCCCATGCTGTCTACTGAGCCTGGAATGCAGGTGTGCTCACCCTGCCTACCCCTCCCCAAGGGGTTACCTAGGAGAGGTTTAGAGTGGTGGATCTAGATCCAGACTGACTGTGTTCCGGCCCAGCTCTGCTGTGTGGCCTTTGGAAAGTTACTTAACCTCTCTGTGCCTCAGTTACCACAACTGTAAAATGGCAGTAAGGAGAGCAGCTACCTCATAGGGTTGTTGCAAGGATTAAATGAGTTAATAATAATATATCAGAACTGTGTCTGGCACTTGGGAAGTATTACTACATCTTAGCTACTACTATTGTTATTGTTATTCTGCCCCCTTCCTAACCTGGCCTATCACCCATAGGAAACAGTCCACTGTCACTACTCATATTCTATTGTGTTGCTTCTCAACTGCATGAGCCGCCGAAGCTAATTAGCCCACCCTTGTTTCACAGACTCACTGTGATGATTTAAAGAGCTAATAGGTATCCGAGTGCTTTTTTTTTTTTTTTTTTTTTTTAGCGGTACGCGGGCCTCTCACTGCTGTGGCCTCTCCCGTTGCGGAGCACAGGCTCCGGACGCGCAGGCCCAGCGGCCAAGGCTCACGGGCCCAGCCGCTCCGCGGCATGTGGGATCTTCCCGGACCGGGGCACGAACCCATGTCCCCTGCATCGGCAGGCGGACTCTCAACCACTGCGCCACCAGGGAAGCCCCCGAGTGCTTTTTTAATGTTGTGCAGGATAATGGTAAGGGCTATGATTTACTGGGTGCCAAGTGCTGTGCTGCTTCATTGAGTGCTAGCCCTGCAGTGCAGCAGTCGGGGCCCCGGCAGGAAAGGGGACCCAACCCAGGGGCTTCAAGAGGCTTTAGCGGAGGGGCTCTTTACAGGAGTGCTGGCAGGTGAAGGGGATCAGAGAGGGGTGATGTGGCACTGGGACCAACAATGTCAGGAAGTCGTGACTCCCAAGGCTGAAAGGGTAAGGGGCAGATGTTAATGTTCCTGGAGCTTCGGTCATGGAGAGACACAGCTGCAGCCAGACCAGGGGCCAAAGCAGGGCCAGGGCAGAGGAAGGAGTACCCCAGCTTCTCTCCTCTCGGATCTCCTGCGAGTGGGTACTGACCAACAGAAAGCCAGCCGAGAGGCGGGCCCAGGGACGCAGCCAAGCGTCAGCCTCCCAGGCAAAGAGCAGGTCAGAGCAGAGGTGGATGGGGAGGGTAAGAGGGTGGATGAAGGAGAATAACAAGCACGGGGTGGCGCGGTGGGGGCGGCGGACAGGATTATGCTCCACCACCGCCTCCCACTTCGCGGATGAGAAGATGGAGGCGCAGAGACAGGAAGTCAGGTGCCAGCTGTCACAGAGCTGGGAAGGCGGAGCTGCAAGAGAAGCGCAAGGCTCCGAGGCGATGGTCCCTCGGCCCAGCCTCCCAGGACAGGCCGGCGGCCCCCAGGTGTTAGCAGGACTCGGGGGCGGCAGCCCGCACGCGCTCCTGTCTCCCTCCTCTCTCCTCCCTTCCTCTCACTTGTCACTTGTCCATCCTCCCACCTTCGGTCTGCCAGGGCCTCCGCGGAGGCTTTCGGTTCTCTCTTTCCTGTCTCTGTGTCCTTCTCCACTTTCTCTCTCTCTCCTCCCATTTGCTCAGTCTCCCTCGGTCAGCCTCTCCTACCGCTGACTTTCATCCATCCCCTCAGTTCCTGTGTCACTCCCTTCTAGACGGTACCCCTGTGCCCCTCAGTCCCCCATCTCTGCCAGACCGTCGGTCTCCCCCGCTCTCCGCCCGGGCACCCGTCCCCGCACGCCCCGCCCCCTGTCGCTGGCCGTCCCTCCGCCCCTGCGGCGGGCGGGGAGAGCGGGGCTGGCGCGGCGCCCGGCCTGAGTCACACGCATGAGGCAGCGTGAGTCAGGCGCGGAGGGAAGTCCCTACGGAAGGGGCTTTCGGAGCCGCAATCGAATCGCAAGGAAAGAGAAAGTGTTCGGAACGCGCCTCTGACACAGTGACCTTGTGTGAGCCCGAGCCGGACACACCCCCACGCTCTCCCCGCAGACGACAACACACACACCCCCAGCCCACCACGGGGAGGGACCGGCCCGGGGCTCCGGAGGGTGGGCGCGCAGGGACTCCACTGCCTGCCGGGGGCGGTGGGGGGGCAGGCCGGGGCCAGCAACTAGGGTCCCAGTGGCCCTTACGGTCTGTTCCGTCCACAGGGCAGTCCCTCTCCCAGCTTCCAGCATCGCTCACCTGCAGCCAGAGGCAGTGGGGGGCAGGGTGTCAAGAAGGACCCCTTGGGGGTCGACCAGATCACCTTGTGGATCTCCGTGGGGTGGCAGAAGGAGACAGGCAACCTGGGGTCCTATAGGCATGAAAGATACCCTCCCTCAGGCTCCCCTCCTAACCCTCTGAGACTGACCTGGAATCGGATCCCCTCCATTCAATTAAACAAATATTTACTTAACACCTATAATAAAAACCAGTGCCAGGCTCTGAAAACCTGAAATACAACCGTGAACAAAACAGGACAGTGAGCAAACAATGTCGACTCCTGCCCTCCAAGAGCTGACATTCTGGGGGTGGGGTGGGGAGACAGTAAATAGTACATAAGCAAATAATCTAGACCAGCACTGTCCAACAGAAACAGAATGGGAGGCACACATGCTTTGTGAGATATTACAGTGGTAAAAAGAAACACATGAAATAATTTTAATAATTAATCCAATACACCCAAATGTTATCATATACAGAATATAACTGAGTATTTCTACATTAAAAAAAAAAACCCTTAGGCTTTGAAAGCCAGTGAGGACTTTATAGTATTTCCATCACATCTAAATTCGGACTAGCCACATTTCAAGTGCTCGGTCACCACCTGTGCCAAGTGGCAAGGTGGGAGGCAGAGTCTAGATGTCAGATAAAGGCTATGGAATTAAAAAAAAAAGTAGAGCAGGGTAGGGGGTGGGGAGAGCCCGGTGGGGTGGGGCAGGATTCAGAAAAGTGAGACAGCAGATATTCTGAATCCTGGCTCCGCCACTGGCTTTGGCAAGTCTCCTGACCTCATAGATGAGCCCCGATTTCCTCACCTATGAAATGGGGCCATGATTCCTCCTGTGTGGACTGGAGTAACGCACACTCATCAGATTAGTTTTGTCCCCACCCCCTCCAGCTGTCTGCAGCTGTGGCCAGCACAGAGCCTCCCAATCTCAGTCACATCCCCTCCACTTCCAACACCTAATGGCCACCAAAGACAGCCTAGCCCTCAACCCCGCTGCCCAGACCCTCCATCTTTTATCCATTTCTACCCCTTGCCACAGCAAGATACTTCAACCTCAATTTCACTGACTGTGTGATGGGTACTTGAGTTCTTGGGAGAAAAGTATTGTAGACTTCTAGGGAACCAAGCCACCACCTTAAGCTGAACCAGGGCAGTGCCCAGATGGGTGGGGCACCAGGTGCCAACCTTACCATACTGGGAAGATGACTTCCTTCTTTAGAAACTAGAAGGATTTCTGCCCACGAAAGCCATCCTGCCCCCAAATACCCCTGCCACGAAGAGCAAAACTGCCAGAAAAAGGGATGCATAGGAACTGTGGACAGAGCCCAGGGAGCAGGGGTGGAGGAGGGAGAGCGGGAGGGGTCCTGGATTACCTTTATACCCCACCTCCAGGGCAGCAGACCCACAAGCCCAGGGGAAGTTTGAAGATCAACAATCAGCCCGTTCCTGGGGGACTGTGGTGCTCCTGAGGCCCCAGCAAGGCTGGAAGAGGGGGATGGGAGCAGGGCCTAGAAGAGCCCAGACAAAGGAGGCAGCAGGGTCTGGGCTTGGGATGCCTACCGCCCTCACCCCACTCCACCCCCAAAGCCTGGGAACTGGCAGGGCACCCGGGATGGTGACCCAGAAACCTGGCTGTCAGCAGCTCCTGCCTGGCACTGCCCACATCGAGCTCCACTGCTTCCGGCAGGAGTCCCTGGCAGCTGCCTGCAGGGCAAGCTTTTGGGTTTTCTCTGCTCACAGGCTCACTCTCTACCCCTAGAGACCTACCCCAGACTCTCCTAAGCTGCCCAGATCCCAGTAGCTGTATTTCCCGCCATCCAGACCTCAGAGATAAGGCGACGGTGGGGAGAGGGGAGTCGGGGGGAGGGTCCAAGCCTGGTTTTGCCAACAGACTGAAGATGCCCACCACACGGGGCCACTCAGATATTCTAGTCCCAGAGGGAAGGGCCACCGACCCCCTAGTGGCTGGAAAGTAATAAAGAAAGTAAGAAAACAAAGAAGCTGGCTACTCAATTCACAGTGAGGACTCGGCCTCAGAGGACTGATGACCCCCAGGATTCGTGAGGTTGGTGAGAGGCCTGGAGGCCGGGTGCAGGGACTAACGAGGTTTTAAGCCACGTTGGTGGGGAGGGCAGCCGCTGGGCCCCTCCCTGCCGCCATCTCCTCCAGGCCGGATTCTAGACCAGCAGGCTCGCCCAGCTCTGCCCGCCTCCCTCCTCCTCCGCTCTCCAGCCAGTGGCTACCTCCCCTCCCCCACCCTCTCCCCTCCCCCAGCTACCCACTTCCTCCGCCCCTCCCCCAGCCCCTTTTGCTCTCATTCATCCATCCATTCAGCAAACTTCTGCTGAGCGCCAAGGCCCCCTTAGGCCTGGTGAGAGGCTCGCGGTGTGCAGAAGAACCAAACAAAGCCCTGGAGGATTCCGGCGAATCCCTGGCCTTGTGTGGGCTCCTCCCCCCACCCCCAGCCCACCTCCTCCTCAGCCCAGGCACCCGCCCTTCGACCTCCACCCTGCTTTCCTTTCCCTGTCGACTCTGGCCCGTGGCCCGTGGGGCTGTGAGTCCTCCTCGGCGCCCCATGTGCTTCTGGATGAGACAGGCAGCAGCCCCTCCTGTGCGTTCCCAGTATGGAGACCCCCAGAGCCAGACTCTCAACCCTAAGAAAAGTTCGGGGTGAGGGTTCAGAGTGGCCTGGAGGGGACAAGGCACTGTGTGACCCGGGGCACATCTCCCATTCAGAGCAGCCTCCCCCTGCAGAGGCTGAAGGAACCAGGCAGGACTCATCCAACCCCCAACCTTGGGCAGGAGGGAGCCTCCCCGCAGCCAGTTATGCAGAACAGTCACTTTTGAAGGCCCCAGGGGTCAGTGTTCCCCTTCCCTGGCCCAGGACATATCCCCCCTTGCAAAGCAGGCAAGGAATAGAGACAAGAGAAACAGAAGTCAAAGACCATATGAGAATCTCCTGAAACCTTAGGGCCTGTTCCCAAAGTGTGACGTGGGTAGGAGCAGGTGGCTAAAGCCATAGGACATGAGTTCCCAAGTCCCACAGCTGGTTAACGGGCGGACGTGGACATACAACCCCAGCAGGCATGCGGCCGGGGAAGACAAACCCAGCGCAGGGCCTCAAGGACTCCAGAACACAGCCCAGCCCACAGAGAACAGGGTCACAGGCCTGCCGTCGCTGCTCTAACACTTCCTTCCACCGGCTCACGTGCACAGGACTTCCACAGGCTGCACAAGATTAAAGTGTGTATTTTCTGGGAATTCCCTGGCAGCCCAGGATTCCGAGCTCCCAATGCTGGGGGCCTGGGTTCCATCCCTGGCTGGGGAACTAAGATCCCTGCAGCACGGCCCCCAAAAAAAGTGTATTTTCAGCCATTCCTGAGTGGGAGGATGTGACATGTTTGGGGGCATTTTACCCATAGAGCCTGTTCCACTGGACATTGTCAGAAAGAACCTTAGACAAAAGGGAAACTATTTTGTTCCATGCAAAGTGTAAACCTTACACTCTCCCAAAGCACAGTCCGCTGAGCTGCCACCACTGCCCAGACACCAACAAGCAACCCAGCCAGCCTGCCCCAGCCAAAGGACCAAGACGGTTGTCAGGTGGCTGCCAGCTCCTGCTGACTGAACCTGAGACCAAGGAGAAAAAAAGTTTCCCACGATTGGTGGCAAACTATAAAATCCGAAGGTAATGACCGCTGGAAGTGAGTCTGGGCCCAGATCACATGATAATGATGGACTCAGACAAAAACCAGGTGTCTCTGTAAGGTGCAGAAGCCCTGTCCCACTCAGTTTGGGCCACTCTGTCCCTACCATGGTGAACTGCTGGGTTCCTTGCTCTTTTCTTTGCCTTGAAGTTTGGGGACAGATCCCTAAACTGTTGCCCTGTGGCTTGGCCTCTGCTGATAACTTTGGCTAATCATTCTTCATTCAACACATTTTGTGAGCTTGAATACTGTGCTAGGTCCTGGGGATACCCAGTGAACACAAAAGATAACATTTCCTGGCTTCATGGCGCTAGCCTTGCAGTGGGGAGAACCAGCACAAAATGCAATATATATCACTTTTATTGTTCAAAAGTTCAATAGAAAATTTAATTATATAGCATGTTAGAAACTGGTAAGTGTTACAGGGGGAAAAAAAAAGAAGAACATGGTAAAGTGGGTGAGAGACTGTAGGGGGAGATGTGCAGTTTTAAATAGCATGGACAAGTAATATTGAACAGAGAGACCTGAGGCAGTGAGAGGGCAGGCCCTGAGGTTGTCTAGGGGAAGAGCATGTCAGGCAGAGGGAATGACAAATGCAAAGGTCCTGAGGTGAGCTCATGCCTGGCAGGTCTGGGGAACATCGAGGAGGCTTGTGTGGCTGAAACAGAACAACAGGTAGGAGATGAGAGGGATGGAGGGGATGCAGATTGCAGGGCCTTTGTGAGGAAATTGTTTTCACTCTGTTTTAGATGGGAGCCCCGGGAGGATTCCTAGCATAGGAGGGACATGCCTTACGTTTTAGGTAGAAAGAGATTTAATATTTAATGCTGGGAATTAGGTGCTTACAAAACCACTGGAAGAACTGGAGGAGCCAACTCTGGGCTGAGCCTCATGGAACAACACAAACTGAATTGCCTGCCTCTATCCTGATCCAGGGGGCAGGAAATCAGGAAGCCCCACCTGCATGGCTGAGCTGTGATCCAGGGGCAGGAGGCCCCTCTGCCACCATTCCTGCCAATAGACCCTCACAAAGCTGGTGACTGGATGACAGATGTTCTGCGAAAAACAGCCCCCTTGCTTCCTCCCTCCAAATTTCACTCTTTCAAAGGGAAACCTAATTCACATCTCAAACTGTAGCTTCAAAGGAGTGGGGAAGATGCCAAATGCCAGCCCACCATATCTGTCACAGCCCCAAGCCCACTGTATGTCAGATGCCCTGCTCTCTCCCTCGCCTGGTTCCAAGGCCTCCTGGGATGCTCCACCACACCCTAGGCCCCTGTCCTGTGCTCCCCAGGCACCCATCACAGACGGTACCACACTGATGAAGCCATGTACTGGTCTGTCTCCCCAGGTCACTCAAAGTAAGCCCCCTGAGGACAGGGAATGTAGCTACCTTGTTCAAGGCCACATCCCCTATCTTTGCCAGGCTGGGAGAAGGAAGCAAGCCTACCCAGTCTGGGAGAAAAAGCAGTGGAGGAAAAAGTGGCAGAATCCCAAGCTATTTAACCTCCCTGAGTCTCAGTTTTAACACCTGTAGAATGGGGGCAATAGCATTACTGCCCTGGTAGGGGGTTGAGGGATCTGAGAGAACATAAGCATTTAGTATGTGCTCCTCAACTTCCCCTTTTCCTCAGGTTTTTTCCCCGAGATTGGCGGGGAGCCGGGCTTCCCTGGGTTCCAGCCCTGAAGTAGGTAGCTGATGAAGTTCATGGTATCCTGGGGTCATGCAGGGTGGGCTGCTGGCTCAGGGCAGGAGGGCAGAGTGGTGGCCGTCTCCTGGGCCGTCCTTTTCATTGGAGAGTTTTTCCCTCGAAAGTTGGAAGCAGAAAAGGCCCTCCTCCCTCTCTGGCCCTGCCAGGCTTCCTGGCAGCAGAGCCTGTGGTCAGCAGGGCCCGGAGGATGGATCCTGCCAGATGACCAGATGTACTAGTAGCTGGGTGACTCTCCAGGAGAGTGGTCACTGTGCACTAGGGTGACCCTATATCAGGCTTACCCAGGCCAATCCTGTTGATATGGTCCTGGTCAACCCCAGTTGCAATGGGCCAGGTCAGGTTCACCGTTCCTAGTCTATTCACAACTATTAATAGTACCTCCTTTTGCTCTTAAGTGCTCTGATTGTCTCTAATAGCTGGGAATACATATCCTATGATCCAGGAATTCCTCTCCTAGGCATATACCCAACAGAAATTTGTACATCTACTTACCAACACAGACACTAGAACATTCACAATAGCACTATTTGTAACAGCCCCAAACCAGAAAGTATCGAAATGTCTTTCAACAGAATGGATATCTAAACTGTGGTACATTCACACCACGTAACTATGCAGCAATGAGAATGAACGTCCTGCAGCCACATGCAATGACATGAATGAATTGCAGGCAAAACGCTGAATAAAGGAAACTGACCCAGAAGAGTACCTAACCTGTGATTCCATCCATACAATGTACCTGAAAGGTGAAACTAGAGGATGCTATTAGAAGTTGGGACGGTGGTGACATAAGGGGAGGCTGGAGATGTTCTGTCTCTTGATCTGCATGTTGGGGACACAAGGGTGCTCACTTTATGAAAATGCATTGAACTGAACAAAGGATTTGTGCATTTTCTGTATGTATAGTTTTCATCAGTAACAGGTTTACTTTAAAAGGTTTCCTGGTTTGGACAATAGGTTAAATAATTCCTGTTCCTCCTCTGCCCACCTCTTCCCATCTACCTTCCATGTTGGGCTGGACACACAGAACATCATCACTTCTCATCCCCATGCCTTCTGGAAAACCTTGACTAACTCAGTCACTAAATGGAATGATCACTCCGGTCTTTTCCTCTACTCTCCTAAGAGCTACAGTTGACTCAAAAGCAAGAGGTAAACTGATAAGCAAATATATTGACTGCAGAGATGAATCGAGACACGAATCCCCACAGAATGCTAAGGGACACCCCAACCTACCAAAACCTCCACATTCCCAAGCCACAACTGAGAGATCGCTAGGCCCTGCTACTCCACTTAGTAAGGCAGGGAAAGAACTAACATTCACTGGGAAGGATTTCAACAGCCCAAGTGAAAATGAGCTTAACCTTCAGCTGTCCTGAAAAATAAAGTTGACCCGAATTCCCCATTCCCTGGACATTCCTGATGGGTTCACTGAAGTTCACTGGGTTGTCCTTGTGAAAACTGTATAATCCAACTCTGACGTAAGAAAATGCGTCCTGCGGGGAAGACTGGTCCTGATATGGCTGATTCCCTGGACTCCTTCCTCAGGCCTTGACTAAAGGGGTTGATGCCCCAGGCCTAGAACTGCTCGTCTCCCAGACTGTCACCCCGAGGCCATCCACCCAGCCCCTTCCTACCCAAATCCCATTAAAGCCTGCCCAAGCCCATCTCCTCCAGACTTCCCTGACACCAGCCCGTCCCCGCCAGTTCCCATCCTCTCTCCTCCTGTAGCACCCAAGTCTCTCTTAAAGCACATAACCCCCTAATTCAAGTTTCAAGAGTGCAGGGAACTCTTTTTGTTTGTTTCATTCTTTCAGTGAAACTCTATTTCATTTCATAGTTTGTTCACTGTTTTACCCTAAGAGTTTGAACTAGTTTTTGGTACACAGTAGGCCTACAATAAAGAATGAATGAATGATTGAATGTTTTCTCCTCATGGCATCTCTGCAATTGTTACTCAGCTTTCTCTGGTGTGTTCCTGGTTGATTCCTCTAGACATGAAATTCGCTGGGGCAAGGACTATGTCTTATTCATCTTTATCCCTGTCATTCACCCTTCTGCTTAATAAATACTTATTGAAAGAGGAAAAAAAGGAAGTCAATTCGGGGCATTTACAATCCAGAAAGAATGGAGGTGGGGGTCAGTGGGTAGAGTTATTTGGATTTCAAGGGTGTGGGTGAGAAGCAAGCTACTATTGATATGTTTGCCTACAAATTTATGCCTGTCTCCTTCCAGAGGGTTTGAGGTGGCTTACAAAAATACACAGACATAATACAAGGTAACAAACAAGTTGGTGAAGAAATCAGGACGAGGGGAAAATAAGAGTAGGAAAATAAGATCAAGTCGGCTCGTTAGAAGTGGGCCAAAAAGTTGGCCAAGTTTCCCACAGCCCATTCGCGACGGAAGGCCCTCTCTCTTCCCCACCTCCCCTCCCTCTCAAGGGCTACCACTGGCCTCACAAGGCCAGGGAGAGCTGCTCCGAGCTTAGCTGCGCCCAAGGGAGGGGCCTAGAAAGGCCGCCAGCCCCAGAGCCCGGGCCTGGAAGCCTGGGCGGCCTTGAGGAAGGCTGTGGGTAGGGGCGCGAGGCTCTGGGTGGGCTCTCCCTGGCCCAGGCGTGGGCGCCCGGGTTGCTGGCAGGGGCTTGTGACCCAGGCAGGTAGGGTAAGGGCCTAAGGGTCGCTCTTCCACTCAACGCTGCAGAGGTTCTCGAGCTAGCAACTCAAGGCCCTCCAGCCAAACCTACTCGCGGCCTACTACGCGCGCGCTCTGCAGGAAGGGCACAAAGACGGAGGGAGTAGCGCGCCTTCCACCCCGCCCCAACCCCCGCTCCAGACAAAGGGGCAGGCCGCCCCTCCCCCAGCCTCGCCCTCGCGTTCCCCCTCCACCCTCCTCTCCCTTCAGGCCGCCCTTCGGTGACTTCCTCTCCCCTTCCGGGGCAGCCTGGGGACTTCTCAGAAACTACGTTCCACCTGGGCGCGCGGCGGGGAACCGGCGCGCTGGAGGCGCCCTCTCGGCCCACTCTTAGCCCCGGCCGGCCCTAGGCCCGCGCCCTCCTCTTTGAACCCACAGGATTGGCCCCCAGCGCCTTCCCGCCCTGGCGTCCCCGCCCCCACCCGGCCGAGCACGTGCTGCCCCCAGCCCGAGCGCCCGCCCAGCCCCGCTCCCCACCCCCACCGGAAACATTCCTGAAACATTCCTGAAACTAGGAGGCCCGGCCCCTCTGGTTCCCCACCCCGCCTCCACGCTGGGCTCAGGGTTTTCCTGGCGTCCCCCTCCACCGCCGGCTCGCCCCCTGAAGAGGGGGCTGGGCCGGGGCCTTCAACGGCCAGGGAGGAAGGAGGGGAGCAAGGAAAAACATGAGTCACAGCCGTGTGTCACTGGGCCGCACTGCAATTCCCTGCACCACGGGAGGTGTGGAAGGCCGCCTCTGGGACCAGGGGCGGGGAGGTGCAGGCCCGGCCTGCAGGGCGCGCCTGACAGCGCCCTTTCTTCTCCCACCGCCCTCCCCGCCATCTTCCCACTTTGGCTTCCTTCTCGTTTGTACAAGTCTTTGTTGCGCCGGGCGTGGCGGGTACGGCGTGCGTAGATCCAGTTCCTGCCCTCAAAGTGCTTCCAGACGACCACCGGCTAACGCGTTCTTATTTTTAAAAAAAGGCACAGCGGAAGGGGCCAGGGTACCACGAGGGATCGCTGGTCTCCAAAACACCATCCGGGTCACCTAAAGGAATGACCCCTCCCTCAGGTTTACCTGCAAAGGAGCCAATCGTTTGCCTCGCTTGAAGGCTGCACCTTGATTATGGTTCACTCGGGCCCATTAATAAATTTAAACCCTGGATTTCACAAGTTTCACGTTTGAATTTCACAAGACCTGCATTTCACCAGTCAGCCACACGCGGGTTGGGACCGAAATGCACATGCTGACACCTGTCCGCCCAGGGAAAATCTAGGGGCCGCGTACCTAGGTGAAGGGAGCGGCGGGTAGGCCGCGAAATTCTCCAACCGGCGCGTTTCTCTCCACCCCTGCCGCCCGCACGGACCCCCGCAAGCACCAACACCCGCCCACATCCACGCGCCCCGCGGGCGCCAAGCCCACACACCCGGAAGGCCCCAAGAGGTGACTCTCCCGGGGACCCCCATTCCATGCAGTAAGGATGCCCTCTCCCCCCCGAAGGACTCCTTGGTGACCCCTCTAAACACCTCCCCACGTCTCCCGGCCGGGACTGTGGGAAGTGGGCCGTGGCCTCGGGTTCTCAGCCCAGGCCTCCCGCGCGCGCCCGCCCCCAGAAGCCCGACACCGCTCGCCCCTCCCCACACTCAACACCCACCCGCGCGGCGGCAGCGGCTGGCGGGCGGCCGCCCTTTTAAATCCCCGGGCTCATTTGCATGGCCCCGCCCCCTCAGTGACACGGCTGGCGCGGGCGGGCCCGTCCCCCCTGCCCCTGGGTCGCTCTTTTTAAGCTCCCCTGAGCCGGGGCTGCGCTTCTCTAATTGGGACTCCGAGCCCGGGCTATTTCTGGCCCTGGCGCGGCTCCAAGAAGGCGTGAGTTCGCGGCCCCTCCGGTGGCTCCTTTTTTTTATATCTATCATTTAATTAAATTATTTATTTATTGAGGCCGCGCACGGGCCGTGCCTAGCTTCCTGCCCCTCGCCATCCTTCGGGGGAGGGGGAATATTTTTGTCCCCCCGCCTGGATGTGACATATAAATACCCCGCGGGGGCCTGGGCGGCGAGCACGCGGCGGCGGCGGTCTCTGAGCGCCTCTGCTCTCTCTCCCGGTTTCAGATCCGCATTTGCTACCAGCGGCGGCGGCGGCGGAGCCAGGCCGGTCCTCAGCGCCCAGCACCGTCGCTCCCGGCAGCCCGGAGCGCGCACCGCAGGCCGGCGGCCGAGCTCGCGGTGAGTCGTCCCCGGGGCCCGCGGCGGCGGCGGCGGAGGGGGGCGCCCGCGCCCCCGCTGCACGCCGCCCCTCCTGCAAGCAGCCCGGGGCTGCAGCGCGCGCCTCCGGCTTTATTCCCAGGCCGGGGCTGCGCGAGCCGCCGGCGGGGGAGGGCCGCGCGGCGCGGGGGCGGGCGGCGGGGCCCGGCGGCGCGGGGAGGGCACCGGCACCCCTTCCCCCGCGCCGCGGGCGCCCTGCGGGGGGCGGGGACCCGGGAAAAGCGCGCGGTGGGGGAGGGGGCGCGCTGCTGCGGCGAGCGCGAGTTGTGCACCCGGCGGAGCCCGGTGCACCTCGCGCGGCCGCCGCTCCCGCCCGAGCCCGAGCCCGGGCCTGGGTTGTGGGGGGCGGGGAGAGGAACGGGCTGCGGCGACAGGGGAGAGTGGGGGGCCGGGTGGCCCCTGCAGCCTGGGGAAGTTCTAGAAGTGAGGGCGATGGGCAGGAACCCCGCAATTCGGCCTTACTCCAGCTCGGCCTTTCTCCTGGCGCCCCTCCGCAGATGAGGCCGAATCGCCGGCCTGGGTTTGGGGCTTCACCCCGACCCCACCTCTGGCCCGGCCCGCGCCTCTTCAGCCCCCAGGGCCCGGCTTGCCTTCCGCCCCCACAAACTGGTTTCTCTGCTTTGCTGGGCTCTGTTGGAACTAGTTCCTTTGACTCCCCGTTTCAATTTCTTTTTCTGGGGCTTTATTTTGCGGGGAGGGCGCGGAGGGAGGTGGCCTTTCTTCCTCTCCCACGCGCGCGCCAGGTTTCCTGCCCCAAGGCGGGCTTGGGTGCCCCCTCTGGCAGGAAGTGGGGCCGGGTGCACCCTCGTGGCGGTGCATGCGGTCGGGGTGCACCGGTTTCCCGCGCCTGCGAAAGCGGCCTGCGCCCCTCCCCCCGCGCTCTAGCCCCCAGTCCCGCCGGCCGACCTGCAACCGCCGGGCGCAGACACTTGCAGAGTCACCCTGGGCCCCGGGTCTGCAGCAGGGACGACAGGGATTTTACCAGCCCCCAGACGGGTAAGGAAAGTGGCGGACTAGAAGGGTCGCCAGCAACCCACTCCATCCTGCTCGCCAACTTGCTCTGTGACCTTGGGCAACTCATCAGCCCTCTCTGGGCTACTATTTTGGGGAAAACAAGGTGGTTCCAGGATGATTTCCTCGAGTCATTCCTGCAGATTGCCTCAGCATTTGTGGAGCTCACACTGCGTGCACAGTGTGTGGAGGAGACAGGCTTGAGGCCTGAAAGGGCTTATTACCAACTGAAGGATTGAAGTTGGACCCTAAACGTGGCTTCGCCAAGCCAGGCCTCTCTGATGTTCAGAAACAGGTGGAAGAGACAAGCATTTGTTAGTCTCACCAGAGAGGGCCTCAGGCCTTGCCTTCTCTGGAGTCCTGGATCTGGGGTTGGGGTGAGCGGATTAAAGGGTCCCCAGCAGCAAGAGGTGGGGGGAAACACCAGGGACACCCACCAGGATCCCCAGGCAGGCTGGCCCAGGCTTTATGGGATTAGGGGCTGGCTTTGCCCAACTGGAACCACCTCTCCGAGGGGGCCTCCAGCAAACCTCATGTGAGGTCAGCACTCATTTAGCTGATTAATTGTGATGTTTAGTTTTGAAGGGGGACCTGTGGTGTAATATAAGATTCTAATCACTGCCTGCAATTACAGGGCAGGCCACGCCACTAATGATGGAGCAGGATAAATCACCAACCACCTTGTTTAAAAGGGTCTTCAAGTCTGAAATATTATAAAATGGAATAATTACCAAAGTCCCGCCGTCTGGAGCATTTCAGTACTTGAGGATCGGGGGCCTCAGGCCCTCTAACAATCACAAGTTTGCAAAAACAGTCTTTCCTCTCATTGGGTTAAAATTGGAAATTGTCTGAATCTGAAAAGGGGAAAGAAAGTCATTTTCAAACGTTCTAGTTCTCATTTTGATCTGGAATGAAGCTTTTTGTTGTTGAAGCGTTTTTAACTTTTACCTGGTTTCATCCTTGCCGCAGTCTGGAGAGGTAGGTGAGGCAGGTGCTTTATCATTACCCACATTTTGTAAATTGAGGGGCTTTCAGAAGTGGCGCCACTGGGGCCCACCCTTTGCCAAGGGCAGCCAGGGATTGGTTATCAGGGAGGTGTGGAACCATAGGCCTCCCAGGACCCGTCTCTATCTGTAACTGGGGGATAATAACGGGCAGGACAGGGATGGGGGTGCGAGGGCCCTCACTGTCCTTTCTCAGCCTCTGGAACAGACTCCCAAATGCTCCTTGCAGAGGGGGGTTTCAGGTAAATTCTATATTAGTAGGGCTGATGAAGCCCAAACAGGCCTCTAAGGAGAGGGGAGATGCTAGAAAAGGACCAAGGAGCTTTTAGGCTCAGCCCTGTTGGGGCTTCAGGGCGTCAGGTAGCATCTGTTACGTGGGCCCCTCTCAGTTGGACAAGTCCCTGCCCCTCATGTAAGGAGGCATCAAAGAGAAAGATCTCATCTGACTCCAGGTGGGTGGGGGCGGGCAAGGGGGAAGAGGAGACTCACCTTTCAGCTTTGGGTTTCTTTTCCTCCTCCCACCTCACCCACTGCGGTTTTAACCCCCTTCGCCCTTCTTCCCAAATCGTCCCCATCTTTGAACCCCCAAGGCTTTTACCCAGGGAGACAGCAGCGGAAGGAACTGGTGGGGCTCTGGCAGGTGGGCCAGGGATTGATGTCTATGGCTGCCAGATGCCCAGGGCTCATTCTCTGCTTACCTTTCCGCCCTTGTTCCCTGCGAGCTACCGAGGCTTGGTTTTCTCTTGAAGGGAAGGGGCAGTTTGGTGGAGGGAGGGGGCCTTGGCAGTGTGAGGACCCCCATCTCACCCACACCGTTGCCAGGGCGGCCTTACCCACAGGCAGGACTGGGCTGGCTGGGCCCTTGGGCCCCGGGCCCTGTGGGGCTGGCAGGACGACAAAGAGCCGTTCTGAAGAGGAGATAAGGAGCTGATTAGGCCCAACGGCCCAGCCCCGCCCTGTGGCTGCAAGCTGGGCTGGGCAGATGCCCCCATCGGCCCAGGTGGGAATCGCGGGGACCCCTGGGAGCAGGCAGTTTCCTGCCGGGCATTCGGAGGGTGGGAGTGGTGAGGGGGTAGGAGGCGGTTAAAGCAAGAGGTTTTGTTTAAAACAACTTTTCCCGCCTCCCAGCATCCCAGCCGTCGCTCCTCCACCTGCTCTGACGACAAGGGAAGATGAGCGAGTCGAGCTCGAAGTCCAGCCAGCCCTTGGCCTCCAAGCAGGAAAAGGACGGCACTGAGAAGCGAGGGCGGGGCAGGCCGCGCAAGCAGCCTCCGGTGAGTCCCGGGACGGCGCTGGTAGGGAGTCAGGTGGGTGTCCAAACCTTTGCCTCGGTTTACCTCTTTGGGCTAGGGAGGTGCCAGGCGTCTTGGCAGGTGAAAGCAGGACTGGCAGGGCGCAGCGTCATTCCTGTACACGTGTGTTCTCCCCACACACCCGTGCACCCCACACATGCATCCCTGGTGCCTGAGAGTCTGGGAGAGAAGTGCAGCCCGAGGGAGCTCTGAGCCCGAGCCCGAAAGTCCAAGCCAGAAGTGACCCTGTAGTCACGCAGGCCAGTCAGTGCTTATACACTGTGATAAACCACCCACCCTTTATTTCCAGTCCATCGTGGACCAGTGCATTATGAAACAGTAAAGATGAATTGTAGAAACGTGAACATTTACATATGGAAGCCCAGCGTTTTTTGTTATTATATTCACTGCACATGATAGTACTTTGTTAATTTACTGTGAAATTTACTATGAAGGTTTCTAAATACTTACTGTACGTTTCTGTAGTTCCTCATCCCAGGACAGTAACAGTTTCTGGGCCAGCACCTGTTCACGGGCCTCCTTGAGTGGCCCTGGATTGGGCTTTGCCCCAGCTCTGTAAAAGGAAGTGGAAGCCCAAGAAGCTTAAAATGTTGGGGAGTTGGTGGCAGAGTGACTGAGAGCCCTGGTTCTGCCCCTCACAGAGGTCCCGTGGGATTAAAAGGCCAGCCTGGTACTGTGGGCACCCCAGGGAGCTTGGCCAGTCAGGCTGTGGGGACCACCTGTTACATGGCGGAGATCTTGGGTTTCTCTCACAGAGGGGCATCTATCCCCATGTAAGGGGCAGCTGTTGGTGAAGCCCCATTACTTCCCTTTCGTGGGGCAGAAGAGAGGAAAGCAGTTGAGGTCGATCCTTGCTGTTTACACGTCAGGCAGCTTGTGTCCACCGGGCCCCGGGTGCCGCCCCCCATCTGTAGGTGGAGAGGCCTGTACTGACCCTCAGGACCTGTGAGGAGTCTGACAGGTGGTGGAATTCACCTGCCTCTTTCAGAACCCACAGTTTGTGTGTGGGGAGCTCATCCTCTTAGTCTCATTCCCTAGGCCCACCCCTGCCGCCTGTTAGTTTGTGGTCAGTGGGGGGGTCAGGGAAGGGGTGTTGGGTTACTGGACCATGAAGAGCCCCTAGGCAGCCGCCTTGGGAAACCATAGCTGACGTGCCTTTGCTGCCCAGCTTCTATGCATTATGTAGCAGTTTTTTATTCTGTCTCGGGCTTATTAAAATTTCAGCGGCACCAGTGGGCAAGGATCTCTGGGGTTCCGAGATCTGGACATAACTCCTCCTCCCTAGGAGGCAGCCTGAAGGGAGTCTGGTTTGCAGGTAGAGGCTGTAGGTTCCCTCTAGGGGGAAGGGGGATCCTTTCCCCTCTTCTGCATCATCTGAGGGGGTGGGCAATGATCACAGCCCAGTGCTGGACACTTGTACGTTTTTCATTTAGTTTTCGTGACACACTACAAGGTAAGTCTTGTCACCATTTACAGATGAGGGAAACTGAGGCTCAAGCATTAAGTGTCTTGCCCGAGACCTTAGAGCTAGTCAGTGGCCGAGCTGGCATGACAGAGCTGCCCAAGAGTGTCTTTCTGCCCCTGTGACACCCTTCCCAGAGGCCTTCTGGCCTCTTGTCATTTAGCTGTCATAGGGAAGCAAGGGGAGAGGCTTTGCAAAAGATATTCAGACGGAGAACCTGAATCCCAAGGGCTGCCTGCCATGATTCCATGATTCCTGTGGATTCCAGAGTTGGAGGATGGCTTGCAGACTTAATTCTGCTGGGCTGGGGCAGAGGGCTCTGTCCTGAAAAGGGTGGAACAGGTGGCTTCTGTGTCCCTGACAGCCCCGTCTGTCTTTGCAGAAGGAGCCCAGCGAAGTGCCAACGCCTAAGAGACCTCGGGGCCGACCGAAGGGGAGCAAAAACAAGGGCGCTGCCAAGACCCGGGTGAGGCTTGAGGAGGGCCCTCTTCCCACGACAGCAGCCATAGGAGGTCTGGGAAAGGGCCGGCTTGTCCTTATTCTTGGCACCCTCTTTTTCTCTGGCATATGGGCGATGATGTGTCTTTGCTAATTGAAGAGAGTGGGGCAATGACTGAGGTCTCACTTCTGGGGCCTTGGTCCTGCCCAGGACACTGGGGAAATCGAGTCAGCTGTCCCGCAGCTTTCCTGGTCTGGAGAGAGGCGAGTTAGGAGGAGCGAAGGGGCAGCTCCTGGGCTGAGAATGTCACCTTTTCTCCCGGAGGCCCCCCGGGCTCCTGAGGGAGTGGGGAGAAGCAGGGAAGGCCAGATCTACAGTGGCATCAGCCTTTCAGAGAAGTTGTTTTGTTTTTTATTTTATTTTTTCTAAGACACGACTCATATCCTCTGAGTCATGGGTGGAGGAGGGAGTGGGGGGCGTGTGTGTATGTTGGGGTGGGGGGGCAGTGTGGCTGGCCAGTCATCACCAGCTGGACTCGGGTGGGCCTGCTGGGCTGAGAGTCCTGGGCTGCCCCGAGCAGAGGAAGGTAGTTCTGCCCCTCCCTGCTCTCCCTCACCATCCAGGGCACTGTCAGGAACATCTTTGACTTAGTGGATCTTTTCTCTGACCATCTAGAAAACCACCACAACTCCAGGGAGGAAACCAAGGGGCAGACCCAAAAAACTGGTAGGTGAACAGGTGGCGGCAGCTTGGCTCTTCTGGGGAGGCTGTTAAGAGCGGGAGACGCCCCCATCCTATGCCCGCATAGGAACGTGGCTCTCCCTGACCTGCAGGGCCAGGAATGGTGAGACTTCATGTTTTACCCAGGCCCGGAGAGGGGAAGGGACTTGTCCAGGGCTTAGGCTTCCTGGCACCCAGCCCAGGGCTTTTAAAGGGCTGTGTCCACGAGACCTGAGGGGTCCCAGGTACAAACCAGACCAGACCCCCTGCGCTGCCCTACTGGGGGTGGTCCCTGTCTCTCCTTCCTCTGCTTTTAGAACAGACTCAGAACTTCTCGGGTGAACTTGGAGGTCAACTACTAGTGTTTCTCCTCCGCTGCCATTATAGAAATGAGAACGCCGAAGAGGTTTAAGGAGCAGCAAAGGAGCTCAGGCCTTGGCAGGCGGGTGGGCGAGGGGGTCACGTTGGGTGGGGGTTGAGGTGCGATGCCGCAGGGAGCTACCTCCTCAGGGAGGCGCCGTCCATCTCTAGGCCCCGATAGCTGGTAATGGAAGTAGGCGGGTTGAGCCGGGAGATGCTGCCAGGGGGTCCACTGCAGTGAGGGCCCTCCCAGCCCTTTACTGTCCCCAACCTGTCTTCCCTGAGGCATTCATTCCTCGAGCCACCACCGGGTGAGGGGAGCTCTGGGTGCTGGCTGGGCCCCAGGAGTGAGTAACAGGAAACAAGTTGTTTTGGAGTTTGTGCCTGGCACGGGGGCCCCGTGTGGTGTCCCGACATTCCCGCCCAGTGAGTGAGCCCCGGCGGCACACACTTCCCCTTCCTCCCCGCCCTGGCCTGGGGTCAGCCTGTGGCCACTGCTCCGCAGCCCAGCAGCTGCCCCTGCAGGCCAAGGCCACTCGGTTCCCCTGCACCCACCAGGGGGGCTCATGCAGCCTCCAGCCACCCCTTCCCTCCTCATTTCCTCTCCCTGGCTGCCTCCTCTCCTCCCCTGCCCGAGAACCAATCACTTCCTCGCTTCCTCGAGCTCAGTGGTGCCCCGAGCTCTGCCAGGTACCCCTGCCATGGGCCTGGGGGCCAGGGGGCCTGGCTCTGTGTGAGAGCAGCATGTGTGTGGTTTTTTTTCCCTCCCTTTAAATTCTTCCTTTTTTATGAATGAAACTGGGCCGTGGAGGTTGCTGAGTCACCCACACACTCAGCCCTGACTCATCCCCCTTCTGGAGAGCCAGGGAGTGCGGGGAGGGGTTGGGGGCGAGCTTGGCCCCTGGGCGGTGGAGGAGGGAGGGGGACAGGCCTGGCATTCCTGCTGATGGCCCTGCCCACCCTGCAGGAGAAGGAGGAAGAGGAGGGCATCTCGCAGGAGTCCTCAGAGGAGGAGCAGTGACCGTGCCGCGCCGCCAGCTCCCTCACCGAGGAGCAGTTTCCTTCTGGGACTGGACAGCTCCGCTCCGCTCCCACTGCCCCCACCCCTTCCCCCAGGCTCTCGTGTCACCGCCACCCACCTGCGCCCTCACCACCACACTACACAGCACACCAGCCGCCGCCGCAGGGCCCCCGGGGGCCCGAGTCGGGAGCAGTTTCCTTTGATTTCAGGTCCCAGCGACCCCTGACCCACGCACCTGACTTCCCACTGAGCTGCTCCCGTGCTGCTGCATCCCCACTCCCTCAGCGTGGGGACCTTGCTGGCTGGGCTCTTGGTTTCGGGGTCCCTTCTAATCCCCGACTCTTCCCTCTGGCTTCCCATTAAGGGGCCTGGGAGGGCTCCCCTGGCCTTAAAAAGGGGCCCAAGCCCCATCTCATTCTGACATGCCCCACTCCCACTGTACTAGCGGCAGCAGGTGTGGCCACTGGAGAGGGGTGATTGGCCCCAGATGCCCCCAACCAAGCTGTGTCTCACCAGGGGTGGCTCGCACGCCCTTTGCTTCCTTCCCACCTTGCCTAGTCCCTGCAGTAGGTTGGGCCGCCCCCTTGGGGGCACAGGAAGGCAGGCAGGAGGGGTTTAAGCCCCCTCCCCCCTCTAAGCAGGCTCCAATCTACCTTGCCCTCACCCTGGAATCCAGTGCAGTGATGAAAATGCAAAGTCACCTTTATCCAGGTGAGGCCCAGGAGGCCTGGGCTCCCGGTGGCAGCCACTTAAGGCGGGCTAGAGCCACTCCCTGTCCCTGTCTGCTTCCACTCTAGACCTCGGTTTCCCCTTCCTTCCCTCACTCGGGGCACTAATAACAAGGAGCTAGCCTTGCCCACTCCCATCCTTCTGCTCCTCCCCAACCCCCAAGGTTCTGGTTCCATCTTTCCTCTGTTCACAAACTACCTCTGGACAGTTGTGTTGTTTTTTGTTCAATGTTTCATTCTTAGACATCCGTCATTGCTGCTGCTACCAGCGCCAAATGTTCATCCTCATTGCCTCCTGTTCTGCCCACATTCCCCTCCTCCAAGATGCTCTTAGGGGAAGGGGCCTGGGGCAAAGCAGGCTGGGTTACCGACTACCCCAGTCCCAGGGAAGGTGGGGCCCTGCCCCTAGGATGCTGCAGCAGAGTAAGGAGGGGGGCCTGTGTTGACCGTCGGGTGTAGGGGCCACCTTCTCCCCCTGTTCTGTCAGGGAGGAGGTAGCCATTATTTGTCCCAGCCTGGGGCCCCCCCTCTGGTTTCCTATTTGCAGTTACTTGAATAAAAAAATATCCTTTTCTGGACTGAGTCTTTCTGTGATGGGTGCCTGGAATAGGGAAGGGTGGAAACCAAGGCTGTAGTGGGTGGGGGAGGAAGAAGAAAAAGCATTGGCATCAGCTCCAGGGAAGGTAACTTAAGCCCCTCTTGAAGAAGTCAACTATACCCCTAGCCACAAAACGTTTTATTTACAAAATATATATACCGAATATTATACATTAGGCCCTGTCACCATGGGAACAGCTCCAAAGCCAAGTCAAGGAGGGCTAGAGAAAGGTGGTGCCTGTGGAAGGGCAAAGCTCCACCCTGTCTCCCAGCCACCCTTCCACCCCAGAAGGAAAAATTCCCATTAGCTCCTGGGAGTGGCTGGTAGGCTCAGCCCACAAAGGACTGAAGGCCTAGCAGGGAGTGAGGTGACAGTGGGGGCTGACTGCTATGCAGGGCTTAGGACTGGAGACAGATGGGAGGAGGAATGGAGACCCAGTACCCGGGAGGGGGAGCTGGGGGAAGCAGCAGGCTGCAGGGCCCTGGATGTTCCAGGACCCCATGGTTCTGAAGAGCAGGGCAGGGGGCTCAAGTCATGTCTTGACATCCAGCAAGGGCATCCGCTTGTGCTGGTAGCCACTCTGCCAGCCATGGACCACCTGTAGGGGAGGAGACCCGCACCACAGGGCACAGTCCACAGCACAACTTGGGAGGAGGCACCCCACTAGCCACGGCCCACATGGGGAAGGCTGAGAGCAGAACCAGGCTCTGTCTTCAGGGGTATCAATAGAGCAGGCCCACCTCTGCTGATTCTCGCTGTCCCCAGAGTGCTCACCTTGGGGTCTCCCACGTCAGAGAGGAGCTCCTGCTCAGCCTCGTGCAGCTCCTCAGCAGGGTCGTAGCTGTACACAGGGAGCAGGTGATGGCGAAGCCGGTCCACCCTGGGGAGCATGGGAGGGGGCTCAGCCCAGGGGACCCACTCCCCTTCTTCAGACACCTGACTGCCCTGTCTCTACTCCCCCTGGCAGGGGCACACTAGAGCTCTAACAAGACATGTCTGGGCAGGAAAACCTAACGGGAGTGCAGGGAATTTCAGGTTTGTGTCTGAACGGCTGAGGAGCATCTTACATGTATGCAGGGATCTCAGATCCTATGGGAAGAACTTTAAGCACAATTTGGGGGAGGTGGTGCGGGGGGGCAGGGACACTCACCGCTTTTTCTTCTGGATATACATTACCTGTAACAGAGACACAGCACTGTGGAGGCCGCTGAGCCCAGGATGGCCCACAAGTGACAGGGGTTTACCTCCACACCCTCCTCTCCCGTAACAGCAGGACAGCTGAGATGCTGTGTGCAGGCTGGACCAGGCCCACCCAGCCCTGCCTTCGCAAAGGTGTGGGTAGGTAGGTATGTATGTGGGGGGTTCCTTACCACGGCCACCACCACCCCGACCAGGGTGATGAGGAAGAAGGGCCCCAACACATAGCCCACCATGGAGTCGCTGCTGGCCTGTGGGGCATTGGGCACTGTGGTGTTACTCATGACATCGGCAGCCAGAGGGCTGGGTAGTCAGCATGGGCAGTAGTAGTACTGCCTCGGGAGGGCGCCTCCACTGGGCTCCCTGGGGAGGAGGAAGGAGGTTGTCAATTCCACTCAGGCTCCGGATTCCTCCCCAAGAGCTAGTAATATATGAAAACTTAGGTCAGGCACTGGGAAGAGGGATCTTCCAGGTCAATGTGCTGGGTTTAACCCTCCAGGGACTCTCAGCAAGTCCTGGGTGTAAACGGCACCAAAGGGAGGCCCAGACCAGGGCCTGAGTCCTGCCCAGCTCCTATCCCCACATCGGGGGGGGGGGGGGGGCTCAGCTCAGGTGCTGGCCAAACATTTGCAGATATCAATTCCTGAGGAGAGGTTAGATGTAGGTTCCCAGCTCCTGCCCCAGCCTCCTGGGGTACTGGACTGCCAGCAGCTATCCAGTGGAGCAAAATGGGGATATTAGGTTAAAACATGAGGGTCCTGCATTGCAGCCTAGGGGTGAGGTGGGAGCATCTGAAGGAGACCATCTCGGCCCGGGTCCAGTGCCCACACTTCGGTCTATATAGGTCCTATGCCCTCTTTGTCCCTGGAGTCACGCCAGGCATAGCCTGGGCACCGTCTCCCCCATCGGTCTCATGTGCCAGGGTGGACACAAGTGGGCAGGGCTGGACTGCATCTGCGAGGTGATGTCACCGCCCCCTGGTCCCCACTCGGGGCTCCGCCCGGGTCCCTCCCCTCCTGGCCTGGAATGACAGAAGGAAGTGGAGAGGGTCAGCTCCCATGACAGATGCAAGGAGACTGTCCACGGGTGGCTGCACGCAGATACACCCAGGTCCTTGACCCCGGTTCTCCTGGGCTTCTATCGGAGGGCAAGGTATGAACTACCCGTCCCGCTACCCGTGGAGGCTCCGGGCTTACCCAGTCGCATGCCCGTCCCATAGTAGAGGGGACATGCCGAGGTAGGGAGGGTGACAGGCCGTTCCTAGGATGCGGACCAGCAACGGAGAGCGGGAGGTAGTTCCCACGGCGCTGGGAGGCTCAGGCCAGGGGAAGGGAACTTAGGGGGAGCACAGAGGGGTCCGGGCCTCCTGGCATCCCAACACCCCGAGGCGTGGACCTGTACCCGCGCTTTGCAGCCCATCCAACCCGGCCAAGCCTTACCTCCCGCCGATGCAGCCCGGAAAGGAACGCCCTCGGTTGGCTCCCGGGCCCCGGAAGAGCCGTCAGGCGCGTGATCAAAGGACCCGGGGAAATGGGCGGGGCCACAGTATCAGGGTGCAGCCAATCCGATGGCGGCAGGCAGAAGGCCCGGAGGCTTCGGGAGGGGCCAATCCGGAGGCCGGGGGTGCTGGCGGCGCCGAGCCGAGACGGCCTGGGCTGCGGGGTCCACCCTGTGACGGCAGGGGGCAGCCGAGGGCTGCGCAGCGGGGAGGGGCGGAGAGGGGAGGGGCGCGCGCGGCTTCCCGGCGTACCCCGGGGCGGACCCCTGCTATGCGGCCGCGCTTGGGAGCTCACATTCCAGGGAGAGGCCTGGCGTCCGCTTTACTCGCACTTCTGGTTGGAGCCCAGTCACGCTCTAACGTTTAGCCCAGGCCTCACAAGGCCTCCAAAGCCCCGCAAGGGCTTTGTTGAGCCCTCTAGACCTCCTAGCGGCGCAGACTGGCCCTCTGTGCAGTGCTCAGAGTGTGTAGGCAGGCCTGGGGTAGCCCCTGCCCAGCCTTGGACCTCAGGTCCACCCACCTAGCCACCCTCTCTGCGCCTCACTCTTAATATTGGTAAAACAGGCTGCTGTAAGGATTAAACCATGACATGGGTAGAGCCTAGCACATAGCATGCCCAGAATTTTAAGTTCCCTGTTAGCCTCTTTCCGGTTTTCCAGGGCACAGACGGAGCAGCGAGGTGAAGTTCCTCTGGGTCATAGGTAACTTGACAAGTAGGTAAGCTTGAGTTGAAGCTTCGGTCGTCTGACAATTAAAAATGTCACACACTTATTGGGGAAATTTGAATAAGATTAGTGGGTTTTACCAATGTCAGTATCCTGGTTGTGATGTTATACTATAGTTTTGCAAAAGTTAGCATTGGGGGAAGCTAAGCAAAGTGTACAAGGGATCTCTGTTATTTCTTACAACTGCATGTGAATCTAGTTACCTCGAATTGTGTGTGTATAGTTTTGTACCACACCTACCTTTCCGTCACCAGAATCACACACAATTGGGAAAACTCCAGATTGGCAGGCGATAGAAAACACCCAAGAACATAAAGGTTGTGGCAGCCGAACTAGGTTGAGGCCCTCCTGGGTCCTCAAGTGCTACTGGAGATACAGGGGTGCTGTGAGTCACCCTATTCTTTTTTTTTTTTTTTTTTTGGCTGTGCTGCCCAGCATGCAGGATCTTAGTTCCCTCACCAGGGATCGAACCCGTGCCCCCTGCCACTGGACCTGGAGTCCTAACCACTGGACCACCAGGGAATTTCCTGGGTCACCCTATTCTTGCCAGAGACAGCCAATGGCATGGATGTGGTTGAGCTACTTTGTCTGGTCAGGCCTCAGTTTCCTCAAGTCCTTCCAGAGGTGGTTAGATGAGAGCAGGTCTGGTGCAGAGATGACCCAATTAGGAACCAGAGGGCAGGTGGGAACTTGCCTCTTGCCTCCAGACACCACCATCTGACTGGGGAATCAGATAAAGGGAAAGGAATGAGAGAAAAGCTTGGGTCTGAAGGCTCCAGGTAGATTTCCTGGTATTCTCTGCCTTTGAGTCTGGAGAGTAGGGAGACCACCCATAAGAGTCTTCTATTAGACCTGAGGGCAGAGGAAGGAGGCACCTCCCCAGGCAGGGCCTCCCTCACCTTACAAGGAAGTAGGGATCAAGTAGTATGTTTTAGACCCAGGCCCCCTTGGCTGACCACACACCCAACTGTTGTTCCCATCCTCAGGACTTCCAACCACATATCTAGAGGGTCTAGTGGTCCTTGGAGCAGGCCTAGTGATTGCATTAGCTAGGCCAGTGTGTGGAAAGGCACAGGGTCTTTACTCCTAGGACAGAACACCATTCCAAGGTAGGCAGGGCAGCTGGGACGACCTCAGTTTACAGTGAGTAAGCTGAGGCCCTGAGTGGTGTAATGACTTCCCAAGGCCCTTGGTGTGATCACCAAGGGTAAGGCAGAATGGGATGATGGGCGGGCCCCTCTTCCTTGGACAGCTGTGTTCTGGCAGCCACTCTGGGACTGCATTTGAGGCCTGGTTTGTTCCTGTGATGAGATGAACTGTTATAAGTTAAATCCACATAATGTAAACCTTAAAATAACAAAGTTATTTTATGTAAGTCAACAAAAGAGATAAAATAGAATTAAAAACTCTCAAGTAATCCAAAATAAGGGGGAAAAAGGGTAACAAAGAAGAGATGAGACAACCAGAAAACAAATAAGATGATAAACTGAAACCTAAATATATCAATAATCACATTAAAAGTAAATGGTCTAAACAACCCAATTAAGGGACTTCCCTGGCAGTCCGGTGATTAAGACTCCATCCTTTCATTGCAGGGGACACGGGTTTGATCCCTGGTCGAGGAACTAAGATCCTGCATGCTGCACAGCATGGCCAAAATAATAATAATAATAAAATAACCCAATTAAAAGGCAGAGATTATCAGAATGGATAAAATAGTAAGACACAATTACATGTTGCCCACAAGAAATGTACTCTGAATATAAAGACTCCAATAGGGTAAAAGCAAAAAGATGGGAAAAGATACACCATGTTTATGCTTGTCAAAAGAAAGCTGGGAAGGCTATAATAAAATCAGGCAAAGTTGATTTCAGAGCAGAGAATATTACCAGAGATGAAAAAAAGTTCAGTTTGTAATGACAAAGGGGTTGATTAATTGAGGACATAACAATTCTAAATGTTCATGTGCCCAATAAGCAAGCTTCAAAATACATGACACAAAAATGGATAGAGCTCCAAGAAAAAACAATCACAGTTTTAGTCAGAGATTTCAGTACTACCCTCTGAATAATAGATGAAACAAGCAAATAATCAGCCAGGATGTAGTAAACTAGAACAACACTATCAACCAACTTGACCTTTATAGAATCCTCCACCTAACACTAGCAGAATACATATTCTTAAGTGTACACAGAAGATTTATCAAGACAGATCATATTATGGGCCATAAAACAAGTCTCAATAAATTAAAAAGGATTCAAGTCATAACGAAGTGTGTGTTCTGATCACAGTGGAATTATATTAGAAATCAATAACAAAAAGATCCTTGGAAAATTCCCAGCTATTTGGAAAATGAATAACACACCTCTGGATCAATTAGGAATTATTTTGAACTGAATGAAAATGCAAATGCAGTGTATCAGAATTTGTGGGACATCTCTGTTAGAGAAATCTATAGCACTAAATATCTATTTAAAAAAAGAAAGATATGTCAACGACCTCAGCTTCCACCTGAAACCAAAGTGTACAGAAGAAAATAACAAAGATCAATGCTGAAATCCATGTAATAGAAAACAGAAAATCAATGAAACCATAAGCTGCTTCTTGAGAAGATCAACAAAATTGATAAACCTGTAGCCAGACTGATCAGGAAAAAAGAGAGAAAATACAAATCACCAATATTAGGAATGAAAGAGGTAAGATCACAACAGTTTCTACAGATAATAAAAGAATAATAAGGGAATATTAGGAACAACTTTTTGCCAATAAATTCAATAACTTAGTTGAAATGAAGAATAGATGGAAAGACACGAATTACCAAAGCTCACCTAAGAAATAGATAAATGTATAGGAATCTAGGTTAAATTTATAGCTTCAATTTAAGCTTCAATTTAAGCTTCAATAGCATACATTAATTCCTCCTATTCAATTCTATGTCCCCCTTGAAGTTGGTATTGTTACAAATACATCTTTATATATTGCATGCGTATTAACATAGATTTATAATTATTGTTTTATGCATCTGTCTTTTAAACCATGTAAGAATCAGAAAAGAGTTACATACCCAGAATACAATAATACTGGCTTTTATATTTACCTTGTACTTACCTTTATCAGTGAACTTTTATCTAGTGCCTTTTTGTTTCAGTCTGAATGACTCCCTGTAGCATTTCTTGTAGGGCAGGTCTACTAAACAAATGCTGTTAGTTTTTGTTAATCGGGGAATGTCTGAACTTCTTAATTGTGAAGGACAATTTTTCTGGATATAGAATTACTGGTTGACAGGTTTTTGTTTGTGTTTTCCTGTCAGTTCTTTAAATATATCATTCTACTGGTTTCTAGCCTTTGGGGTTTCTGATGATAAATCAACTGTTAATCTTAGGATGTTAATTGTAATCTCCATGGTAACCACTACAAAAACAAGTAGGAAATATATAGAAAAGGAAATGAAGAGGAAATCAAAATGGTACATACTAGGAGAAAAATCAAACACAAAAGAAGTCAGTACTGGAAGGATTAAGGAACGAAAAAGATATCACACACAGAAAACAGAACTATAGCAGAAGTAAGTCCTTCAATATCAGTAATCACTTTAAATGTAAATGGATTAAACTCACCAATTAAAAGACAGAGATTGGTGATAGGTGCACAATATTATGAATGTATTTAATGCCACTGATTTGTATATTTCAAAATGATTAAAATGGTAAATTTTATGTATATTCTATCACAAAAAAAGGCAGAATGGATTTTAAAATGATCTAACAGGATTTGAAAAAAAATTTCTCCAGAGAAGACATGCAAATGGCCAAATAAGTACATGAAAAGATGCTCAACATCACTACTTATTAGGGAAATGCAAATCATACTACAATGAGATACCACTTCATATCCATTAGGATGGCTATTATTTAAAACAAAACAAAACAGAAAATAACAAATGTTGGTGAGGATGTAGAGAAAAAAGAAATCTTGTGTACTGCTGGTGTGAATAAAATGGTGCAGCCACTACAGAAAACAGTATGGTGGTTCCTCAAAAAATTGAAAATAGAATTACCATATGATCCAGCAATTACACTTTTGGGTATATACTGCAAAGAATGGAAAGCAGGGATTCAGACAGATATCTGTATACTCAAATACATAGCATCATTCTCCACAATAGTCAAAATGTGGAAGCAACCCAAGTGCCCATCGACAGGTAAGTGGATAAACAAAATATGGTACATATGTACAATGGGATATTGACACACCTACAACATGGATGAACCTTGAAGACATTATGCTAAGTGAAAGAAACCAGCCACGAAAGAACAAATAAGGTATGATTTCACTTATATGAGGTACCTAGAGTAGTCAAATTCATATAGATAAAAAGTAGAATGGTAGTTGCCAGGGGCTGGGGCGGGGGGGCTGGGTGGGAGGGAATAAAGAGCTATTGTTTAATGGGTACGGGGTTTCAGCTTGAGAAGATGAAAAACTTTTTGGAGATGGATGGTAGTAATGCTTGCATAACAGTGTATTTAATGCCACTGAACTGTACACTTAGAAACAGTTTAAAATGTTAAAAAAAAAAAGAGAGAGAGAGAGAGAGATCCAATCCAAGTATATGCTGCTGGCAAGAAACTCACTTTAGACCCAAAGACACAAATAAGTTGAAAGTGAAAGGATGGAAAAGATATTCTATGTAAAGAATAACCAAAAGAGACTAGGGTGGCTATATTAATATTGGACAAAATAGATTTTAAGTCAAAAACTCTTACAAGAGACAAAGGAGGACATTTAAATTGATAAAAAGGGAAAATCATGAAGAAGTTATGACAATTATATATGCACCAAACAACACAGTCCCAAGATATATGAAGCAAATATTGACAAAACTGAAGGGAGAAATTGACAGTTCTACACTAATAGTTGGAGACTTCAATACCTTACTTTCAATAATGGAAAGAATATCCTATACAGAAGATCAATAAGGAAATAGAGTACTTGAAAAACACTATAAACCAACTAGACCTAAAAGACTTAAAGAACACTCGTCCTAAAGAATATACATTGTTCTCAAGTACAAGTGGAGTATTCTCCAGGACAGATCATATGTTAGGCCACAAAACAAATTTTAATACATTTTAAAACCTCCTAACAAAGAAAAGACCAGGACCAGATGGCTTCACTGATTAATTCTACCAAAAATCTAAAGGAGAATTAATACCAATGCTTCTCAAATTCTTCCAAAAAATTGAAAGAAAAGGAACACTTCCTAACTCAGCATTGCCCTCATACCAAAGCCAGACAAACACACAAAAGGAAACTACAGATCAATATCTCTTATTAATATAAATGTAAGGTAATAAAAGAACTCTCAATAAATTAAAAAGGATTAAAATCATACAAAGCATCTTCCCTGACCACAATGGAATTAATCTAGAAATCAGTAGCAGAAGGAAAACTGGAAAATTAGCAAATATGCAGAAAGTAAACAACACACTCTTAAAAAAACAGTGGATTAAAGAAGACCACTAGGGAAATAGAAAATACTTTGAGACATACCAAAAACTTATGGGATATAGTAAAAGCAGTACTCAGTGGGAAATTTACAGTTGTAAATGCCTACATTAATAGAAGATCTCAGATAAACAACCAAACTTTAAACCTTAAGGAATTAGAGGGACTTCCCTGGTGGTCCAGTGGTAAATAATCCACCTTCCAGTGCAGGGGACATGGGTTTGATCCCTGATCAGGGAAGTAAGATCCCACATGCCACTGGGCAACTAAGCCTGTATGCCACAACTACTGACCTCGTGTGCCTCAGTGAGAGGGCCCACATGTGGTAAACTACAGAGCCCATGCACCCTGGAGCCTGCACGCTGCAACTAGAGAGAGATCCCACATGCCACAATTAGAGAGAAGCCTGCATGCCACAACAAAAAGATCCCACATGCCTCAACAAATATCATGCATGCTGCAACTAAGACCCGATGCAGCCAAAAAAATAAAGAAAAATAAAATAGTTCAGTAGCTTAAAAAAAAAAAAAACCCTAAGGAACTAGAAAAAGTAGGGCAAACTAAAGGAAGGAAGGAAATAATATAGAGCACAAATAAATTAAATGGGGGGAACAATAGAATCAACAAAATCAAAAGTTGGTTCTTTGAAAAGATAGCAAAACTTTAGTTAGACTGACTAAAAAAATGGAAGATGAAAATAACTAAAACCGGAAATGAAAACAGAAATTAAAAGGATTATAAGAGAACACTATGAACTATTATATGCAAACAAGATAATCTGGATGAATCAACAAATTCCTAAAGACATGCAAATTATTAAAACTTATTCAAGAGGAAATAGAAGTTCTCAACAGACCTGTAATAAGCAAGAAGATTACATCAGGAATCAATAACCTCCCAAGAAAGAAAAGTCAGGACTAGATGTCTTCACTGGCCAATTCTACCAAACATTTAAAGAAGAATTAACATCAATCCAATTCATCAATCCTAACATCAACTCTACCAAAAATTAGAGGAGGGGAACACTTTCTAACACATTCCTTGAGGCCAAATTTATCCTGATACCAAAGCCAGAGAAAGATTCCATAAGAAAAGTATAGATCAATATTCCTTATAAACATAGACAAAAATCTTCAATAATATACTAGCAGACCAAATCCAATAGCACGTGAAAAAGGATTATACACAATGACCAAATGGGATTTACCCTAGGAATGGAAGGGGTGTTTCAACTATAGGAAAATCAATGTCATACAGCCCTAACAGGACAAAGGAAAACAACCACATAACTCAATAGATGCAGAAAAGCATCTGATAAAAATTCAACATCCTTTCATGATAAAAACACAGCTGAGGGCTTCCCTGGTGGCACAGTGGTTAAGAATCCGTGCTCCCAGAGTTCAGGACATTGGTCCCCCAGAGACCTCATGGCTCCATGTAATATCAAATGGCAAAATCTCTCCCAGAGATCTCCATCTCATCACTAAAACCCAACTCCACTCAACGACCAGCAAGCTACACTGCTGGAGACCCTATGCCAAAAAACTAGCAAGACAGGAACAGAACCCCACACATTAGCAGAGAGGCTGTCTAAAATCATAATAAGGTCACAGACACCCCAAAACACACTACTGGACGTGGTCCTGCCCACCAGAAAGACAAGATCCAGCCTCATCCACCAGAACGCGCAACAGTCCACTCCACCAGGAAGCCTACACAACCTACTGAACCAACGTTAGCCACTAGGGGCAGAAACCAAAAATAACGGGAACTACGAACCTGAATCCTGCAAAAAGGAGACCCCAAACACAGTAAGTTAAGCAAAATGAGGAGACAGAGAAACACACAGCAGATGAAGAAGCAAGGTAAAAACCCACCAGACCAAACAAATGAAGAGGAAATAGGCAGTCTACTTGAAAAAGAATTCAGAGTAATGATAGTAAAGATGATCCAAAATCTTAGAAATGGAATGGAGAAAATACAAGAAATGTTTAACAAGTACCTAGAAGAATTAAAGAGCAAACAAACAATGATGAACAACACAATAAATGAAATTTAAAATTCTCTAGAAGGAATCAATAGCAGAATAACTGAGGCAGAAGAACAGATAAGTGACCTGGAAGAGAAAACAGTAGAAATAACTACCAAAGAGCAGAACAAATAAAAAAGAATGAAAAGAATTGAGGACAGTCTCAGAGACCTCTGGGACAACATTAAACACACCAACATTCAAATTATAGGGGTCCCAGAAGAAGAAGAGAAAAAGAAAGGGGCTGAGAAAATATTTGACGAGATTACAGTTGAAAACTTTCCTAATATGGGAAAGGAAATAATCAAGTACAGGAAGCACAGAGAGTCCCATACAGGATAAATCCAAGGAGAAACACACCAAGACACATATTAATCAAACTATCAAAACTTAAATACAAAGAAAAAATATTAAAAGCAGCAAGGGAAAAACAACAAATAACATACAAGGGAATCCCTATAAGGCTAACAGCTGATCTTTCAGCACAAATTCTGCAGCCAGAAGGGTGTGGCAGGACATATTTAAAGTGATGAAAGGGAAAAACCTACAACCAAGATTACTCTACCCAGCAAGGATCTCATTCAGATTCGACAGAGAAATTCAAAACTTTACAGACAAGCAAAATCTAAGTGAATTCAGCACCACCAAATCAACTTTACAACAAATGCTAAAGGAACTTCTCTAGGCAGGAAACACAAGAGAAGGAAGAGACCTAAAATAACAAACCCAAAACAATTAAGAAAATGGTAATAGGAACATACATATCGATAACTACCTTAAATGTAAATGGATTAAATGCTCCAAACAAAAGACACAGACTGGCTGAATGGATACAAAAACAAGACCCATATATATGCTGTCTACAAGAGACCCACTTCAGACCTAGGGACACATACAGACTAAAAGTGAGGGGATGGAAAAAGATATTCCATGCAAATGTAAATCAAAAGAAAGCTGGAGTAGCAATTCTCATATCAGACAAGATAGACTTTAAAATAAAGATTATTACAAGAGACAAAGAAGGACACTACATAATGATCAAGGGATCAATCCAAGAAGAAGATATAACAATTGTAAATATTTATGCACCCAACATAGGAGCACCTCAATACATAAGGCAAATGCTAACAGCAAGAAAAGGGGAAATTGACAGTAACACAATCATAGTAGGGGACTTTAACACCCCACGTTCACCAATGGACAGATCATCCAAAATGAAAATAAATAAGGAAACACAAGCTTTAAATGATACATTAAACAAGATGGACTTAATTGATATTTACAGGACATTCATCCAAAAACAACAGAATACACTTTCTTCTCAAGTGCTCATGGAACATTCTCCAGGATAGATCATATATTGGGTCACAAATCAAGCCTTGGTAAATTTAAGAAAATTGAAATCATATCAAGTATCTTTTCCGACCACAATGCCATCAGACTAGATATCAATTACAGGAAAAAAATCTGTAAAAAAATACAAACACATGGAGGCTAAACAATACACTACTAAATAACCAAGAGATCACTGAAGAAATCAAAGAGGAAATCAAAAAATACCTAGAAACAAATGACAATGAAAACACGATGACCCAAAACCTATAGGATGCAGCAAAAGCAGTTCTAAGAGGGGAATTTACAGCAATACAATCCTACCTCAAGAAACAAGAAACATCTCAAATAAATAACCTAACCTTACACCTAAAGCAATTAGAGAAAGAAGAACAAAAAAACCCCCAAAGTTAGCAGAAGGAAAGAAATCATAAAGATAAGATCAGAAATAAATGAAGGAAAAAAATAGCAAAGATCAATAAAACTAAAAGCTGGTTCTTTGAGAAGATAAACAAAATTGATAAACAATTAGCCAGACTCATCAAGAAAAAAAGGGAGAAGACTCAAATCTATATAATTATAAATGAAAAAAGAGAAGTAACAACTGATACTGCAGAAATACAAAGGATCATGAGAGATTACTACAAGAAACTATATGCCAATAAAATGGACAACCTAGAAGAAATGGACAAATTCTTAGAAAAGCACAACCTTCCAAGACTGAACAAGGAAGAAATAGAAAATATAAACAGACCAAGCACAAGCACTGAAATTGAGACTGTGATTAAAAATCTTCCAACAAACAAAAGCCCAGGACCAGATGGCTTCACAGGTGAATTCTATCAAACATTTAGAGAAGAGCTAACACCCATCCTTCTCAAACTCTTCCAAAATATAGCAGAGGGAAGAACACTACCTAACTCATTCTACGAGACCACCATCACCCTGATACCGAAACCAGACAAAGATGTCACAAAGAAAGAAAACTACAGGCTAATATCACTAATGAACATAGATGCAAAAATCCTCAACAAAATACTAACAAACAGAATCCAACAGCACATTAAAAGAATCATACACCATGATCAAGTGGGGTTTATCCCAGGAATGCAAGGATTCTTCAATATACGCAAATCAATCAATGTGATAGACCATATTAACAAATTGAAGGAGAAAAACCACATCATCATCTCAATAGATGCAGAAAAAGCTTTTGACAAAATTCAACAGCGATTTATGATAAAAACCCTCCAGAAAGTAGGCATAGAGGGAACTTACCTCAACATGATAAAGGCCATATATGACAAACCCTCAGTCAACATCGTTCTCAATGGTGAAAAACTGAAACCGTTACCTCTAAAATCAGGAACGAGACAAGACTGTCCACTCTCACCACTATTATTCAACATAGTTTTGGAAGTTTTAGCCACAGCAATCAGAGAAGAAAAAGAAATAAAAGGAATCCAAATGGGAAAAGAAGAAGTAAAGCTGTCACTGTTTGCAGATGACATGATACTATACATAAAGAATCCTAAAGATGCTACCAGAAAACTACTAGAGCTAATCAATGAATTTGGTAAAGTAGCAGGATACAAAATTAATGCACAGAAATCTCTTGCATTCCTATACACCAATGATGAAAAATCTGAAAGAGAAATTAAGGAAACACTCCCATTTACCATTGCAACAAAAAGAATAAAATACCTAGGAATAAACCTACCTAAGGAGAGAAAAGACCTGTATGCAGAAAACTATAAGACACTGATGAAAGAAATGAAAGATGATACAAACAGATGGAAAGATATACCATGTTTTTGGATTGGAAGAATCAACATTGTGAAAATGACTATATTACCCAAAGCAATCTACAGATTCAGTGCAATCTCTATCAAACTACCAATGGCATTTTTCATAGAACTAGAACAAAGAATTTCACAATTTGTATGGAAACACAAAAGACCCCGAAGAGCCAAAGCAACCTTGAGAAAGAAAAACGGAGCTGGAGGAATCAGGCTCCCGGAATTCAGACTAGACCACAAAGCTACAGTAATCAAGACAGTATGGTACTGGCACAAAAACAGAAATATAGATCAATGGAACAGGATAGAAAGCCCAGATAAACCCATGCACATATGGTCACCTTATTTTTGATAAAGGAGGCAAGAATATACAGTGGAGAAAAGACAGCCCCTTCAACAAGTGGTGCTGGGAAAACTGGACAGCTACATGTAAAAGAATGAAATTAGAACACTCCCTAACACCATACACAAAAATAAACTCAAAATGGATTAAAGACCTAAAAGTAAGGCCAGACACTATAAAACTCTTAGAGGAAAACATAGGCAGAACACTCTATGACATAAATCACAACAAGATCCTTTCTGACCCACCTCCTAGAGAAATGGAAATAAAAACAAAAATAAACAAATGGGACCTAATGAAACTTAAAATCTTTTGCACAGCAAAGGAAAACATAAACAATATGAAAAGACAACCCCCAGAATGGGAGAAAATATTTGCAAATGAAGCAACAGACAAAGGATTAATCTCCAAAATTTACAAGCAGCTCAGTATCAAAAAAACAAACAACTCAATCCAAAAATGGGCAGAAGACCCAAATAGACATTTCTCTAAAGAAGATATACAGATTGCCAACAAACACATGAAGGAATGCTCAACATCACTAATCATTAGAGAAATGCAAATCAAAACTACAATGAGGTATCACCTCCCACCAGTCAGAATGGCCATCATCAAAAAATCTACAAACAATAAATTCTGGAGAGGGTGTGGAGAAAGGGGAACCCTCTTGCACTGTTGGTGGGAATGTAAATTGATACAGCCACTATGGAAAACAGTATGGAGGTTCCTTATAAAACTAAAAATAGAACTACCATACGACCCAGCAATCCCACTACTGGGCATATACCCTGAGTAAACCATAATTCAAAAAGGTAATGTACCACAATGTTCATTGCAGCTCTATTTACAATAGCCAGGAGATGGACGCAACCTAAGTGTCCATCGACAGATGAATGGATAAAGAAGATGTGGCACATATATACAATGCAATATTACTAAGCCATAAAAAGAAATGAAATTGAGTTATTTGTAGTGAGGTGGATGGACCTAGAGTGAAGAGTGAAGTAAGTCAGAAAGAGAAAAACAAATACCATATGCTAACACATATATATGGAATGTAAAAAAAAAAAAAGGTTCTGAAGAACCTAGGGGCAGGACAGGAATAAAGACGTAGACCTAGAGAATGGACTTGAGGACACAGGGAGTGGGAAGGGTAAGCTGGGACAAAGTGAGAGAGTGGCATGGACATATATACACTACCAAATGTAGAACCGATAGCTAGTGGGAAGCAGTCACATAGCACAGGGAGACCAGCTCGGTGCTTTGTGACCACCTAGAGGGGTGGTATAGGGAGTGGGGGAGGGAGGGAGACACAGGGGGAAAGAGATATGGGAACATATGTATATGTCTAGCTAATTCACTTTGTTATAAAGCAGAAACTAACACACCATTGTAAAGCAATTATACTCCAATAAAGATGTAAAAAAAAAAAAAGATAAAATAAAGACATCTTCAAACATTCAAAAAACAAACAAAAATACACTATTAGGAAATCAAGCATGGCAGGTACATATTGATAGAAACTTGAATTAAATGATATTTTCATGATTAAAAAAAAGAATGAAGATAAAGACATCTTCAAACATTCATAAAACAAACAAAAATACACTATAGGGCTTCCCTGGTGGCGCAATGGTTCAGAATCTGCCTGCCAATGCAGGGGACACGGGTTCGAGCCCTGGTCTGGGAAGATCCTACATGCTGGGGAGCAACTGGGCCCGTGAGCCACAGCTACTGGGCCTGTGCGTCTGCAGCTTGTGCTCCGCAACAGGAGAGGCCGCGACAATGAGAGGCCCGCGCACCGCGATGAAGAGTGGCCCCCACTCGCCGCAACTAGAGAAAGCCCTCACACAGAAATGGAGACCCAACACAGCCTAAATAAATTTATTAAAAAAAAATACACTATTAGGAAATCAAGCATGGGAGGTATATATTGATAGAAACTTGCATTAAATGACATTTTCATGATTAAAAAAAAAAAAAAAAAAGAATCCGTGCTCCCAGTGCAGGGAACATGGTTTCGATCCCTGGTTGGGGGACTAAGATCCCACATGCCACACGGCGTGGCCAAAACAAAAGAAAACAAAAAACCAAAACCAAAAACACAACAAACTAAGAATAGAATAGACTTTTTAGGAAATGGTACTGGAACAACTGGTTATCTAGATGCAAAAATTATCACCTTGAATCCATACCTTGCAATATATACAAATTCTAATGTATGATTCTATTATATGAAACTCTAGAAAATGCAGACTAAACTATAGTGACAGAAAGCAGATTAGTGTTTACTTGAAGAAGGATGTGTGAGGGTCAGGTGAGAGGGGTCACAAAGAGGCACAAAGGAACTTTTGGGGGTGAGGGATAGGTCTATTACCTTGGTTATGATAGTTTCATTTGAACACATATGTCAAGATGTATTAAATTGTACACTCTAAATGTGTGCAGCTTATGTTAGTTGTAGCTCAATACAGTTTTTTAAAATTAATTTATTTTTATTAATTTATTTTTGGCTGAATTGGGTCTTCATTGCTGCATGCGGGCTTTCTCTAGTTGCGGTGAGTGGGGGGCTACTCTTCGTTGCGGTGGCTTCTCTTGTTGCAGAGCACAGGCTCTAGGCACGCGGGCTTCAGAAGCTGTGGCACGTGGGCTCAGTAGTTGTGGCTCACGGACTCTAGAGCACAGGCTCAGTATTTGTGGCGCATGGGCTTAGTTGCTCGGCAGCATGTGGGATCTTCCTGGACCAGGGCTCAAACCCGTGTCCCCTGCATTGGCAGGCAGATGCTTAACCACTGCACCACCAGGGAAGCCCCTCAATACAGTTTTTAAAAATATGATGAGTAAAGAATGACTCAATAAATATGGATCAATGCATATTTATTTTATAAATGAGTTAATGGAGTTAATGACAGGTGAGTCAATAGGCCAATGCCCAGGGATTGGGAAGGGGGAGACATACAAAGAAAAAGGAACCAAGACTGTAGCAGAATCTTGTTGGCCACCATCACATTGCCCAGGCTCAACCTTGCCAGGCTAGCCCAAAGTGCCCTGACCGCACTACTGGCTATCCTTGTGGCTTCAACTAAGTCACTCAACACCTTGGAACCTGAGTCCCTGACTCCAAAACGTAACTAATAATGCCCACCTCATAAATAAGATTATTGCTGATTGAAAGAAATTACATTTATGGGGGATTCTCTGGAGATCCAGTGGTTAGGACTCTGCGCTTTCACTACCAAGGGCTGGGTTCAATCCCTGGTCGGGGAACTAAGATCCTGCAAGCTGTGCATGGCGTGGCCAAAAAAAAATTTATGGGCTTAAGCATTAGGTAAATAATAACATGCTCCATAAACGTAAGGGATTACAAAACAATCTGATTGTTTTTGATTGCAAAAACAAATTACTACCAAGAGTTGGAAAATATACAAAGTCACAAAGAAGAAAATTAAATTACTCATAATCCCACTTTCAGAGGGTATTTTCTTCCTGGCTCTTTCTTACATTGGTTCATTTATTTTTGTGCAGTTACCTGGTTTTCTGCATGCATCCCATTTTCCCACCTCCATACCTTTACTTCCGCTGTTCTTCTCCACCTTCCAGAAGCCCACTGGCCTCTTTCTGGAGGGCGGAGCAGAGGGCTGCTCCGGAAGGAGTGGAAAACGAGCTTCTGAGACGCTGCCTAGTGGAGCCGGCCCTCACCCCATTCCGGGATAAAGATCAGTGGGGTTGAGGTGGAGAGGGACCCCACAGTTCCCGCACCTGCCATTGTGACATCACTGGCAGCCTGAGGAGTGGAGGTTTGGGGCTCCCTCCACTTCGGGGTCCCTACTGGCCAGCCCCTGACAGCACCAGAGGCCTGACTTCAAGGTATTTGCTTCCCCGCAGCTTTCCTTCACCTTCTAAATCTTACCCACACCCAATCTACTTTCCCTTGTTCTTCAGTCTCCTCCAGGCTCCAGCTCCATCGACAGTGAGCTGGGGATCAAAGTACCTGCCTCTCAGGGTAGATGTGAAGGTCAGTGTCCTGGCCCTTAGCCCTTAGCCTCGTACAGGCAGTAAGTGTTCAAGGAATTGTCTGAACTGATGGGAAAGTACTTGGTAAACTGGAAAGCACAGTCAAATATTAGCTGTTATAATCGGTCCACTCAATTTCCTCAGATCAAGTTCCCTCCAAGTAAAACAAATTTCCCTCGACTCCACCCCCCAAACTGCAAATCCCCATAACCACCCCTCCCTTCTCCAGTCTGAATCCTAACTTGGCTTTCCTTGCCTGTTTCAGACACAGGCTGTGCTGAAAGTGACCACCCTTCCATTTAGCTCCTGCCCTCCACCTGGGAAAGTTCACAGGATCCTGGGCTGAGAGGTAAGCGGAGTAGCAGGAACCGGGGGTTTCCTCCCCGCTTTCCCTCTAACTCCCAAGTTCCAGGCAAGAAGAGGAAGCTGGGGAAGGGGTCTCAGAGGACAGGCTTCAATAGGGTGTTTGTTCTGATTTGTTGGTGGGCACCACGCTGGTTGAATATCACCCTTAACTACCCGCACCTCCACCTGTTCCAAACTTCTCTCTCCCCATCCCTGAGGGCAGTTCTACATTTGCTTCCAGGTCTGGGGGAAAGTGAAGGGTGTGTGTGTGTGTGTGTGTGTGTGTGTGTGTGTGTGTGTGAAAGTGAAGGGTGTGTGTGTGTGTATGTGTGTGAAAGTGAAGGGTGTGTGTGTGTGTGTGTGTGTGAAAGTGAAGGGTGTGTGTGTGTGTGTGTGTGTGTGTGAAAGTGAAGGGTGTGTGTGTGTGTGTGTGTGAAAGTGAAGGGTGTGTGTGTGTGTGTGTGTGTGTGTGAAAGTGAAGGGTGTGTGTGTGTGTGTGTGTGTGTGTGTGTGTGTGTGTTGAGAGAACAGAGTGACACTAGGCAGACATACTTTGCGCTGTGGACATCCCCAAATGCCATGGCTCTTTGCTTCTTCCAACCTGCATTTCCTAGGTACCTGCTCTGAACCACTCAGCTGGATGCAAAGAACAGAGATATTTCCCGGCCTTCAGAATGGGGGCATGCACAGGAGTCACTAAGCTCCTCCTAGGGGAGAGAATCTTGGACATCTTTCCCAAAGAATAGCACAGCACATGTGAATTGTGAAGCAGTGCAATGGTACATGGTACCTTTGAAGAACTGCAAAATGTTCTATGAGGCCAGGGGAAAAGAAGGGCAAGGTGGGTGGGAAGAAATGAGTCTGCAGAGGTGGGCAGGGGCCAAATCACAACAGATATTGGGTACTACTCTAGGGTATTAGAACTTTACTCTGAAAGCTATGGGTAGGAGGAGAACCAGAAGTGTAGCCAGGACACTGTGGTGGTGGTGGGGGCAGGTGGCAGGGAGGGGTCAGTGAAGTCAGGGAGAAGATAAGTGGCCTTTGGATTTGTCAGTGTGCCAGTCAGTAGCCATTGATGGGCGGCACTGGAGGCCCACTAGAGGGGACGCATAAACCCGTAGTGACCCCACAGGACATGGTTTTCTCTGGGCAGGCTCAGCTCTTGCATAGGAGGGGCGAATTCAGGATTGGGATTCTGTAGGGGGGCTGCAGGGGGAGGAGATGGGGACAAGAAATACCAAGTAAATAATGGTGAGTGAGTGATGAAGTGATGGACGTGGGTTTAGACTTGGCACCGGCTTAGATAGAGTTTGGTGGCCAAGAATGGGATAACCATTAAAAGATATACTTTCATGTCCACAGAGCCAGAAGAGCTGCCTATTTACAGCATGGCCAGAGATATGTATTTTTTGCTCAGGGTTCCAAACTCGAATACTGGTGAAAAGTCCCTTCTCACTGTGCCTATTTCCCAATCTGTAAAATGAGAGGATTAGATGATCCCTAAAATCCTTCCAGGCCTAACCACATAACGATTCACCACTGTTCCCTTATTTTTATCCTCTTCACACCTACTTAAGTGTCATGGCTACCCATACACTCTCAATACCTATTCGTGGAGTTCCTGATGATCTCCCTCACAGACACCTGGCAGTGTGCTGGCACCTCAGCAGTGCCCAACCTGATGGCTGAGTGATGGTGATTACATGAGGACATGAGGAAGTCTCTCCCTCTGCCTCCTCAGCAACCCTTCATGTCAGGTGTTTGGGGACCAGATGCAAATTCATTCACCACCTCCCTGATTTCAGTTTCTGCTTGCTCTGGTCCATCTTGCACTCTGAAGTGACCAGGAGAGAGTACTACTAAGTGGGTGAGAAGGCAGGTTCTGGAGTCAGACCCCCTGGGTTTGACTACAGTTCTTCCATTTATTACCTGTGTGACCTTGGATGTATTACTTAACTTCTGTATTTTCTTCTAAAAGCTTTATGACTCATTTTACACATTTGCGAGTTTATTTTCATTGTATGGTGTGAGGTAGGGATCTAAATTTATTTTTTTTCATTTGTCTAGCCAATTGTTCCAACACCATTTACTGAAGGACCAATCCTTTCCTCCCTCGGGTGCATGTCTCCTCTGGCTCTTACCATATTCCCACATACGCATAGGTCTGTTTCTCGGTCCCCTGTTCTATTCAGTTTCCTAATTCACTTCTCTATCTAGCTATTCTCATTTATCACATTGCTTCAGTTACTTTATCTTTAAAGTCTTGATACTGATAGAACACAGGACTTCCCTGTAGTCCTGTGTTTTTCCTTGTAGTTTTTCAAAACTGTCTTAGACATCCTTGGCACTCTACCTTGTGATTTTTAGAATTGGTTTCTCCAATTCTTTTAAAAAGTAGTTTGCTTCCCTAGGCTGCCATTTCCTTTACCATCACGAAGGTGATGACCAAAGGTCCTATGTGTCACAAGGATGGCAAAGATGAAATTGTAAAGCAGGGAACACACCACCTGGTATAAAGGCCTGGAACAACAACCCAGGAGCACTCAGGAGAGAGTAGTATCATCTTCCACAAATGCCCAACCCGATGTGGTCACTGCTGTTTTAAAACCTTTGTTGGCTTCCCAGTCATGCGGAGTAAAGTTCAAACAGCCAGCCAAGCCACCTGACCCCAGCTGACCTTTCCCGTGGCACCTCCTGGCTCTCCCTCCTCCCTCCCCATCACGGCTATCATGTTCCAGCCCCCGCAAACTCGCTGTTAACCGAGCACAGCACCCTTGCACATGCTGTCCCCTTGGTCGAGAATTCCTTTACCCTTCATGAATCCTCTCAGACGGTGGCTCCACTGGGATGGAGTCAGTCACTCTCTCTGCCTTCTTTTTATTGCATTTGTCACTTTGCATTGTGATTGTGTCTGTTGTGACTTGTCTTATTTAGTGAACTCAGCACAGTCCTTGGCATTTTCCAAACAGGTGTTCACTCACAGCCACTATTTAATGATCACACACCAACTCTGGCATCACATACACTCCTTCACTTACTTAACGCTCACGACGACCCCACAAAGTAGACTTCTCCCCCAGTGAATAGGAAGGAACACAGATGGTAACTTGCCCAAGATCACAGAGCTTGTCAACGGCTCAGCGGAGACCTGAAACCTGGTCTAATTCCAAAGCGCACACCTTCTACCACAGCAGGCAGCCTGCCCTATCCTCCCTCCCTTTTCCGAATCCCTTACTCATCCTACCCTTCCATGGTCCCCCTGCCCAAGCTCTCTCCATCGGCCCCTCACCCCGCCTCCAGGCACCCCAGCAGGTGCCTCTGTGAGGACTGCATGTCCTGGCTTGAGCACATTGCTGGAATTCAGGCCATAGAACATGGAGCCTCATGGCTGCATCGCAGATGCTGAGGTGTTAGCTGGTGTCACAAGACCAAGGAGATAAAAGAAACCTTTCACACCTCAAATGTGTTTGAAACCACAAAGCAAACAAGTCCATGGTTTATAACAACAGGGTTTCTTCAGCATGGTTATCAGGTCTCCAGAGAGGATGGGAGCCAGCCTGACTGGGGTTTGGGCAGGAATTCTGCCAACTCAGTCTGGCTTGAGTTGGTCAAAGCTGCCACCTCAGTGGCAAACAAAGGGCGTAGGAAGTGCAATGCGTGTCGCAGCACTGTCCCCAGTGCTGGTTTCAGCAATGTCAGGGTGGCATTCGTGTTCTTTGGGCTGATTTCCTCTGGTCACTCATGCTCAAAGTTTTGGGGCCTTTTGAGATTTCTCTCCCACTCGCCCTCCCTCCTGCCACAAGTCCTGCAGACTATTAGGAGACTGGGCTGCAGCAAGGTAATCCCAAAGTTTGCATTTACCCTGAGAATGAAGAACAATCAACATGTAGTGAATGTGATGGGGATGGGTCACCTTTAGAATGGCCCATCATGATCTGATGTGGGCGAGCGGAGAGTTTCCGGAACCCCAGATCCCAATTAGAGGTGGCCATTTGGTGGTTTCCTGCATGTAGCACTTGCATCGGCGTTCATAAGCTCACAGCCTCATCACATACTCTAAATCTGGCAAAAGAATCCTTTGATAGAGGAAGGGACGGTGATCATCATGGGATAAAGGAGGCCTGCAGAATCAGAATTTTAGGAGGAAAGGGTGCTCTGACCAGTTGACTGGGAATTTGCCCTGGGGCTGAACGAAGTGGTGATGCCACCAGAGTCCCAGAGAGGCCGGGGCCCTCAGTGGATGAACACGTTTATCTGATTGTGATACACTCTTTATTCTTGCTTCTCCAGCCCTCTCTCCATCCCCAGGTCCACTCCTTGAGTCTGTAAGGCCTGGCATCACAAGTTTCCAGGTGGCTCCTTTCCAACCTCTCCTGCCTCCTCTTCAAACATGGCTGATTCTACACGACTGCCCTGCTCAAGAGCACTTCACACGTACGCAGCCAAACTCCTTGGCCTGGCTTTTGCGGCTTTCCCTAAATTGGCCTCATCATGCTTTATTTTTCAGCCCATAATGCTTGTCATCTGTCTTCAGCCGGAGGGGCACAGCTAACTTCATGTTGCTCTCCCCCTGGCGGTGCCCTGCCTGTTCTCTGCCTGCAAGTCCTACCAGCATGCATCTTCAAAACGCCGCTCCAGCCCATCCTGACTCCACCAGGCCCAACTTCTGCTTCCACACAGGAGAGCACCCCTTGCTGTGCTCCCTTGTTGTCCTGGATGTGGCTCACCTCTGTCCCCTCATGCCCCTCTGGGCTCCTAGTGAAGCACTGGGTGTCTGCCGGGGGGGTCCCTGGCACTGACTCTCACTACCTTCCTGGGCTTCACTTCATTCCTTACTTGAACTCCCTGAACAGCAAATCTTCCATGCGGCCACCTCTGACCTCTGGGGCAACTCTCAAGAGTCCAGCAGAGGGTGGTGGTAAAATCAAAAGAAGACTGATGAGAAGGACTCGAAGAAAACTTTTAGAAAGAAACCAGAGACTAAGCAGGGATGTGTGTGAAATACTGGTTTTTATTGGTTGGCACAATATTACAACCTACAGTTCCAATGCCCTTCCCTCCCACACAGTTCAAGTGGAAAGAAACTGATTAACACACAGAAAGGAACAGCACACTCACAGGTTTAAGCATTTGTTTTTACAAAAAGGAGTCAGATATAGGGGTGGTGGGATTTTAGGGATAGTACCAGAGCTCCAGCTAGACTATGGGGGAGGGCTTTGCTGTCCTCTGCTGCCGGCACACATGAGGGGATGCTTTAGTAAGGGGACAGTTACACACGGCTGGCTGGCTATTAAAGGGGGAAAAGGGGGACTTGCATCTGCTGTGCACCTGTCTCAGACCCAAACCTGAACTTTCTTTTCAGCCCTCCCCCACAACCCGCCTGCCCCCACGGGAAAGAGAGGTATGAAGGAAGCCTAAGAACAGCCTCCTAGAGAAAGGGTGCAGGAAAACTCAGTTTCCTTCCACCTCCTCTGGACCCATTCTGCTCCCCTCAGCTCCTAAGAGCACTGAGAGACTGGGGAAGAAGCCAGGCCTGGGCAGGCGGCTCCAAGTGGGCAGGGAGGAAAACTCGCTTTTCCATACAATACCAAGCAAGGTTGTTTTGCAAACGAAAAAATGGAAAACAAGACCATGCACCCCTGGGTCAGGAGCTCCTACGTCCTGGAGCACATTTGGATAGGGGTAAGGGCGACGTTATTCCAAACCCCAGTTGTGAAAGGTCGCAAGAGGCTAAGGGACCATAAACAACCCCTCCTCCCACACAAGCGCCTTTCCTTGGATTCCCTGGGGTTTTGTTGAGCTCATCTGGGGTTATTCTGCTACCCTCTCCAAGGATGAGTACTCAGCCCATTGGCCACTCCACTTTTTACCCTTTCTAGAAATATACAGCACACTACCTAAACAGGTGATCCATTCTCACTCTGCAGAATGGTCACCAAGGAACCAGGTGACCTAGGGGTGGAAAGGCTAAGTTGTTTGCTTTTCTGGGTGGTCCTGATGGAAGGGGACAGCAGTGGAGTTCTGGTGGAATCTGAATAGTCTGGTTTGAGTCTGTGTGATCCCCAGGGGACTGGTCCCTGGGTACATGGGCCCCTGGCTCTGTCTCAGTTCTGGAGACTTTGTCATTTAGGCCTCAGCTAAAACATGAAGGGAAAGGGACAAAGACTTTGTCCTTCAGAAAAAGTTAAACTCAATACATCTTGGCTACTTTATCTCCATCCAAAGGGTTCCCTGGAAACACCTGTTGAACTTGGCCAAAGGGAGACTGCACCTGTGCGATACACTTGAGAAGACAGGGTTCAGAAGCACCTCTAGTTCATCTGTTTCAGAACTGGAATGGTCCCAGGGAGTTTAACCCTTCTGGTGCTGATGGTAGATGAGTGGAGTGGAGGTGAGCAGAGTTGGGAAACCCCTCAAATATGCCTCATGCTGTTTGGAGATCATACCCTGTAGCTCAGCAAATAGAGCTGGGGTCTCACTGCTTCTTCCTTAGAGCCCATCCCCTACCAAGGTGATTGAGTAGGTGGGAAAAAGGTCCTTGAAATAAAGACTGGCCTCTTTATACAAAATCAAATATAAAGTTGCTACTACAGGCTTCCACATCCTCCCTCTGAAACACTTGGGTAGGCCAGAGATACCTGCTTTACTTTTACAACATCCTCAAATGCTCCTACTTCCTTAAACACTGGTAGTTATCTTTAAGATAGATGCACTAACTGACATTTTATTCATTTTAACCACCAACTTTTTCTTCAATTATAAATCAGTTTGTATGTTTTCAGACCATGAGACAATAAAAACGGACCTGACATTTATAAAACTGCACCCCACACTGTGTCTCTTTTATAATAGAGTGGACCAACTGTTTTTCTAACTACAAAATGCAACACTGTGCAACTGCTGGGCCCTGGACTCCCTCGTGAATCTGTGCCCTGAGCAGCACTTCTATGGCCATGAATGGGTGAATGCAAGGGTGAGGTTCTCAGAGGCAGAACAAAACACCTGAAGCAAACTGGATTTTGGAGGACAGAATCCCTTTGGATTCTGAGCAAAAAATGCTCTCAGTCACGTGGGAGGAGGCAAAAGGGCAGGTTTGTGTCTGCGCACCATGGCTTAGGTGCCTGCAGCTCCCTCGAATCCTTCATGTCCTCAGGAGGAGCACAGGCCAGTTGCTGGCTGGGCGAAGGCCCTTGAAGTCCTCCCCTCCCCCCAGTGCTTTGGAAGCTCTCCAAGACCTAACTTCAACCTGCCCCCGTGGAGGCCTTACGTGGAGCAGGCCTATCTATTCCGGTTGTGGGTGTCTCCATAATCAGCCTCTATCTTCCCTGGCATAAGTCATATCTATTATGTTAAGACCAAGCCTTAACACTGAAATGCTGTTTTTTTCCAATGGGACAGTAATGAGGTAGAAGAGGCTACATGGATCTATTGCTTTAGGTTAACATTTTCAATTCAGCACAAAAGTGTTCAGAAAGCCAGGCTCGTATCAGTATTACTTCCAGTATTACTGGAGAAATGACTTCCTGAAGGTGAGCCACTCCACCCCACTGTACAGACAGGGAGTCCAGTCTCAAGGCCCAGCATCGGGAATGGGTATCTTGCTTTCTTCCTGAGAAGTTCCAAAGACTTAAGATTTTGATCTTAATGCCTGATTAGGGCCTCAAGCCCAGAAGAGTGATTTTACTGTATTGGTGAAATGTTCCCTGAAAGGCGCATCCCATGGATAACGTCCACAGATGGTGAGCAATTTAGTAGGTAATTGTTCCAGAACCAGAATTTATGTTCCCCAACTCAAATATTTATAGAATCTTCACATCTGGCCTGGCTGCAGTGGGGGTGGAAGGGCGGGTAGCACATCAAAATGGTGATGAACCTGGAAAATGACAAGGCTGCTGCTTTTGTATCTTTTAAAGCCTATCTCCAGGGGGTTAAATGCCTTTTTTTGCTGTTCTAGTGGCCCCTGTTTGGGGTTAAGAACTCAGAATGTAAACTGAAGGAAACCTATTTAATTCAACAACCTAATTGCTGGAGGAACAGAAGCAATGACTCGCCACCTTCTAGATATTAATCTTGCTTTTTCAGCCAAAAGCACTTCCTTCTTCCGCAGAGGCCCTCCTGCCGTGCTCAATTCTGAGTTAAGGAGGCTTTTCTTTGCGCTCCCCTTGCCAGGTGGACAGTCTCATTTTCTAGGACAAGCTCAGGCTCACAGATCATCACTACCAACAAAGATTTAGGGGAGAGACATGCCCTTTTCACTTCAAAAGCTTCACGTAGCAGACACACAAAATCAAATCACGTGACTGCCAGCCTCAGCTCAAGGAGTCTGTTATAATCAACACCAAATGGGATTCTTTATTTCTCTTTTTATTTATTAATTTTTAAGGGGATTAGGAGGACAAACTACTGGATTACTCTGAAGGTGAGAGATATCATTTTTTAAATGTCCTGATTAGGCTTCACCCATCCCTGAAAGGTTATCAAGCTAATGCAAAAACATTGTCGAAGTGTGAAGCCGCCTTTTCAGAGACAGGAGTGGAAGGCTCCTGGCTTCCAAAGGAGAGTCTGCCTAAAAGGAGGTTCCCAGGGCCTGTGATGACCTCAAGTCAACCTGATGTAGTATATTCTATAGATTGCAGTATTTAGCAATTCACAATTTACTTGAAAATCTCAAATGTCTTACTGCTTTAGGTGACATGTCAGGTGACGTGGAATACACAGCTCTTCTGGATGGTGTGGTCTCTGTTGCAAGCTCACCCCAGGGTGCAGAGGCTGACTCGGGTGCTTTCCCACCTACCCCAAGTGAGGGGGGGGGGTGCCCTGATGGAGCAAGGCTGACGCCACTAAGGTTGACAGCTGCAGAGCCTTGGGGAAATAGGTTCCATCCCAGCAGTGCTCAGAAGAAACGACTGCCACCCCAACTGGGCAGTATAAACTGCACAGCCTCAGGTCTGACTTCTTTTAAAGTCTTCAGGAATAAGAACTCAAAGAGCCATCTGCATTAATCACCATTAAACAATCTCCTCTCCCTAGAAATGCTTGAGTTGACTATCCTGCATGTCTCCTATTTTTTGTAAAGATGTAGGTGTGAAATGCAGGTGGGACCAGGATATAGAGTTATATTATCGACTCTCATTTCTCTTTAAGCAAAAATTCATCCCACTGTGGAGATTTCTCCAGGTATTTCTTCTAATGCTAAATCCACCCTCAACTAGGATGGGCTTAGAGAACACTTCAGAAATATTAAAAATTATACAGTTGTGGCAAAAATCACATTGTGGTTATTAAATCCTTTTTGTAAATGAACAAAAATATGGCTCAGGCTAAGCTGTTTAAAAAAAAGATCAGGTGGGGAGATCAACAAAGATATTAACACAGCACTAGATGGAGATGACAAATATGTTAAGTACAAGGTATGAAACGCACATCCATGTCCATCAGAAGACCGATTACTCCCCTCTGTTGAAGAGGTTTAGAAGAAGCCCCCAATAAGCACTGTACGTGGAGAAGAGAAAGGGGAAGGAGAAGGAGGAAGCATGGTTCTATGGGGAACTTCTTCCTCCTAGAATTCTCAAAAAAAAGGTGACTTTTTTTTTCTTCTAAGCAAGTCTAAGAGACTTTACAGGGGCTGACTCCTAACACTGAAACAGAAAATATTTCTCTGCCATGAAGGAACTTGACTATGTAGCAACAGTGTACAAAAAATTGCAAACGCTCTCAGAGGGCAGTGACCCACTCTGCTCCCCAGAGGCTGCGGGAAGCAAGGCCTCCAGTGCCTCACTTTCCACAGCACTGGCAACGCAATGCAGAGGGCGGAAATCCTGTGGCGAAGCCACCTTCTAGGCCTTTGCTCAGGCTTAGCAGGGTGATACTCCCACACTCTCTGATCCCTCCAGATGGCCTCAGCTCAGACTCAGCAGTGAGGAAACCCTCTCCTCACAGGGCAGATGGGGCAGCAGACACTTGTAAAAATAAAACAGTCAGTTCAGTAACTTTTCCATCCTGTTTTGTTTACCATGAGAAAAATCAAGACTCCTCTTTCATGGGCTGCACTGTTCTGAGAGGCGACCAGAAAACCTAACGTGGTCGACTCCTGGTAGTCCTCTTTCTCTTTCTCTCTCTCTCTCTCTTTCTCACACACACACACACACAAACACACACACACACTCACTCACTCACACACAGTCCTGGTCCAAAAAAACGGCATGATCTCACTGTTGTTTCCCCAAGGGCTGCAATTTATAAACCAAAAACAAATTTTAATTTAAAAAAAGCCATTGCTATCTTTCTCCATCCCGAGTATGGTGAACTCTGATGGGCACTCTGGTAATAATCAGAATCTAAGATGTGCCCGTTCACTGTGAGAGAGACTCGATATCTGCCCTGAACACAGGAACCTGTTTCTGCCAAGCCTGAATAAGGCGAGTACTTGCAGAATTAATGGCAAATCAGTGTTGTCTAAATATTCTGCAAGTAGGGTAAACTTTGAGCTTTCCTCTGTTTTTCCTTGCTTTCTTTGGGGGAGATAGAAAGGTTACTGCAACCATGTGTCTAAGTAATGTATCACAAAAGGGCTGTGACTACACGTCAGGAGATAGCCATGGTGTTTAGATGCCAGGGAGGGAAAAACACCGACCCCTGCTCACCAGAATCCCAGTGCAACAGATAACCGCATCAGTTTCAACAATTCTGGTGTTGGACAAAGCCTCCTTTTGTCAGTTAAGGAAGCATCAGCACAACCTCGCCAGTTAACTGCATTAATGGGATCCATTCATGTCACTGACAAATACTTCTTGGCACAGTTCACTTTCCTGACCCAAAGACGCCAACAACCATCCAAACAGGACTTTGTAGGGTAGTATATTATTATACCAGCCCAGTGAAAACATCTTCAGGTCACTAAAAACTGCACAAATACTATTAACAAATGCAGTTCCTGTTTCAAGAGTACTAATCGTTTTCCTGCAAAGCTCTTTCAATCTGTATCATAAAGGTAGAATTTATTTTGAAGGTTGTTTTGGGGACTCCATTTAGTGCTGAGCTGAACTTATTTTATTGTCCCCTTTATTTATTTGCACAGAACCTCAGAATGCTCTAAATCAGGTAATAAGCAGCAGTGTGTTCGTTTTTAAGTAGGACACATGAACAGTGAGTTGGCATTTAGATTCAAATCCCATGGTGCTTTCTATCCACTGGGACCCTTACTTAGGGACAGGATTCCTTTCCCAGAGGAAAGAGCGGTCTCCTAAGGAAACTGCCGGCACTGCTTTTTGGCTCCGTGTTTTAAGACTGGGAGAGAAGATGCAAACCGAGAATAGATAGCAAAAATTTAAGTTCATCAACTGATGTCCCCTAAAACACTGAACATTAAATGACACAGGCCTACCAGATACTATATTTCTTTTAGTGGGAGGGAAGAGCAAAAGCTTTTCAAAGTTTGAGTATTTATTAGAATTTTTAAATAAAGAGAACTACGATTTTAATTTCACATCTTGGCTATGTTTTGACAAAGGAGATGCCACCAAGAGTATAGCAACAAACTCCTGTCCCAAGCCAGGGATTGATCAGTGCCCCCCACCCCCAGCCCCGGTCTCAAGACCCTTTTCTGCCTACTTCTCGACTAAACAACACAATTGGCAAATGAAGCCAGCATCAAACCTGTATCAAAACCCAACAAGACAGTTTGCAGGGAGCCAATGCATTATGTTGCTGTTCTAATAACTGATTAAGCATTCTCCCATACCACTTCTCAGCGGACGATGGACCTTTCACATCCCAGTGGGAGACATATTTAATATTTCTGAGCATGCTCCATGGTGCAATTACAAGTGCTATAACATTACAAAGACAAGCAAACATCTGAATTTTCCTCCTGTGTACTTTTCAGGAACGTAACATGGTTACCCAGAACAGGCACAGGACTGTACAGCTGCACTTGCCAAGTATAGTTGGATGCTTCAGAGCACAAGGACAATATCCAGTTCAGCACGGTGTAAGGCATGGATGCACAGGGAGAGAGGCCTTTGTCGGCGATAAGTAGCATTATGGAAAAAACTCCAAACCAGCAGGATAGAAACAGTGCTCGACGCTCCAGTTTTTTAGATAGTAATCCCAAGAATCCAGTTCAAATCCCTATTGTCAACATGTAGGGAGGAATTCAATTTCTAGCATTGTTTCTCCAGATCTGAGCTGAGGCCATTTGCTCCTGGCTTGGTAATAAAAAAGAAAATAGGTTTCTTCCTGTTTCTTTCTTGGCATGGAAACACAGCTTTGAGAAGAGAAGGCCATGAGTCCTGGGAGCACTATGAAGGTAGCTAAACTCTTCCCATACCCTACATAACTACAGTCGATGACCGGGAAAAGAGAGAGGACAGGGAACTTTACCTAGCCACTAGCATCAGAAACAAAAAAGTAAATTAATTGTGAGGCTCTCCACTTCAGAAACACCCTGAATTTAAAAAACAAAACTTTGAAAAATTAAACAGTTAAATCCCTCTTCTAAAAGTCATTTATTTACATATTATATGCCCAGTATATAATGTGTAGATAAATGTATCTTGCAGTGAAAGTGACCAGCCTACCAGACTTAACAGCACATTACAGGACAAATTCTTGAAAGATTTCATCTCATATTGGTATCTTTTAATAAAAAAAAAAAAAAAATTAAAAAAAAATCTGGCCAGGGCTGGGATGAAACAGACAGGAACACTTCAGAATCCAAGGCAGAGGGAAGGCTGTTTGCCTCTTTAGAGAATTGTAGGGGTGTGAAAAGGGAGAGACAGATCATGCACAAAAGTACTGACAAATTACACACCCACCCCCCACCCCCTCAATAAAAAGAGAAGAAAAAGCCCCATCACTTAACACCAAACAGCAACATTATCAATAAACCCTTTCTCTGCTGCCCATCATGCCTTATTTGAAAGAGGAGGCCTGTGAGGAGAGGTGAAAGAGCAAGGGTGAGAGGGAAGACCTGCACTTCAGTCTAGTTTCCAATTTCCATTTCTCTTACAGGAAATCTTCAGTCATCTGATGCCTGGCATCGAGCTCTGAGCAGAAACTGAGTAAGTGGTGGCCACGAGCGGGGTGCCATTGTTGGCTGAGTAGCCTTGCCTCAACGTTTCAAAATACGATGCTTGCACCGGTTTGTGATACTGCAGCACTTTTATGGCATCTTCTATTTTAAACCATTCCCGCTTCCTTCCTGTCGAGGCAGAGAGAAAAAGAAATCAGTACAAAAGGAAAGCAGCAGGTTTCTGACCCTAAAACTTTTGAGAAAATGTAGAAAAAAACATGGAAGCAATGGTTATCAGTGTTTTTCTTTTCTTTTTCACATTGAAGTATAACTGACCTACAACACTATGTTAGTTCCAGGCGTACAACATAGTGATTTGATATTTCTATACATTACAAAATGACCACGATGGTTATCAACATTTAAAAAACATGTAAGTTTATTTTTCCTTATTTTCTTTTCCTACAAGGGTGATGCAAGCACTTTATATGCTTCAAATATTACACAAATATCTAATGCAGAAAACAGGTAAGAAATCTGGAAACTGAAGAGCTGAAAGTCATTGTGTGAAACCTGCCCTCTAAAGAGAACCACTGCTAGTGGTTTCCTCTTGAGCTCCGGGGCCTCTGGGCTTCCTCGGCTTGTACATGAGTGCCTGAAGCCCGCCAGCAACCCCATCTCCTGCAGAAACAGACATGAGCATCAGCTTCCAGAATTACCAGGATGGCTGACTTGTAATCAGTTATTTATTTTAAAATTTTTGTATAAGAGTGATATATCTACAAAAAAGAAAATATTTTCTCAAAAAGAGGAAAATATAATCTCAACACAATCATTATTAACTTTTCAGTGTATTTACATTTTTTTCAAATGCATGTTTTAAAATCCTCCATTATTTTTTCTCTTACAAAAATAACAAAAGATCATTGGTTAAAATTGGGAAAACAGAAGAAAGCATAAATAAGATAATTACCTGTAATCTTATAAACCAGAAGTAACTACTCTTAATACCTTAGTGCATTTGCTTTTCTTTCATCTTATTTGAAAAAGACACAGTTATTTGAGCAACTATAATTGGGATCATGCTTTAAGGTGCTCGGAATCCTCAGAGGCCCTGATGGAGTGCTGTTGTTAGGAACATGGACACTGAAGCTAATATGCTGGGCTCCAATCACATCAATGGCTCTAATGAGCTGCACAGCTTTGGGCAAGTTACTGAACCTCTCTGGGCCCCACTTTCTTCATCTATAAAATAGAGATAATAAATAATGCCTATCTCACAAGTCTGTTGTGAGGGCTAATATGTAAAGCATTTGAACAATACCTGGGACAGAGTACATGCTGTAAGAGTTTGCTTTACTATTACTGTTGTTATTGCTTCTTTTCCACTTCACATTGTTTCTTAAGCATTCTTCTCTGTTGTAAAAGTATGATATTTAATGGCTGCATTACATCATAATATCTAGCATGGATATAATGTCATTCACTTAACCATTTCCCTATCATTGGACATCAACAGTCTGCAATTTTAGTTATTATAAATAATGCTACACTTAAAAAAAATTTGAACACTAGAGGGCTTGTGATACTGTCAAACAGCTTTCCAGAAGGATGTACTGATCCCCAATCCTGCTTTTGTGTGTTGGAATGTCAGTCTTACCACACTCCTGCCAGCACTGTTTTAACTTTTGTTTGGCATTGCCAATTTTTTAGGTGAAAACCAGTACCTCATCTTTGTTTTCACTTCAAATTCATATTTTAATGTAGTTCTAATGAGTGTATATACAATTCTGTATCCTGTTTTCAGTCACCAACACGATCTCATAAGCACTTTCCCATGGTGTAGAGCTTTCATAAGTATGCGTTTAACTGCCTAACGTTCCATCAGATGAATGGACCTTAGATCACTTAACATTTGCTGACCTGTACATTTTAAGACCCAATTTTTCATCTGAAAAAGGCTCATCTGAAGGAAGGCTCATAGGCTTATTCCCATATTCAGATTGTTTCATTAGAGTCAATTCTCAGCAGTGGGAGTACAGGTGAAAGGCTTGTTTGGATATTAACAGAGCAATGGTACCTTAAAAATTAGTATCACAAGTGTGTGACTCCCACCAGACAGAGTACTCTGAGGACAGGGCCAGCCACACCACTCACCTCTGTTTCTTTTTCAGGCCCCAGCACCGGCTGTCAAGGAGTCTATTTTTAATGCCCCCCACACTGAATTTATTTATACTTAAGTTTATTGCATTCTTACCAAACACAAAGCCATTAAAAGCTGAAGAGCTATGAAATGCCCAGATCAACAATGTGAGAGGCATGATGGCAAAGCATATACTAACAATAAAGGGAGAAGCTTTGGTAAATGAATTATATCTGTTTGCCAATTTACAACAGAAGATAATAATATTATACTTTTCTAGAATATACTTTCCTTCAGAGCTAAAAGATTAAACCATGAGCCAACCATTAAAATCACCTCAATTTTTAGGTCAAAAGACATATATACAGACTTCCCTGGTGGCGCAGTGGTTAAGAATCCGCCTGCCAATGCGGGGTACATGGATGGGTTCGATCCCTGGTCCAGGAAGATCCCACATGCCACAGAGTAACTAAGTCCATGCACCACAACTACTGAGCCCACACGCCTAGAGCCTGTGCTCCGCAACAAGAGAAGCCACAGCAATGAGAAGCCCGCACACTGCAACAAAGAGTAGCCTCCACTTGCCTCAACTAGAGAAAGCCCATGTGCAGCAACAAAGACCCAACACAGCCAAAACGAAAAAAAAGGACATATACATGCAATAGTGATCTGAGATCAAAGAAAATGGCTCCTTAGGAGAAAGTCACGTGCACCTGAAGGGTAACATGAATATAACTGGAAACTACTCCCATCACTCTACACCTACTATACAGCTCTGGAGGGAGGGGCTCACACAACCAAACCGACAGTTTTCTCTAACAGTATGAATAAGCACTGCAAGGAACAGCCACGGCCGTGCTCCCGCCTAAGGTTCATGGCCAGCAGCGGGCCTAGCATTGCGGAGGCCTTGATCAATACCTGCTTGGGAGGATCCAATTTGGTTTTAGAATCAACAGGTCTTATTTTTATGGGCCGCATTTCTAAATGTTGACTATGTACCCAACTCTGGCTTCCTCTTAAACATTTCAAAATAGTACCTTTCACAAGTTCAGAAATGGACATCCTTCTGTTATTTCTTTTCTTTATCAGGCTCTCATTTGTGGTTGTGGGTAATGACCTACGGCACGGCCAGGGCCGGTTGTGGGGAGCTCTTTGGAGGCCATCTGGGGATAACTTACCAATGTTAACTGAGTCTTCCCAGTCTTCCAGCACTTCTGTGACAATGAGCACATAGACATACGTTCTGTGCTTCCTCTCCTGGTTCTGAAGGGCAAAGAGGGACAGAGAGAGTTTTTCCTTAGAGAGCTGAGATTATGTAAACGTCCAGAGAGCTTAGACCCAAGGATTCCTTTCACTTTTTATCGTCCTACAATCAGATATGGAATAGCACCAACTGGCCTATTTAAAACATGCCACACTTGAATCTGAGGGTGAGCTCTTTGCCTGGGCTTCCAAAGCCAAGGCTTTACCCTCTTTTTTCTGTGCAACTTCTCAATACTGAGAAAAGGATTTGGGACCTCTTGAGAAAAAGGCACCAGGTAAATTTAACTAGCTAGAACACCAGAAAGAGAAGAGACTGTGGTGGGCAGGGGTCCCATCAATGTGAGCAAGCTGATTACCTCACACATCTCCCCTCCTCCTACTAACCCTGCTCATCTTTATTCCCTGATTTCCTACTTTCTCCAAATCTCTAGTCCTGACTATGTCCTTGTTTGTCTCTTGTGCTATAGCTACTTATCTTCCACTTCTCCTCTGTCTCCTTTACACTTATCTATCCCTCCTCACATCTTGGGAGGAGAGGAAGAGAGGTAGACACGGGAAAAACAATTCTAACAAATAATTCTAGTTAATTGGAGGAGATTATGGGATTTTAAAAAGAACGCATGTTATTCTCTGCTGGTGCTGCACTGTTGTGAAAACTTGGTGAAACAAAGATGGCATCTTTCCTAGATTAAGACTGCAATGGACAATGTTTATGTCCTCCCCCGCCCCCCCCAATTCATATGTTGAAATCCTAACCACCAAGGTAATAGTATTAGCAGGTAGGGGATAGTGGGAGGTGACTGGGTTATGACAGAAGACCCTCATGAATAGAATTAGTGCTCTTATAAAAGAGACCCCAGAGACATTCCCTCTTCTGCCATGTGAGAACACAGAGAGAAACCGCTGTCTATGAACCAGGAAGTGGGTCCTCACCAGACACTGAATCTGCTGGCATCTTGATCTTGGACTTCCTAGCTTCTAGAACTATGAGAAATCAATTTCTATTGTTTATAAGCCACTCAATTTCTGGTATTTTGTTACGGAAGCCTGAATGGCCCATGGTGAAGATATACGTGGTTATTAATTTGATACCAATTGCACCAAAGATTTTAACAGACTTACCTCAAAAATTCCGACTAATCTTCCCAATGTCCCTTTCACTCCAGCCTGAAAAATAAAAAAGAAAGATTCATACATTGACATTGCTTACATTGCTGGCTGGTCTCATTCTGAATCTTCTTTTTCTTTTTTTTTAAAATAAATTTATTTATTATTTTTGGCTGCGTTGGGTCTTCGTTGCTGTGTGCGGGCTTTCTCTAGTTGCAGCGAGCGGGGGCTACTCTTCCTTGAGGTGCGTGGGCTCTAGGCGCACAGGCTTCAGTAGTTGTGGCTTGCGGGCTCTATAGCACAGGCTCAGTAGTTGTGGCGCACAGGCTTAGCTGCTCCGCGGCATGTGAGATTTTCCCAGACCAGGGCTCGAACCCGTGTCCCCTGCATTGGCAGGAGGATTCTTAAGCACTGCACCACCAGGGAAACCCTTATTCTGAATCTTCTTGACCAATTTGTAAAACAGAAGTAAAAAAACGAGAGGACACAGCTCAGGTGGACTCCAGGTCTGTGGGGGTCATACCAGAGTGTTGTCTGTGTCACAGACTGATAACAGCAGGGTATGCTCTAGGGAGAGAAATTCCTCTCATCTCTTCCCTGTCTCTCTCACCAATGCAAAACTGGCCAAACAGAGAAAGATAATCAAGGCCATAGCCATACAAAAGATATTTTGAGGTATGAATTACTTCTTTCATTTACCCATTGATTGAACCAATATACCCTGAATGCCTAATCTGAGCCAGACAATGGTGTAGATGCCAGAGGTATAGTGATGAATAGGCTAGAACACAAAGTCCATGAGAGCAAGACCCCTATCTGACTCGTTCTTGGCTGTCTGTACCCAGCATGACTAGAAAAGAGCTCAGCACCTGGCAGGAGCTTTATAAAGAATAAGTCAATAAAAACATAGACCTGGTGGTCCAGTGGTTAGGAGTCTGCCTTCCAGTGCAGGGGATGCAGGTTCGATCCCTGGTCACAGAACTAAGATCCCACATGCTGAGGGGCAACTGAGCCCGCATGCCTCAACTGGAGAGCCCATGCGCTCTAGAGCCTGCACATTGCAACTAGAGAGAAGCCCACGCGCCACAACGAAGATCCTGTGTGCTGCAACTAAGACCCAACACAGACAAAAATTAAAAAAAAAAAAAAAGATCTGGTAATTCTGCTAAATGATAGGTTTTATGACAGGAATGCACAGAGCATGTGATGGACAGAGAATTAGGTGAGAGGGGCAACTTTACACAGTGATTAGGACTTTGTAGTATATACTCTGTTTATCCCATCAGCCCTTTAGTATTTTTTTTTAGATCTGTGTCTTTCTGAGGCATTATAGGTGACTTTTTCACTCTATTCCAACTTACTAATTTTCTTTTCAGCCATATCCTGGTTAGAGTTATCCATTTCTGGTCCACTTTTTATTTGATTTTTTCATCTTTACTTGTTCTTTACATATCTACCTGCTTCCATTACATACAGCTCTGTTTCCATGATTTAAAAAATATTTATTTATTCATTCATTCATTTCTGTGTTGGGTCTTTGTTGCTGCGCGCAGGCTTTCTCTAGTTGCAGCGAGCGGGCTTCTCATTGTGGTGGCTTCTCTCGTTGCAGAGCATGGGCTCTAGGTGTGCGGGCTTCAGTAGTTGTGGCATGTGGGCTCAGTAGTTGTGGCTTGTGGGCTCTAGAGCACAGGCTCAGTAGTTGTGGCACACAGGCTTAGCTGCTCCGTGACATATGGGATCTTCCCGGACCAGGGCTTGAACCCGTGTCCCCTGCATTGGCAGGTGTATTCTTAACCACTGCACCACCAGGGAAGCCCTTCCATGATTTTTGTTGTTGTTGTTCTTTTAAAATAAAAGTTATTCCTTTATTTACGTTTTGAACATTCTGAAAATATTTAACTTCTTTGTCAGGTCATGCTATAAAATTCATTTTACCTGAAGTAAATTCACGTTCCAACTGGTGAAGGGCTTACTTGTGACGCTGCTTTCACCAGGCTCTCCAGAGCCAGGTCTTAAAGTGAAAATTTAGGGGTCCTGCTTCAAGGTCATATAGTGAATACTGTAGATAGAGCCCCATCCTTTACTGTGCACTGCATCTGCATCCTCTCCCTACCTAGGCCCATATCTTTTTTTTATACAGCAGATTCTTATTAGTTATCTATTTTATACATATTAGTGTATATATGTCAATCCCAATCTCCCAGTTCATCCCACCATCACCCCCCCACCCCGCTTTCCCCCCTTGGTGTCCATACATTTGTTCTCTATATCTGCGTCTCTATTTCTGCCTTGCAAACGGGTTCAGCTGTACCATTTTTCTAGATTCCACATATATGCATTAATATATGATATTTCTCTCTCTTACTTCACTCTGTATGACAGTCTCTACGTCCATCCAGGTCTCTGCAAATGACCCAATTTCGTTCCTTTTTATGGCTGAGTACTATTCCATTGGTATATATGTACCACATCTTTATCTATTTGTCTGTCGATGGGCATTTAGGTTGCTTCCATGTCCTGGCTATTGTAAACAGTGGTGTAATGAACACTGGGGTACATGTGTCTTTTTGAATTATGGTTTTCTCAGGGTATATGCCCAGTAGTGGGATTGCTGGGTCATATGGTAATTCTATTTTTAGTTTCTTAAGGAACCTCCATACTGTTCTCCATAGTGACTGTATCAATTTACATTCCCACCAACAGTGCAAGAGGGTTCCCTTTTCTCCACACCCTCTCCAGCATTTGTGGTTTGCAGATTTTCTGATGACGCCCATTCTAACCAGTGTGAGGTGATACCTCATTGTAGTTTTGATTTGCATTTCTCTAATAATTATTGATGTTGAGCAGCTTTTCATGTGCCTCTTGTTGGCCCGTATCTTTCTAAAAGTCTCAGCTCCTGGTGTCCTTTCCATTGGGTACTTGGCCTCCCCCTTACTCCAAGGGCTCCAACCACCAGCCATGCAAGGCCATGGAGGCTGAAACTTTCCTCTGCTGTTCTGCAATTCTGCTCTGTTACTGATCTACGGAGGTATCCACTTTGCTTTGAGTCAGGCAGTCTTTTTAGCTTTTGCCTTTTATATCTGTCTCTGCTAGGAGTAGAGGGGGTGAGAAGTGAGGGAAAGATTTCCCTGGAAATGCCTGGGGGATGCAGTAACTTCTTTTCTATTACAACTGCCATGTTATTTTGTACAATACATTAAAAATCAAGGCAGGGCTTCCCTGGTGGCGCAGTTGTTGAGAGTCCGCCTGCCGATGCAGGAGACGTGGGTTCGTGCCCTGGTCCGGGAAGATCCCACATGCCGCGGAGCGGCTGGGCCCGCGAGCCGTGGCCGCTGAGCCTGCGCGTCCGGAGCCTGTGCTCCGCAACGGGAGAGACCACAACAGTGAGAGGCCCGCATACTGTAAAAAAAAAAAAAAAAAAATCAAGGCAAATATACTTTCTGGGCTTCCCTGGTGGCGCAGTGGTTGAGAGTCCGCCTGCCGATGCAGGGGACACGGGTTCGTGCCCCGGTCCACGAAGATCCCACATGCCGCGGAGCGGCTGGGCCCGTGAGCCATGGCCGCTGAGCCTGCGCGTCCGGAGCCTGTGCTCCGCAAGGGGAGAAGCCACAACAGTGAGAGGCCCGCGTACTGCAAAAAAAAAAAAAAATATATATATATATATATATATACTTTCTAAAGACAGTAGGTGCTCAATAAGTTTGTACAGAATGAATAAAAATTTAAAATAAGTACTCCAAAAGTTCCTTAGAGATATTCAATAATAGAAACAACAGAAGTCAATTTAAAGGCCTAGATTCCTAAATGAGCTCTATTTTGAAATTAATTTTTGCTAATTATCTGTCAAGGAATTACTTTCCTTTCTCTTGCCAACATGCCTATTTCTTTTCCTATTCTTTTCCCATCTATTCTTTTCCCCATGTAGCTTTTGGTCTACTTCAATGGAAGTGTGTACCTTTTCTTATTTAAATTGCTTTTCTATGTTTTTAGAAATAATTGCACTCCACAGCCAGCTAAGACTAGCTAGACTGTACTTCATGAATTAACCAATGAAGCTGCCTGAACAAGTGGGACGAGCTGGCAGGCTGTCCTCATCTGGAAAGCCAATGCTGTACTCTGATCCTAGGCAGCCCAAACATGCTCAGATCAGCTCCTGAGATGTGTCACCTGTGCTCTTGCCACAGGCCTCCACTGACAGGGCCTGGGAATAGAGCCGTCAGGCTTTGGGGGAAGGAGGCCCGCGGTGGGTTGGCAGAGGGGAGGCGGCACAAGGAAAGATTCATAGAGGTTCACAGAAGACATCATTCACATTTCTCTTCTGCAAAGTGGAGAAAGTTATCTTCAGCAGTTACTGTTCAATTATTTACTTTTCTTAAAAGAAAACAGAAATGCAGAAAAGGAAATAATCTCCAAATTTTAAAGGCATAAATCAACTTAATATTATGACAATACAATTTACTTAAAACTTTTAATTATAGTAATTTCTGCATTCAACACCAACATGTATCTATGATTTACTCTGTGTCAGAGGCAGTTGGGCAAAGTATAAAAACATTTTTCTTAATGAAATAGATGCATTTTTATAGTCTAGAGTAAATCAAATAATTCTGTCATCCGTACACTGAAATACACTGGCCTTTTCACTTCTAATTAATCTAATTAATCACTTCTAATCAACACTAGTGTTTTTTGTTTGTTTTTGTTTTTTTCTGTTTTGCAGTACGCGGGCCTCTCACTGTTGTGGCCTCTCCCGTTGCGGAGCACGGGCTCCGGACGCGCAGGCTCAGCAACCATGGCTCACAGGCCCAGCAACCATGGCTCACAGGCCCAGCCGCTCCGCGGCATGTGGGATCTTCCCAGACCGGGGCACGAACTCAACACTAGTTTTATTTCTTAAATGTTTCTTTCACGTTTTATCTTGAAAGATCTACTTGGGAGAATTCTACCAAAGGTGATTCTACCAATGATTATCTATGGTAAAAAGCAAAGAAATATTCCTATATTTACCAGTTTTTAAAACTGGGCTTTAGCAGTTTTCTTAGGAGGACGCTCCTCTTTTGTAAGAAAATGGATTTCAGTTCTTTAAAGCCATAGTGCCGATAAGAGGAAGATTCCTCATAGGCAAAGTTTCTCTGAGACAGAGTTCACTGTAACCATTTTACTTTTTCACAATCTTCCACAGTCCAACTTTCATATCCTAGCTCTCTCTCAAATGCTGCCACAAGCAACTGGAGAGAGATATTTTTACCTCTCATATGATTCTTGCACGCAGGATGGGGTAGGTGTCAGGGTCACATCTGACAGATATTTGGCTCAGACATTTGGGGATAAGATTTGATTCAGGGTATATGTAAGTTTGGTCCCGTCAGGTTACTGGTATAGACCTGTTTTTCTAAAAATCATATGAAAGCAGTTACAATTTCTGTCTGTATTGTCAAAAGCCCCTAATCCAGAGAAGTCTTTATTTAAAAGCCCATCTTAGCTAGTAGTAAGAATTCCAAATAAAATATCTACTACCCTTCATTATTCAACCATATGCAGATGAGTGCTTTCTTGAACTTCAAAGTATACAGTATCAATTCTAATACTTGAGGTCTAGTTGACAAAAATTACCTGCGTAACTGGCTACTTTTTAAAAAGGAAAAAACACAAATGTCTTTTTTCCTTTCGGGGTGTTCTACTGAGATTGGAAGTATTGGGTTGGCCAAAAAGTTCCTTCGGTTTTTAAGTAAAAATAAAAGACACACTTTTCATTCTCACCAAGAACTTTACTGAATAATGTACTCACCATGTTGTTCCACTACCTTCTGCCATTTTTCAGGCAACTTTGTAATTCTATCTTCCCAAAACGTTTTTTTTTTTTTTAACATCTTTATTGGGGTTTCCCAAAACTTTTTATCTTTTTGAGCAAAGAACTGTTCTACGTGCCTTTTACAGTCTTTCAGGGAATTGAATTTTTTTCCGTTAAGAGAATTATGTAAAGACCGAAATAAACAGAAACCTGAACGTGCAATGTCTGGTGAATATGGTGGATGAATCAGAACTTCCCAGCCAAGCTGTAACAGTTTTTGCCTGGTCGTCAAAGAAACACGCAGTCTTGCGTTATCCTGATGGAAGATTATGCGTTTTCTGTTGACTAATTCCGGATGCTTTTCATCAAGTGCCGCTTTCAGTTGGTCTAACTGGGAGCAGTACTTGTTGAAATTAATCGTTTGGTTTTCCGGAAGGAGCTTATAATAGAGGACTCCCTTCCAATCCCACCATATACACATCACCTTCTTTGGATGAAGACTGGCTTTTGGTGTGGTTGCTGGTGGTTCATTTCACTTGCCCCAAGATCTCTTCCATTCCACATTATTGTACAGTATCCACTTTTCAAAGCCCATCAAAATTTGTTTGTTTAAAAACAGAGTGTTTTCGTTATCTTTAGGTAGAGAATCGTGGAAATATGGTCAAGAAGGTTTTTTTCGGTTAGCTTATGTGGAACCCAAACATCAAAGCAATTAACATAACCAAACTGGTGCAAATGATTTTCAATGCTTGATTTGGGCATTTTGAGTATGTCGGCTATCTCCCCCATGGTATAACGTTGATTGTTCTCAGTTAATGTCTCGATTTGATCACTACCAACTTCAACTGGTCTACCCGACTGCGGAGCATCGTCCAGCGAGAAATCTCCAGCATGAAACTTCGCAAACCACTTTTGACACGTTCAATCAGTCACAGCACCTTCTCCATACACTGCACAAATCTTTTTTTGTGTTTCAGTTGTGTTTTTACCTTTCTTGAAATAATAATGCATAATATGCCAGAAATGTTGCTTTTTTTCTTCCATCTTCAATATTAAAATGGCTACACAAAATTCACCAATTTCGATGTTTTTTTTAAATGCACGCTGATATGACAGCTGTCAGAATACAATCTAACAAATTTTTTTTAAACAATTTATTTATTATTTATTTATTTTTGGCTGTGCTGGGTCTTAGTTGCGGCACATGGCATCTTTGTTGAGGCATGCAGGATCTTCATTGTGGTGCGCGGGCTTCTCTCTAGTTGTGGTGTGCGGGTTTTCTCTTCTCTAGTTATGGCGTACAGGCTCCAGGGCATGTGGGCTCTATAGTTGTGGCACACGGGTTCCAGAGCATGTAGGCTCTGTAGTTTGCAGCACACAGGCTCTAGTTGAGGCACGTGAGCTCAGTAGTTGTGGCACGCGAGCTTAGTTGCCCCGTGACATGTGGGATCTTAAGTCCCTGACCAGGGATTGAACCTGCATCCCCTGCATTGCAAGGCAGATTCTTTACCACTGGACCACCAGGGAAATCCCAACAAAATTGTTTTGAATGAAGTTAAAGATAACTAAGTGCTACTACAGTCATCTTACAGAAAAAACCGAACTTTTTGGCCAAACCTATATTTATCTGTAAAGGGCTGGACTGATCAGGGACACTCCAGTACCCCCTCTTTCCCTCTAGCAGTCTCCCGGGGTGTGTAGTTAAGGTCTAGGCAGAGGCACTGATGTGATGGGCCTTTGAACCTGCCCCTAAAATGATCTCCTACCACAAAGATCCCTGGCTTTGCTGCTTAGTTTGGATGGGCATAAAGTGGACCATCACCTTCTGAAACCAATTTTTTCACTCTCAGGTGGATATGGTGGCAGACACAGATGGCTGTCTAGTCCACAAGAATTCTCCCTTCCTCCTTGCTACCAGTAAGACTCAGATTCTGTTCAGGTGAGAGCTATGGCACACTTGGAACCGCATAGGGAGTTCTGCTGCCCTCTGCAGTGACAGGTTTAGGGGTGCTGTGTATGACCCAATTCTGGGTCAGTGGTTCCTGAGAGGACGTTTCTTGCAGGCTTCTAAAAAAGATTTCCCATCATGATAAAAAGAGCTGTACAAAAAGAAACCCTATACCTCCTTGCTTGTCAGGTGGGGACCTGAAACTTGGAACTGCAACAGTCATCTTGTGATCATAAGGGTAAGGCCTAGAAAATCAATAAGAAGTGAACCAAAGTCCTGACGGCTGAGCTGCTGAAGCAACAGGGTAATGGCCAACCCCTGGACCTCTTATGTGAGAAAAATAATTAGTGATGTTAAAGCCACTTTTAGTCAGATACGCTGGCACCTGTATCTGAAAGCTTCCTGCTACTTCCCTTGATTTAAACGGCAGCTCTCTGAGGAAGACTGCATATCCCAAAAGAAAAATTCTGTACATTCAGGGAGCTGTAGTATAAAATCTTCCTCTATTAAAGCAGTAAGCCCAGGTGCAAAAGGAGCTCAGGGGAACAACTCTAATGCAAGTGTCTATATGAGGAAACCTATGAACAAAAATATATGGTCTTCAATACACATAACTTTCTGGTATCCACCAAACTTGTCAATTATAGAAGGAAAGAATCACAGTGAAGACAGATGGAAGTAGATGAGAAGACAGTTTAAGTCCACTGAAATCCCATCCCAAGGTTTTTTGTTTTGCTTTTTTTTTTTTTTTTTTTTTTTTTTTTTTTGTGGTACGCGGGCCTCTCACTGTTGTGGCCTCTCCCGTTGCGGAGCACAGGCTCCGGAAGCGCAGGCCCAGCGGCCATGGCTCACGGGCCCAGCCGCTCTGCGGCATGTGGGATCCTCCCAGACCGGGGCACGAACCCGTGTCCCCTGCATCGGCAGGCGGACTCTCAACCACTGCGCCACCAGGGAAGCCCTGTTTTGCTTTTTAAATGAAACATTTCAAATATCAAAAAAGTAAAGAAAATAATAAAATAAACATTCAGGTAGTCAGGTAGTCACTAACCAGCTTTGTCAAATAGTAGTGTATCATTCTATGTCATTTTTTTCCTTAAGAAATAAAACTACTAGTACAACAGAAGCCTCTTGTGTATTCCCCACCTCCTGCCAGAAGTAACTAACTACTACTCACCTAAATTTGGTTTTTATCATTCGACTGTATGTTTTTACACTTCTACTACTTAGGTATATATCCACTAGTAATGGTATATAGTATTTCCTGCATGTTTCTCTACTTGATTAAAAAAAAGGATTATAAAGTCTGCAACGTTTTCCTCTTCAATATCATGTTTCTGACTTTTAGCTATATTAATACATGTGGTTTTAGTTAATTCATTCTAACTCTTGATCAATAATTTTAAGAATTTATCACAATTTATTAATCTGTTCACTTGTTGGTAGACATTTAGTCACGTTATTATAAAAAACATCGCCGGGCTTCCCTGGTGGTGCAGTGGTTGAGAGTCCGCCTGCCGATGCAGGGGACACGGGTTCGTGCCCCGGTCCGGGAAGATCCCATATGCTGCGAAGCGGCTAGGCCCGTGAGCCACGGCCGCTGAGCCTGCGTGTCTGGAGCCTGTGCTCCGCAACGGGAGAGGCCACAGCAGTGAGAGGCCCGTGTACCACGAAAAAAAAAAATTGCCAAAAAAAGAACTTCTGTCACAGATATCCTTGTTACTTACCATGTGTGGGAGTTTCTCCAAGATCTATAACTAAATGTCAAATTTCTGAATCACAGGGTAAAAGTACCTCCAATTTTCCCACTTATTATCACGTTGCTCTCTGCAGTAGATCAGCTACAGAAATGGCTGCAATTCTCTCCCTGTATCCATGTCCTTTTTTTTTCCGGCTGTGCCGCGCAGCTTGTGGGATCTTAGTTTAGTTTCACTGCCCTCAGCAGTGAAAGTGCAGAGTCCTAACCACTGGACCACCAGGGAACTAACTCCCTGTACCCATATCCTTTGAAGTGTAATTTTGCAGTTCTTCCTATCAAGAGATAGAATCTATTTTCCCACCCCTGGCCTTGTGACTTGCTTTGGCCAACAAAATGCAGAAGGATGGTATACCAGTTCCAAGTCTTGGCCTCAAGAGGCCTTACAGTTTCCACTTTTTCTCTTGGAACTCTGCCACTGCCATGTGAGCTAGTCTCCTAAAGGATGAAAGACCAGTCTCAGCTGAGGATATCACAAAGCAGCCTACAGCCAGCTGACCTCCAAAGTGAGATAGCCTAGCCAAGATCAGCACAGCTGCCAACTCAACGCAGAGCTGGCTATAGATAACTGAGTAGTCCAGCTGACACGAGAAGCTGACCCATGGGCTTGTGAGCAATACTTGCTTTTTTAAAAAAAAATTTAATTTATTTTATTTATTTTTGGCTGTATTGGGTCTTCGCTGCTGTGCGCGGGCTTTCTCTAGTTGCGGAGGGTGGGGGCTACTCTTCATTGTGGTACATGGGTTTCTCACTGCGGTGGCTTCTCTTGTGGCGGAGCATGGGCTCTAGAGCAAGGCTCAGTAGTTGTGGCACACGGGCTCAGTAGTTGTGGCTCGTGGGCTCTAGAGCACAGTCTCAGTAGTTGTGGCACATGGTCTTAGTTGTTCCGTGGCATGTGGGATCTTCCCGGACCAGGGCTCAAACCCATGTCCCCTGCATTGGTAGGTGGATTCTTAACCATTGCGCCACCAGGGAAGCCAATACTTACTTTTTAAGCCAATGAATTTTGGGATAGTTTGTTTTACAGCAACAACTAACTGACATATTCTCCAAGTTTAGAGGCAGTATACAAGTTCTTGTACCTTGTACCTCTTGTTCCTCTTTAACACTGGTGCTTGTTATCAGCTTTTTTTAAATTGTGGGTCAATATAGTGAGTGTAAAATTATAATGCATAATTTTAAAATTGAAATCGTGCACTTTTCCTATGTTTAATGAACATTCAGATTTCTTCGTCTGGGATTTCATACTTTTTATCCATTTTTCTTATGTGTTCATTGACCATCTTAATGATCTTCAGAAATTATTTATATCTTATCCTCTGTGGTAAATATTTTCTCCCAATCTGGCATTTGTCTTTTATCGTTACTTTTGAATGTCCTTTGCTAAACATGTTTTTACCAGACATTGCTGATTTTACTTCTTTTTTCCTTTGTGTGTGTGTTTAATGTCTTTTTAAGAAACATGTCCCCGTCCCCATGGCATAAAGTTGGTCTCCCGTATGTTTTCTATGATCCAGCAAAATAAATTTGGGAATTTATTCCCAAGTAGCCAGAAGAGTCCCATGGATATTACTTTGTTTTACTAATATAGTTGTTAATTTGTGTACTAATATAGCTTTATCTTAATACCTGGAAGAGTAGTCTCTGCCTCTGTTCTTTTTCAAAAATTTCAAAGCCATTTTTGCACCTTTATTCTTCTATGCGAATTTCAAAAATCAGTTTTTCAGATCTCTTGAAAAATCCTTCGGGGATGTTTACTTTTATTTTTGAATTTTGGTGTTAATTCGAGAAAAACTCACATCTTTACAATATTTAGTTTTTTCATTCAAGAATAGACTCTCTCCATTTATTCAGGTCTTTTTAAATTCCTTTAATGAAGTTTTATTATTTTTATTGTAAAGATCCTGCATTCTGTTAGTCTACAGCAAGGTATTTCAGTTTTAGTATAGTTTTGTTGCTATTGTGAATAATGTATATTTTTTAAAGTTGCGTATTTTCTAGTTGATTGTCACTTGTTTAAAGAAACATTGCTGGTTTCTGCATACTGATCCTTTATCTTGTAACCTTTTTAAATGCTTTTACTAGTTCTACTAGTTTCTGTTGTGTTTCTTTGGTTTTTTTATAATTAATGGTCACACCATCTGCAAATAATGACAATTTGCTTCTTCCTTTTGAATCTTTATTTTTGTCTTACTGCAGTGGCTAGGACCCCAGTTCAATAACAAATGGCAGCATGATAGCAATCATAACTGTCTTATTCCTGTCTGCCATAGGAATGCTTTGAAAATTTCAAAAATATAATGTTTGCTGTAGGTTTTATTACTCTATCAAGTTAAGGAATTTCCTTTTATTTTATGTTTGCTGACAGTTTTTAAGATGAAAGGGTACTGAATTTTAATAAATAATTTTTCTTCATTTACCGAGATGATAATTTTATCTGTTTTAAACTCTTACTGAAGTAAATTACATAAACATATTTTCCAAGACTGAACTATCCTTGTACCCTTGGGATAACCCAGTTGTATGATATTTTGACAAAGCATTAGATTCTATTTGCTGTTATTTTACTTAGGATTTTCATATCCATGTTCATAGTTCAGAATTTACTGTTCTTTCTACTTTTAAGTATCAAGATCAGGGGTCAGCAAACTATGGCCCACAGGCCAAATCTGCCCTTCCATCGGTTTTTGTAAATGAAGTTTTATTGGAACATAGCCACGGTAATTCATTTAAGTATTGTCTATGAGGGTGTTCGCATTACAACAGCAGAGTTGAACATTTGTGACAGAGACCATATGGCTTCTATATCTCAAGTATTTATTATCTGGCCCTTTATAGAAAAAGTATGCTGCTTGCTGAATCAAGATCATACTTGCCTTACAAGAGGTGTGTAGTTATCCTTCTCTGGAATAGTTCTTTAAGGTAAGAATATATATTTTTGGAAGTTTTGGTAAAATTCACCTCGTCTGATCTTGGAATCTTTTTGCTGGGGAGATTGGCGATTACCACTTAATTTCTATAAGGATTAATAATCTACATATAGGCTTTCTAATTTTTCTTAAGTAAATTTGGGTAGTTTCGCCTAGAAAATTTTTATCGAAGTTTTCAAATTTTTTTGTTTGCAGCTTTTCATAGCATTCTCTTAATTTAAAAATCTCTATTATATCTGTGGTTATTTCCTTTTTTATTGCTTATTTGTTGCCTTCTCTCTTGTTTCCTTTATGGATTCAGTGAGAGGTTTGTGTATTTTATTAGACAAATAAAAATAACCCACTTTTGGTTTTGCTGATCATTTCTGTTTTCCCCCATTAATTCATGCTCTTTTCCTTGTTATTTTCATCCTTTTACTTCCTTTGAGAGTATCCTGTTGTTTTTATGCTAGTTTCTTGAATTGACTGCTTAGTTTATTTAATGTCTATTTTGCTTTCTAATAAAATCATCTAGGGCTCAAAGTGAATGAGCTGCATCCATAGGTCATGATATGAAGTTTCATGATATGAACTTTCATAATTGTTCAGCTCTATTTGCTTACTAGTTTTTGTGATTTGTGCTTTAACTCAAGGATTATTTAGAACATTTTCTTCTGTTTCTAAGTATGTTTCTCCATCAAGCTGGCTCTATTATTGATTTCTAATTTTACTGCACTATATCACAGTATGTATAGTCTATATTATGGATGCTCTGGGATTTTTAATACCTCTTTTATGGCTTAACATAGGGTTACTTTTTTATAATTCTTTCATGTGTGCTTAAAAATTTACATATTCTTTCTCGGATGCAAGATTATTCCTCAATATAGCTATTTGATCAACCCTATTAATTGTTACTCAATCCTTTCTTTTTTTGCTGCTTTTCCTATCAGTTTCTAAATGAGATGTTTTAGTCTTCAATATGGCTGGAGATTTGTCAGCTTTTCCCCATAACTCTGTCAGTTTTGCTTTATGCCGATGAAGAGCTTGCCAGGTACACACAAGTTCATGACTGCTATCTTGTCCTGGCAGATTGTTCCTTTTATCAATATTAAATGTTCCTCTTGTCCCTTTAATGTTTTTCACCTAAACTCTGTTTTGCCTGATATTATAATTACTATCTCAGTTTTCTTATGGTTAGTATTTGCCTGATATATCTTTTACCAGCCGTTCATTCTTAGTCATTCAGTATTACTGTGTTTGAAAACAGCATATGGCAAGTTTTATTTTTTTTTAAGTCTAAGTACGTGTCTATTAATTAGTCAGTGTAACTAAATATAATCAAGTTACATTTATTGTGATTTAACCTGGAAACTTAGCTTTAATACTGAGCCACATGGGGTCCCTTGGAGATAAGTTAGAATGAGAATCCTTGAATTTACTTCCTGTATAGCAAGCTCTGCACTAGGCAGTTTGCGTTTGTAAGTTCACTGAATTAAGAGGAAGCTGTTAAGTGGCACTTTAGCCAGATAAGTTAGACCTGTCCAGGTCCACTGGCTGTTAGTAGTTTAAAGACTGAGGAGTCTCTAGAGGCAAGGATTGCACTTAGTATTTGCTGAAGCCACTGTGAATTATATTGGAGTCAACGGAATATACTTCCTGATGACTAAAAATCCTTTCCTGGAATGTGGAGCTGGATGGGAAAGCAAATACATCTGTTTTGGAAGAGTCATCTGGAATCAATTCATTTAGCAGAAGGCAACTGGCTCCTATCCCAGTAATTCAGTCTCTACTCAGGTTTCCAATAGAAACCAGCTCAAATACAGTACTATAGTCTCTAACTGGGCAGATTCTAATCTCCACATTAGACCACTGAATTAACTATTCATCAATGTGTAGCATTCAATTATGTGTGATAATGTAGCAGATAAATTGAGTAAAAAGATATCTTTTTTAAATTCCAATGTTTAAAAACAACAGCTGAAAGGTAATTTAGGAGTAGTTACTTGCAGTAAGAGAGCTAACCTTTAAATTCGGTTCTCCTAATAAGCTTAAAATAAATAAAATATCAATTCCTTGATTTAAAAAGTGATTCTTTTAAAAAGCTGCTAGTGTTTAAGATAAATCAGAAATAAAAATGATTCAATTTATAAACACATGACCTACCTGCGTTATTTTTTTATTTTTTTTTGCGGTACGCGGGCCTCTCACTGTTGTGGCCTCTCCCGTCACGGAGCACAAGCTCCGGACGCGCAGGCTCTGCAGCCATGGCTCACAGGCCCAGCCGCTCCGCGGCACGTGGGATCCCCCCGGACCAGGGCACGAACCCGTGTCCCCTGCATCGGCAGGCGGACTCCCAACCACTGCGCCACCAGGGAAGCCCTACCTGCGTTATTTTTGATGGGGGATATATCTATTGAAAGAAAGATACTCCTATTTAGTATCTTAGATGATTAGCTTAAACAAATAAAAATATTTATAGCATTACTTCAGAGTCAAAGGCAAAGAGGAGATATAATTCTAAAAAAATATTTTTAGGCAAAGGCAAAGAGGAGATATAATTCTAAAAAAAATTTTTTTTTTCGATACACGGGCCTCTCACTGCCGTGGTCTCTCACTGCCGCGGAGCACAGGCTCCGGACGCGCAGGCTCAGCGGCCATGGCTCACGGGGCCAGCCGCTCTGCTGCATGTGGGATCCTCCCGGACCGGGGCACGAACCCGTGTCCCCTGCATCGGCAGGCGGACTCTCAACCACTGCGCCACCACGGAAGCCCACAACAGTGATTTTCAATAAAAAAATTCTATTTAGCAAAACCTACAGTGAGACAGTGAAAGTGTGAAGCAAGAAATAAGATATTACCTACTGGGTGTTTTTCCTTAGGGAATTACTTAAGGAATATTTCTTTTCATTCAAAGTCTTCCAGCCCTATTTTATTTTTGAGCCATGTACCATGAACAAATATTATTTTGATACAATTTTAGAACTCAAGGGGGAAAAATATCTTTTAAGACATTCTATTAATAGATGGATAGGTGTATTTATTATGCTTGACTCCCTCAGTCTTAATTTCCTTCTGTAATAACCAACACATAAGGAAACACTGAATCTTAGCAAACTACTGGGCAGATAAGAGTGGAGTGAATGGAAAAGCATCAACAAGAGGAAGTGAAACCTGTGAGGAAAGTAAAGGAATCTCTGCCCAGGCCCCCGACACACTCCCTGTAAACGCCCCTGACACACACATACACAGTCCTACTAAACTCTGCATGCATGAAGCAGAGGTTAAACATTCAGCAGAACTCTAACCTTGTAGGGTATGGGGAACAGGGGTCCTGTAAGATGAATCAGTTTATAAGGAGCGAGCTTGGCAGGCTGGTTTAGCATGGGTCACTCCTGAGGCAGATGAGCTGGAGAAGCTATTGTCATGAAGAAGAGACTGTTTCTAAGGAGAAGATTCATAATCATCAGAAGCATTTATTTCAGTTATTAACTACCAAACAAACTCAGACTTCACTCTAAAAATGAGTACTCAGAGAAAAGTTAAACGTATGGAAAGATACTAGTTCAAAAAAAGGGAACCAATCTGATGATTTAAGAAACAAGGTTATTCCAAGAAAAAACTAATTCTTATTCAGTAAGATTCAAGATGTTACAATTAGGAAAAAAAAAAAAAAGGCAAGCTGTCACAAATACAGAGCAATGTGAAATCAGGAAACAGTTCTTAAATAACATCACCATTATTATTAACAAACTAATAACCCTAAAAAGGCAATCAACGGTTAACCGGATACAGCAGAAAACTAGAGATATAGAAGGCCAAAATTTGAAGAATTCTCCCAGCCCACAGAGTAAAAACGCAGAGATCAAAATTATCACAAAAGATAAGGGGGACTTCCCTGGTGGTGCAGTGGTTAAGAATCCGCCTGCCAGTGCAGGGGAGATGGGTTTGATCCCTGGTCTGGGAAGATCCCACGTGCCACAGAGCAACTAAGCCGCGCACCACAACTACTGAGCCCACATGCCACAACTACTGAAGCCCGCACACCCAGAGGCCATGCTCCACAACAAGAGAAGCTACTGCAATGAGAAGCCTGCACATCGCAAAGAAAAGTAGCCCCCGCTCGCCACAACTAGAGAAAGCTTGTGCTCAGCAATGAAGACCCAATGCAGCCAAAAATAAATAAATAAAAATAAAAAATAAATTAAAAAAAAGATAAGGGAATATAATGTCATAGGAGTTTCAGCAGAAAAAAATGAAACTGATGAAGATGGGGTAATAATTGAAGAAGAAAAGATATGAATCTCCATACCAAAAGGGCTTGCCAAATAGGAGGCATACTCCAGTGACATCTCTGCTCCAAGAATAAGAAGAAAAGTTTTCATGTGTTTACATAGGTGAAAATTTTTTTGATACCAGACTTTTCCTCTATAACACCCAATGCCTGAAGTCAAGAGTCCTGAGGAAAAAGATTATGCAAGGAGTCTAGTAATTAGGCAAACCATTCATGTGTGAAGAAAAAAATTTTTTATCAAACATTTAATGACTCTCATATTTTTCTTATAAATAATTACCAACTGGGGCTTCCCTGGTGGCACAGTGGTTCAGAATCCACCTGCTAATGCAGGGGACACAGGTTCGAGCCCTGGTCTGGGAAGATCCCACATGCCACGGAGCAAATAAGCCCGTGTGCCACAACTACTGAGCTTATGCTCTAGAGCCTGCGAGCCACAACTATTGAGCCCGCGTGCTGCAACTACTGAAGCCCGTGTGCACAGAGCCCCTGCTCTGCAACAAGAGAAGTTACCGCAATGAGAAGCCCGCACACTGCAATGAAGAATAGCACCCCCCCAAAAAAAGAATAGCCCCCGTTCTCCTCAACTAGAGAAAGCCCGTGAGCAGCAACGAAGACCCAACACAGCCAAAAATAATAAAATAAATAAATTTATTAAAAAAAAGAATTACCAACTGGTTGACTATAGTCCTCATTATAACTCACCACCAAAGGTAAACAATTGAACTGAACCACCTGGTCGGTGTTACAGTAACAGATAATACTTTTATCTATTATTATTTTTAAATAAATTTATTTATTTATTTTTGGCTGCGTTGGGTCTTTGTTGCTGTGTGCGGGTCTTCTCTGGTTGCGTTGAGGAGGGGCTACTCTTTGTTGCGGTGCTTGGGCTTCTCATTGCGGTGGCTCCTCTTGTTGCAGAGCATGGGCTCAGTAGTTATGGCTCGCGGGCTCTAGAGCACAGGCTCAGTTGTTGTGGCGCACGAGCTTAGTTGCTCCGTGGCATGTGGGATCTTCCCGGACCAGAGCTTGGACCCGTGTCCCCTGCATTGGCAGGCGGATTCTTAATCACTGCATCACCAGGGAAGTCCAATACTTTTATTTTTTGAAATTCCAAGTTTGCTTCCTTGATCTATTGCAAGGGCAAACGTAGACAAGAAACCAGGTCTCAAAGCATGCTCTGGAGCATTATCATTGGCCAATAAGTCATTAGTCAACCAATAATGCATGAGAAAAAAAGCACACAAGAAAGAAGAATATATTGGAGGCAAAGCAAGAAAAAGCTGTGATTAATGAAAGCAATAAAAATTATTGGTCTTAAATTTAAATAATTATTGTTATGGTTGTTATCAATGTAACAAATAACTTTTTGTATTTTCAAGAATAATATCTTATTAATAATGATAATCTATACCCAAAGTTACAAACTGAAACAAATGAGAGCTGGGCAATAAAAGGATACTAGTTATGTGTGTGTGTGAGTAGACTGTTTTATCTGGTTGGAAAAATAAATACCTGTTCAAATGTGTTATTTAAATGTAAAGGAGACTTCTAGTTTCTGTCCAGCATGTAAGGAGCTTAGAAGGTCCCACACTGTCACAACAACAAATAAAAAGCTGAACAAACTGAAAAAATAACAACTATTCTTAGATTTATCAGAAAAGTGAAGCCAAAGGGCAAACCACTGCCCTCAAATTGGAGAGACAGCCAAATCAGAGAATCTCAATTTACCAGAGCAGAAACCACCAAGGGAAGGGAGTGAGGGGCGGGGTGGAAGAAAACCTAAACTGTAACTGATCAATCACTGGAGGTTCAAGGACAAGCCTAAAATCTTCAAGGGGGGCCACCATGCTTTTTGTGTGTTTTACCTCCAGGAGCTCTAACCAGGTTTTCATAGTGAATACTGGACAAAAATCCCCTCCTGCTTCTGGAGAGGAGAAAAATAGCCATTTTTAAATACTCCGTAACATTTTGCTCTTAACAAAGGCTGACTTCAAGAGAAACTATTTTACCAGAGCCTAATCTATTGGGGTTTTATCAGAGTCTAGCCAACTTGGGAGAAGGGAAATACCCAATTATAGCCCCACCATCCATCCTGTCCCATCTTAAGTGGGGGTGGGAGGGCGAGGAGCTGGAACTACTACGAAGCACTTCTGAAGTTCATAGCCCAAGGACACAGGCTCACTGAAAGACGGAGACCTAATCATCACAGGACTACAGAATGCACAACTTACCACTATACTACTAAAGGCCTATTACCACAGCTCCTTACATCCAGTCATCACGTTCAGCTTTCAACAAAAAATTACTCTTACTAAAAGGAAAAAACACATTTTGAAGACACAGAAAAGCATCAGAAGCAGACTTAGATATGACAGGGATGCTAAAATTATCAGGCCATGAAAAAGAACCATGATTAATATGCTAAGGATTCTAAAGGAAAAAGTAAGAAATAATGGCTAACACAAGCAGAGAGAAATTCTAAGAACGAATAAAAAAGTAATGCTACAGATCAAACACACACTGTCAACAGAAAGGAAGAATATCGTTGATGGGCTCATTAGCAGACTAGACATGGCTGAGAAAAGAAACCTTGAACTTGAGGATATGTCAAGAGAAACTTTCAAAACTGAAATGCAAAGAGAAAAAATACTGGGGAAAAAAAGCACACAGAACAGAATGTCCAAGCACTGTGGGACAACTATAAAAAGTATAACACTGTATAATGGCAATACCAGAAGAAGACAAAGGAACAGAAGCAATATCTGAAGCAATAACGACTAAGAATTTCCCCAAATCAATGTCAGACACAAAACCACAGATCTAGAAAACTCAATCAGGATAAATACACAAAAAGTTATATCTAGCTGGACATACTATATTCAAATTGCAGAAAATCAAACATAAAGAAAAAAAATCTCAAAAGAAGCCAGAGGAGGGTGGGAAACAGCTTACCTATAGAGGAACAAAGCTTATAATTATATCCAACTTCTCCTCAGAAACCATCCAAACAAGAAGAGAATGGAGTGAAATATTTTAACATGTTGAAAAGAAAAAACCATCAACCTAGGTACTCTTTAAAGTGAAGACAAAATAAAGACTTTCTCAGACAAACCAAAGTCGAGAGAACTTGTTGCCAACAGATCCTGTCTTGAAAGAAGTGTTAAAAGTTCTTTAGCGAGAAGGAAAACGACAGAGATTAGAGACTCAGATGTACACAAAGAAAGGAAAAGCATTAGAGATGGAATAAGAAAGTAAAATAAAATCTTTATTTTTCTTACTCTTAATTGTGCTAACAGACAATAGTTTGTTAAAAATAATAACAGCGGGACTTCCCTGGTGGTCCAGTGGTTAAGAATCCATCTTGCAATTCAGGGGACGCCGGTTCGATCTCTGGTTGGGGAACTAAGATCCCACATGCCGCAGGGCAACTAAGCCTGTGTGCCACAACTAGAGAGCAAGCATGCCACAACTAGAGAGCAAGCGTGCCACAGTTACAGAGCCCACGGGCGTCACAACTAGAGAGAAGCCCGCACATTGCAACAAAGAGCCAGCAATGCTGCAACGAAAGATCCCATGTGTTGCAACTAAGACCTGACACAGTCAAAAAATAAATAATTAAAAAAAATAACAGCAACACTGTATTCAACTATGTATGCACAGACATATGCATGAGGATAAGTGAAATGAATGACAGCAACGACAGAAGGGAGGGGAGGGAAGCATTAGGACTATTTTGTATTATAAGGTACTTGTATAACCTGTAAAGTGGTATAGTGTTATTTGAAAGTGGACTTGGATCAGTTGTAAATGTATATTGCAAGCTCTAGGGCAATCACTAAAAAAGAAGCATAACTGTTATGTTAAGAAAGGAGAGAAAATGGAATAATTTATTCTAAAGTACTCAACTTTATAATACACACAAAAGGCAGAAAAGGGTGGAAGACAAAAACAGAAACAAAAAATAAGGGTAACAAATAGAAAACAGTATCAAACATGGTAGCTATTAATTCAAGTATATCAATAATCACTTTAAGCATCAATGGCCTAAATATATCAATTAAAAGACAGATTGTCAGGGGGGACAAAAAAATAATCTGTTGTCTCCAAGAAACCCACTTTAAATATAAAAACACATATAGATTAAAAGTAAAGGGATGGAGAAAGATATACCATGCTAACACAAATCTAAGGAAAACATAAGTATATTAATTTCAGAGAGAGCAGATTTCAGAGCAAGGAAAATTATCAAGGATAAAGAGTATTTACATAATGCTTCATAAGAGTGTTACATAAGGGGTCGATTCTCCAGCAAGAGAGCATAATGATCCTTAAAAGTACATGCATCTAACAACAGAGCATCAAAATATGTGAGGCAAAAACTGACAGAACTGCAAGGAGAAGCAGATGAATCCACTAGTACTGTTGGGTGACTTCAACACTCCTCTACCAGAAATGGACAGATCAGCAGGCAGACAGGCAATCAGATATAATTGATATTTATAGACTACTTAATCCAATAACAGCAGAATACACATTCTTCTCAATTTCACATGGCACAGTCACCAAGATAGACAGCATTATGGGCCATAAATGACACCTTAACAAATTAAAAAGTATGGAAATCATACAATATATGTTTTCAGGTCACAATGGGATTATGTGAGAAATCTTTAACAGGAAAGGTAGCTGGAAAATCCAAAATACTTGGAAATTAAACGACACAATTCTAAAAAACACATAGGTCAAAGAAGAAATCGCAGGGAAATTTTAAAACACTCTGAATTAAATGAACATAAACACACAGCTTACCAAAATTTGTGGGAGGCAACAAGTAACAGTGCTTAAAGGTAAATTTATAGCACTGAATGCATATATTAGGTAAAAAAAAAAAATCTAAAACCAATAATCTAAGCTTCCACTTTAGAAAATGAAGAGCAAATTAAATCCAAAGAAAGCAAAAGAAAATAAGCAATAAAATTTGGTAGAAATCAATGAATTTCAAAACAGAAGATCAATAGAGAAAAAACAAAAAAACTAAAAGCTGATTCTTTGGAAAGATCAATACAACCAAGTTTCTAACAGGGCAAACCAAGGAAAAAAGAAGACACAAATTACTAATATCAGAAATTAAAGAGAGGACATCACTACAAATCCCATGGACATCAAAAGGATAATAAAGGAATAAAATAAACCAAGGAATACTATATCCACAATTCAATAACCTAGATGAAACAGACCAAGCCCTTGAAAGATACAATCTGCCAAAACTCACATAAAGGACAACCTAAATAGGCCTATGTCTATTAAAGAAATTGAATCAATAATTAATAATCTTCCAAAACAGAAAGCATCAGGCCCAGATGGGTACACTGATGAATTCTACCAAACATTTAAGGAAGAAATCATACCAATTCTCTATAATCTCTTCCAGAAGATAGAAGCAGAGAAAATACTTCCAAACTCATTCTATGAAGCCATCATTACCCTAATACCAAAACCAGACAAAGACATTACAAGAAAAGAAAACTATAGGTAATATCTCTCATGAACACAGATGTAAAAATCCTCAACTAAATGTTAGCAAGTTGAATCCAACAATGTACTGATATTAAAAAAAGTATACACCACAAGCAAGTGGGATTTATCCCATGTATGCAAGGCTGGTTCCATATAAAAATCAATTAATGTAATCCATCACATCAACAGGCTAAGGAAGAAAAATCACATGATCATATGAATAGTTGCAGAAAAACCACATGAAAAAGTTCACCTATTTATGATTAAAAAAACCTCTCAGTAAACAAAGAATAGAACTTGATAAAACTTGGTAAAGAACATCTAAAAAAAAAAATCTACAGTTAACATCAAAATGAATGGTGAGAACCAAAAAAGCTTTCCCACTGAGATCAAGAACAAGGCAAGGATGTCCCCTCCCATGATTCCTCTTCAACATTTTATTGGAAGTACTAGGATAAAGTCTAGAATAATGAAAAATTACAATCAAACTAAATGCTCAACAAAAAATGATCAAGCAAACTATGGTATATTTAAACATGGACTATTATATAGTCTTTCAAAATAATCATTCACATGTAAGCCTATTACCACAAAAGGATGTCCACAATATAATGAGCTAATGAAATGGCTAAATTCCCGTATTATTTTTAAAAAGAAATACACATATTTTTAGATGTGTAAGCATGTATGAAATTACTAAAATGTTAACAAAGGTTGTCTTTAGGTGATGGAAATATAAATGACTTTTTGTTGTTGTGTATTGGTTATTTCTTAAGGTTTCAATAACAGATGTAAGTTAAGTGATAAAGCAAGTACAGTAAAGTGCTAATGGTAGATAGAATCTAGGTAGTGAGTTATATGGACGTTTATAATAAAATTTTTTCTGTGTGGCAATATGTCTGAAAATTTTTATAATAAAATACTGGAAAAATTTTCAATCTTGAAAAATTACAGGACAAAAAATCATTTTAAAATCGAAAAATAAAGTATCCCCCTTTGCACTTCAATCTTTTTGACACTTCACAAAATATGCTACAGAAAACTCTAAAAGGTGGTGGTGGCAGCATTTTTGCCAATCATATGAGCATTTTAAAAAATGCAACAATAAAACAATTTAAATAAACCCAATGCCAAAAATATAAATCAATTTTCTTTCCTAAATATATATTCAAAGCAACCTAAAATGCTCATATAGTTCAATAATCTCACTAGCATCCTCCTGATGAGGGTATCGGGAATGGGAGTGGGGGAGATGAGGGCTTTAATATGGTTGGTATGTGTACAGGCTTTGGAATCAAATACACCTGAGTGGTCAAGTCATGCTTTGCTGTGTGATTCAGGTCAAATCATTCATCTTTTCCAATAATAACAACAACTAGTATTTGAGTTCTTACTAAATGTCTACCTATGAAGCAGGTATTATCATGATTCCTATGTTCCAGAAAAGAAAATCGATGCTTAGAGATGATAAATAATTTGCCAATGCCACGCAGTTACGCGGCAGCACCAGGATTTGGACGTAGGGGTCTTTTGATTCCACAGTCTGTGCACCTACCAACCATACCAATGCCCTCCTCATCTCTGCTGCTGAGAGAATAAATTAGGACACCTTCTGGAGGGCAGGCAAGATTATATAAACGTTATCTTATATAAACGGAATCTTAAACGGAATTTTAAATCTTAAAAACGGAATCTTAAATCTTCTGTTATATAAACGGAAATCTTAAATTTTTTGAGTTTGCAATAACTGAGGGTGTATTACATAAATCTGCCCTCTAGACTACCTGAGAATCTGAAAAAATAGTATGAGGATCAATTTTAAAAAGGAGGGGCTTAAGAGAAGCTGGTCTAGCAATTTTAAGCGATTCTGGTGTTCTTTACCTGACAGGCCCCTCAATTTTCTTACCAATAATCTAGGTTTTATTTTAAAGGCAGAACTGGCAATTTCAGTTTGAAATGACAAAAAACTTCATGTTGCCAAGTATCACTGTAAAGGTGACCTTGCTATTTCTGAAACATTTAAAACTGCATATATTTAATTCACTCAACAGGGATGAACAGTTTATTTGAAAGCAGCAAGAAACTACAATTGCATTTCTTACTCTCCATCTGCTGTTGAATGGCATGCATTTAAAAATTTTAGCCATTCTAATAGGTGTGTAGTGGTTGTTTCATTGCTGGATGGCATTAAAGGTTAACTCATTAAGATAATGTACAAGAGTTAGTATATTTCAAACATACATATTCAAAAGAAAAAAATGAAGGCTTGAATGTTAGCTATGCTTGACTAAAAGTGTAGATTTAAACCAGACAACCTCTTGATGTCCTTTTCAACAACGTGCTTCCATAACCCTATAAAAATAAATTCCACTTAACATCATAGTCCTTACATAGACAGGCACACCCGCTGTCTACAGATCTTCTCAGCAAGGTCCTCATTCAGTTTCGCACCCAGAACTTTGCTGGTCATACAGGCATAAATAGTTGATCGTCTTTCTTTCAGCTCTCATAAATCTCAGTGAAACCATGTCATGGAGGAGCTCTTGGTTGAAAATGATACTCTTCCCTTCTTTAACTGCCTCCCTCTCCATTCTAAAAAACTACTTCAAAAGCTCAGCCCTTTTTAGTGTTTTTATGACTTACTTTGAAACCAAAACCATATCTGTTCTAGGGCCTGACATGGAACCCTACCAAATCTCTAAACTGATAAAACTGGCTGTTCAGATGGCATCCTAGACAGCCCATTTATGTCCTCAAGTCACTCCTCAACCCCAAAAGGGAGTAAAGAGAAAGAAAAATCAAGCCAAATGAAATGAACAACTGCCACCTCATCTGGATTGTTTAGTATGGAAGAGCTCTAAATGAGCAAGAATGGCAGGCAGATAGGTGGAAAAGGTATTTCATTTGGCACAGATGGAAATGTGTAGACCTGCTGGGTATAGTACAAACACATTATATCTGTTTTTTGAAACTGTTTATTTCCCATCTTCAATACTATGGTATTTCTTCACCAATAAAGGGCAATTACTATATAAACCATTTGGAAAAACCAGCAGGATGGAGGCTCTCTACTCTAGATTCAATGTCTAAGACTGTATATACCACGGTGATTACAGGCAGAAGGAACAGCAAATCTGTTGCTGGAGGAGCAGCAAGGGTGCTACCATGGTGGGTGAAGCACAGTGATCAAGAGAGAGGAGTGAGAGATGAGGTGCCAGAGGAAGCCAGATCACAGGCCACTCTAAGGCTTAGAAGGCCTTCGAGTGACATCATCTGACCAGGTTTTTAAAATAGGATCATTCTGCCTGCTGTGCTGAAAATAAACTTAAAGGGGTAAGAGTACAGGGGGGAGCAGAGGAATTGAGGTGAGAGGTGATAGTGGCTTGGACCAAGGTGGTAAGGACAGAGATAGTGAGAAGTGGTTAGATTCTGCATATATGTATTTTGAAGGTAGACCCAACAGAATTGGCTGATGAACTAAATACTAGGTGTGAGAAAAGAAAGAAATCAGGGATGACTCTTAGTTTTTTGAGTTAAGCAACTGGAAGGATGGAGGTGACATTTACTGAGATGGAGAAGACTGCTGGAGGAGCAGCAGTCTTGGGAGAAGATAATGGGATCACAAGTTTAGTTTTATACATCTTAAGTTTCAGATGCCTACTGGACATCCCAATGGAAATACCAAATAGGCAGGTTAAGGAGAGCTGTGGTTGGGGATGGATGGGTCATCCATCCACCCATCCACCAACCTACCTACCCACTAACCCAACTACCCACCTACTATATTTAAATCCTTGAGATTGGATGAGACCACCAAGGAGTAGATGAGAGACAAGGAAAGAAAAGACAAAGAACTGAACTTCAGGACATTCAGCCTTCAGGGAGGAATCAGCAGACAACTCAGATGGAGGGGAAAAATCAGAAAAGTGTTGAGTCCTGGAAGCCTAGTAGAAAAAGTTATTCAAGCTTTTTTCTCAACAGTATTCTGTTCCCAGTCTTTGATTCTTCCCGCTGAGGCGCCAGACATCATGGACAAGCCATCCCTGCTGCATGCTGTCTGAATTCATGTCTCACAGAAACTATGAGATAACATGATTATTCTTGTTTTAGGTTTTGTGAGGCAGCAATAACTGTTTCTAAATACACAACTGTGTCAGCATCACCAATAAAAGAGTTCACATAAATCTATCCAACTGCAATACTCTTTAGTTCTCAGGGAGATTAGCACATTTGACGATTCTTCATGGATTACTTCTATTCATACTCCTTTAAGGATTAATCTAGTCATCTGGAAACAGTAAACTGTCTTGATGATCTCCATGTGAACCATCCCTTGCCCCAATAACATTATCTTCATCAATCATTCTAACTTAAATTAAAAAAAAAAATTCTTTGAAGAACAAGATCAAGTCTCAAGCCTAAAAAAAACCAAAAATAAAAACAAAAAATGTAACTGAAGCTTTGTCATCTGCCCCCAGCGATGGCTTTGCTTTCATTTCCTTGCACCCAAGAAGACAATACAGGACAAAATTTCAGCAATGCTAATTTTGATCTTTCTGAACCCAAATATATCCCCTTAGAATTCCTTGGGGGATTATGGCTATGCCATTAAGCACTTTAAATACTGACTTTTTCAACTGCTTGATCTCTTCACGTTTCTGCCCAGACTCTGGGGTTGTAAAAAACTAAAAAAAATTTAGATAAAATTTCCCAGGGGCTTCCTTCCAGTCCAACTTCGTTCCCCCAAGGCTATTTATTTACTTATTTATTTACTTATATGACCATTCTCTCTCCAATGACTTTATTTATTTATGTATTTTTGGCCGTGCCACACAGCACATGGGATTTCAGTTCCCCGACCAGGGACTGAACACGTGTCCCTGCAGTGGAAGTGTGGAGTCCTAACCAACCAATCCATTACTCCAGTGGGGTTATTTAAAATAAGGAAAAAGGGGGGTGGGGAGGGAGGAGGAAGAGGGCTTTCTTTTAAAGAAGAATTTCAGCTTAAAAAAAAAAAAAGAATTAGAAAATCACTGTTCTTCAGTCTCTGCTCTTTTATCTGATTTGGTAAGGTTCAGCAGTAGATGCTAAAACTGTTAGTTGAAAGACTGCTGGGGGCTTCCCTGGTGGCTCAGTGGTTAAGAATCCGCCTGCTAATGCAGGGGACACGGGTTCAAGCTCTGGTCCGGGAAGATCCCACATGCCGCGGAGCAACATGTGCCACATAAGCCCGTGTGCCACAACTACTAAGCCTGCGCTCTAGAGCCCGCAAGCCACAACTACTGAGCCTGCGTGCCACAACTACTGAAGCCCGTGTGCCTAGAGCCCGTGCTCCGCAACAAGAGAAGCTTCTGAGATGAGAAGCTGGTGCACCGCCATGAAGAGTAGCCCCTGCTCTCTGCAACTAGAGAGAGCCCGCGCGTGTAGCAACAAAGACTCAACACAGCCAAAAATAAATAAATTAAAAAAAAAAATGTTGGGTTGTTGGGAGACAAGAGATTCATATAGCCTGGAAGAACTGTTCAACAGATTACTTACCAATTTTGCTACATAAGGAGAAATGTACTTCTACAATGGAGAGACTGTCAGTTATTACCTGATCAAACGTTTTATCACGAATGGCAAGGCAACCTGACATTATGTGCCTCATGACATTAAGTATTAGGAAGTACTTGACATCACCTATGCAGCAACTTGTCAAAAATGCTTACCCTAAATCTAATCAAGCCTCTAGACGTGTGCTATTCAAAATGGTAGCCACTATCCACATGTAGCTACTGAACTTAAAATATGCCTAGTATGACTAAGGAACTGAATTTTAAATTTTATTTAATTTTCATTCATTTAAATAGGCATATATGGCTAGTGGCTACCACACTGAACACCACAGATATAGAACACTTCCATCATTTCAGAATATTCCACTGGACAACACTGCTCTAGACTAAGTTGCTGGAAGTACAGAGGATAAGGAAATAAGTTAAAAGACACCTGGAAGAAACAATCAAACAAAACCATAATATGAGACATTCTATCAGACAATGATCCTGGACTCTTTTAAAAAGTCAGCATCATAGTGAGCAGGGTGTGAAAAGGCTGAGATTATGGTTCTATTTATTGTATAAATATATCTATATCATTTAGCCTGAAATGACATACCTCCAATTGTAATGTGTGAGGAAACAAACAGATATAATAGACATTTCATGATAGTTGGGGACATTTGAATACGGAGTAAATATTAGATGATGTTATGGAATTATTACGAATTTTCTTAGGTGTGACAATGGTATATAGTTATGTAGGGGACTGGCCTTATTCTAAAGAGATGCATGCTAAATAAAGAACAGAACTTAGAGGTAATGTGCCATGATAGCTACAACTTATTTTCAAATGGAATGGCCAAAAAAAGGGTATGGATATAAACACAGAGAGATAAAGCAAATATACAACAAGTCAACAGATATTATACCTAGAAGAAGATATACAGTGTTTGTTTCACTCTTTTAAAATATTACTTACGTGTTTGTAAAATTTCTTAATTAAATAGTTGGAGAAAAACTAATCAGCCAAGGAACTATGGTAACATACCATCATCTTTGCACTGTCTGGCTTTTCATTCTGCTAGGAGCATGTATTACTTTTATAACCAGAGAAATGGTGAGCTGAAGTAGTCACCAGCTTAATTACTTAAGTAATCAAACTGGCTACACTAATAGCATCACTAAATGCTAGAGTGAGCACTTAAAAGCCCTCAGAATGAGTCCTGTTCAGATTATACTGTTTCTATTCTTAATATTAAAATTGTTACAAATAGCTCTAATGGAAATTCCTAGTCAAAAACAGTTGTGTAGGACTTCCCTGGTGGTGCAGTGCCACCTGCCAATGCAGGGGACACGGGTTCAATCCCTGGTCCAGGAAGATCCCACATGCCGCGGAGCAACTAAGCCCATGCACCACAACAACTGAGCCCACACGCCACAACTACTGAAGCCCACGCGCCTAGAGCCTGTGCTCCGCAACAAGAGAGGCCACTGTAATGAGAAGCCCACGTACTGCAACGAAGGGTAGCCCCCACTCACCGCAACTAAAGAAACCCCGTGCGCAGCAACGAAGACCCAACACAGCCAAAAATAAAATAAATAAATAATAAACTTTAAAAAAAAGCACCTGTGTATTTAAACAAGGTCAGTAACACAAATACGTAATAACATTTTGAATAACACTTTTCATAAAGCCAAGAGTATCCATTAAGTATTTTTACAAAAGCCAAAATGACAGTCACTAAAAATTCTCAATCATTTTAAGGTTGACTCCAGAAGTCATCGTGGAAGTAACCTAGGAGTAGCCATTTACCATTTCGAGGCAGCCTAGGAGCAGAGAGGAGTCCTCCTCTGAAAGGAGAAAGAGGCCTCCCTTGCTCTGGGGCCAGAGTTGAATTACATTCTCGGTCATGTGAGCACAGAGCAAAAACTGAGCACAGGGATTATCACAGCTGCCTCAGCCAAGCCCTTCACTGGAGGCAGTGTCTATGCCAAGGTCTCCTTTCATCCCTGAACTGTAACTGAGAGGAAAGGCCCTTTCTAAGTTCTCAGCTGCCAGAAACAGGAGATTCAATACGGATTTACTTAAGGGCCTTTGCCAGAGATCCGCGGGATTCAATCTGTACTCTAACATAAAACGGCCTCACACCAGCGGTTTTCCACCTAAGACATGGTATGTTTTCCCTGATCATTTTATATATTCAAAATGACTTTTTCTAAGGAAAAGCTCTTAACTTCTTTTGCTATATTTCTGTGTATATGCTTTTCTAGGACCACAGAATAAACATGTTGCCACACACAAACATGTATCCCCATGTTAGGTGAACAAAGGTTTTCCTGAAATGTTTTACCACTGAGGCACATTTCCCATTAAATTCTTAAAAAAGAATAAATTACCAGGATAAGATAATTAAATATAATGCATTAAGAGACATGACTCTTACATTTTATAATGCTTTGACCAAAGAAGCTAAAAATATCTATCTTTTTACCAAGTAAAAATAAAGACATGGTAGTACTTATAAAAACACAATTTTTCTTGGGGAAAGTAGCATCCATCATTGTTGTATTTCGTGGTTTCCACCTGAAGACTTTGAGTGTAGGTGGCAAATGATAAGTGTTTAAGCTTATTTTCTTCCGAACTTTTTATTTTGAAAAATTTCAACCACAGAAAAATCCTTTGCCTACTTTTGAAAAAAATTTTTTAAATTTATTATTATTAATTTTTTGGCACGTGGCTTGTGGGGTTCTAGTTCCCTGGCTGGTATCGAACCTGGGTCCCCTGCAGTGGAAGCATAGAATTCAAATCACTGGACCACCAGGGAATTCCCTTAAATCAATTTTAAAGATAAATCTATAGGTGCATATAACATACATGTACATCATTATTAATAATTCATTTTCATGTGGTTTTTAAAATTAAAAATTAAATAACAGAAATTCAGAAAATGCTATCTAAATAAAGCCTGCTTTTCAACAAACAAATGGGGTTGGTTTGTGATCTCTCTTGATTTACAGTAATTTACATCTGGATATATTTTCTCATATTAACATTTCTATTAAACAATGCAGTATTCCCAAGGTTAAAAACCTTTATTTGCCTTCATTTATCATTTAGGAGACTAAAAAATAAAACTACCTTCTTCCAAGAGCTTGGAGCTTCTCAGTTTACAGTTCAAAATAAAGTAAAAATCTGCAAAACAGATCATCCACCTAATTAAGAACACATCTTTTGGTTGTTTTCCATTATGAGCCTTTTAGTACTACTACTGCTGTTGTTTCAATCTACTATGTGTATATTATTTGATTGACATTTTAAAAACGAATTATAAAAAATTAGTTGCTTATGTTGAAAGATCAGGAGATCTCACATAAGAATCCAGTTTTTGGGGCTTCCCTGGTGGTGCAGTGGTTAAGAATCCCCCTGCCAATGCAGGGCACACGGGTTCGAGCCCTGGTCCGGGAAGATCCCACATGCCGCGGAGCAACTAAGCCCGTGTGCCACAACTACTGAGTCTGCGCTCTACAGCCCGCGAGCCACAGCTACTGAAGCCCACGGGCCTAGACCCTGTGGTCCGCAACGAGAAGCCACCGCAGTGAGAAGACCGCTCACTGCAACAAAGAGTGGCCCCCGCTCGCCGCAAGTAGAGAAAGCCCGCGTGTAGCAACGAAGACCCAACGCAGCCAAAAATAAAATAAATTTATAAATATATATATATATTAAAAAATAAATCCAGCTTTCATGCTTCTCTTAAAACAGCAGAGTCACACTGCGTCTTAACTGCCACATGAAAACTACCGGCTGGGCCTGAAGAGGACCGTCTCTGGTCTAGGGTAGGCTCTCCCCACTTTACCAGAGCTACACCCACCGTCAACTGCCTGACTGCTTCCCTACAAGCTTATGAGCTGGAGACCCCTGGTCTACATTACTTCCCCCTGTTTTATTTATCATGTTGAAATGACTGAAATTATTCTTAATATATTATGATATATATTTTGTGGTTAAAGTTCTAAATAAAAAAAAAATTAACGTATTTCCCTAATAAATTCTGTGATACACTATCCCCATCTTCCATTCATAACTGTTTAGGCTGGGCCAAAAAGTAAAGATGAAAATACAACACAGTCACACAGAGCCTTCACTTTTTTTTTTTTTTTTTTTTTTGCAGTACATGGGCCTCTCACTGTTGTGGCCTCTCCCATTGCGGAGCACAGGCTCCAGACGCGCAGGCTCAGCGGCCATGGCTCACGGGCCCAGCCGCTCCGTGGCATGTGGGATCTTCCCGGACCGGGGCACGAACCTGTGTCCCCTGCATCGGCAGGCGGACTCTTAACCACTGCGCCACCAGGGAAGCCCCAGAGCCTTCACTTTTTTCTCCACTCCAAACAGAGTCTAACACTATGAGCTAAGAAAAAGGCTGACAAAACTGTATTTCAAATTATTCCCAAGTAGTCACAGGCTTTTCAAATGTTCTACTTGCATATAACAAGAGACATGAAACACTGCTTCCCTGTCAGAGACAGTTCTGAGATACCAACGGGAGCCTTCTGGTTGCTATGTTACATAAAAAAGAGAGTACAACCTTTTTTTTTTGCAGGGACAGGGAACACATAGTACAGGAATTGGGATAAGAAGATATAGATTTTAAAAATAAAGTTCACTATGGCATTTTCCCTGGTCTTATCTGAAAATACAAATGAGATCAAGAAGGGTTACAATAAATTCTTGATAGGCTGACATAAATAAGATTAGTAAGGCTAGAGATAATCAGGAAGCAGCTCTGGGCTCAGATCCTTGTATAAATGTGATCCTTGATATTATATTAAAGCATCTAGATGTTCAAAAAACTATCTTAAATGAAGGTGAATTCAGTCAAACATGCTGTGAAATGTTTACATAAGACAGTGTATCAAAAACTTAACGGAATTCCCCCCTGGCGGTCCAATGGTTAAGACACCATGCTTCCACTGCAGGCAGTGCAGGTTCGATCCCTAGTCGGAGAAATATAAGCCATGAGCTGCGCGGTGAGGCCAAAACAAAACAAAAAACCCCAAAAACTTGAGGGAGGGCAGCAAGGTACAGGGAAGTTTAAGGCGACATCACTGACTTGAAAAAATTTCCATGATGGTGAATTTATGTGGCAAAGCAACAGGTGGTAGGAGACAAAGGAGCAGCACAGAAGTGTGATATTAGGACACAAGTGAGGAAGTCAGAGAACAAGTTCCTTTTTTTTTTTTTTTTTTTAAAGCTAGGCCTATGTCACAGGTTAATTATCAGGCTGCCTACAAAATCTTTATAATTTATATGCTAGAAATGGATATGGATATGGACCTTGTCCAGACATGAGGCAGCAGATAAAAGGAACTGGCATTTGGCCACACTCTCAGTTATCACTGGCTACATTTCTCTAAAGGCAGAAGGTACCCATCTTTGTCACCCTTGAAGAGAATGCAGCTGAAGTTTGCACATAATATTTTCCTGTTTCTGTTTTCAGATGTACTGTATCTTTGTGATAACATTCCTGGTTTGGCTGAGGTCAGAATGGATGAAAGAAATGGAAACATAACAGCTGAACAGAGGACAGAACAGTTTCAGATCCAGCGTCTCTTCTTCCCTGTCAGCCAGCAGTTTTACCTTTCCCATTGAATTAGCAAGAAAGAATAGCTCTGAAAACCTCACAAAGAAGTGCTTTTCTTTTTTATTACAGAGAGAGCATCACATGGCTGGCTCATACTAGCCTTTGCTAGAGAGGCACTGTTACCAAGGCCCATGGTCAGTCCTGGGAGAAAGCCTCATCCCTTTGAGGGGTCACTACAATAGGACTTTAACTAGAAGCAGCTAAAAAATGGAAGCTAGTTTCCAAAAGGGAATATTTCAGCCCTTTAAAGATTTTGGTTTTTTTTTTCTTTGATGTGGACCTTTTTTAAAGTCTTTACTGAATTTGTTACAATATTGTTTCTGTTTTATGTTTTGGTTTTTTGGCCGAGAGGCACGTGGGATCTTAGCTCCCTGACTAGGGAAGAACTGCACCCCCTGCATTGGAAGGTGAAGTCTTAACCACTGGACTGCCACGGAAGTTCAGCCCTTTAAATGTGACTGGTAATGTTTCAAGTGCTACAGATTTATCTGTTTCTGAGATTCAGCCAATATGCTAAAAGTTTTAAGCTGGGTTGAACAAAGCTTCAGAACAGGTTGAGTTTTATGGTATCTAGGACTGACAATGCCATGATAAACTACTTAATAACCTCATTCCATTCACGTTTATACAGAAAATTTTTATAGTAACAAATATATGTTCAATGTAGAAAACTTGATAATCTAAGAGCTAACCCAAAGATAACCACTGTGAACATCTGATGGGCGTTCTTTCAAGGCATTAGGAGTGTGGGTGCTAAGACTAGATGTTCTGGATTCAAATCTTACCTTGAGCATTTGAGCACATTTAGCTGGGCACAATTTGTCCTGGTGTGCCAGGACAAATTACTTGATCTCATTGAATCTCAACCTGTAAAATGTAGATAATAACAGTTCCTACCTTATTGGATCTGGTGAGGAAATGAGGCGACATATGCAAAACCCTTAAACACAGCTTGGCACATAGTAAGTGTACAAGTAGTGTTATCTGTTCTTTCTGTACAAATAGACACACATATTTCTTCCCCACTAAATGGTTTTCTATCATAAATATTGTTTCATAACCTGCTTTGATCACTTAGGAATGTGCTACAAATATTTCCCTGTGTTATTAAATATCTTTTTACTACATACCATTGGTACAGCTGCTGCAGGCAGTACTTAAGCACAGGCTGTCATGGTTTTTTTGTGGTTTTTTTTGCAGTACATGGGCCTCTCACTGTTGTGGCCTCTCCCGTTGCGGAGCACAGGCTCCGGACGCACAGGCTCAGCGGTCATGGCTCACGGGCCCAGCCGCTCCGCGGCATGTCGGATCTTCCCGGACTGGGGCACGAACCCGTGTCCCCTGCGTGGGCTGGCAGACTCTCAACCACTGAGCCACCAGGGAAGCCCCAGGCTGTCATGTTTTATAGCACATGACCTTGCCACTCTGAGCTCAGTTAGAGGAATAAGAAATCAGCAACTGATGCAAAGGTAAAGCAGACATCTTCAAAATGGCTAGAAACTGATGTGGCCTGGCAGCTCTGAAGGTTGTAAGTGGGCAAAACCCATCAAGTCCTCTCTCAGGAAGGCTGAATGTGAGATACACAGACAGAGTGAGTCAACAGACAGGTTAGTGATGCACAAGGGAGGAAAAACACCAAACAAAAAGTAGTAAGCTGGGACTTCCCTGGTGGCGCAGTGGTTGAGAATCCGCCTGCCAATGCAGGGGACATGGGTTTGAGCCCTGGTCCGGGAAGACCCCACATGCCGCGGAGCAACTAAGTCCATGCGCCACAACTACTGAGCCTGCGCTCTAGAGACCGCGAGCCACAACTACTGAGCCCACGTGCTACAACTACTGGGCCCTCACACCTAGAGCCCGTGCTCTGCAACAAGAGAAGCCACCGCAATGAGAAGCCCGCGCACCGCCACGAAGAGTAGCCCCCGCTCACTGCAACTAGAGAAACCCCGCTTGCAGCAATGAAGACCCAACGCAGCCAAAAATAAATAAATAATATAAATTAAAAAAAAAAAAAGTGGTAAGCAGAAGCTGGGAGGCTAAGAAGACATTAGAAAGGCAGCGCTCCACAGTGGAAGAGAGGCGCTGGGCCTCTGGTATGGTGACCAGGCTCTTGAGCTACAGTGCGTTCCCACATCCATCCACCCACTGCGAGCAAGGCCTGCCTGTGCTCTGTGACCTAAGTTTCCAGTTCTGCACAGCCTGGCTGGACAGCTGCTGTGATACTGCCATATTCTTCTCCCTCAATTAACTGAGGGGCCTGTAGATGTTATGTCTACTCCTGACAACCCAAAAGGGCCTACCTCAATTGCATTTATGTGGCTGCTCTAGCGGTCACGCCAAAAACTGCAGCACTTATTTTGTTCAGCACTTGTTATGTGTTAAGCACTGGGGATTCAACAGTGAGCAAGAAAGAATGGTACCTGGCTACACAGAGTGTAAAGTCTAGCACAGAAGACAACTAGACAAGCAATATGAATAAAACATGATAAATACGATGCTAGAAGTACAGACTGCAATGGAAACACATACGGAGAACAAGTCTGCAGGGAGGAATCATGAAGACTACAGGGAGGAATCATGAAGACTGCATGGAGGAAGAGACCTTCAGGGTGAAGCACAAAGTTAGCCTAGTATGCCAGATACTACAGATGGCTCACTCAGTACCCATCACCACCCACGTGGATTCCATGACCGCTAGTCAGCCTTGTGAAGTTATAGTCTTGACTGAGCTGCAGTGAACTGGATCGACCTTTCCTAACAGGCCACCCCTGAGTCCTGGCCTCATTTAACAGGAAAGATGAAGGAGACCAGACATATTTTATGATTTTCTAATGTTTAAAAGAATTTGGCCTATTAGACGGTAACCTCAACTTTGAAAGTATAACTGAATAACTTATTTCTGACTTGTGATTTTAAGTTGAAAATCTCAGTAAGTTTATATACACTATGGGAATATTTAAGATTCATCTGATTTATAAGTTTAATACATGACATTCACAGGACTTTTTGCTGAAGAGCCTCATAAGGTTTTCATTTTTTTAAAGTCAGACAACTGACGTTCTTTAAAAAGCAATCAAATTAATTAAATTTATAAATGTAATTTGAAACATCTAAAAGTCTTCAATGAACTGGCCTAAGCATTATCCAAAGGCCCCTTAAAAATGACATTATCCAAAGGCCCCTTAAAAATCTCCTATGCTTATAAATATAGCAATCAGATCTGCAAGCATTAGGAAAGAACAAAGTTTTTGAATGTGTGCTTTTAAAAAGTCATAACATTTTGAAAACTAAATAAACCCCTGAACAGTGGTTTCTGCTTACAAAAGCTACCCTTCAAGGGTAATAAAAAACATCTACCTACATCCTCTCTGATTCAAGTCTTATTCTCCGTTGATAGACGTGGAATTAGAAAAGCCACCCCCTCCATTTTATTTTGATGTAAGCCATGGAAATGTTTGTCTTTATAATGACACATTTCTCTAATTTATAGTGTTTGTACGAATATTTGGTTTATTTGGTACCTTATTCTTTATCCTCTCAATAATGCTGGAATAAAGAACAGGGTATGATATGACTCTTGACTGGAGAGTAAAAAATCTGCTCAAAGTCAGGCAGGATTCTTCAGGGCTGAGAATGGCAGGCAGCGTTTAATTTCAAGCTTGGGATTCCCTTTAAGACAGGAGGTAGGTAAGACACTGACCATATGAAAAGTATACTTTAATTATTTGTGCTGCATTGTTCACCTTCTCATGTCCCAACTCCACTTTATTCTCCACTTTATTCCCCCTTTTACCTACTGAAGGATGGTATGTAATTTCCAGGAAACAAAAGGGTAACCCTATATCCTTTTCAACTCCCTCACGTACTTCCTATTGCAATCATCTAGTTTTCTACATCTTAGTTGCACTTATATAAGCCAAGGACAATTCGACTGTAGCACTCAACGAAACAATAGTAACAACAACGGGTATAAGTTTTCCTGAGACAGATGCCAAATCCAAATGTGCTCTGCAGAGGTAAAGCTGTCACACTTCACCCAAAACTTCTAAACCAGGCAGCAAGTTTTGCCCAAAGGTCTCTGAATTTTTTCCTTCCTCTCTATTCTAGAACCATCAGTCTATTTCAGGTCTTCCAACAACCTGTCTGAATCCACAGAGCCGCAATAACTCTGTCAAACATCACTTTTGCCTTAGGTGCCTCAGAACTCACAGAAGCCAACTGGATTGAAATCAAAATTATGTAGCTTAGGTCCACCAATTGGCCCTACCACACTTATTTGAATAGTCAAACCTTTAAGATCCTCCAGAAAGAACTCTGATAATTTCCAATTGGGGTATTTCTTCAGGACTTTTATGTTCCATCTGTCATAGAAGCATGTATTAATTACTTTCTATTCACCCAGCTGTGTACTAGGCACAAGAAGGGAGGATTTAAAATGGGCAATATAATCTTTGCCCTTAGAGGTTACAATCTAGTTATAGATACACAGATATATGATAAAATGAGAGTGGCACAAGTCAACACAAGTTTGCAGGACTTCAGAGCAAGGAAAGAATTCCTTGGGTATTCCAAAGTAAAATTAGTCGAAGAAGACTTCAGCAAGGGCTTGACCCAAAAGAAATGCAGAATTTAGACTTTTTCTAAACTCTACTTTATGTCCTTAGAATCAGTCTTAAGTCCCTTCTGGAACAAGGAAATGGATCTAAAAAGCACTATGTAGTCAAGGCAAGTAAATGGAGGTAGTAAAACTTACACCACTGAGTTAGGACTCCTAAAGGAGATTAGCATAAGCAGAACAGAGCGTGGTATTGCCACAAGAGGCTATGGAGAAACATTAGTTCCTTCCTCCTGGTTTTGAATTGCAATTTGTTTCTCAGTTTCCCCAACGAAATTGTAAGCCCTTGAAGTAAGGGAACCAAGAGATTTGACTTCTGACTGTTTATTCTAGAGTATCTAGTAAGATATACTGGGCATGGCCCAAGAACTCAATATATATATGTTGAATATCATGTGACCAAATAAAAAAGAAGATACTATTGTCTCTCAAGGTGCACCATTAACAACTTCTGGCTAACAGAAGTATTGCTTTAGCCACTGCTCTATTGCCAGGACCCAAGGAGCATAGGAGAACAAGGGCTGCCTCCTCCTCACCCAAAGGTTAATGAGAATAAGCCATTAATACCAATACTGCTTACTCCTCTTATTTCTATGGGCTGATGAACTATTTGATTCTTGATCTTCTGCCACAGGTAACAGAGACAGTGTGGGAAGAGATCCATAGGAAATCACAAAGGCCTGTCTGGTATAATCACATACGGTCACTACTATGAGCCCTCCCCTTGCACAGAGTGCCTGATAAACATCACCATGTCACAACCTGACTGCCCCTTTAATCAAGGAGGCATGTGGTAACTGTTAAGTGCTTTCTTTCTGTGATCATGAGTCTGTTCATTCAGTGAGTGGTGATAAATTAATGAACTACACAGACATGACAGGTTCATGATGACAAGGTACAGCCATGCCCTTTGTTTGCAGTGCACACCTCCTCACAGACTTCACGGACTGCTGCCACACTTGGCTCCTCCTCGGGCTCCATGCCTCCTCCAGGGACAATCCATCGGTCTGGATGGCGACTACTGCTCACGAGTAGCACCTGAAAGTCACAGAGGTCACATGGGTAGTTAAAAACTCAAAAAGACACATTCATACAGAGTTTAAACACCACAAAAAAATACCTAAGATCCATTCTTTGTTGATACCTCTCCAAATCACTTCTTGAAAAGTAGCTTTCATTTCTGTATGAAAAAGCAGACAATCTGCCTAGTAAAAGCAGAAGGGCATCTGAACCAGTGGCCATTATGTGTTCCCCCCTCGGACTCTCACTCAGTTGTCCAATCTATCCTCTCCTTTGTTCGTTTCTCTAAAGCCCTTTGAACACACAGCTGACAAAGACACTCAAAAAAACACAAAAAACAAAGATTGTCACTGATGAGCCTGTGAGTGCTATGAAGAGCTGGCCTTGGCCCTAGTTGGCACCACAGTCCCAACTTTCCCTCCAAGGTTCTCACTCCTGTGTGCCCCAGTTCCTGATCCATTAGATGGCCATAGGCCGATACTACACATCACCCTAAGCTCTAAGTATGTGCTGAGAACCTAACTCTCTCACTGACATGAGGACTAGAAAGATTTCTTTTCGTCATTCTTTCAGCTGAGATAAAACTGGAATTCCTTTACTAGGAAACTTTATCAAGAAATGACATTTAATGGCCATGATTAAAATGTCTACAAATAATAATGCTGGAGAGGATGTGGAGAGAAGGGAACCCTCTTAAACTGTTGGTGGGAATGTAAATTGGTGCAGCCACTATGGAAAACAGTATGGAGGTTCCTCAAAAAACTAAAAATAGTGTTGCCATATGATCCAGCAATCCCACTCCTGGACATATACCCAGACAAAACCAAAAGGATACATGCACCCCTATGTTCACAGCAGCACTATTTGCAATAGCCAAAACAAGGAAACAATCTAAATGTCCATCAACAGATGAATGGATAAAGAAGAGGTGGTACATATATATACAATGGAATACTACTCAGCCATAAAAAAGAATGAAATAATGCTATTTGCAGCAACATGGATGGACCTAGAGATTATCATACTTAGCGAAGTAAGTCAGAAAGAAAGACAAATACCGTATGATATCACCTATATGTGGAATCTAAAATATGACACAACTGAACATATCTATGAAACAGAAACAGACTCACAGACACAGAGGACAGACTTGTGGTTGCCAAGGGCAGGGTGGGGGGGAGCAGTGGCAGAGGGAAGGATTGGGAGTTTGGGACTAGCAGATGAAAACTAGTATATACAGGATGGATAAACAACAAGGTCCTACTGTATAGCACAGAGAACCATATTCAATATCATGTGATAAACCATAATGAAAAAGAATATGAAAAAGAATATATATATAACTGAGTCACTTTGCTGTACAGCAGAAATTAACACAACATTGTAAAGCAACTATACTACAATAAAATTAATTTTAAAAAAAGAAATGAAAAGAAACCAAACAAACACAAAATATTGATACAGAATATAGGTTACTAATTCAAACTTAACCAGTACTGGAGTCATGGTTGAAATAAAATCTAGAATTTCCTTAGTTTCTTTTCCTTAACCCTCCCTAGGACAGATGTTAACTAAAGTTAGCTTTACTCCTAATTCGGAGGTAGCATTGGGTTGGCATTATTTCCAAAACTAAAGGAATCCTCAATTGCTCCCAAAACAATCACTTTCTGATGATGTCTTTTGGGCTTCAGGCCCTATTCCAAACCGTATTCCCCACCCACCCCTCCACTCCCCAGCACTTAACTTCTACTCTGCAGTCATCTTTGTTGCCTGAAAGAAATCACTCCTTCCTCTCTGGCACTCACAGATCCCACCACTAACTTCCAGTTACCTACCTTCCAGTATTCTCTCTCCCACTTAAGGTCTCTGCAACTATGAGCCCTTGGAAATTCTACCTTTTTCTTCATCTTTAATCCCTTTTCTTCTTGCCATGATAGATTCTCCTGATGCTCTTCTACAAAATCTATGATCTGCAGACTTAGAGGGGACCACAACATATAAGAAGGTGGGCCATCCTGGTGGCGCAGTGGTTGAGAGTCCGCCTGCCGATGCAGGGGACACGGGTTCGTGCCCCGGTCTGGGAGGATCCCACACGCCGCGGAGCGGCTGTGCCCGTGAGCCATGGCCGCTGAGCCTGCGCGTCCGGAGCCTGTGCTCCGCAACAGGAGAGGCCACAACAGTGAGAGGCCCGCGTACCGAAAAAAAAAAAAAGATATAAGAAGGAAATCCATGAATCCATATACAGTCACCAATATATAGCCCATGGACTGAGAAAATAATGTCTTAAACTTACAAGCACTATTTTTAAAAAATATATATAAACTCTGCTTTGATTAATAGAACATGGAATAGCTTAAAATAATATAAAATCCACAGTAGTTTTAGGTTGGTGTGTATATATATTTAATCAAGGGATATTAAAAGTACCATGTGAGGGAATTCCCTGGCGGTCCAGTGGTTAGGACTCGGCACTTTCACTGCAATGGCCTGGGTTCAATCCCTGGCTGAGGAACTAAGAGCCCGCAAGCCACAGGGTGCGGCCAAATAATTAATTTTTAAAAAGTACAATGTGGAGGTTTCATGAAATTATGCTTTTAAATAAGAGTCTTTGTTGGACTCCTACTTCATGCCATATACAAAAATTAACTCATAGTGGACCAACAACCTAAACGTAAGAGCTAAAACTATAAACAGGGGTAAATCTTAATGACCCTGGATTTGGTAACATAGGCCAAATTCTTAGACATGACAACAAAAGCCTGAGAAACAAAACCAAAAAATTTTTGATAAATTAGACTTCATCAAAATTAAAATCTTCTGTGCATCGAAGGGCATTATCAAGGATGTGAAAAGACAACCTACAGAATGGGAGAAAATATTTGCAAATCATCTGATAAGGGTCCAGTATCCAAAATATATAAAGAACTCATACAGCTCAAGGACAAAATGACAAACAGCATTTCTCCAAACAAGATATACAAATAGCCAACAGGCACGTGAAAAGATGATCAACACCATTAGTCACTAGAGAAGTACAAAGTAAAACCACCACGAGATACCACTTAACACCCACTAGAATGGTTACAATTTTTTAAATAATAAGTACTGACAAGAATGTAGAGAAACAGGAACCTTCATACACTGCTGGTAGGAATGTAAAATAGTTTAGGCACTGTGGAAGTTAGGCTGTTCCTCAAAAAGTTAAACATAAAATTACCATATGATCTAGCAATTCCACTCCCAGGTATACGCCATACCCCAAAGAATTGAAAACGGGTACCCTAACACTTGGACACAAATGCTCCTAGAAGTATTATTCACAATAACTAAAAAGCAGAAATAATTCAAATGTCCAACAATGGATGAATGGATAAACAAAACATGGCATATACATACAAGGATTAGTTTTCAGCCATAAAAAGGAACATAAATGTTACGCTTGAGAACATTACGGTAAGTGAAAGCCAGACTCAAAAAGTCACATGTTGTATAATTCCACTTATATAAAATATGCAGAATAGGTAAATCCATAGAGACAGAAAGAAGATTGGTGGTTGCCAGGGACTGGAGGAAGGGAAGAATAGGGAGTAACTGCTTAATGGATACAGGTTTTATTTTGGAATGATGAAAAGTGTTTTGAAACTAGACATAAGTGGTGGTTGCTAAATGCCACGGACTTACTTTAAAATGGTTAATGTTATGTGAACTTCAGCTCAATAAAATAAAACTAGTTTTAAGATCACAGTAATTTTTTAAAAGCTAAAGTAGTCAGTGTCATCACTATCTTCTTCAGAGTCTACACTCCAGAGGAGTGGCCTCTCAGGTTACCCTTAGTTTTACTATATTAAATCATTTCCATAAAGGAAAAAGGGGATCACTGCCATACCCATTCTCCTCGATAACTGTGGCCAATTTTACATTTTCAAAAATTCCTTATCAAAAGAAAAATAAACCCAAATATAACCATCTTTGTTAATTCAAGCCAAAAAGTTTTTAAAAAGTCCTCCAAAGACTCTCTAGACAATGGCATTTAAGTCATATCTATCTAATCTGTAAGGGAGATTCAAGAAGAAAAAGTAGAAAAATGGGTTAATCCTTCACTGATTTGTTATATAAATAACAACATGTAGTCTTTCTTCCTAGAGATTTCCCACTTCTTGGCAAAGTGTTTACCAGCCATTCTAAACCTAAGCATTTGCTTCAAAGCCTGACTAGGGCCATCCAATTAGGTTATAGTCCAAATGAAAGACCTTTAAAGGGACATTTCAAAGCTAAAGCAAAGAAAAGCAAACTTGTACCACAGAGTATAATTTAATTTCTAAATATCAGTAAATGTGCAATATTAATGAGTAAATCTAGCCAGTGTTATTGCTTTGTACATTCAAAGCATGACTATATGAGGTAAGACTACATATAACACTGCAGCTGGAGGAAGAGAGCTGCATTACTTTGTAGTCATACTTCAAAGCAAACACTATTACCAGCAAATAGTTCTTCTCCTCAGTAAGTTTCCTTGACAACCCATTGAAAATTTACTGCAAAAACCAAAACAAAATATTCTTTATTTTAGCCAGAGGGTTTACTCCCTCCTACCTTACAAAACAGTAAGTGGTGTTCTGGTCAGTAAATTCTTATTCTGAAGCTTGATTTTTAAATACAAATTATCTAAAAAGAAATAAATGGCAAAGCTCCTAAGAGATTCTGAAAATGACACACTAAGAAAAAAAATTTTGTCATTTATTCAACAAATATTCATTAGGCATTACAATGAGCCAGGAACAGGAGATGCAGAGGTTAGAACCTCTGCAATTTTGAGGCAGATCAAACTGGGGGACTAGCCAACCAAGTGTATCAGACCTCTTGTGAAGCTCTTTTCATCAAGATAGGTGATATCCCTGCAGAGATGGAGAAACGAACCCACAGAACACACCCATCCATATATGAACTCTTGGATTCATGACATTAGGTGGTCCTCCTCGGACAACTTAATATCCTCATGGACACAGAAAAATCATTATATTGATTAGGGACAAGGGTGTAGTGAAAAAATAAAGAAATGTGGGGAGATTTACATAAAGGGCTTCAGCTAAAACAGTAATATTTTATTTCTTTTTTCTTTTTCTTTTTTTTGCCTGCACCACGCAGCTTGCCAGATCTTAGTCCCCCGACCAGGGATTGAACCCAGGCCACTGCAGTGAAAGCACCGAGTCATAACCACTGGACCGCCAGGGAATTCTCAGTAATTTTTTAATTAATTAATTAGGCTGCGTTGGGCCTTTGTTGCTGTGCATGGGCTTTTCTCTAGTTGCAGCGAGCAGGGGCTACTCTTCGTTGCAGTGCGTGGGCTTCTCGTTGCGGTGGCTTCTCTTGTTGCAGAGCACAGGCTCTAGGCTCACGGGCTTCAGTAGTTGTGGCAGTGGGCTCAGTGGTTGTGGCTCACGGGCTCTAGAGCGCAGGCTCAGTAGTTGTGGTGCACAGGCTTAGCTGCTCTGTGGCATGTGGAATCTTCCCAGATTCCACCACTTCCCACCACTAGGGAAGCCCAATGTTTTATTTTTTAGGTTTTAAAAAATTGCTTTAAAATTGTTTAATACGAATTTTCAAAAGAATATAAAATTCATATTTCTTTTAGAAATATGAATTTCTAAAAGAAAGCCATAGTCCCTGACCTAGAGAAACTGATTATCTAGTGGACAGAGGAGGAAAAAAAAAAAAAGTACTAATACAGGGTGAGGAGTGCTATGGCTGAGGTATGCACAGGATATCACAATGACAATGGGAAGAGACACCTAACCCAGGTTGGCAGGGGGGGTGGTAGGGGGATGGTAAGGGAAGGTTTCTTAAAGGAAGTGACGTGAGTTGAATCCAAGTTCAAGGACACTCATTCAACAAAAAAATCATCAGAAGCCTACTGTATGACCCTGTGCTTAGGATACAAAGAACGGCAGATAGAGCCTCAGCTCTTGAGAAACTTAAAGTTCAACGGATGAGGGACTTCCCTGGTGGCACAGTGGTTAAGAATTTGCCTGCCAATGCAGGGGACGTGGGTTCGATCCCTGGTCCAGGAAGATCCACATGCCGCGGAGCAACTAAGCCCAAGCACCACAACTACTGAGGCTGCGCTCTAGAGCCCGTGAGCCACAACTACTGAGCCCGCATGCTGCAACTACTGAAGCCCGCGTGCCTAGAGCCCGTGCTCCCCAAGAGAAGCCACTGCAATGAGAAGCCCGCGCACCACAACAAAGAATAGCCCCTGCTCGCTGCAACTAGAGAAAGCCTGCATGCAGCAACGAAGACCCAACTCAGCCAATAAATAAAGTTCAATGGATGAGATTGACAATAAGTCAGGTGACCAATTATATTTCAGTGACTGTGCTACAGACCACAATGCTCACTAGATATTGCATGCTCTTGCCTACGGTACCCAGCCTCCCCTTGCTGTTAGGTGGGACCATTTGACTAGTTTTGCGTAATGAAATATGAGCAGAAGGGACACGTGTCACTTTTGGGCTGAGACAGGGAGAAGCCCATCCAGTCTCCTTCCTCCTCTGTTACAGTGCCCAAGAACACTGTGAGTTCCAGCTGGTGTAGCTACAAGCCTGAACCCCTTTAATGGAAGAGAGTTCCTGTGTGGAGCAGAGCCTCTGAAAACCCATGACTGATAAGCATCATCACAAGTAATAAAACTCTGTTGTGTTAAAACAGTGAGATTTCAGGATAAATGTCACGGCAATATAACCTAGTTGATCCTGATTAAGAGTGTGAAAGATCAGTGAAAGGTCTAAGGATTGGTTCCGTTGATTGCCTCATACTTAAGCATAGTGCCTGACCCATATAGGTGGCCAATAAATGTTTGATGAGCAAATGAAAGAATGGACCATTGACTGAGGGAACAAACTATTTTAAAAAAGGAATGCAGAGAGCAAATAGACAAGGTTAATGAGGGAAGCTGAACAAAAAGGCAGAGGTCCAATTATAAAGAGTTTGGATCGAAACCTGAAGGCAATGGGTAAGTCACTGAGGTTGTCAGAAGAAATGACATAACCCAATTTGGGTTTTAGAAAGGTCACTCTGACTTGGGATGGATATGGGCAGACCTGCAGAAATACATTTCTGCAGTTGATTCAGAGAAAGAACGAGGACAAAAGTGGGAGTTGGAAGGAAGGGACAGATTTCCAGATATACAGAAGGGAAAAGTCCACAGGACCAGGTGACTGACAGGATGTAGGCCAGGTCAATGGTGAAGCTGCCCTCCAAGGAGAATGTGGAAGGGTGGGGGGAGGAAGGAACCACAGGGAAGCTGTCCTCCGAACATATGAATTTGAGAGTTCAATAAGATGTCTAACGGATATTTCTAGTAGATAATCATATAAATGTTGGACAGGCACTAAAAAGAGGGGAAGAGACAAACACAAGGGAGAAAATGTGCATTTGCAAAGCTCTAGCTGGAGGAGTTATCTCCATTCCCCCTACTTACCCTCCACTCCCCGTGGTGTCCAGCAAGTTTCCAATCTCAACTGCCAACAGAATAGTAGGGGTAGATATATTCTAGGTATTCCAAGTTAAAGTTCTGGAAATATTTTTCTTAAAAAATCAATTATCTATGGTGATAATCTACAACATGGAAAATCCTGATTAGCAAGCTATATATCTTAGACACATTACTAATTTCCAGAAAACTGCAGGCAGTAACGCACCTAACATAATCTCATTTCCAACAACGCAATGCCCCTGGCATTCGACAGCCCCTTAACAATGCCATTACTGCCAGATAGCTCTGCTGGTAGCCCAGATGGCACAAGGGCTGCACCCTATCAGATCTGTGACATGCTCTGCAAACTGCTTTTACAGTTAAGTCCATTCTAACCGTTTATGTGTCCCTTCTTAAAAACAAGAAGACTTCCCTGGTGGCTCAGTGGTTAAGAATCCTCCTGCCAATGCAGGGGCCACGGGTTCGAGCCCTGGTCCGGGAAGATCCTACATGTTGCGGAGCAACTGAGCCCGTGCACCGCAACTACTGAGCCCGCGTGCCTAGAGCCCGTGCTCCACAACAAGAGAAGCTCACGCACTGCAACGAAGAGTAGCCCGCGCTTGCCGCAACTAGAGAAAGCCCACGCTCAGCAATGAAGACCCAACACAGCCAAAAAATTAATTAATTAATTAATTACTTTAAAAAAACAGATCCATAATAGTGAATAATTATCTGCACTTGTTTGGATTCCAGATAAATTTACCTTTTTTTTTGGCTGCGTTCTCTGGCTCGTGGGATCTTAGCTCTCCAACCAGGGATCGAACCCGTGTCCCTTGCAGTGGAAGCGTGGAGTCCTAACCACTGGACTGCCAGGGAATTCCCCAAATTTACCATTTTTTACAGAATGTTTTAAAGAACAGCTGCCACAAGTTCTTGGACACAAGGACCCTATAAAATGTCTAAAAGATGAATAATGCTGAGTATGAGGTGAAATAACTTGTTCAAATTAAATCAATAAATTATCACAGGGCCAACCAATAGCAGTTTCAGTTCTTAGAGTTTTAAAGCCATTTTACCCTTTAGCTATTTTTTTTCCCTACACAGGAGCTCAGAATACTGCTAAAAAGGAGGAACAAGTAGACATAAACAGTTTACAAAATCCCTTCATTTTATCTAGCTAATCAGGTTGTTTATTTAACAAAAGAGGAAATTCTCTGCCTAGTACACAGACTGTGATATGACCAGATATTCTGCACAGTTTTCACTTTGGGAGGAACAAGGTATTTTAAGAACAGATATCCCAGGGTATGGCGTAAACTGCTAGAGGTCTATGTGATTGAGTGTCCTGCCCTGTCTTTCCAAATGAACGTCCAAATGTTAAGATAACCACACACAGCACTTTATATTACCTGGTATTCAATGACTTTTTTAATTTCTAAAAAGACGACTAAAGAAACCCAGTAAAGGGACTTCCCTGGCAGTCCAGTGGTTAGGACTTCACCTTCCAGTGCAGGGGGTGAGGGTTCAATCCCTGGTCGGGGAGCTAAGATTCCACATGCCTCACGGCCAAAAAACCAAAACATGAAACAGAAGCAATATTATAATAAATTCAATAAAGACTTTAAAAATGGTCCATATCAAAAAAAAATCTTGAAAAAGAAAAGAAACCCAGTAAACTTGGCTGTATTTGCAGGTTATATAAAAATAAAAACAAAGACTTAAAGTTGCTGGATCACACTGTCTGAACATAACTTACTGGAATGATTGAGTTGTTCCTGTAAACCTTAACTCCCTCCCACAACTCTTGTAAATAATGAAAAAAAAGACAAAAAAAAAAAAAAGACAACAACAAAAAAAAGACTAATACTGGGGGAAACAAACAAAAACAACAGCAGGTAGTATTTATTCAGTGCCTACTTTGTGCTAGGTGCTGCCGTTTTACATGTGTTTTTAATATACTATCCCTAATTTTCAAACAATCATACAAACCAGGCATTATGTAATTCTTGCCATTATACTGATGAGGAAACCAAGCCTTAGATGATTTGGTGATGTGGTGAAGGACATAGAAAGGATAGCACTGAGCCAGGATTCAAACCGCAGGCTATAGGCCTGACTGACAGCCAGACGACTGAGAGCCTGTTACATCCATGATGTAGCTAGCAGCATATGAAAAACCTTCTGAAAACTTAGCCACCACTGGGTAAAAGCCATGACATGATTTTCTCCGGGCCAGGTACAAGGAAAGGATGGAGAAGGTATTTTAATCTAATCTCTGATTCAAATCAAGAATTTGGAGCACTTTCCACTATTCTCTTCTGTGAACAGAGACTATTTGCTTACTTATTATATCTTTCCTGGCCAGAGCTGTCTTCTACATAGAGAGGCACTACGAGCTCCTCTATATTATGCAACTTTTTAACACTTTCTTTTCTGAAAATGTTTATTAATAAATATAAAAAATGACTAGTAATTCTCAATGTGAAGTTCCATTAATCTTCACATTTGTTTAGAAACTACATAAAAAAAGAATATATATATGTGTATAACTGAGTAACTTTGCTGCACAGCAGAGACTGGCACAACATTGTAAATCAACTATACTTCAAGTTAAAAAATATTGGAAAAAAAAAGAAACTACATATCTCAAGTGATTCTTTACTTAAGCATTTATTCCACAAAAAAATGCTATTCAGTCATTACTTGCTTAGAAATGAATTGAGGCATGGGGGGTTGGGGTGGGGGTGATGTACAAAAATATACAAAGCCTACCCTTGAACGGCCCACCCCCTAATGCAAACTATGGCCCCTGGGTCAAATCTAGCCTACCACCTGTTTCTGTATGGCCCATGACTTAAGAATGGTTTTTACATTTTCAAAAGGTTGAAAAAAATCATAAGAAGAATATTGTGACATGTGACCTGATATGAAATTCAAGTTTCAGTGTCCATAGATAAAGTTTATTAAAACACAGCCATGCTCATTCATTTACCAACAGTCTACGGCTACTTTCAAGCTACAATGGCAAAGCTGAGTAGTCCTCACAGAGATCAAAAATATTTACTATCTAATCCTTTATGGAAAAAGTTTGCCAACCCTTGATCTAATGAAGGGCCCAAGCAGCCACAACATCATGTTGATAAGGACTATTATGAAGGAAAGAAGATTCTGAGAGGGTCCCAGAATACCTCTCAAGAGGGAACATTTGAGTTGGGCCTAGAGGAGAAATTTACTGAGCCCAGAAAGGAGAGGTGTTCAGGCAAGAGGCACTGCAAACACAAAGCCACAGATGCAGGAAACAGTATATTATATCCAGAGAATGCTGAGAAATTCAAGTAGTTTGATATGGTGAAGGGTACATGATGGGAAGGAAGAAGAGGGCAACAGAGGAGCTGATAAATTAACTGAGACCAGTATAAAAAGTTCATATAAGTACATCAAAGAGTTATGGCAACTGAAGGCAACTGGGAATCCTCCTTGGTTTCTGAGGAGGAAGAAGGCTATCTCACCTGTGTTTCAGAAGCTTGAATCTGGAGGCTGAATGAGTGATGGGTGGGAGGTAGGACAGAGTTCAGTTAGAGAGGATAAGGGAGCTGGATGTAATCCGCGTCCCTGGAGAAGGCGAGCAGCAAGTGGATTCAAGTCATATTTAGGAGACAGCAATGATAGGAACTGGTAATTAAACAGAAATTAGGGCGCCGTGAAAGGGATGCAGAGGCTATGGCTTCTAACTGGGGTCAGTAGGTGGACAGAGATATCCATTTCTCAAGAGAGAGAAATACAGGAGAGAAGCAGGTGGGAAAGGAAAAAACAGTTTGAGATACTACAGGAAAACTTAAGTTTCCTACACTTTCCGTATATTATGGGAACTTCTAAAATCTCAATTTAAACGTCCATTTGAAAGCATTCACCCAAGAAACAGTGGTTGCCTCTGTACAGTGCAATTGGTGGCACTGAGGAGGAGGAGGCATTTCACTTTAAAACCTTGTGTATAGCTTGAATATTTTAGAACAAGCATTTCGGACTTTTATAATTGAGCAAGAAGAATGCCAAGCATTATTCCCTAGGAAATTTCTGAAAGCCAAACGGAGTGAATGAAATATTCAGAATGCTCAAGTTTCTTCAGGTCATTAAAACAATGCCACAGGAACAGCATTCCTGACATCCATAAACTACCTTTATGTTCAAGTCCTCTCAATAACATTTTTAAAGTTTCCTTTGCACAGATCTCGCCCATTTCTTAAGTTTACTGTTTTTTGTTACTGATATAACTCTATCCTATTGCTTATTATTTAAAAGAAGTCATAACAAATTTTTACAGGTTACTATTAAAATAATCTTAATTCCATACATAAGCACAATCACAGGACTAAGAGAAATTATTTTTAAAAGCAAAAAAGAAATTTTTACTTTACACCAGTGTATTCTAAACCATGACGGTTTATTTCATGGCTATAGTTTGCCCAGCTAAACTATATTGATCAGATATAGATAGACACAACCAGATGTACAGGAAAGGCAGGGCTTATGGTGGGGCCACAAGAGCAATAAGCAGGGGCAGGCAGGTCATAAACAACTGTTCTTTTGCAATTCTGACCACATGTGTGTGAACTCCAGCTTATCGTTCTTACAAAAAATAAGAACAAAAACTGGGCCAGATATACATGTGCGCCAGGAACAAAACAAACATTTAACTATACAAGAGTTAAGATAGAAAGATAGTTTTAAAAAGGAAAACAGTTTTATGTAATTTCAAGTACTATATTTCACAAATTTTTGTGTTCCTAACTGAACTAAATTTAACTGTCAAACTTTCATTTTACCTCAAATTACACTTTATTTACTCTATTTAGGAAGATGCGGGAGGCTCAAAAAGGAGGGGACATGGGGATATATGTATGCATATGGCTGATTCACTTTGTTGTACAACAGAAACTAACACGGTATTGTGAAGCAATTATACTCCAATAAAGATCTATAAAAAACTAAGTAAATAAAATAAGAACAACAACATAAAAAGGAAGATGGGGGAGTATCACTAGAAATCACAGAAGAAAACTAGGTAGCAACTGCATTAAGATTGAGAATTCTTGGCTAAGAGTTCTTTACTTGAAGACAATCCAGTGCTCTAAGACTCAGAATAGACAGAAGTAAATGTAGGAAGAGGGGGTTTATTACAGACCCAAGATGTTTTAATTACTCCAAATCCATAGAAAATGAGTATTAATAAATCTTTTTTTTTGCAGTGCGCAGGCCTCTCACTGTTGTGGCCTCTCCCGTTGCGGAGCACAGGCTCCGGTCGCATAGGCTCAGCGGCCATGGCTCACGGGCCCAGCCGCTCCTCGGCATGTGGGATCTTCCCAGACCGGGGCACAAACCCGTGTCCCCTGCATCGGCAGGCGGACGCTCAACCACTGCGCCACCAGGAAAGCCCTAAATAAATCTTATATAATTAAACAACTACTGTAAGAGTCACAAGAAACTGATAACACAGGTTGTCTTATGTGGAAAGAAACTGGGTAACTGGGGGAATAGTATGGAAGGGAGAATTTTCACTGTATCCCACTTGTGCCTTTTAAATTTTGAACCATGTAAATGTACTGCCTATTCAAAAGTAAATTTAACTTAAGAGCTCATTAAACATTATAAATGACCAAATGAAGAACAATTCTGAATCTTCTACGAACCACATTTTTTTTTCACATCTTTATTGGAGTATAAATGCTTTACAACGTTGTGTTAGTTTCTGCTGTATAACAAAGTGAATCAGCTATATGTATACATATATCCCCATATCCCCTCCCTCCCACCCTCCCTATCCCATCCCTCTAGGTTGTCACAAAACACGGAGCTGATCTCCCTGTGCTATGCAGCAGCTTCCCACTAGCCATCCATTTTACATTTGGTAGTGTATATATGTCAGTGCTCTCTCTCACTTCGTCCCAGCTTCTTCTCCCCACCGCCCCCCAACCCCGTGCCCTCAAGTCCATTCTCTACATCTGCGTCTTTATTCCTGCCCTGCTACTAGGTTCATCAGTACCGCTTTTTATAATTCCATATATATGCGTTAGCATATGGTATTTGTTTTTCTCTTCCTGACTTACTTCACTTGGTATGACAGACTCTGGGTCCAACCACCTCACTACAAATAACTCAATTTCATTCCATTTTATGGCCGAGTAATATTCCATTGTATATAGGTACCACATCTTCTTTATCCATTCATCTGTTGATAGACATTTGGGTTGCTTCCATGTCCTGGCTATTGTAAATAGTGCTGCAGTGAACACTGTGGTACATGATTCTTTTTGAATTATGGTTTTCTCAGGGTATACGCCCAGTAGTGGGATTGCTGGGTCATATGGTAGCTCTATTTTTAGTTTTTTAAGGAACGTCCATACTGTTCTCCATAGTGGCTGTATCAATTTACATTCCCACCAACAGTGCAGGAGGGTTCCCTTTCCTCCACACCCTCTCCAGCATTTATTGTTTGTAGATTTTTTGATGATGGCCATTCTGACTGGTGTGAGGTGATACCTCATTGTGGTACAAACCACATTTAAAGGCATTATCATATGTTCAAATTCCCTACATATGATAATTTGCTCTATAATGCATCTTAAAATGTAATGTCAGGAAAAGTCTATTTCTATATTAACTTGTATGTGTTCTTTTATCAGACATTAAAAAGCCATTACTCCTGTCATCTTTTCTTCTTTCTTTTTAGCTAATGCATGGGAGAACTAGATTTAGCAGACAACTGTTCATTCTTGGAACATCTCTTCCACAGATCTTTCTTAATTTTTAGCTGATCTGTTTCATATATTTTTTATTTATTATTTTTTAAATTTTTTTGGCCACACCACATGGCATGCAGGATCTTAGTTCCCCAACCAGGGATCAAACCCACGCCCTCTGCAGTGAAAGCGCGGAGTCTTAACCGCTGGACTGCCGGGGAAGTCCCTGTTTCATATATTTTTAATGCAAGCTCTCTCAAATCTTTTTCTTAAAGTAAAGAATATCAAAATTATAAATTAGGGCTTCCCTGGTGGCGCAGTGGTTGAGAGTCCACCTGCCGATGCAGGGGACACGGGTTCGTGCTCTGGTCCAGGAAGATTCCACATGCCGCGGAGAGGCTGGGCCCGGGAGCCATGGCTGCTGAGCCTGCGCATCCGGAGCCTGGGCTCCGCAACGGGAGAGGCCACAACAGTGAGAGGCCCACATACCGCAAAAAAAATAAAAAATAAATAAATAAATAAATTAACCTTGACAGTCTTTTTTTTCAACCACCAAAAGGCCAAGTCAATAATTACTCTACCCTGGGCTTCCCTGGTAGCGCATTGGTTGAGAGTCCGCCTGCCGATGCAGGGGACACCGGTTCGTGCCCCGGTCCGGGAAGATCCCACATGCCGCTGAGCGGCTGGGCCCGTGAGCCATGGCCGCTGAGCCTGCGCATCCGGAGCCTGTGCTCCGCAAAGGGAGAGGCCACAACAGTGAGAGGCCCGCGTACGGCAAAAACAAAACAAAACAAAACAAATAATTACTCTACCCTACTCTGGAAAAGCATCATTTCTGAACATATTTTTGCAGTGCCTCTAAAACTTTAACAATTTGATGCTAAATTCGTCTCTCAATTATACTTCAAAGCATTTAGAGAATGAAATGGCCTCACAACACCCACCCAATGAAGTATGCAGAAAACAAAGCCTTTTTACCCATGAAATTATAATGAATTATAAACTGCTATTTAAAACAGACCACTCTAAAAGGAAAATTTTTAAGAGAATACTTTTAAAAAGTTACTACAGTCTTAAAAAAATTGCTTTTACAAAAATAGCTTTTTAAAAAAATTGAGGTGAAGTACATATAACAAAATTAACCATTTTAAAGTGAATAATTAGGTGGAATTTAGTACATTTACAATGCTGTGAAACCACCACCTCTAGCTCCAAAACACTCTTGTCACCCCAAAATAAAACCTCATAACCATTAAACAGTTAGTTACTCCTCATTCCAGACCCCAGACCTCCAGCCCCTGGTAACCATCAATCTGTTTTCTGCACCTATGGATTTGCCTATTTTGCATATTTCATATAAATGGAATCATACAACATGTGATCAAAGGGTCTGGCTTCATTTACTCAGCATGTTTCTGAGGTTCATCCACAATGTAGCATGTATCAGTACTTCATTCCTTTTTATGGCTAATAACAGTCCATTTTATGCATATATTACAATTGTTTTATCTATTCATTTATTGATGGACATTTGGTTGTTTCTACCTTTGGCTATCATGAATAGTGTTGAACACTGTATACAAATATTTGAATACCTGTTTTCAATTGTTTTCCATATATATCCAGGAGTGGAATTGCAGGATCAAACATAATTCTGTTTAACTTTCAAGAACCACCAAACTATTTCCATAGCGACTGAACCGTTTTACTTTCACATCAACAGCATACAGGTATCCAATTTCTCCACATCCTAAGACTTGTTATTTTCCACTTTCTTAAAGTGGGTGTGAGGTGGTAAAATTAGTTTTAAGAATGTCCTAGGGCTTCCCTGGTGGCGCAGTGGTTGAGAGTCCGCCTGCTGATGCAGGGGACACGGGTTCGTGTCCCGGTCCGGGAAGATCCCACATGCCGCGGAGCGGCTGGGCCCATGAGCCATGGCCGCTGAGCCTGTGCGTCCGGAGCCTGTGCTCCGCAACGGGAGAGGCCACAACAGTGAGAGGCCCGCCTACCGCAAAAAAAAAAAAAAAAAAAAAGAATGTCCTAATAATTACTTAACTTCTGAAGGAAGGTAGAATGCCTGACCAGTAAGAATGGGAAATAGTAAACTCTTATTCCTCCCTTAACCCCAAGAAAAACCTCAACTAACTAGACTCTTTCTCCCAGAAAGTAAAAATTTACCGGATATCAGGAGAATGAGAAGACAAGGCACAGACTGGGAGATAACACTTGCAAAAGACATATCCAATAAAGAACTTATCCAAAATATACAAAGAACTCTTAAAACTTACAATAAGAGGTCTTCCCTGGTGGCGCAGTGGTTGAGAGTCCGCCTGCCGATGCAGGGGATGCGCGAATGCCCTGGTCGGGGAAGATCCCACATGCAGCGGAGCGGCTGGGCCCGTGAGCCGTGGCCGCTGAGCCTGCGCGTCGGGAGCCTGTGCTCCGCAACGGGAGAGGTCACAACAGTGAGAGGCCCACGTACAGCAAAAAAAAACACCAAAAACCAAAAAACCTCACAATAAGAAAATGACCAACCTAATTAAAAAACAGGTAAAAGACCTGAACAGTCACCTCACCAAAGAAGATATACAGATGGTAAATAAACATATGAAAAGATGCTCAACCTCATTTGGCATTAGGGAATTGCAAATTAAAAAAAAAAAAAAAAAAAAGGCGATACCGTTACACACCTATTAGAATGGCCAAAATCCAGAACACGAAAACACCAAAGGCTGGTAAGAATGCAGAGCAACAGGAGTTCTCATTCACTGCTGGTGGGAATGTAAATTGTACAGCTACTTTGGAAGACAGTTTGGTGGTTTCTTACAAAACTAAACATACTCTTACCAAAGGGTTCAGCAATCATGCTCCTTTGTGTTTACCCAAAGGGGTTGAAAACTTGTGTCCATACAAAAACCTATACACAAACATTTATAGCAGCTTTATTCATGATTACCAAAACTTGGAAGCAACCAGGTGTCCTTCAGCAGGTTAATGGATAAATATCCAGACAATGGAATATTATTCAGTGCTAACTATTAAGCCATGAAAAGACATGGAGGAACCTTAAATGCATACTACTAAAGGAAAGAAGCCAATCTGAAAAAGCTACATACTGTATGATTCCAACTATGACATTTTAGAAAAGGCAAAACTATGGCGACGGTAAAAAAGATCAGTGGCTACCAGGGACTACAGGAAGGGAGAGATGAATAGGCAGAGCATGGAAGATTTTTAGGGCAGTGAAACTATTCTGTATGATACTCTAATGACGGACACATGTCATTACACATTTGTCAAAATCCACAGGATGTACATACAACACCAAAAGTGAATCCTAATATAAACTATGAACTTTGGGTGATAATGACATATCAATGTGGAATCACTGATCGTAACACACGCATCACTCTGGTGGGTGATGTTGATAGTGGGGAAGGTTATAAGTGCGTGGGGGCAGAGGACATATATGAGTACTCTGTACTTTCCACTCAGTTTTGCTGTGAACCTAAAATTGCTCTAGAAAATAAAGTCTATTAAAAAAAAAAGTATTAGGGACTTCCCTGGTGGTCTAGTGGTTAAGACTCTGTGCTTCCACTGCAGGGGGCACGGGTGTGATCCCTGGCTGGGGAACCAAGACCTCACATGCTGTGCGGTGTGGCCAAAAAAAAAAAAAGTATTAAAATATTTTTTTTAAAGGTATTGAATATATTTTTAAAAGTTATTGCTGGATTCCTTTAAAGGACTAGTAAAGGCTCAATCTGAACTCACAGGATTATTAGTAACAGTTGTAACTAACATTTTTATAGCAATTTAGAATGTCCCAAGTGCTATGCATGTAAATATAATCTAACTTAATTCTCACAATGACCCTAGGAATGAGATGGTGTTAGTGGACATATTTCTATTTTACACTTGAAGAAACTGTGGTTTCAAGAGGGTACAAACCTGAAGTACACACATGACTACAGTAATCAAGACGGTGTGGTACTGGCACAAAAACAGAAATACAGATCAATGTAACAGGATAGAAAGCCCAGAGATAAACCCACAAATATATGGTCACCTTACCTTTGACAAAGGAGGCAAGAATATACAATGGAGAAAAGGAAGCCTCTTCAATAAATGGTGCTGGGAAAACTGGACAGCTACATGTAAAAGAATGAAATCAGAACACTATCTAACACCATACACAAAAATAAACTCCAGATGGATTAAAGACCTAAATGTAAGACCAGATACTATAGAACTCTTAGAGGAAAAACACTCTTTGACACAAACTACAGCAAGATCTTTTTTGACCCACCTCCTAGAGTAATGAAAATAAAAACAAAAATAAACAAATGGGACCTAATGAAACTTACAAGCTTTTGCACAGCAAAGAAAACCATAAACAGGATGAAAAGACAACCCTCAGAATGGGAGAAAATATTTGCAAATGAAGCAACTGACAAAGGATAAAACTCCAAAATATACAAACAGCTCATGGAGCTCAACATCAAAAAAACAAACAATTCAATTAAAAAATGGGCGGAAGAACTAAATAGACATTTCACCAAAGAAGATATACAGATGGTCAAGAGGCACATGAAAAGATGCTCAACATCACTAATTATTAGAGAAATGCAAATCAAAACTACAATGAGGTATCACCTCATACAGGGCAGAATGGCCATCATCAAAAAATCTACAAACAATAAGTGCTGGAGAGGGTGTGGAGAAAAGGGAACCCTTCTGCACTGTTAGTGGGAATGTAAATTGATACAGCCACTATGGGGGGTTCCTTAATAAACTAAAAATAGAACTACCATATGACCATAGTATATGCCACAACTGGGCATATACCCTGAGAAAACCATAATTCAAAAGGACACATGTGGGCTTCCCTGGTGGCACAGTGGTTGAGAGTCCGCCTGCTGATGCAGGGGACATGGGTTTGTACCCCGGTCCGGGAAGATCCCACATGCCGCGGAGCGGCTGGGCCCGTGAGCCATGGCCGCTGAGCCTGTGTGTCCGGAGCCTGTGCTCCGCAACGGGAGAGGCCACAGCAGTAAGAGGCCCGCATATGGCCAAAAAAAAAAAAAAAAAAAAGGACACGTACCCCAGTGTTCATTGCAGCACTATTCACAATAGTCAGGACATGGAAACAACTTAAATGTCCAATGACAGATGAATGGATAAAGAAGATGTGATACATATATACAATGGAATATTACTCAGCCATAAAAAGGAACGAAATTGGGTCATTTGTAGAGATGTGGATGGACCCAGAGTCTGTCATACAGAGTGAAGTAAGCCAGAAAGAGAAAAGCAAATATCGTCTATTAACTCATATATGTGGAATCTAGAAAAATGGTACAGATGAACCTATTTGTAGGGCAGGAATAGAAACGCAGACGTAGAGAACAGACATGTGGACACGGCGGGGGAAGGGGAGGGTGGGCCGAATTGGGAGATTAGGTTTGACATAAATACACTGCCATGTGTAAAATACATAGCTAGTGGGAACCTGCTGTATAGCACAGGGAGCTCAGCTCAGTGCTATGTTATGACCTAGATGGCGGCGGAGCGGGGGAGGTCCAAGAGGGAGGGGATATAGGTATACATATAGCTGATTCACTTCATTGTACAGCAGAAACTAACACAACATTGTAAAGCAATTTAACTCCAATAAAAAAAAATTAAAAAAACAAACAAAAAACATGTTCTTTCCTCCACACCCGACTCCATTTGACGGCTGTAGCACTATCCATTAGCTAACACTCGTGAGAGTCCTGGGAGTCTGCAGCTGAATAAAGGGCAAATAACACTTGTTGCAGCTTCAGTTCTACAGCAAGTGGTTTAAATTTGCAAAACATGCTCAGCATATACAGTAACAATCACAACACTCAAAGCTAGCAAGAATATCATCTTCCTCTCCACTTTTCTGGGTAACCAAAAGCCAACAGATGTTTATAACTGGTTTATGATCTGTGAGGCTGTATTATACACTAGCAGGCGTGCCAAGGTTCCTTCGGTTCCAAGCCAGCAGAGCTTGGGAGTCCTCCAGATTCACACACTCACCTCAAGAAGGATAAGGGGTTACTTAGGTTCCTTTGCAAGTTAACAAGTACTGGCTTTTAGTCACTTCCACTAGAGGAAGGTAGCTATGCAAAATATATTAGCAGAAGTGACAAGCAAGGGAAATAAAAACACAAAGGGCAGACTTAACTCCTCATTCACCTGCAGCATTGATAAATAACTGAATTTTTATCCTAGCCCATTAAAAGGAGGGAGGGAAGCAGGCTTCTCATTTAAGGGTAGGTAGCAAACTCAGCAGTTGTGGGAGATTAGGGAGTCTTGGCAGTGGGAAGTGGGCCCAAAATAGACGTATTAAACACCACTAGGTGAGAGTTCCGATCAGCACATATTTTTAGTAATTGCACATTTATAACTTTCACATGTCCAGTTCAAAATTAGTCTAGCTATCAGTCTCTTGAAATGCCAGAAAAATGATTCCTCCTCCACAGGCATCCTCACAAAGGAAAAAATCATGTAGTCAAAGCCCAGCACTGATTCTGCCGCTGCGCTGGATGGAACCTTGTAACCCATCTTGACAGTTACAACTGTCACTCCCACCATTCACCTTTACTCACCCTGCACCCCTGCCTCCAGTCAAAAGGAACTTCCTCTACCCTCCATGCTTGATTTGTGGGTGGGGGTGATGGTGTGGCAGCCTAGGGAAAGCAGGAAGAAGAGAAATGTGGCAGAGACTCCTGGTTGTCTCCCAATATCTGTTCCCAGCTTCATCCTTGGGAAGCTACACAAGGAATCCATTTGCTAACTAACCAGATTGAGTTAAGTTCTCAAACTTGACCACACTTTGTTTCAGGTCACAAATTTCTCTGCTGGTATTTTCTACTGCTGTCAAATTACAATATTACGAAGACTGTTTTTATCTACCTCTGTTGGACATCAAGAAACATGTTTAGATGATTGTAAAAAGTCAGAAAACAAGACTGGCATAGGAAATTGTAATAGCTCTTAAGTTGTCCTTATTGTCAGTCACTGCAAATATAACTAAATTTAAATGAACTAAGGTTTTGCTCTCACATAGAAGCTCATGCCTTTTGTTCTCTAGCACTGAAAAGACTCCTGCATCATTTTCAATGTTTCCAACAAGAGTTTAACCTGTTGTTTCCCTTCTGGAGAAGCTTTTTTAAAAATGCTTATATTTTTAAATATGTATTTTTACTAACAACAATTTCGAAATTGATGACAGCACCTAAATCTAAACAACAAAAAAATCAATATGTAAATCCTACCCATCCTTTGAGATACTATCAAAACAAGTGATTATCACGTCACAACCTATAATAGATCATTGAATCTATTATAGTTGAATACAGGATAGAGAAGGAACACTAGTATAAAAATGTAAGTTTACAAGGAACATAAATATATTTATGTAAATTTCTTTCAAAATTATTTCTACGAGATCTGTAGGTTGCATTCAACGGATCAAAATCTATATGTGACATGAATATGTCCCCATACTTCAAAAGCTAATAGCAAAAGAAAAAATATAATGATGAGTAATATCTCCATCTTGACTTTTTACTAGTGGGAATTAAAGGTTACTCACACCTTCAATGTTATATACTGAAAGATACTGTACTTGCAAAAAGCATCCTGAAATCTCTCATTTTTCATCAGTTAGAAATAAAATTATTCTAAAATAATGAAATAAACTAGTAGTTTAATTTAATGGTAAAAATTCCAAACTTCATGTTAGCAACTTTTATCTATTTTGTAAACCATAATGCATAGCTACATCTCACTGTGCGTTTTAATACGCATTAAGTACTAAACAATTTACCTGTTGACAAATCACTTCTCTTATGTGATTATTTTAAACTATGTGAATGAGAAAGGTAGAAATATATATTGACATTCACTGATTCATTCAAAAACTATCTCTTGGGAATGTGTATTTGTCTTGTCTAGGCACTGGGCTACACTGGTAAGCAAGACAGAGGAGACTGCTGCTGTCGTGGACTCAGTGTTAAGGGAGGGAGCCATGTAAAGGGGAAATATGGTAATATTAGACAGTGATAGGTGCTAGGAAGAAGATGAAAGAGCATGATGTGACAGTGTGTGACTTGGAGAGCTATGTTAAAGAGAGCCAGGGAAGACCTCTCTGAGAAAAACCAATAAATTGATCTAAAGTGATTCATCTTTTACTTAAAATCATTTGTTTATCACATGCCACCCCAGGATGGTGAAGAGATTTTAAAAATTTCTACAGATGATCACAGCTAGCCATGAGCTGAGCAGGGGCCAAGAGGGTCTTCTCAGGAACCGTAAGCAGCACAAGCAGCTAGCTGGTAGAGACTCCAGAGACAGGAGACTAATCCTGACTTCTCCCTAAAAGGACTAACACAAGTGCCTCTGCTAAGACATGTAATACTCATAATCTTGGAGACAAAGCCAAGATTTCCTAGAGGCAGTTTATTATAAGTCTATTACCTGAAAGATTAAAAAGAAAGGAAATTGTTGAATAAGACCCTGAAACAATATTTAGAAAGTGTTACATTTTTTTTCTGGTTTATTTTAAAGAATTGATGACTCCTCAAAGAACATGGCAAGTGTTACTCAAAGTCCAAAGAAAATGTTTCTGACTACTTGCACCTGTCCATTAGGACAGACTTTGCTTTGCTGCCTTCCTGGCCCCATTCTACAAGACATCTTCGGGATGTTCTCTGAACCCAAACATGACCATATCCTTTGCTCTGAAGAGGGTTAAGAGAGCACAGTTCCAATTCAGCTTAGTTCTTTGGCCTCAGTGTGAGAAACCATGCTGTCACGTAACCTGGAGAAAGGCACAGAATTTGAAGTTTAAGGAGTTGGTAAGATGGTGAAACTGGCTGCCTTCCTTCTTCCTGTGCTTGGTCTTCACACTGTGATACCACCAACCATCCTTCAAGTTCAGGATCCTTCAGCCATCCTAGATTCAAGTCAGAAACCTAGGAGTCACCAGAGTCAACTTCTCCCTCTCCTTGACCTCTCATATCCGACCTGTTACCAATTCTGGGATCTTCCTCTCTACATCTCTGAAATCTGTCCACTTCTCTCAGCTCCTCTGCCACTAACCTGATTCAAGGCATTTACCTGGACAGAATTACTATAGTGACTGCCTAACTCGTCTCCCAATATATGTACTCTCCCCGCTCCAGTCTACTCACTCTCTGCAGTCCAAATTATCTTTCAAAACAAAAATCAAGTTTCCCACCTACTCCTGCCCTTATTAAAACCCTTCAAATGCCTTCCATTACTTTTAAAATCACAACTATAATCAGATGAAACAAGATTGACCAAGTACTGATGAAAGCTAGATGATAAGTACGCTGAGTGTCTCTCTTCTGTATATGTTTGAAATTTTCCACAATAAAAAGTTTAAAAATAATGAACAACCAAAAAAACAAAGAAAGACCATGGCTGACAAGGATTCCATGGTCTGGCCCCACCTACCTCACTTCATGCTTGTACTCTGCACCTCTGCAGCACTGGCCTAATTTCATTCTTCAACTGCTCTAAGCTCCTTCTTACTACAGAGTGTTTGCACATGCTGTTCCCTCTATCTGGAACGCTTTCATTAACTCCTACTCAGAGATCAGGGCAGCCTCCCTGAGACACCCCTGCCCACTATGTCCATATCAAGGTCTTTTGTCAAATGGTGCTATTAATTGATGTTCCTTTTTCCTAGACAATGTCACCTCAGTTTGTGAGCAAATATTTCTGAATGTGGTTAACTGTAAACTTCATAAGAGCGGAGTCTGTATTTTTGCTTATCAGTGAATACTAAGCATTTAGCACAGGACCTGGAAGAGAGCCAGCACTTTAAAAGTGGTTGTTGAATGATTACTATCTAAGACTTCCAAGGGAATCGCTTTCAAATTTTTATAACAAAACACATTCTAAATTTATAAAAAAATATTTGTTATTTTGGTCTCAGTTTCCCTCAAGTTGCTACAGAGAAATCGTTCTTATTTATTCCCTTTGGAGAGTCTTTCCTTTGAGATATTGGAGTACTCAACATTCCTGTGATGGAAGTATCATGATTACCAACCAAAAATAACCACACAAATCCACACCCTGGTCTTGTCTCACTCTTCTTCATAGTTGCTTCTCCTCCTCCCTCACCCAAATCAACATCAAAGGACTAGAAGACACTTGCAGATAAATTCCCTAACAGACCCCAGAAACTTCCTTTCAGTTCCTGCTCCAGATGGCTGGCAAGCAGATATCCCTTAGGGATGCTTCAGCAGAGGCCCCAGGACTTCGCTCCATTCTGCTTCCCTTGTGATTACCACTAACACTCCTTCTGCAATATATTCCAGGCATCATCACAGGGCCATTTACTTTGTATCATGTGGTAAATTGACATTAAAAGGGCTTATCTTTTCATTTTATCAAAACTTCTAGGAGACAGGCATAAAACAGAAGCTAGAAACTAAATCTGATTTAAATGATTTTATTTTATCATGTTAACATTCAGTGTAACAATTCATGTAACTAGAGAGTGACATCCTGAACATTAATTCAATATTTCTTAGAACTACAGGGCCATTAAGACCCTAAGAAATAAATGGCCAGCAAGGAGACTAAATTTATCAAAACATCTTCTAGACAAAAAAGCACATGAAGCATCTGGCACAGGCTTCATGAATTAATTCAGACATCATTAATCCAAATTTATAATTGAGGAACCAAGTAAAAATTTAACTTTAGTCTATCTATGACCTGTGAAGTAAATCAACAGTAGAGTCAAAAAAAAAAATGTGAACATCCTCAAGTACTTGTTCATATGAAAATAATCCATGTTAACTACAAATCACTCTTGTCAGGTAAGGCTAAACAGGGAGGACCACCCCCCACCCCGCTGACAGGGAACACTCTAATGCTATGTAAATATGTATCTGTGAATCAAGAAAGCTCCACAATATGTTGTTCAAACTGCTAACTGGCATTATTACTGGTAGATAAATCTGAATTAAGAAGGTTCTTTAAAAAAAAAAAAAAGAGGTCCCATTATACTTTTAAATCATATTTTTGAACACAAAATTGGCTTCTAACACCAGAGCAGGAAAGTAAGCAAATTTTAGAATTCCTCTTAAGGAATTTCTTTGAGGCAACCATTCTTCATAAATTAAGTAATTACCAGGACATCCCTGGAGGTCCAGTGGTTAAGACTCCGCGCTTCCACTACAGGGGGCATGGGTTCAATCCCTGGTCGGGGGACTAAGATCCTGCATGCTGCACGGCACAGCTAAATAAATAATTACTAAAATTATAAGAATAAGACTGTCTACTCAAAAGCTGAATAAGAGTACTTAAAGACCTTCATGCATTTTTCAAAAACTTTTTTGCCAAGTTCAGTAAATAAAAAAAGTTTAACAGAAATTATCTTTTTATCTAGAAAGGAGAGTTAAGACTGCTTTATCATTTGCTAATTATAAAACCAGTGCTAGAGGAGAAACCTTCTGAAAACTAGATCATTCTCTTCCTGCAGGTAAGGCTGCATTTCAATTTTAGACAGATGGAGCCCATCTTTAAGGAAAGACTTAATAGCCTATTACAGTGTTTATTTGCTGATTGTCACTGGTGTCAGATGTTTGCCCTTGTATTTAACTAACTCCCCCTGCTATCATTAGTCCCATTCTGGTGTTTACTGGATGTTGAGTAACCTGCTTACATATACCAGACCACTTATTAAGTAATCCCTCTTCTGTGGCTCTTCCTCTGGTAGTTACTAGAAGACTTAGGTATCCTGTACTGCCAATTAATTGTATGCATGGTGGCACTGACCAAATGTTTAAGTAAGCCATTCAGTGTGTCTACACCAGCCTCAAGTATCAGAGCCCTTGAGAAGGCTGTTCATGTCTATCACTCCACAGAGCTAACTTCTTTGGTAGAGAACTTGGTGTCAAATTTATTGTATCAATACAATTTGCCTGCCATATCTTAAAATGTGTATAGACATTTTTTTTTAATCAGTCTTCTATTTCTTTGTCTGTCAGCATAATGCCTATGGGTGGAATTAGATGACAGCTTCCAGTTCTGAACTCCCAGGGAACCAGGGAAAAGCTTTGCCTGTACACATGATTCTTCTGGTAAAGTTTGAGCTTTTTTTTTTTTTATTGGAGTATAGTTGCTTTACAATATTGTGTTAGTTTACACTGTACAGCAAAGTGAATCAGCTATACGTATACATATATCCCCTCTTGTTTTTTTAAATTATTTTATTTTATTTATTTTTGGCTGCGTTGGGTCTTTGTTGCTGCATGCGGGCTTTCTCTAGTTGCGGTGAGCAGGGGCTACTCTTTGTTACAGTACACGGGCTTCTCATTGCAGTGGCTTCTCTTGTTGCAGAGCACAGGCTCTAGGCACGTGGGCTTCAGTAGTTGTGGCTCACGGGCTCTAGCACACAGGGTCAGTAGTTGTGGCGCATGGGCTTAGTTGCTCCGCGGCATGTGGGATCTTCCTGGACCAGGGCTCGAACCCATGACCCCTGCATTGGCAGGTGGATTCTTAACCACTGCACCACCAGAGAAGTCCCTATATCCCCTCTTTTTTGGATTTCCCTCTCATTTAGTTCACTACAGAGCACTGAGTAGACTTCCCTGTGGTATACAGTAGTTCTCATTAGTTATCTATTTTATACCTAGTACGTCTACGTCTAGGTCTGTGTCTCTATTTCTGCTTTGTAAATAAGATCGTCTACACCAATTTTTTCAGATTCCACATATATGCGTTAATATACAATATTTGTTTTTCTCTTTCTGTGAAGTCTGAGCTTTAACCCCAGCCAGCTTCAGAATTACTCAGTCCAAAATATAGTGCCAATTCTGCAGAAAGGGCTGTGATCTTCCTGAGCACAACCAAGACAATTATCATTATCAAGAAGCTCCTAGATCATCAATCCAGAATGCAAAAGAAACAGGTTAATAAGGACACTAGAACTCAACCTACAACAATGTAACAGCTGGGGCAGGCAGGGAAACAACTGCAACAGTAAGCTGATCAGCCTGATCACTTCAGCAGGGATAGCCAGCTCTTTCCTAGCATGGTCACTGTGCTACCTTTAAGAGGTGACACCAACCAAGACGAGATCCATAAATCCTGGTCTCAGCCAGACAGTAAAATTCTCTCCAAATAAGAAAAAAGGGGGCTTCCCTGGTGGCGCAGTGGTTGAGAGTCCGCCTGCCGATACAGGGGACACGGGTTCGTGCCCCGGTCCGGGAAGATCCCACATGCCGCGGAGCGGCTCGGCCCGTGAGCCATGGCCGCTGAGCCTGCGCATCCGGAGCCTGTGCTTGCAACGGGAGAGGCCACAGCAGTGAGAGGTCCGCGTACCGCAAAAAAAAAAAAAAAAAAGAAAAAAGGGGTAATCATCTATGTATTGTCTTTTCAAACTTACATATGAAATAACACCAGTCTACAACATCATTTTTAAACACAAAAAAACCGTGATAATATATGACATGCTAAGGATCAAGAGCAAAGAAAGAACTGCAAAAGCATGGAAGAGGCAGCACTGGTTTTTGTTTATTTTGCTGCTTCTCCTAAAGTTAACTGTTTAAAGGCTTTGACTTTGATTATACACTTTAATAATGAACCTAAATTTGGATTTCATTCAAAAGAGTAAATATTAAGCAACATACTTTCAAATGCATAAAAAAATCATTGATTAGGCGAAGTCCTTAAACAGTTCTAGGAATGGATGACTTGACAAAAATGTGAGTTATGAATCTGTTTGCATTTCTTCCTTCATTAGGAATCATTTGGGGGAGTTCCCGGTGGTCTAGTGGTTAGTATTCGGCGCTTTCACTGCCGTGTCCTGGGTTCGATCCCTGGTCAGGAACTGAGATCCCACAAACTGCGGGGCATGGCCAAAAAAAAAAAAAAGAAATCATTTGGCCACTCGTTTTACAGATCTGCGTTTTATATCAAAGTTAATAAACACATTTATGGACTTCCCTGGTGGTCCAGTGATTAAGACTCAGCGCACCGGGAGCCCGGGTTCCATCCCTGGTCAGGGAACTAGACCCCGCATCCTGCAACTAAAGATCCCGCGTGCCACCAACGAAGATCTTGCACACAGCAACGAAGATCCTGCAAGCAGCAACTAAGACCCAGCGCAGCCAAATAAATATTTAAATATTTTTTAAAAAGTTAATAAACATATTTTATATAACTGATGGTTGTTTTCATTAGTGTTATTAGCATATAAAACAGACCTGATTAATCAACTGTTTTTACCCTTTTGATTTCCTATTAATAAATTTTTCTAACGTTTTTATACATTACCTATAAAAAAACCTGTAAGTTATAATATGACCATTAAAACAAGGATAATTCTAGGGTAAAACCTGACTGTGAAAGCTAATCATTGGAGCACATATAAAACATTGCACCCTAATCAGACAGTACACTTAAAAATATTCCTTGACATGGAGGATAAGATGTTATAAATTTAAATAAACTTAAAGAAATTTAAGGGCTTCCCATGTAGCACAGTGGATAAGAATCCGCCTGCCAATGCAGGGGACATGGGTTCAAGCCCTGGTCCGGAAAGATCCCACATGCTGCGGAGCAACTAAGCCCCGTGCACCACAACTACTGAGCCTGCACTCTAGAGCCTGAGAGCCACAACTATTGAGCCTGCAATCTAGAGCCCGCGAGCCACAACTACTGAAGCCTGTGCGCCTAGAGCCTGTGCTCCGCAACAAGAGAAGCCACTGCAATGAGAAGCCTGCGCACCACGATGAAGACCCAACGCAGCCAAAAATAAAATAAATTAAAAAAAAATAAATTTAAGTATACCTCATTTAGTGAGAACCTTGAACCAAAATGGGAAGTTCTGTAATGGTTAATCCTAGAATTCACTTGAGATAACCAGATGTGAAACTCACAAGTAGGCTAATTTGTTGCTATATTACATTACCCCAGACTGTCCTTTTGCAGCTTCTTTGCCATTTTCACAGCTGTATTTGACATTGTGTATTACCCTTAATTGCCCCACCCTCAATCTCTTGGTTTTTGTTTTGCTGAGAATATAGAACACCCACATGTTTCCATCTCTACATTCACCTACCCACCTACATCCACGCCCACATACCCTGCCTCTCCTTCTGGTACTACAGAGGCACTATCTGTGCTCCAGGTGAAAATCAAACCCTCCACCTGTGCATTAGATCTTCTCTCTGCCCTACTTAAGGACATTGCTCCAACAATTCTCCCCCCCTCTTCTGCACCATAACATTTTACCTTTCTCCCAGATCAAATCATTTCCATCATCATAAAACATGCTTTAATTTCTCCCTTAAGAAAAAACAAAACCCTCTCGACTCTACATCCCCCGTCTATCTACTGCTCCTCTTTATAGCAAAGTTATTCAATAAAATTGTCTACAATAACCGATGTATATTCTCCTTTACCCATTCTCTCCTGAACCCACCACAAACAGAATTTCATTCCCTTATCAAGGTCACCAATTAATGACCTCCAATGGTCAACTCTCAATCTTCATCCCACTTCACGCATCAGTAGCCTTGTCATGGTGACATTCACTCTGCGTTGAATCAATCTTTCCTTGGCTTCCAAGACACATACTCTTCTGGTTTTGTTGCCCCCTTGCGTGCTACTCTTTCTTTAACTCCTTGCCTCTAAATCATGCAGTGCTGAGGGACTTGGTCCTCAAGTTGTCTTCTCTTCTATACCTACACTCTCTTTGTGATCTTGTCCAGGCTTGTGACTTAAAATACCACTGACAGGCTGACAACTTCCAAATTTATATCTCTAACCCATACTTCTCCCCTGAACACCAATTTCTATGTACAGCTATTTCTCCCCATCCCAAACCTGCTCCTTCAGTAGTCTTCTCCATCCCAGGAAATGGCAGCTCCACCCTTCCAGTTACTTTGGTCAAAAACCTTAGGGCCATCCTTGACCCAACTCCCATTTCACACTCAACCAATTAACAAAATCTCACCTTCAAATATAATCCAATTGTGACCTCATACCACCTCCTCTGCCAGCATCCTGATCTAAGCAATCCTTAGCTCTTACTTTGATTAAAGTAGCAGCTCCCTAACTGGTCTCTCTGCTCCCATCATTGCCCCTTTGCTGACATAGGCTATTCTCAACACAGAAAGAAGGGAAACCCCTTTTAAACTCAGATCATGGGCTTCCCTGGTGGCGCAGTGGTTGAGAGTCCGCCTGCCGATGCAGGGGACACGGGTTCGTGCCCCGGTCCGGGAAGATCCCACATGCCGCGGAGCGGCTGGGCCCGTGAGCCATGGCCGCTGAGCCTGCGTGTCCGAAGCCTGTGCTCCGCGACGGGAGAGGCCACAACAGTGAGAGGCCCGTGTACCACAAAAAAAAAAAAAAAAAAAAAAAAACTCAGATCATATCCTTCTTCTGCTCAAAACCCTCTAATGACTCCCCATCTCACTCCAGATCCACATCCTCATATTTCACTGCCAAAGTCCTTACAAAGACTTTGATTAAATGAGATTATATCTTGTAAAGCTCCTAACACAGTACCAGGCAAAAAAGCACTTGACTAATAACAATGCCCTTCCTCCCATCAGAGTTTCACATCCGGCTGCAGTTACAGTCACTTAGTGCAGCAGTTCTCAAAGACTCCTGAAGGGCCACAGGCCTCTGAGGGGCCGGTACTATTTTCATATTAATACTAAGATGTTATCTGCCTTTTCCACTCTTATTCTCTCAGGTGTATACAGTGGAGTTTTCCAGAGGCTACATGCCATCACTCTGACAACTAATGGAATGTGTGCTTGTATAGTCTTGTGTTATCTGGAATTTTCTAAGATAACAGGTTTAGGGTACAAATACGTTTTTCAGAGATTAACTCAGTTTCATCTCAGTTCTGCACTCTTACCAGCTATCATCACTTACACATGCTATTCCTATAAACTGAATATTGTCTAATATACATATCGATAACTTCAATTCTGAAGCTTTGCTTATGCCTACACAAAAACACAAGCAGTACATTTTGTTTTATTTTGCAATGTTTTTAAATTTTTTAAACTTTTCTAAATTTTAAAATTTTATCTAAAACTGCTATTTTAACATTTTATGCCTGTAACAACATTTTATTCCCAAATGAAAGAAAATGTGTCTATAATAACTTTTTTAGATTTAAAAATGAATTGTTTCCTTAAAAAAGGAAGGTTAGAAGACATGATTTCTCAAACCACAGCTGTACCATCCACGTCAAAAGATGATGAAAAAGATGAAACTGACCATAGCAGGGAGTTGTCTGATTCATGAAAGAGGAGTCTATGCCAAGAAAACTGGATGAAACTGAAATAAGAAACAAAAATATGATGGCTTGATGATGTTAATTATTTACCTTATTGTGTCTTATGCAATGACATTTTCTAATATTATTACTGAGGTACCATTCTGAGGCTAATCATTTCAAAGTTTTTTTTGTTTTGTTTGTTTGTTTTACTGCTATTTATTTATTTTAGATTTTTTGATGTGGACCACTTTAAAAGTCTTTATTGAATTTGTTACAATATTGCTACTGTTTTATGTTTTCTGGTTTTTTGGCCCCAAGGCATGTGGGGCCTTAGCTGTCTGACCAGGGATTGAACCTGCACCCCCTACACTGGAAGGCAGAGTCTTAACCACTGGACTGCCAGGGAAGTCCCTCAAAGTTTTTTAAAAAATAATATTTTATACACAGTGATCAAGCAGGATTTATTCCAAGGATGCAAGGATAGTTCAACGTCTGCATATCGATGAATGCGATACATCACATTAACAAAATGAAGGATAAAAATTTATATAATCATCTCAATAGATGCAGAAAAAGCTTCTGACAAAATTCAACATCATTTATGATAAAAACGCTCAATGAGGGGCTTCCCTGGTGGCGCAGTGGTTGAGAGTCCACCTGCTGAGGCAGGGGACACAGGTTCGTGCCCCGGTCCGGGAAGATTCCACGTGCCGTGGAGCAGCTGGGCCCGTGAGCCATGGCTGCTGAGCCTGTGCATCCGGAGCCTGTGCTCTGCAACGTGAGAGGCCACAACAGTGAGAGGCCCGCATACCGCAAAAAAAAAAAAAAAAAAAAAAGCTCAACTTAGTGGGTATAGAGGAAACATACCTCAACATAATAAAGGACACATATGACAAACTCACAGATAACATCATACTGAAGGCCAAAAAACTGAAAGCTTTTATTTTAAGATCAGAAACAAGACAAGGATGCCTACTCTCACCACTTATTTTCAACATAGTACTGGGAATCCTAGCCAGAGCAATTAGGCAAGAAAAAGAAATAAAAAGCATCCAAGTCGGAAAGGAAGAAGAAAAACTGTCACTATTTGCAGATGACATGACCTTACAGAACACTCTATCCACCAAAGTTAAACAAATTCAGTAAAGTTGTAGGGTCCAAAATCAATAGATAAAAATCAGTTGCATTTCTATACACTAACAATGAACTATCAGAAAGAGAAATTAAGAAAAAAATCCCATTTATGATTGCATCAAAAAGAATAAAATACCTAGGAATAATTTAACTAAGGAGATAAAAACTACAAGAAACTGAAGAAGGGCTTCTCTGGTGGCACAGTGGTTAAGAATCCGCCTGCTGATGCAGGGAATATGGGTTCAAGCCCTAGTCCAGGAAGATCCCACATGCCACGGAGCAACTAAGCCCGTGCACAACTACTGAACCTGCGCTCTAGAGCCTGTGAGCCACAACTACTGAGTCTGTGTGCCACAACTACTGAAGCCCACACACCTAGAACCCGTGCTCTGCAACAAGAGAAGCCACTGCAATGAGAAGGCTGTACACCACAATAAAGACTAGCCCCCATTCACCACAACTAGAGAAAGCCTGAGTGCAGCAATGAAGAACCAATGCAGCCAAAAAAAAAAAAAGAAAGAAACTGAAGAAGACCCAAATAAATGGACAGTTATTCCATGCTCAAGGATTAGAAGAATATTGTTAAAATGTCCATATTACCCAAAGCAATCTACAGATTCAATGCAATGCCTATTAAAATTCCAATGGCACTTTTCACAGCAATAGAAAACAACAATCCTAAAATGTGTATGAAACCACAGAAGACTCCAAATAGCCAAAGCAATCTTGAGAAAGAAGAACAAAGCTGGAGGCATCATGCTTCCAATTTCAAACTATATTACAAAGCTATAGTAATCAAAAGAATATGGTACTGGCATCAAAACAGACACAGATCAACAGGAAAGAATACAAAGTACAGAAATAAACCCCTGCATTTATGGCCAATTAATGACAAAGGAGCCAAGAATATACAATGGGGTAAGGATAGTCTCTTCAATAAATGGTGTTGAGAAAACTGGAGAGCCACATGCAAAAGAATAAAACTGGGCTACCATCTTACCCCATACACAAAAATCAACTCAAAATGGATTAAAGATTTGAACATAAGATCTGAAACCATAAAACTCCTAGAAGAAAACATAGGGGGTAGCTCCTTCGCATCAATCTTAGTGATGATTTTTTAGATTAGATACCAAAAATAAAGGCAACAAATGCAAAAATAAACAAATGGGACTATATCAAACTAAAAAGCTTCTGCACAGCAAAAGAAATCATCAACAAAATGAAAATGTGATCTATTCAATGGGAGAAAATACTTGTAAATCATGTATCTGGGGACTTCCCTGGTGGTCCAATGGTTAAGACTCCACGCTCCCAATGCAGCGGGCCCAGGTTCAATCCCTGGTCAGGGAACTAGGTCCCGCATGCAACAACTAAGACCCAGTGCAGCCAAATAAATATTTTTAAAAAATCATATATCTGATAAGGGGTAATATCCAAAATATATAAAGAAGTCATACAACTCAACAGCAATAAAAGATCTGATTTTAAAAACAGGAAGAGGAACTAAATAAACATTTTTTTCAAGGTGACATCCAAATGGCCAACAGGTACGTGAAAAGGTGCTAATCATCAAGAAAACATCACTAATCACTAATTATCAGGGAAATGCAAGTCAAAACCACAATGAGATATCAGTTCAGACCTGTCAGAATGGCTGTCACTAAAAAGACAAGAGATAACAAGTACTGGATATGGAGAAAAGGGAACTTTGTGCACTGCTGGTGGGAATGTAAATTGGTTTAACCACTATGGAAAACGGTATGGAGGTTCCTCGAAAAATTAAAGATAGAACTACCATATGATCCAACAATCCCATTTCTGGGTATATATCCCACGCAAACAAAATCACTATCTTGAGAGATACCTGCACACCCGTGTTCAATGCAGCATTATTTACAATGGCCAAGACATAGAAACAAACTAAGAGTCCATGAATGGATGAACGAGAAAAAAAAATGTGATACACACCCCCACACACAATGGAATATTATTCAGCCATTAAAAGGAAACCCTGCTCTTTGTAACACTGATGGAACCTCAGGGAATTATGCTTTGTGAAATAAGACAGAGAGAGACAAATACTGTATGATCTCGATTATAGGTGAAATCTAAAAAAACTGAACTCATAAAAACAGAGAACAGATTGGTGGCTGACAAAGGTGGGGGTGGGGTGGTGTGCCCATGGTCAAAAGGTACAAACTTTCGGATTTTGGGGTTTTTTTTTGCCACGCTGCATGGCTTGTGGGATCTCGGTTCACCGACCAGGGATTGAACCCAGACCACAGCAGTGAAAGCTACCAGGGAACTACGTGGCTAACCACTAGGCAACCAGGGAACTCCCCAAACTTTCAGTTTTAAGAGAAATATCAATAAGTTCTAGGGATGTAATGTACAGGATGGTGACTACAGTTAACAATATTGTATTATATATTTGAAAGTTTCTAAGAGAGTAAATCTTAAAAGTTCTCATCACAAGAAAAAACGTGTTACAGTGCAGAAACCAGAAAGACCTCACCTTAACCAAGCAATCAAGGTTAATATCACCAGTAATAAGACACACTGACATCATGTACCCTTTTTTTTTATGGTGGTTTTGTCTTTTATTGATTTATTTTTATTTATTTATTTATTTTTGGCTGTGTTGGGTCTTCATTGCTGCGCACAGACTTTCTCTAGTTGCAGCGAGCGGGGGCTACTCTTCGCTGCGGTGCACGGGCTTTTCCTTGCAGTGGCCTCTCTTGTTGCAGAGCATGGGCTCTAGGCGCGCGGGCTTCAGTAGTTGTGGCCTGTGGGCTCAGTAGTTGTGGCACACTGGCTTAGTTGCTCTGCAGCATGTGGAATCTTCCCAGACCAGGGATCGAACCCATGTCCCCCGCATTGGCAGGTGGATTCTTAACCACTGTGCCATCAGGGAAGTCCCCATCATGTACCCTTTGATATGATGCAATGACAAGGGCACATCACTTCTGTGATATTATTGCCAAAAATGCATGACCTCAATCTAATCATGAGAAACCACCATTAGACACAAGTTAAGGAACATTCTGCAAAATAACTCACTACATACTCTGTGTGAGACTCAATTTTCTTCAGATACTTATATTGAAAGATTCTGAATGCAGTAATGAAAACCCAGCTATCTTCAATTAATTCAGACATTAAAGAGATTTGTGAAACCTGTCAAATACCACCACTCTTTTCACTAATCTCACATTTGCTTCTTATTAATGAGCACTAGGGGAAGAGGGTGGTAAACGGAGGGTGGTAATTCTTTAAGATGGTTGGTTGCCATATTCCAAAAAAATGTGTACTTCATGAGACTGGAGAAAGATAAGCCAATAATTATTACAGTTGCCAAATATTATCTTCTTTTGTGATTTAACAATGTCATTTACAACAAGAGTGGAACATTTAAGTAAATTTTTCATCCACTCAATGGGTACATAAACATTAAAATGTGTATGCAGAGTTCAGATTATAAAAAATGTTTATTATACAGGAAAAAACAGATTATAAAATTGTATTTAAATAAATCACAAAGTTATAAAAACTAAAAAACCATAATGATTAAAGAAAAGAATTTCCTCCTTATGTTTTAGAAGAAATTATTTGGAGGTTGAATGGTATTTATCCGCACAACAACTGTGGGCCTACTATGTGAAGAGCACCATGGAGAATAAACTATGAGAGACACATTAGAACTCTGGTAATTTATAATTTAGTGGGCTCAAAAGAGGGGGTGTTTTTCCCACATTTGCTACAGTGAGTGTGAAATATCTTTACAATGGAAGAAAACTAATAAAACTGCCTTCAAAAATATTTCGCTTTGGTCTTCAAAATATGCCCAAAAAATCCATGTTTCTGATAAATTCAACTTCTTCCCACAATACACACATGCTACCTCCGGATGCATGATCAGCTGCAGCTAAGGGTGACAATGAGCAACAGATGCTGCTGAAGTTGGTACAGATTATGCTCCTATAATTGTATCACAGCCTCTCATTCCACCTGCTTTGTTGTGTTTTGTTTTGAATGCTAGTGTGGGGAGTCAGTTTTAGAAACATATCTTTATTCAAATTTCTCCATTCCACTCATTTAACTCCTTTTGTGGATCTGTCAAAAGAAATTTATATTCTTTCTACCTCTGTACATTATTTTACCAGAAATATCACAGTAGATGGGTATGAACACCCTTCTGGTTTCCGGTCCCTTATCTCCCTGAAGTGACTAGAAAGACCAGGTCTTAGTTTACTTCTACAAATTTAAAGATTCTATAAACTTAGGTCCTACCTCCATCCATATAAAGCCCTTTCAAAGTAAACCCACACAGCTCCATTTATGCATTAAGTCCTTTCTTTCCCAGTTCCTATATTTTTGGATCACAGTCCACACCGAAGTCTATCTTTGTGCAGCTGTGTTAGGCTGTCATGATCAGGATCTGACTTTTTTTATGCCTGCACAATTTGCATTAATGTAATGACAACAAAATTCTACTCACCCTTCAATACCCAGATTTACTTCTTTGCCGCTGTTTCCAACTTCCCAATTCAGCACTAGTCACTCCTCTGTAGCCTAAAGCCTTCGGGAAAGGGTTTTCTTACAATACTTACAACTATCTGTTGACCATTGTGATTCAGGCCTTAGTAACAATGGCTAACAATTCCTGAGTGCTCAAGATGGACCGGGAGGCACTTTATCTATCTTTCTTCACTCAGGTTTCATAGCAACTATAGGAATTAGGCACGACTTATTCCCATTTCACAGATGAAAAAACTGACTCTAAGCCTCCCACTCTTCTGATCTTACACGATACTCCCAAATCAGTCCCAGACCTTGGAACATCTCCACTGTTCCCCTTCCCCTCTCCAGCTCCTATGTGAAAAGGGATAAGGAAACATACAAAAGTTAAACACCATCAACTCTATCCTCTTTTGAGCCCAATAGATTATAAGTTACCAGAGTTCTACAAGTGTCTCTCCTGCTCATAGTTTACCCTCCATGGTGCTCTATACACAGTAGGCCCACAACTGTTTCTAAGGATACATACCATTCAACCCCCAACCTTAGAAACTATCATTTCAATCCCAACCAAACCACTGCAACTCTGCCAGACTTCTTGCCTCTCAAATTCCTATCACCAGACCACTTCCAGTAAATATACTTCACTTCTCTTTCTCAGAAGGATGGGGTCATATGGAAGGAGTTTTCTCAAATTCGCATCAGTATAATTCAGGCTCTAGGTTTGTTTCCTTTTTTCTTTTCTTTTTCTTTTCCTTTATTTGGCCGCACTGGGTCTTTTTAGTTGAGGCACATGGGATCTTTGTTGCTGAGTGGAGGATCTTTAGCTGCGGCATGCGGGATCTTTACTTGCAGCATGCAAACTCTTAATTGCAGCACGCGGGATCTAGTTCCCTGACCAGGGATCAAGCCCAGGCCCCCTGCATTGGGAGTCCAGAGTCTTAGCCACTGGACCAGCAGGGAGGTCCCTAGGTTTTTTTCTTTTATCCACCCTCCAGTCTCAGTAGAAAGTGCATTTCTTTCCTAAAACCTGTCCTAATCAACCCAAATCTATGAGTCCATCTTACCATTTTACTGGAACAGCTTTCGAGAGCCATCGTTCATTCCATTACTCCATCTCACGTTCACACTATTTGACTGCTCTAGGTCTGACACTATCGCCCACCATTCCCTTCTGAAATGTTCTCCTCCCTCTCTGGCTGCTATGGGGCCCCAGGCTCAGGCCCTGCCCTCAGCTTTTCTCCTTGTGCATTTTCTCTTATGCTGACTCTCCATTCTCCCCATCTAAGTCCCTGACACTCAACTCTCTACCCATAGTCTTGACTTCTCACTCCTCTAATCCCACAACATCAGTTCACTGCATTACTTCCAATTTGACATGACAAAAACCAAAGTCTCATCTTCTCTCCAAAACCAACCTCTCTTCTAAATTTCCATTTTTCCTGTCACCCAGGATCAAAATTTTAAAGTCCTCTTTAACCAAAACCCCCTTCAGGGATTTCCCTGGTGGCCCAGTGGTTGAGAATCTGCCTTCCAATGCAGGGCACACAGGTTCGATCCCTGATCGGGGAACTAGGATCCCACATGCCACGGGGCAACTAAGCCCACTTGCCTCAACTACTAAGACCGTGCGCCACAACCAGAGAGCCTGTACGCTCTGGAGCCCGCACACCACAGCGAAGGATCCCGCATGCCGCAGCTAGGACCTGACACAGCCAATAATAAATAAATATTAAAAACAAAAACAAACCCCCCTTCATCTTTAACATACCATCCTTCACTAAATCTGTCCATTCCTTTGATTGCAACTCCTCCTACTTCAGTCCTTCACTTCATTCCCCTGCTGCTATGGCTCTCAATTCTAGCACAGAGTAGCATTCTCCCAACAGTTCCTTGTGGTGAAAAGCCCAGCGTTTATCCTACATTCCAATCTCAAGCCTTTCCACAACAACCCTTTGAAGGACAATTATGGTTCCCCACTGTGGGATCAAACCAAAGTCCTCATCCTCTGAAATCAAGGTTCTACACCATAAACCTCCCCCTTCACCCTGCCACACCACTAGCCCCACCCCAGGCTCAGGAGCTCAGTCTCGAGCATGCAACAAGCTCATTCCCAACCCCAATCATAGTGAGCCCCCTTCTCCTAACATATCCTTTCCCCTCCTTCCTATCTATCTAAATTCCATCCATTTCTTAAAGCCCAAGATTGACTCTTTCAGTATTTTGCCTCCAACCTGATGTACCTCCAAAACACAGCTCTTTTTTTTTTTTTGGAGGTACCTCGCAGCTTGTGGGATCTTAGTTCCCCAACCAGGGATTGAACCTGGGCCCCAGCAGTGAAAGCGCCAAGTCCTAACCACTGGACCACCAGGGAATTTCCTACATATTTTTCTATTTGCTCCAAGTACTGTTAAGTCTTGCCTTTTCAATTTTTCTATCTGACCCCACACAAGACCCACAGTAGCCACATGTTCAACTGTACTGAAATGGCTAAAGGAAATTTAATTCATCAGTTTGGAAAATTATCTTCCTGGAGACTAGGGAACATGTCCACAGTTTTAAAAATCATCACTGCACCTAGAATAGTGCTTTGTATAAAGTAAGGACTCAATAAATTCTTGTTAACCAATATAGAACTTGGTTACGATGTGCATTTTAAGAAGCATCCTACAGGGCTTCCCTGGTGGCGCAGTGGTTAAGAATCCTCCTGCCAATGCAGGGGACACAGGTTTGAGCCCTGGTCTGGGAAGATCCCACATGCTGCAAAGCAACTGGACCCGTGTGCCACAACTACTGAGCCTGCACTCTAGAGTCCACGACCCACAACTACTGAAGCCCACGCGCCCTAGAGCCCGTGCTCCACAAGAGAAGCCATGGCAATGAGAAGCCCGCATACCACAACAAAGAATAGCCCCAGCTCACTGCAGCTAGAGAAAGCCCGTGCGCAGCAATGAAGACCCAACGCAGCTGCAAATAAATAAATTTATTAAAAAATAAAAAAGAAGCATCCTACAGTTTTCATAAGCTTGCATTTTTAAAATTCATTTTTTATCTGAACCTTGACACCCATAAGTTTTAAAATATTAAAAATTCACACATTCTCATGGGGCTTCCCTGGTGGCGCAGTGGTTGAGAGTCTGCCTGCCGATGCAGAGGACACGGGTTTGTGCCCCGGTCCGGGAAGATCCCACATGCCGCGGAGCGGCTGGGCCCGTGAGCCATGGCCACTGAGTCTGCGCGTCTGGAGCCTGTGCTCTGCAGCGGGAGAGGCCACAACAGTGAGAGGCCTGCGTACCGCAAAAAAAAAAAAAAAAATCACACATTCCCAAATATTCTATAGGTCAACTCTAAAAAGAGAAACCATAAGCATCAAGGGTAGGAGGGTATGATGCTGGTAAGCGTTTCATAAAAATATCAGTTCAGGTCAGTGTTAGTTACATTTGCTCTAATTTGACTGGATTATTTTTTGGCCATTTAAATTTTACAAACTTTAGCATGAAAAAATTTTTACCACAAAAAAGGGAGGGGGGATGTTAAAGTCTGCTCCATAAATAAAACGGAAAAGCTCTCCCAGAAAAATAAATAAATGAAAATTCTGACTCAAGACACAGACATCTGTCTGGTACACTGGATTAGTAAGGAGGTTACCTTAAAAAACGACCCAGGGGGTATATTAGACAGGGTTCTTGGGTTGCTAGAACAGAAACCAAGTCTGGCTGTCTGTAGCCAAAAGGAATGTAGTGGAAGAAACATCAAAGGCTCAGAAAACTGGAGTGGCAGGGACTATAGGGCCAGGTTTGGAAGATGGGCCCATACCACGGGCACTCCAGGGCTGGCAGCAAGAGGCACAGCCTGGGTCTACAACACAGACATCTGGTCAGCATACAGCCATTGCCCTCCACTCGCCCTCCAGTAGCCTCCTCAGAACCCAGCCTCCAAGCACTGAGCAGCCAACTAGTGGAGCCTGAATCCTATACCCACACAGGCCCATCAGAGAAGGGAGCTAGCACACCGGCCCATTTGGTTTCTGGGGTGGTAAGTGGGCTCTTCTTCCTCTCCAAGAGGGGCTTTCTCCAAAAAGCAGAGAATGCTCTGAGGAAGGAAGAGTGGGCCAGAGACCCTAGAAATAATAAACACTTACCCCTCTCTCCAGAGACGCACCCACTTCCAAAGTTATTCACAGAACGACTCCAGAAACATTATTCTACGCTCTCTGATTTTCTGCCAGACAAATCAATCATTCAGTACACTCCAAATCCCTGCACCATAGCCCCAAACTCTTCTCCAGAGGCTCTCCAGTGTATGCCATTGCCTCAACTGCCCTTGGCCTCTTCTGCTCAGTCTGACCGCAGCATACTCTCCCCCAAGTCTCCTGATCAAGTTCTCTGCCAAGTCCTTCCAAGCCACACACCTTCTCAAACCCAAGAAGAATTCATCTCCCTTCTTCTTTCTCCCACAGCACTGTATTTCTACTTAAAAAAAAAAAAAAGTTTAATTATAAAAGCAAAGCAATCCACAGGAATTATTTTAAATAAATATAAGTTGTCACATTGGTTTTCTTTCATGCATTTAAAATTATTTCTTAGACATGCAACAAAGTACTAATTTTTAATGGTACATCGTATTAACATCATGAAATAAAAATAAGTTAAATTTTGAAAGATTTTCCTGGTTCCAGCAGCGGCTCCAAAGTTCAAAACTGGTAGGGTTCTCTGCTGAGCTTTTTGTTTTCAAGTCCGTGGGGATGAGGAGGAAAAGTATCTTTCCCCCCACCCCAGATATTGGTTGGGTTGGTCCCTCTTAACTTCTCTCTCTCCCAGCACAGACTGGGGGCAGAGCAGGGAGGCAGGCAGAGGATAAGAGCTTTCTTTATCCAGAGAAAGGCTTCTCTTTCCCTTTTTTCTGCCTTATCAATGGTAGCTGCTCCATAAACGATGATCTAAGTGAAGAAGGAAAGATGGTGGACCACTTGCAGTGCCATGCTCCTATGAACAGGGCTCACCATCACCAAGTACTCTGTCTGCCCTGTCTGGTACCTTTTCTAACACTAAAATTGCCACAAAAGATGAAACCAGAGGATCACTGAACTTACTGTAAGATCTTCTACTCCAAATACCGCACTATATTGCAATTGCTGGCTTATCTATCTCCACTGTCAGATTGTAAACAATGTGAAGGTCGGGGCCTTGTTCACTGAACACAGAACAGTGCCTACAGCTCAAGAAGCACTAGCTAAATTAACAAACAAATACAAACAACTGAGGTTCAGAAACTCCCCAAACCATTTTCTTATCACAATTTACTACAACCCCAAGTTAGAAGTAGAAATTGCCTTTTTCTTGGTTTTATATTTACATAGCTAACACTGAATATTAACTTGTGCCAGCCCCTGGACTAAGTGTTCTATATAATAAATAATTTCACTTCATTTTCCCACACTACAATGAAATAGGAAGGTACTATTATTACACGGGAGGAAATGACATGTAGAGATGTAAAGTAATTGGCTCAAGATCACAGACTAGTGAGTGTAAGAGCCAGGGCTCCCTCCCTGACTGACTCCAGGGCCCAAGCTCTTCACCACCACAGACACCAAAACTCAAAATGCCACCATATGGGGCCTGGGCAGGGTATAAGTGTCTGAAGTCCATCAGATTATTCTGACAGAGACACATCATGTTTCCAAAGTAAAGAGGTAAGAAGAATATTTTCATCTCCACAAAGAAATCAGCACTCTCCCATTTTTCTTGAAACATGTAGCCTTTTTTATCTTCCATCTTCCCACTTTTGAGAGAAATTTACAAGGGTACGAGAAATATTTGACCTTCCTCTGAACTCTACCTTCAGAAGGCAAGAACATCTCAGCCACCACAATAAATGGCAGCTGACCCTGGGCCCTGGTATCACAGAGACCACAGGGAATGGGATAAGGGCTGTTGGCCAACTGAAGGGGGCGGAGAGTCCAAAGAGCAGCCACCACTCAGCTCTGGCCATAGTCCTCACATAGGAATGCTAGCCCAGTGCTGCTGGATCTTCTGATTTTTCAAGAAAACCCTAAAGACCAGATTTCTTATTTGAAATTTTTCAATATTAGTATGTTGGCTACTAATTTTTTAAAATTCTTGGGCTTCCCTGGTGGCGCAGTGGTTGAGAGTATGCCTGCCGATGCAGGGGACACGGGTTCGTGCCCCGGTCCAGGAGGATCCCACATGCCGCGGAGCGGCTGGGCCCGTGAGCCATGGCCCCCGAGGCTGCGCATCCGGAGCCTGTGCTCCGCAACGGGAGAGGCCACAACAGTGAGAGGCCCGTGTACTGCCAAAAAAAAAAAAAAAAAATTCTTTAATCATCTTGCAACCCAAACACAGCCACAAGCCAACAATCTGTGGTCCTCACAACACTTTAGGACAAACAGGCTTTCAAGGGCTATATATCCAGGCCTCTGACTTTCCATGGCCTACCTGGCCCCATGTCTCCCACCTGGAATATTCTTTGTCAGCTACTCAAATCCAACCAAGACATTTAGGTGTGGTGCCACACACCCCATAAAATTGTCCCTAATATTCCATCTCATCTTCACAGACTCCTTCAAATTCCTCTCCATCACTTTTGTATTTTACATTTTATAATCTAAACTGCATCTTGCAGAAGTTTAAAGCTCCTCAAGAGCTCGGATTCTGTATTCTACACATCTTAAACCCCTCAGTTTGAAGTATTCTTTATAGATACAATTACTTTTGTACTAAACAAAAAAATTCCTTTTTGAAAGAAAAAGTCACTCAGAGTGCCTGGCTGAAGGATGATACTAAGCTTGCTCCTTATTAAACAGTGTCAACACCATGACAATACCACAGAAATATAGTTATTACATACAGAGACCTCCTAACTCATTTTACCAATGAAATCTAAAGGTTCCGTCTTGGGCTTCCCTGGTGGCACAGTGGTTGAGAGTCCGCCTGCCGATGCAGGGGACACAGGTTTGCGCCCTGGTCAGGGAAGATCCCACATGCCGCGGAGCGGCTGGGCCTGTGAGCCATTGCCGCTGAGCCTGCGCATCCGGAGCCTGTTGCTCCGCAACGGGAGAGGCCACAACAGTGAGAGGCCTGCATACCGCAAAAAAAATTAAAAATATATATATATATATAAAGGTTCTGTCTTATTATTTTATTTATTTATTTAATTTTATTGATTGATTGATTGGCTGCGCCGGCTCTTAATTGCAGCACTCGGGATCTTCGTTGTGGCATTCGGGATCTAATTTCCTGACCAAGGATCAAACCCGTGCCCCCTGCATTGGGAGCGTGGAGTCTTAGCCACTGGACCACCAGGGAAGTCCCTCGTCTTATAATTATTAAAGGCAGTCTACTCAAACTACAAAACCTACTGGGAAGAAATAAGCATTGCAGTGATAGGTATAAAAACCCTGGGGCTTCCCTGGTGGCGCAGTGGTTGAGAGTCCGCCTGCCGATGCAGGGGACGCGGGTTCGTGCCCCGGTCTGGGAGGATCCCACATGCCGCTGAGCGGCTGGGCCCGTGAGCCATGGCCGCTGAGCCTGCGCGTCCGGAGCCTGTGCTCCGCAACGGGAGAGGCCACAACAGTGAGAGGCCTGCGTACCGAAGTAAAAAAAAAAAAAAAAAAAAAAAAAAAAAAAAACCCTGAGTCAGGGCTCCACACACTCAGTAAATGATGACTGAATATAAGTCTAGTAAATGAGTCATTTCTGCAAAGAAGAAAATGAAAAATTAAATAATCAAAAGTTCCCATTACTTAAAATATATTAGTTCATACTACTCACTATAAAAAGTGTTTTATAAAAGCATATAACTTTTCTTTTAGCATATTTTACTAGGATTCTTAAATATTCAAAGAAACATCACCATCCTTCCTCCTTCTTATAGAAGTAGAAGCACTGTATGTCTAAGTTCACATCCATTTCTGTTCATCATTGCTAAGCTGCTCTCATAAAGCAAATGAGAGAAGTGTTAAATAACAGACTCAAAAAAGATTTTCCAGGCAGTTCTTTTTTTTTTTTTTTTGCGGTACACGGGCCTCTCACTGTTGTGGCCTCTCCCATTGCGGAGCGCAGGCTCCGGACGCGCAGGCTCAGCGGCCATGGCTCACGGGCCCAGCCGCTCCGCGGCATGTAGGATCTTCCTGGACCAGGGCACGAACCCGTGTCCCCTGCACTGGCAGGCGGACTCTCAACCACTGCACCACCAGGGAAGCCCTCCAGGCAGTTCTTTAAAAGGACTTTACCCTTTTATGAACAAAGACATCAACTAACTGTATACAAAGAAAGTCTACCTAAGGGATCATTTCTTTTTTGTTTATGTTACTCTTCTTCTCTTTATAACATTTTGTTTCTACTTGCTTTAAATTTTTATTCTTTTTGTAATAATTTTTTAATATGGAGTAGAAATTCACTGTCTTTATCTCCTTTTGGAAGTGCTCACAAAATACTTACCACAACATAAGATAATGCTTTTTTTAACATCTTTATTAGAGTATAATTGCTTTACAATGGTGTGTCAGTTTCTGCTTTATAACAAAGTGAATCAGTTATACATATACATATGTCCCCACATCTCCTCCCTCCTGCATCACCCTTCCTCCCACCCTCCCCATAAGATAATGCTTTATGACACTTGAGTTACTAATTTTCCACTTTAAAAGGAGTTAAAAAGCATCCTACACTGCTTACCAATTTTTTAAAGTATATTTGGACAAAGCACACAAAAACCACGCTCTTACCCTGCCTCAGATACCTAACCAAAAGTGGACTGTTTCTACGAATCTGGTTACACTAAGAAAGCAGCAGCAGAACACAATTTAAAAATAAGATGTCAGGGCTTCCCTGGTGGCGCAGTGGTTAAGAATCCGCCTGCCAATGCAGGGGACACCGGTATGAGCCCTGGTCCGGGAAGATCCCACATGCCGCAGAGCAGCTAAGCCCATGCGCCACAACTACTGAGCCTGCGCTCTAGAGCCAGTAAGCCACAACTACTGAAGCCTGCACGCCTACAGCCCGTGCTCCGCAACAAGAGAAGCCACCGCTATGAGCAGCCTGTGCACTGCAACAAAGAGTGGTCCCCGCTCTCTGCAACTAGAGAAAGCCTGCGTGCAACACGAAGACCCAACACAGCCAAAAAAAAATAATAAACAAAAATATAAATTTTAAAAAATAATAAAATAAATAAACGATAAGATGTCCAAAAAAAAAAAGGAAAAAACCCACTCATGTTTGCTCTGAAATACTTTTGGTGCTTACATTTGAATATAGGTGTATCATTCAGTAATTTGTTTTTACTTCCAATTAAATCAGGAGGTTGCACTGTGATGACCTTTTTCTTTCAAGTCCTCCCATACCCAGCTCTGGGTTGGCACTTTGTGGGGAGTGTTAGGAAGAGAGAGAAAAGAAGTTTAAGGCATGGTCTATGAGAAGGAAAAAAATCCAGTTTTCTTCCTTCTTGAGTAGGGAAGAACCTAGTTCTTCCCTGCTGTGTATTTCTTCCCTGTGAGTCTCCTTTACTACTCACACAGAATGCTTCACTTCTGGGACTTCCTTGGTGGCACAGAGGTTAAGAATCCGCCTGCCAATGCAGGGGACATGGGTTCAAGCCCTGGTCCAGGAAGATCCCACATGCCGCGGAGCAATTAAGCCCATGAGCCACAACTACTGAGCCTGTGCTCTAGAGCCCACGAGCCAGAACTGCTCAGCCCGCGCTCCACAACAAGAGAAGCCACTGCAATGAGAAGCCTGTGCACCACAGTGAAGAGTAGCCCCTGCTCGCGGCAACTAAAGAAAGCCCGCGCGCAGCAACAAAGACCCAACACGGCCAAAAAAAAAAAAAAAAAAAAAGAATGCTTGACTTCTAAGACTTCTGATTACCAAATACGTGTGGGGTTTTCCACACCAAGCAAGTCTCTGCAACACCAGCTGGGTGTCCTACAATTTAACTCAATTTTGTCACTATCTACCCAGAGGAAGTGTCTACCTGAAGATCCCACAGATTAAGGGCTCAGTCCTACAGGACTGTCCCTCTCCCCCTTCAGACGCCAGTCACAAGCCCAGGTGCTTCTGACCAACCAGCTATAGATCGAAAGTTCCAATCACCCCCACTCCTTGGGTTCCATTAATTTGCCAGAGCGGCTCACAGAACTCAGGGAACACTTGCTTACATTTACCAGTTTATTAAAGGATACAGATGAACAGCTAGATGAAGAGATACATAGGGTGAGGTCAGGAAGGACCCTGAAGTGCAGGAGCTTCTGTTCCCATGGAGTTTGGGTACACCACCCTCCCAGTGTGGATGTGTTTGCCCACTGGAAGTTCACCGAACCCCACAGAGGCTTCATTACATAGGCATGATCAATCATTAACTCCATTTTCAGCTTATCTCCCTTCTCAAGAGAATGGGGGGTAGGGCTGAAAATTCCAAGCTTCTAATCATGGCTTGGTCTTTCCAGTGACCAGTCCTCATCCAGGAGCCATCCAGGTGCCCACCCAGAGTTGCCTCGTCAGAACAAAAGACACTCCTATCACCCAGGAAATTACAAGAGTTTCAGGAGCCCTGTGTCAGGAACAGAGGTCAAAGACTAATATTAGATTAAGAGACACTCCTAACTGTTCTTGTCACTTAGGAAATTACAAGGGTTTAAGGAGCTCTATGCCAGGAACCGGGGACAGAGATCAATATATATTTTCTGTTATCTCACAGCCTGTCTCAAGAAGAGCTGAAAAGCCACAATTCCATTCAGAATTCTACTTGCTCCCCATTCCACAGTTGGGGACAAAGGCACATGGCTAAAGCGAACAGCACCCTATATTTAGGCTCATACATTACCTTGAGAAGGAAGGTACTATGGCTTAATCAACTCTGAGTAGTCTAAACGATGAGAGTTCAGAAATCAGTAAACCCAGTCTGACTCGGACGACTGCTCAGCTGCTTTTCAGGAGCTTGAAGGCAAGTAGCTTCCCCGTGACAGCACTCTCCTAACACACACAGCCCACTGCCAACACATCCCCAGCCTCGCAAGAACTGAACCTACACACACACACACACACACACACGCACACACACACACACACACACACACACACACACACACAAACCACTCCATTCCCAGCAGTTCCCCACTCTAGAAGAATCCCTGGCACTTAAGGTAACCAAACCCTCAATAAAACTAGGTAAGTGTTGAAAAGTCATACATACTCGAGTGGCCTGGGTTCAAATACATTTCTAGGAAAAACTGGCAAGCCTTTGTTCTATTAAACAAAAAATGTCCTCCAACCTTTTATTAGCAATGCATTGCAGTACTAACTTTTATAAGCTAACTACCTGACTTGTGTGCAACTGCCTACTACACACACACACACACACACACACACACACACACACACACAACCTCTGAAAGAAGAACTGAGGGTGAGAAACGGTGTGGCTAGAGAAGACGGGTGGGAAGATTTACCTTTCACTCCATATCCTTTGTACCTTCTGAATTTTGTAGTGTGTGCATATATATTACCTATTCAAGATAGTCTTTCTGAGTAAACTACCCTGAAAAGAGTGTAAAGAAACTTTAGGGTCTCTACTTCGTGTCCTTTCAGACTTATCTCTTGAAAAGATTACAGTACTTTATTTTATCTCCACCTGGATATTACTTAAATACAGCTTTTTCTCATAAACTCTTTTACCATCCTATTCACTTTACACCTCATATTCAAAGGAAGGAAGGTGGTTTCACGGGATGTTACTGGTTTGTTTGCTGGCTGGCTTTGCAGAACGGGGTAAAGGAGAGCCAGGAAAACTGGAAAGGTGACAAAGGCCCCACAGGATCTGGTTCCCTCCCACCTCTCTAACATCTCCAGCTATACTGGCTGGCTTCCAGTTCTTCCTCCTTCCCAAGCTCATTCTCCACTTGGGGCCTCTGTAATTGCTCTTCCATCTACCTTGCCTTTCAGGGACCACCCTATCAAAATTTGCCAATTCCCCCCCCCCACACCAATCTCAGCCACATCCTACACTTACTTTCTGCTCAGCACCCGCCACTGCCTAAAATCATCAAGTTCACTGATATTTTTGCTCATTTACTGTCTCCTGGCATTTATATCAGATGCTTCACAAAAGCAATGACTTCCATTCCACCTTGTTCATCACTGTGTCCCCAGAACAGTGTCAAACCTGGAAGTAGGCACTCAGTAAAAGTCTGTAGAACAAATGAGTAAATGAATGAATGAATATAAGAATAAACACTTTTCCCTATTCAAAGGGTGAGGAAGCAAAGGCTTCAAGAAGGCTTGGAAAAACATTGTGAACACTCGAGCACCCATGTTACTTTAAGGCAGAAATTCTCAAACTGGATTCAAGAAGTTTTCTTGGGTGTTACGAGGATTTTACTCAGAAACTCAGGTGCATATGTTTTATTACTAAATTTTAAGTTTGAACCTTATTTCCAAATTCAATTCTTTATTCTTCTTTTAACCGCATAACATCTTATTATCTTTTTTGCCTATGATGGTTTCTTTGTTCTGTTTCACGTTAACCACCATCAATCAAATGCTTTAGACTCAGCACCCATAAACTTTACATTGTGTTTCTCTTACTCTGACCTACATAAAGAACAAAGCAATAATGACAGGAAAATTTAATGGGCATCCCTATCAACCTTCATCTTCAAATTAATTACGTTAATATTAACTAAACTTTAGAATACCGATTTGACATACATTGTTGACTATGAACCACTACCAACAAGTCATTAAAACAGTATCCACTACTTGATTGTAGTCTGTTGGTGCATTTATTTACTTATTAATAAAGGGTTCCAGGCTATGAGCAAAATGAAAATCCTTTTCCCTCAGGTACTGCACCACTAGGGCTGGGGATCAGCACATTATATCAGTTAGCCAACACAAATCCTGTGAGATGGCACAGACTCTCAAGTTCAGCATCTGAAAGAAATCCTAAATGCCCTATGATGGGATGATCCAATAAGATTCTGAAAGTATTTACAACCAAATACACACATACGTTCGATGCGCTGATACTCAAGATTATCAGACACCCTGTCACTAAGACTGGAAATAAGAAAAGAACTGGGAGACTTCTCTGAAACCTACATACCAACACATTATTGGTAGACACTAGCATTCGGTATATTTTGGTTATTTTCAGTTCCTCCACTAGACTGCAAGCTTCTTCAAAGTAGGGACTATGTGTTCATTCATTCATTCACACAGTCAACAAATAATATTGAGCATCTACTACTGTTCTAACCACTGAGGACACGGAAGTGAATAAAACAGACAAAAGAGACAAAAATTCCTATCCTCAGGGACTAGCTTGCATTCACTTGAAAGGAAACAGACAATATATAGCTGAATACATAGCATGTCTTGATGGTGACATGTGATGCCAAGAAAAAAAGCATAAGAGATGCACAATGGACTGGTGTTATCTTATATGTGGTGATCATTAAAGACCTGTCTGATAAGATGAAAATTAAACAAAGACCTAAAGTGAAGGAGCGAGCCATGCAGATAATATGGGGGAGAAACAGCACAGAAGCCAGTGGGCTGGAAGAGAGGGATGAGTAAGAGGGAGAGTGGTGAGAGATGAGGTCAGAGCTATGGCAGGGGACCAGACCATCCAGAGTGCTGAAGATCATGGTTAAGACTTTGGATTTACTGAGACAGAACACCACTGGAGCAGAGGAGTGACATGACCTGACTTCTGTGTCAGAAGAATCACTCCACCAGCTGTAGTAGTGAAGACTAGAGGGGTAAGGGCAGAAGCAGGGAGACAAGTTAGGAAGATAAAGCAATAATCCAGGAAAGAGGCAATAATGGGTTAGGCTAAAATAGTACAGTGGAGGGACTTCCCTGGCAGTCCAGTGGTTAGGACGCCACGCTTCCACTGCAGGCGGCACGAGTTCCATCGCTGGTTGGGGAACTAAGACCCCGGAAGATGTGCAGCCAAAAAAGAAAAAAAAGTGTGCTGAAGGAATGAATAAAAAAATGCATTCTTGAACAAGAGCCCTTCCTTTTTGTACTATTTTATGAAAAAGAATATAGACTGCTTCACACCCAGTATATACATAACACTCTGTTTATTGAGAAATGAGAATCACCCAAAAGCAAAAGATTGGGGCAAGGAGTGGAAAAGAAGAATGAAGACTGCAGTACAATTTCAGACCAGAATTCACATCTTGGGAAGTAGGTAGAAAAGGAGGTAATGGGAAAAACATCTGACTAACCCATATTTATTAGGCAGACACAAGGGAAAGGGCGTGTGTGTGTGTGCACGCGTGTGCACGCACGCACACAAAGCCTCAGAAAAGATTTAAAGAAATGAGGATCAGAAGTGTCCAGTCAGATGACTGGATCCATGCACACATGGTGATCCTAGAACAATGTAATACTGTACACGACCAAGATATGCTGAAAAATGACTCCCCAACCAGCCTGGGATCCACTAGAAGCCCTTCGTCATGGTTTTCGCCCCTGGGATTGCCACCTGAGCCTTACTCCCCACTCTAGAGCCCGGGGGAAGGTATACTCAGCAGAGGCGTCCTTCCACCTGCTCCTCTGGGCATTTTTACTGACACTCAGGCCACCAGAGACTCCACTCACTGAGGATCTTCGATGTCAATCATCTTCTCATCCAACCTAGTGAGCTCAAGGATCTGAGAAAATGAGAACCAGGAGCCCCATGCCAAGAGATGCAGGGCTCCTGATGGAAAAGCTCAACAAGCAAAACTAAGACCTTTAAGGACACTTGTCCTCTCCTTTTAGAAACAGTTGTAATGCACAGGGAAATCTAACTGAGATGATCCTATCAGTACTCACTTTTCTCCCTCAGTAAACACAGACCCCTTAGGAGCAACTTCAACTTTCCCAGGCACTGTGATGCCATCCAATGTACAGTCAGTACCACCAGACTTTCTAAGAGTACTGCACATTGCTAGATACTCCAACTGTCAAAAATGCCTGTGTTACCTCCCCTACCCCCAGTCCAGGGAGGGCATACAGAGTACAAGCAATCCCACCCCTAGTATCTCTCACTTTCTGTAAGCACGGAGGCTCCAAAGGAAAGGAATGGAGGAAGAGGGAAAATTTCACTGGAAGTGCTTTAGGAAGGCCCAAGGTGAATAACATGACAAAGATGAATGTCGTATCACCCAACTTAGTTTCTATGAAGAAAAAAAAAAACCTGGGACTTCCCTCGTGGTACAGTGGTTAAGACTCCGCGCTCCCAATGCAGGGGACCCAGGTTCAATCCCTGGTCCAGGAACTGCATCCCACATGCATGCCATGACTAAGAATTCACATGCCACAACTAAGGAGCCCACGTGCCGCAACTAAGACCCAACGCAACCAAATAAATAAATAAATATTTTTTAAAAAAGAAAAACCTGAAAACATTCATGAAGTTATCTATGTGCAGAGTCCTTCTAGACTTTTAAGACTCCTTCCCTCTCCATCTTTTTCAGTATACTAATCCATATTAATTGAGCAGCAATTTTTTTAGTGACTTGAAATTATTCCAAAACATTTGAAATACTTTTCACAAAACCATTCCAAAGCATTTGAAACACTTCTCACAAAACCATTCTTTTTGAACTCAAATTTCACCAGCTGACGTCATATTTAATTACACTGCATAACTACAATAACAAGTACAACGAACATAAACAGATATAGGGATAAATATAACTGAGTCTTTGTAAGCACATGACTGGCTGGCAGGCCACATGCTCCGGGGCCTGTCAGGCCCAGCAGCTTACAGAGTAAAAGCAAGTGTTCAGGGCACCAAGTGGTTAAAACAGAGGCTGGGCAAGAGACTGTCCACAGTACATCAGGTTCAAAGCACTGTAAGAAATGTTAGTTGGACTTCCCTGGTGGCGTAGTGGTTAAGAACCCATCTGCCAATGCAGGGGACACGGGTTCGAGCCCTGGCCCGGGAAGATCCCACATGCTGCGGAGCAACTAAGCCCGTGCACCACAACTACTGAGCCTGCGCTCTAGAGCCCGCGAGCCACAACTACTGAAGCGTGCGCGCCTAGAGCCCGTGCTCCGCAACAAGAGAAGCCACCACAATGAGAAGCCCATGTACCACAACGAAGAGTAGCCCCCACTCGCCACAACTAGAGAAAGCCCGTGCAACAAAGACCCAACACAGCCATAAATAAATAAATAAACTTATTTAACAACAAAAAAAAGAAATGTTATCAGGATTGCCCCAACCTAAAGATATTAATTTATCAAAATGTGTCACCATAATTAGTAAAACGTCTAAGGAGGGGGATTTTCCTGCAGTTGATGCTTGCTTATCAACAGGAAAAGCAGCCAGAGGTTTGAAGGAAAGGGAACTCATTTTCATCATGTTGTTTAGTCTGTCCCACTAGCCTCTAAGCTCCCTCACTGTCTGTCTCCTTTTAACTGTATCACAGAACCTGACACTTGGTGCGTGCTCAATAAACTTGCTCAGTAAACTTGCTGGATATGTTCACACACCCTAACCTGGATCAGTATTATAGCTGCTATAACTGCTGGCCTATAAATAAAATTTTCTGGGGCTGGAAAAATGGAATGTTAGAAGGTTTGACTCATGGTCTGTTATCTGCTAATACTTTCCATCTCTTTTTCTTTACATTGTAAGTACGTTTCCTGACATTGGTTAACTAAATTTATAAATCAGGGTCCTATTCATACTTACATTATTGTTGTATTAATGCTAATAGTATTCTGTAACCTATTCTATCTTGATTAAAGCCATTAGTGCTCATTAAAAAATAAAATTGGGTTGAATGTCCTATTGAGTTTGAATTTCACATTCCCACAATGTGTGGCAGCTAATACTTCCAGTTTCTAGCACTACTATTGAGAACATAAAAGTTCTCCGGGAACTAACAAATTACTTCCCTTCCAACACAATTATATAATCTGAGAGTTGAATGGCACCCTAGAGATTATTTTGTGGTCCAAAATCCCTCCCAATTAAGGGTTCCAATCGATAACTACTCAACTTTTGGGGGCAGGGAGGGATGTAAATCTTTAAATCCCACATTACAGAATGCTGCACCTATACAGCATTCTGTATAGGAACACACAAAACAGCCTATACAGTAGGCTCTTAATACATATTTGCTTAACTGAACAAATCTAAAATAGGTTCCATTTCATTATTTTCTTATTCTTCCTAGGCTTTAGCTGTAACATCTACTGAATTTGAATGAAAGATCTGCATCAATCTTCTGCTCATTAACCAATGTTCAAAAAGAAATTCAGCAAACTCCATGATCAGTCAAGTGTTTTAACAATGATGCTGCTTGTACCAGTACATAAAACTTTAACAGAAAATGGAAAATCAAGTCTTCATTACTTTGCTTATGATCTATAAAGGGTTTCCAATTTACCCAAAATACTCATGTGTTCTCAATTTCTAGTATGATTTTTTAACAAAGTCTTGCATCATTCATACAAGTAAATTATACACCCTTCTACTTATAATTGGGGTGCTCACAGATTTAACCATAGTGTTATAGTAAGACATGCTATTATGCTAATTAGTTTTCCCTCTAGTTAACAGCCTGTCATCTCATCTGATTTCCCATAATATGATATGACAATGAAGAGAACAAAGCCTCTGGAGCAGTAAACATCGCCAATAATTCTACTTAACTCAAGCATATATTCCAAAACAAGTACATAATTTACAGCAAGGCCCTGCTTAACAGGCTATTACAATGCATCTGTTTTGAGGACTTTTACAATATATTCTAGGACACAAGTATACATTTCCAAATGCAGTTTCCTACTGTTTTGCTGAAAGGGAACACACAAAATCTCTCAACAGCACAATTACAGTGCTTTTAAGTTTTTTTTTTTTCAGGCAATAAATTCCCACTTCCTCCTAAATATCTTTGGACAGCAACTTCTGGCAACCCATCTGTGTCTTTCATCACAACTTCTTTTCATAACTAACGGGTCAAGTTCTTTTCTCCCCATGTCAACACGATGTGCTGTACTTGCAGCCCTGCCACGATAGCCCACTGCTGAATGCCGGAATACAGCATATTGAATTTCACTGTCCTTTATTGTTTCCAGTTTAACTGCCATTTTACCACCATACACACGAGAGAAACGCGTTCCCACAGGCATCTTATGAATTTCCGAAGCAGCTATTCTGTGAGGATTTACAAAACATTTGCCTTCTCTGAATTCCCTTTATCACCACAGAAACGGCTGTGAGGAGCTGAGATTTTTTTAAGTACCCTATGCAAAAAGAAACTGATTTTAAGCATTTCTCTTCTGCAAGCAAATTTAATCCTAAAGGCCTTCCTATAGGGCAGTGGAGGAATGTCAGGGCAAAGATCTTAAATACCGCTTTTGGCCTTCCCAATTAAAATGAAAAATTTTCATCACACAAAGATTATCTAATCAAATGTCCTTTCTTCTCAGGCTACACCCTAAGGGCTACCCAGAGCAGTGTAAAATAAACAACTGGCTTTGGCTTTTGCACAACGCCCTAAATCCTAAGACACCCCCACTCCGGCTCACAGACGCACATAATCCCTCGGCAAACCCCCAACCTGCCAATGAAGTGGACTCTTTCTCTGTCACAAAGGGCCGGCCCGCGCCTCGTGCACGGAGGCCTCTACACACATGTGCTGGTCTGACAAGTGCGGAGCTGCCCTTTCTGGATCCAAAGCTGCAGGCCTGGACCGAAAGCCACACGCTCTTCCCACCCACTGCCTTCTACCCGCCGCCACTCTCCCCAGTGACAGGCGGCCCGCTCCGAAGTGCCCCAGCCGCCCGCCCGCCCGGCCCGTGCCGCATGGCCACGATCAGACACACTTCCCCTCCGCCCACCGTCCTCTTTCCTTCCTCCTCTTCCTCGCCTCAGGAAATTCCGTCGGAACTTCATTGGGGCCGAGAGGAGCGGCCCAACCCGGGGCCCGGGCAAACCCTCTCCAGCGGCCGCGCCCCCCGCGCCCCGGCCCGGGGCGGCCACCGACCCCGGGGACCCCAGGCCCGCCCGGCCCGGCGCCTCACCTCCTCCTCACTCTCGCTACGGAAACATAGGCACGCGGCCCGCTTCTTGTAGCCGTCGCCGTCATAGGTGCGGGTCTGGTTCGACTTGAGCTTCATCATCCTCCGGGCCCGGTGGGGGTGAGGTGCGGGTCGCTGGAGTCGAGGGTGGGGAGTCCGCTCCAGACGGCCGCGCGCGCGCGCGCCCCCGGCTCGGCCAAGGGAAGCAGGGAAGGGGTGCCGCTTCTCAGCTACACGGCTCCGCCGCTGGCCCGCCGCGGCCGCCTCATTTCCCCCAGCCCAGGCCCCGCACCGTCGCCGCTGTCACGGCTGCCGTCGCCGTTGCCGCCACGGCCGCCGCCCCCTCTGCCGCCGCCACCCCGGACGACGACTGCGTCGCCATCTTGGGCGCGCTACGTCAGGGGCGTAAAGCCGCGCCGGCCTGCCGGACGGCCGCGCGCTCGCAGCGCAGGCCGCGTTCGGGAATCGCGCCCTCCCATTCCGCGCAGCGTAAACGAGCGTATGGAATGAGGGGGCCGCGCGATTGGAGGTGGCTTTTACGCCAATAGCGTAGAGGTGGGGACGGTGAGGCGCGCTTGAAGACAGCCGGGGGAAAAGGGATGCGGGTACAGGGCCGCCCAGCTCCGCTGAGGAGGGGGAAGCGAGGATTTGCCCAGGGTCACGGCGCCCGGGCCTTGGCTTTGCCCATCCATTTGGGAGCGGGTGAGGGGGAAGATCTAGAGGTAAAGGTGGGATGCAGTTAAACGCAACGGAGAGCGCAACCTGAGATGCCTGGATTAAGCACTGCAGGGAAACGGGGCGGGGGTGTGTGTGTGTGTGCATTGACATCCAGAAGCTCTGGACGTCTTATGGGCTGGGGCATGTAGTACATTGAAAGAACAGATGTTTATCCTGCATTCCTTTATTGGTGCAAAAAAGCAAATGCTTCCTCTTTAGGTATACAGGAGGGCCAGAAAAGAGTGAGAGAGTATGTGTGTGTGTATGTGTACACACAATGCAAATCATAAGGCATCATCATTTTGGGCAGTAAAGGAGGAGGATATATTGTGGTGTCAAACAGATTCTCCAGGGAAGGATATACAGCCAGATGCCCTCCAGCAAGGAAAAGGGAGTATGACTTGTGAAAGTTCTCAGCAGCCCAGACCAAACCTAGTACCATGCCGATGTCCTGGACATGCTGAAAATCATGTGCAGGATTTGTCTGTGAATTGCTTATTATCCTTTTTTGAATTTGCTTATATTTAGCATAGTCAGAAAAGATCAGGATTTGAAACCAAACAAACCTAGGTTGGAATCTCATTTACATAATTTATTTACCCCTGTAAAATAGAGATAATAAACTCACTTTGCACCTGGCACATAGTACTCACTCGATACATTGTAACTAAAGGCATACCTCAATTTATTGTGCTTTGCTTTGTTTTTTACAAATTGAAGGTCTGTGGCAACCCTGCACTGAGCAACTTTTATCCAATTGCAATTTTTCCAACAGTATTTGCTCACTTCTTGTCTCTGTGTCACATTTTGGTAATTCTTGAAATATTTCAAACTTTTTCATTATCCTATGAGCAGTGATCTTTGAAGTTACTACCACAACTTGCTGAAGGCTCAGAAGATGGTTAGCATTTTTTAGTAATGAACTATTTTAAAATTGATATATACATTTTTTTAGACATAATGCTATCGCACACTTAATAGATTACAGTATAGTATAAACACATGCTATAGGAAACCAAAAATTCCTGTGACCTGCTTTATTGCAATATTTGCTTTATTGCATGGTCTGGAACTGAACCAGCAATATCTTCAAGGTATGCCTGTAATGTTATTGACATTTCACTAAGCCCTTGACACATAAGATATGGAATTTCAGTTAGTTTTAGTCAATCTTCATGCAACAGAATTCCAAAAATCTTGGTCATTTTGCTTGTCTTTCTAGCCTTCTCTGCCATATGTCTCTAATTTAAAAAAAAGAAAGATAAAGCCCAAAGTTCTGATTGTAGAAATACTGTAACATGCCCACTGTCAAAAATTTGAAAAAAACATAGTATTTTTATTTTATTTTATTTATTTTTGGCTGCACTGGGTTTCTGTTACTGCGCGTGGGCTTTCTCTCGTTGAGGCAAGCAGGAGCTACTCTTCGTTGCAGTGTGCAGGCTTCTCATTGCGGTGGCTTCTCTTGTTGCAGAGCAAGGGGTCTAGGCGGGCAGGCTTCAGTAGTTGTGGCTCACGGGATCTAGAGCGCAGGCTCAGTAGTTGTGGCGCACAGGCTTAGTTGCTCCGTGGCATGTGGGATCTTCCCAGATCAGGGATCAAACCCATGTCCCCTGAATTGGCAGGCAGATTCTTAATCACTGCACCACAAGGGAAGTCCCCATAGTATTTTTTTAATTAAAAAAAACTAACTTATGGGGGGGGAAGTGAGGGGAATGACACTTGACTTAAAAAAAAAACCTAAATTGTGGACATCTTTAAGCACATTCTGTAGAGATTTGTATCCTGCTTTTTTTCTGGTCTTTTCCATGTCATTAAGGGGTTTTTTTTAAATACCATTTCTAATTACTACCCAATAGTCCATCATAGGGATGAACCATCAATTTTACCATTTCCCTCCTGTTAGAAGCTTAGGTTGTAGCCTCTGTTTCATTAGAACAGCAACAAACATCCCTGCACATAAATTCTTGTCTCTGACTCAGATAGTTCCTCAAGATAATTTCCCAGAGGCGGATAAGGGGGGTAGGAACACACTTATGGCTCTTGCTGCTTTTCGTCAAAGGCTTCCCAGAAAAGTTGTATGAGTACAATTACACCAGTGGCTAGAGAGCTACACCATACCGTCTGCCACTTTCATAAGGTAGAGAGCAGAATTGCAAATGGCATTCCAGGTTTCAGCACACCAGAGTAAAGATAATAAGCAAGTTAAATTGTCACATCTTTGAAGGCAGGCACTGTGTCTCATTTACCTGGATATCTCCACCTCCTAGCACAGGGCTTTGTCCACAATAAGAGCTCAGTAAATGTTGATTGACTAGATGGATGGAGGTTTTCTGTTGGTTTCTAATTCCTTCTCCACCTTTTGTGGGCCTCTTTAGTTGCAAGAACTCACTAGATTGCTCCCAGATCCTTAATAGTAATAATTAATTTTTCTTCATTCAGGAAACATTAACCAGGACTTCCCTGGTGGCACAGTGGTTAAGAATCCTCCTGCCAATGCAGGGGACACAGGTTCGAGCCCTGGTCCAGGAAGGTGCCACATGCCGTGGAGCAACTAAGCCTGTGTGCCACAACTACTGAGCCCTCACGCCACAACTACTGAAGCCTGTGCACCTAGAGTCTGTCCTCTGCAACAAGAGAAGCCATTGCAATGAGAAGTTCGCGCACCGCAACGAAGACCAAGTGTAGCCAAAAATAAAATTAATTAATTTTTAAAAAAAAAGGAAACATTAACCAAAGAATTGCACCCTTTCCTGGAAGATAATGGGTAAATACTAGATTTAAATTCATAAAATAATTGCACTTATTAACATTATTCCAGTTAAATTCTTCTCTGAAAGTCCTATAAGAAAAAATTAATATGTAAAATGTTGCCTGTTTCACTATGACCATAGTAAAGAGTAAGGTAACTCTTCAGGTGCCTAAGCCAGAAAGCTGGGAGTCAATATAACTCCTACCTTCCATCCCATTGATAATAAACTCCAATGCTTCTGCCTTCTGGACATCCTCAACCCCTTCCCTCTTTGTCCTCTGCCATTACTTCATTAGGACTCTCCCTCTTGCTTAAACAGTGTTCTTCTTGGCTCCCATCCAGCCCTGTTCAGCCCCATTCATCCACAGCAGCAAGAGGAATCCTTCCCAAATGAAGATCTGAGTAAGTCATGGCCTTGATTAAACACCTACATTTGCAAGCCACGCAGTGCGGCCAAAAAATAAACAAATAAAATAAGGAAAAAAAAGTCTATTTTGGGGAATTCCTTGGTGGTCCAGTGGTTAGATTCCACGCTTCCACTGCAGGGGACATGGATTCTATCCCTGTTCAGGGAAATAAGATCCCTCAAGCCATGTGGCAAGGCCAAAAAAACCCAAACAAACAAAAAAAGAAACACCTACAGTTGCTCCTCAGTGATCTGAAGAAGATAAAATCCAAATTCTACCAGGAAATACAAGACCCTGCAAGAGCTGGCCCCTGCCGACCTTACTCTATAGTCATTCTGAACTACCTGTGGTTTCTTTTTTTTTTTTTGAACGAACTATGGTTTCTTGAACCTCCAGACAGCCTTGCAAGTTTTTTAACATGCTTCCTTGCTGTCTGGAGGACTCGTCTTCCAAAACCCTCACACATTCCATTGTCCCTCTACTCCCACCCAGAGACCAAATTATATTTATTTATATTCTTCAGAACGCAGGTTAAAAGCCCTCCTAACTGCCTTTATGCTTCCTACTGGCCTAGGTCTGTCCTGCTTTGTTACATTATTTGTCACATACTGTTGTCATTGTTTTCTTGCCAATCTCATATTTCAGATTTCTTGAAGGCAGGGTCTGTGTCTCACCTATCATTGCTTATCTTGCTCAGCAGTTATCCCAGGACCTGACACAGACACATCTCAAAAAACAAAATTGTTAATGGAAGAACAGCTGTTGCCCTTCTAGAACCTGACCTTTAGTAGAGAGCTCAATCACTTGCCCAGTATGGAATGACACTCACCTGTCTATAGGAATATCCCCTATGACACACCTAAAATCAGTCTTCTGAATGAAGATCACACAGCATTCTCCTGATTACACATTTTGGAGATCATCTGTAGCAACTTTTTAGAGCCAATCCTGGATGAAATGGCAAATAAAACAGAAAACTGGTTTTCACAGGTTCCTTACTCCACCCTGCTCCCTTAACATGCCTCTCACTCCTCCCGCCTCCCAGGACTACCTTGTCCATCCCATTAAGTCCCCCAGGAGCACCTTCTGTTTCTGATCTTTGCTTTTGTATTTGTTACCTTTTGCTCCCCAAAATGTAGTAGCTTAAAACATGAATCATTTCTAATTTCTCATGGTTTCTATGGGGTAAGAATCCTGGAGTGGCTTGGCTGAGTGGTTCTGGTGTGGTGTCTCGCATAAGGTTGCAGTCAGATGTTGGCTGGGGCTGCAGTCAGCTGAAGGCGTGACTGGAGTAGGAGGATCCACTTCTGGTTGGAAGTCCACCTTTCTGTGTGGACTTCTCCATCGGGCTGCTTGAGCATCCTCATGCCATGGTGGCTGGATTCCTCCCAAAAAGAACAGTACAATATCCCAAGACTGAACTGCAATGCCTTCTATGACCTAGCCTTGAAAGTCACACTTTATCGGTTCCATAGCTTTCTACTGATCACGTTAAGTCAGCCTGACTCAATGTGGGAGGGGGTTACACAAAGATACGAATAGCAGGATGCAAGGATCGTTGGGGGCCATATGAGAAGCTACCTACCACAACTTTAATAAAAGTTGCCTGGGCTTCCCTGGTGGTGCAGTGGTTGAGAGTCCGCCTGCCGATGCAGGGGACATGGGTTCGTGCCCCGGTCCGGGAAGATCCCACATGCCGCGGAGTGGCTGGGCCCATGAGCCATGGCCACTGAGCCTGCGCGTCCGGAGCCTGTGCTCCACAACGGGAGAGGCCACAACAGTGAGAGGCTCAAGTACCACAACAACAACAAAAGAAGTTGCCTGACCTGTAATTCATTCATTCATTCATTGCCCATATGTCCCAGACAGTATACTTAACAGCGGGAAAGGAGATAATTCTTGAGAAGTGGCTACCCTTCCTTAGGTGATAAGGGGTGCTAATAGATTTAAATCAAATAAATTAATCCTAACAAATATGTCATTCTACTAAAAATGTTCAATTTTCTAAAAGTCCTGTAGGGTAAAGCTCTAATAAATATATTTCAAGCTCCACATTAGGCCTGAGGGTAAATTTTTTAATAGAGCTAGGGAATCAAACATGCTTACTCATCCCTTCCATGGGGCTAGTCACAAGTTTTGGCCCATGCCTCCACCTACTTTGATGTCACTACATTTACCTCTATGTGGTTCTAGCCCTTCTCACCTGACGAGGATTTTTTTCCTGTCTGCTTCAGAAATGGAATACCATCAGAGGTAGAGACATTTCAAGAAAACCTAACAATTGGGACTTTCCTGGTGGTCCAGTGGTTAAGACTCTGCCCTTCCACTGCAGGGGGCAAGGGTTCAATCTCTGGTCAGGGAAGTAAGATCCCTCATGCCACAGGGCAACTAAGCCTGCACACCACAACTACAGAGCCCTTGCACCACAACTGGAGAGGAGCCCACATGCTGCAACAGAAGATCCTGCATGCCGCAACTAAGACCCGATGCAGCCAAAAGTAAATAAATAAATAAATAAATATTTTTAAAAAATTAGCATCAAAAAAAACCCCCAGAAATAGACATCATCAAAATTTAAAACTTCTGCTTGTCAAAGGACATCATTAAGAAAATAATAAACAAGACATCATATATAAAAAACAAATGACTGTTATTCAAGATGTATTTTTATATTTACAGAAATCAACAATAAAACAAAAAACACCCCAATTTTAAAAAATGGAAAATATAATTGAACAGATGCTTCACAAAATAAGACAAAAATGCCCAACAAGCACATAGAAAAATGTTTAAGATCATTATTAGGTAACTATAAATTAAAACTACAATGAGATACTCATTAGAATGAATAAAATGAAAAAGACTTACAACAGCAAATGTTGACTATGCTGTGGAGCAAATGAAACTCTGATACAATGGTTGTGTGCTGGTTGTACAATGAAACACCACTCCAAAGAACCTTTGGAAAATTCTTATTAAGTTAGGCAGATCTAGCCTATGACCCAGCAATTCCACTCCTAGGCATTTACCCAACAGAAGTTAAGACAAATGTTCACAAAAACTTAACAAAAGAATGTTTATGACAGCCTTATTCATAATAACCCCAAGCTGGAAGTTGCCCAAATGTCAAAAGGAAAATAGATAAATAATGGTATATTTGTGCAATGGAATACTACTCAACAATAAAATAAATTACTGATATGTGCAACAATATGGATAAATTCCAAAAACATTATAAGTGAAAGAAGCTAGTCATTTTGAAAAGTGTATACTATAGAAATACAGTTCTATAAAATCTAAATACAGACCAAACAAATCTGTGGTGATAGTAATCTGACAGTGGTTGTAGGAATGCTGGGGAAGGAACTGGCTGGAAAAGGGCAGGAAAAAACATCCCAGGGGGATAAAAATGTTTTATCTCCTGTTTTAGGCAGTGATTATATAGGAGTATGCAACTGTCAAAACTCAATGAACTGAATATCTAAAATCTGTGCATTTTTATTGTATATTCATTACATTTTAATTTAAAGGGCTAAAAATCAATGATTTTTAATATCCTAGAAGAAAACAATTAGAAAATAAAATTTTAAAAAAAACAATTCCATTTAAAATACCATTAGACTACTCCGGAATAAATTTAACAAAAGATTTTGCACTAAAAATTACAAAACACTGTTGAGACAGATTGAAGAAAATCTAAATGAATGGAGAGATATACCATGTTAATGGATTGAAAGACTTGAGCACGTTAAGAAGTTAATTCTCCCCAAATTGATCTGTATATTCAAAGCAATCCCAATCAAAGTCATGCCCACGTTGTAATCCTTAGAATCTATGAATACATCACCTTTCACAGAAAAGGGGACTTTGCAGATGTGATTAAGTTAAGGATCTTGAGATGGGGATATTAATCTGCATTACCTGGGTGGGCCCAATGTAATCATACGGGTCCTTATAAGGGAAAGAGGGAGACAGGAGAGTCAGAGACAGACAAAAAGATGTGATGACAGAAGTAGAGGTCAGAGGGAGAGAGATTTAAAGATGCTGGCTTTAAGATGTTGGAAGGGGACTTCCCTGGGGGCACAGTGGTTAACAATCTGCCTGCCAATGCAGGGGACACGGGTTCGATCCCTGGTCAGGGAAGATCCCAAACGCCGTGGAGCTACTGAGCTTGCACACCACAACTACTGAAGCCCGAGCACTCTAGGGCCTGCGTGCCACAACTACTGAGCCCATGTGCTGCAACTACTGAAGCCCATGTGCCTAGAGCCCATGCTCTGCAACAAGAGAAGCCACCGCAATAAGAAGCCTGTGCACCACAACGAAGAGTAGGCCCTGCTTACCACAACTAGAGAAAGCCTGCGTGCAGCAATGAAGACCCAACACAGCCAAAAATAAATTAAAAAAGAAAAAAAGATGATGGAAGGGGTCATGGAATGCTGCTAGGTTCCAGAAGCTGGAGAAGGCAAGAAAACAGATTCTCCCCAAAGCAGCAAGAGGAACACAGCCCTGTGGACCCATTTGGGACTTCTGACACCTAGAACAGTAAGATAATAAATTTGTGTTGTTTTAGGCCACTAAATGTGTGTGACTTTATTACAGCAGCAATAGGAAACTAACACACGTAGCAAAAATGAAAACATGTCCACAAAAGGACCTGTACAAAATGTACACAGCTGCTTTATTCGTAACAGCCAAACAACATAGAAGTCCATCTGTGATAGGGGGTGCATTAACTGGGAAGAGACGTAAGAGAATTTTATGGGAAAGTGAAATATTCTGCATCCGGATAGGGGTGTCAGTGCCCTCCAGGTCAAAACCAAGCATATACCTGTAGTTGAACAAGTTGGGATTTTTGCTCCTTACAATGATGGAAAACACATACCATGGAGAAGCATAGAGCATCTCAGAAAGGTGATTTTTAAAATGCCTGAGGTGATTTGGGGGAGGTTTTAAGGAAACAGGGCTTTGTTCTGGATTGGATGCTGTCAGGAAGCAGGGTAACTCTATGATTGGGTATCTTAAAAAATCTTTCCTAGAACAAGGGAGAACATCACTAAAGACATAACTGGTAGAGAAGCAGTCCCTCATATCATCTGAGAGAGGGGCATGCTTTATATTTTAGTGCTTTGTACAGTTAACTTGTTTTGGTCTGTGCTTAGAGAGGATTATAAAGTTTTTTAACTCTGAGTCACAAAGTCACCTTGTCTGATGCTGATGTTTGATGACATTGTTTATATTCAACAGGAGAGTGACATGGCCTCAACTGTGAGTGCCAGGCCAACTTCTAACATGCCAAGGCCTAGCTGTAAGGGTCAGGCCAGTTCCTGGATGTCAGGGACTGCTTTTCTCCTTCTCAGAAAAGTGAGTTACATGGTTGTATCCATTTGTCAAAAGGGTGGAGTTAGGATTTGTATATTACAAGGTCAGTTGAACCCCGAATGCCTGTATAAAGAAAATCAGACTCTTCAATATACGCAAATCAATCAATGTGATACACCATATTAACAAACTGAAGGATAAAAACCATATGATAATCTCAATAGATGCAGAAAAAGCTTTTGACAAACTCCAACACCCATTTATGATAAAAACCCTCCAGAAAGTAGGCAGAGAGGGAACTAACCTCAACATAATAAAGGCCATATATGACAAACCCACAGTCAACATCGTTCTCAATGGTGAAAAACTGAAACCATTTCCACTAAGATCAGGAACAAGACAAGGTTGCCCACTCTCACCATTATTATTCAACATAGTTTTGGAAGTTTTAGCCACAGGAATCAGAGAAGAAAAAGAAATAAAAGGAATCCAAATCGGAAAAGAAGTAAAACTGTCATTGTTTGCAGATGACATGATACTATACATAGAGAAACCTAAAGATGCTACCAGAAAACTACTAGAGCTAATCAATGAATTTGGTAAAGTAGCAGGATACAAAATTAATGCACAGAAATCTCTTGCATTCCTATACACTACTGATGAAAAATCTGAAAGAGAAATTAAAGAAACACTCCCATTTACCACTGCAACAAAAAGAATAAAATACCTAGGAATAAACCTACCTAAGGAGACAAAAGACCTGTATGCAGAAAATTATAAGACACTGATAAAAGAAATGAAAGACAATACAAACAGATGGAGAGATATACCATGTTCTTGGATTGGAAGAACCAACATTGTGAAAATGACTATACTACCCAAAATAATCTACAGATTCAATGCAATCCCTATCAAACTACCAATGGCATTTTTCACAGAACTAGAACAAAAAATTTCACAATTTGTAAGGAAACGCAAAAGACCCCGAATAGCCAAAGCAATCTTTTTTTTTTTTTTTTTTTGCGGTACCCCGTTGTGGAGCACAGGCTCCAGACGTGCAGGCCCAGCGGCCATGGCTCACAGGCCCAGCCGCTCCGCGGCATGTGGGATCCTCCCGGACCAGGGCACGAACCCGTGTCCCCCGCATCGGCAGGCGGACTCCCAACCACTACGCCACCAGGGAAGCCCAGTCAAAGCAATCTTGAGAAAAAAAAAATGCAGCTGGAGGAATCAGGCTCCCTGACTTCAGACTATACTACAAAGCTACAGTAATCAAGACAGTATGGTACTGGCACAAAAACAGAAATATAGATCAATGGAACAGGATAGAAAGCCCAGAGATAAACCCACGCACCTATGGTCAACTAATCTATGACAAAGGAGGCAAGGATATACAATGGAGAAAAGACAGCCTCTTCAATAAGTGGTGCTGGGAAAACTGGACAGCTACATGTAAACGAATGAAATTAGAACACTCCCTAACACCATATACAAAAATAAACTCAAAATGGATTAAAGACCTAAATGTAAGGCCAGACACTATAAAACTCTTAGAGGAAAACATAGGAAGAACACTCTTTGACAGCAAGATCCTTTTTGATCCACCTCCTAGAGTAATGGAAATAAAAACAAAAATAAACAAATGGGACCTAATGAAACTTAAAAGCTTTTGCACAGCAAAGGAAACCATAAGCAAGGTGAAAAGACAACCCTCAGAATGGGAGAAAATATTTGAAAATGAAGCAACCGACAAAGGGTTAATCTCCAAAATATACAAGCAGCTCATGCAGCTCAATATCAAAAGAACAAAAAACCCAATCCAAAAATGGGCAGAAGACCTAAATAGACATTTCTCCAAGGAAGATATACAGATTGCGAACAAACACATGAAGGGATGCTCAACATCACTAATCATTAGAGAAATGCAAATCAAAACTACAATGAGGTAACATTTCACAACGGTCACAATGGCCATCATCAAAAAATCTACAAACAATAAATGCTGAAGAGGGTGTGGAGATACGGGAACCCTCTTGCACTGTTGGTGGGAATGTAAATTGATACAGCCATTATGGAGAACAGTATGGAGATTTCTTAAAAAACTAAAAATAGAACTATCATACAACACAGCAATCCCACTACTGGGCATATACCCTGAGAAAACCATAATTCAAAAAGAGTCATGTACCACAATGTTCACTGAAGCACTATTTACAATAGCCAGGACATGGAAGCAACCTAAGTGTCCATCGACAGATGAATGGATAAAGAAGATGTGCCACATATATACAGTGGAATATTACTCAGCCATAAAAAGAAATGAAATTGAGTTATTTGTAATGAGGTGGGTAGACAAACTGTAGTACATCCACATAGTGGAATACTACTCAGCAACAGAAAGGAATAAACTACTTAGTCAGGCAGCATCATGGATCAATCTCAAAACCATATGCTGGGACTTCCCTGGTGGTGCAGTGGTTAAGAATCCAGCTGCCAATGCAGGGGACACGGGTTCGATCCCTGGTCCAGGAAGATCCCACATGCCGCGGAGCAACTAAGTCCGTGAGCCACAACTACTGAGCCTGTGCTTAGAGCCCGCTAGCTACAACTACTGAAGCCTGCACAACTAGAGCCCATGCTCCGCAACAAGAGTAGCCTCTGCAGTGAGAAGCATGCACTACAACGAAGAGCCCCCACTCGCTGCAACTAGAGAAAGTCTGCGCACAGCAATGAAGACCCAACGCAGCTAAACAGTAATAATAAATAAATAAATTAATTAATTAATTAAAAACAAAAAACCATATGCTGAGCGAAAGAAGTCAGACACAAAAGCGGACATACTGGAACTTCCCTGGTGGTCCAGTGGGTAAGACTCCACACTCCCAGTGCAGGAGGCCTGGGTTCGATCCCTGGTCAGGGAACTAGATCCCGAATGCATGCTGCAACTAAGAGTTCGCATGCCACAACTAATAGCCTGCATGCCGCAGGAAGATATTGCCTGTCGCAACTAAGACCTGGCACAGCCAAAATAAATAAGTAAAGAAATGGGGGGGAAAAAGGACATACTGTATGGTTCCAGTTTTCTGATATTCTGGAAAAGGCAAAATTATGGAGACTAAGAACACTGATTGTCAGAGTGCTGACCACACACGGGGAACATAGGGGACCTTTTTTAGGGTGATGGAAAAGTCCCATAGCTTTGCTGTGGCAGTGGTTACACGCCTATATGTTTATCAAAACTGAGAACTGGGCTTTGCTGGTGGCGCAGTTGTTGAGAGTCCGCCTGCCGATACAGGGGACATGGGTTCGTGTCCCAGTCAGGGAAGATCCCACATGCCGCGGAGCGGCTGGGCCCGTTAGCCATGGCCGCTGAGTCTGCGCGTCCGGGGCCTGTTCTCCACAACGGGAGAGACCACAACGGTGACAGGCCCGCGTACCGCAAAAAACAAAAAAAACAAAAAAACAATCAAGTTAGGGGTAAGAGGGCAGTGGGTATAGGGATTGATGTAACAAGAGTGGCAGAATGTTGATGACTGTTGAAGCCCGGTGGTGGATATATGGTGGTTTATTACACTCTTATGTTTACCTTATATATTCTTGAAATTTTCCATAATATATATATTTTTTTAACAGAAGGGAAAATCTCTGCGATGGAGGCCAAGATGTCAGAGTCATTTGACTGTTCATCCCTCCCTCCCCTCCCTCGTACACTCTTTGCACATTAATGAACTGATGACCCTATATTCTCAAACTGACCTCCTGCTTCTCATGCACTTAAATAAACTAGAACAATTTACTTCGACATTTCTTGCTGGTACTCTTCAGAATTTTTTAATGTCATTTGATTTCTGGCTTTTACAAGTTTTGCCCCATTTTGAGGTCTCTTTATTCCCTCAGCTTGGGTATCCTCTCCCATTTAATATTTATTTTTAAAGATGCCTTTCTCCTCACAATGGCCTCTTTGATATGTCAGTAAACCATGCAGGGCTTATTTTTCAAGTGGCTGTTCTTTTGGATTTGTGCCATGCATTTATCACGGGCTTCCAATAAAGCACTTTTAATAGAAATGGGCTCCAGGCTTTCTATGGGCTGTAACTTTTTAAACAATTCCTTTCATTTCTCTCCCCTTAATGCCCTCATTCTGTCCTAGTTTCTCTTTCTAAAACTGAGCAATCAAATGATAGACTTCCCCCCCTCCCTATTCCCGTTAGCAGGCTGAATGTGTATTGTGGTCACTATTGACTGAGTGGTTTACCCATGACCACTCAGTGCCCCAGTGTGGTCACTGCACAGACCCAGATTCAGTCTACAATTTCCTGAAGTGGGGATTCAAGTGTTTGCCAAGCATCCAGCACTCCTGGCTACATCAGTCCTCACCTTTATATTGTTAATTGGCTTACTATCAATCTACAGGATAAAATCCCAACCCTCACACCTATTAGACTGGCTAAAATAATAAGACTTAACAGACCAAGTACCCATGAAGATGAAAGCAATTGAAACTCATGCTATTGGCAGAAAATGTAAAATGCAAGACTGTACTCCCGATGCAGGAGGCCCAGGTTCGATACCTGGTCAGGGAACTAGATCTCACATGTGTGCTGTAACTGAGAAGTCCACGTGCCACAACTGAGACGTCTGCATGCCGCAACTAAGCGTCTGCATGCCGCAAGGAAGATCACTTTAGAAAACTTTCCACTTTGGAAAAGTTTGGCCATTCCTCAAAATGTTACAGAATTACTATATGACCCATATAGTAATATATACTTAGGAATTCCATTCCTAAGTATATACCCAAGAGAAGTGAAAATACATGTCCACACAAATGAACGTGAATGTTCATAGTAGCATAAGTCACAATAGCCCAAAACAGGAAGCAACCCAAATGCTCACTAAGAGGTAAATGGATTGAAAATTGTGCTATATCCATACAATGGAATACTACTTAGCAACAAAAAGGAACTTGATACACGCAATGACTCTGATGAATCTTAAAACGATGTTGCTAAGAAGCCAGTCTATAAAAGGGTGCATACTGTATAATTCCATTTTTATAAAACTCTAGAAAACGCAAACTAACCTATACTGACAGAAAGCAGATCAGGCAGAAAGCCTGGGGATGGGGTGAGGGATTACCAATCATTGTCTTGATTTCATGGGCTTATACATGTCAAAATTTATCAGACTGTACACTCTAAATACAGGCATATCTCGTTTTACAGCGTTTCACAGATACTGCGTTTTTTACAAATTGAAGGTTTGTGGCAACCCTGCGTCAAGCAAATCTATCAGCGCCATTTTTCCAAACGGCATTTGCTCACTTCATGTCTTTGTCACATTTTGTCAATTCTTGCAACATTTCAAACTTTCTTATTATTATTTATTATGGTGCTCTGTGATCAGTGATCTTTGATATTACTACTATGACTCACTAAAGGCTCAGATGATGGTTAGCGTTTCTTAGCCATAAAGCTTTTTTAAATTTTTTAAATTAAAAAAAATTTTTTTTGGCTGCGTTGGGTCTTCGTTGCTGTGCATGGGCTTTCTCTAGTTGCAGCGAGCAGGGGCTACTCTGCGTTGTGGTGCACGGGCTTCTCATTGCAGTGGCTTCTCTTGTCATGAAGCACGGGCTGTAGGCATGCGGGCTTCAGGAGTTGTGGCACACGGGCTCGGTAGTTGTGGCTCGCGGGCTCTAGAGCACAGGCTCAGTAGTTGTGGTGCACGGGCTTAGTTGCTCCGCGGCATGTGGGATCTTCCCGGACCAGGGCTCAAACCTGTGTGCCCTGCATTGGCAGGAGGATTCTTAAACACTGCTCCACGAGGGAAGTCCCAAGCATTTTTAAATTAAGATATGTACATTGTTTTTTAGACACAATGCTATTGCACACTTAACAGCATATCATAACTTTCATATACACTACAAAACCAAAAAATTCGTGTGACTCATTTTATTGCAATATTCACTTTACTGCAGTGGTCTGGAACTGAACCTGCAATATCTCTGAAGTATGTCTGTATATGTATTTTATTACATGTCAATTATACCTCAACAGAGCTGAAAGAAAGTAAGTAAAAGAATAAAAATAATACAAACTCCTAGACTTGGGGAAGGGAGCCCCAGGTTGCTTCTCCAGTCACTCTGTGAGACATCACCTGGGCCTGCCTCATGCTACTTTAGTTCAAACTGTAAGATTCAGCTCAGAAGGTCATAGTGGCCACTATGGGAGGACTTCCTCCTGATAATGTTTGCTTCCCTCATCCCCAGAAGTCACCAGTTAAATTCCAACCATAGCCACTGGACCACTTACCACTTGGTGTATGTTTCTAGGTCTGTCTCCCCAACTCTGGCAGAACCTCCACGGTCAGGATGTGTCACAGTCAGTTTTGCATTCCCAATTCAGGCTCCTGCAGAGATTTTTGTTTTCCCCACCAGTGTTCTTTCTACAGAAGGGGGAGGCTTCTCAGAGATAACTCCCTCCAGGACATCATTCATGCAGTGAACAATTACAAAGGAGCTACTGGATAACCAACAAGGACCTACTGTATAGCACAGGGAACTCTGCTCAATATTATGTAACAACCTAAATGGGAAATTGTATAACTGGATCACTTTGTTGTACACCTGAAACTGTCACAACATTGTTAATCGACTATACTCCAATATAAAATAATAAAAAGTTAAAAAAAAGAAGACTAGGGACTTCCCTGGTGGTCCAGTGGGTAAGACTCCACGCTCCCAATGCAGGGGGCCTGGGTTCAATCCCTGGTCAGGGAAATAGATCCCACATGCATGGTGCAACTAAGAGTTCGCATGCCGCAACTAAAGATCCCCTGTGCCGCAACTAAGACCTGCACAGCCAAAATAAATAAATAAATAAATATTAAAAAAAAAAAAAAAAGGAGCTACTACCTATGAGACTCTGAGCTAGGCCACTGGAGCGAGGCTCAGTGTTAGAGAGAAAATGGACCAGTGTCCAAACAGTTCCCACCCAGCCTGCGAGAGCTGAGACGCCACGGGCACGCACGGGAGGAACCCCTAGCCAGGCTTTGCAGTCAGGTGGGTTCCGTCAGGAAAGGCTTCTCAGAGGAGATATTTAATCTGAAGAATGAACAAGAGCCCCGAGTCGGTGGGGGTGGGAGAGTTTCCCCACATGTGTAACACCACATGCAAAAAAACCTGAAGTTGAGAAAGGGCGTCAGTGTAGCTGGATTCTGGAACTTGGAGCCTTATTTTGGTAGGCAGATGAAACTGTTAGGCCATGCATGGAGCCTGGCATTTGTCTAGATTCTAGAAGACTCTAGAAGGCAACATGGAACTTTGGAAGGATTTTAAGATGAGGAGTAGCTTGTTCACATCTGTTTCTGAAAAATAACTGTGGCTGAGGTGGGGACAGTAGTTGAAATCAAGGCAAAGCTAGAGGCAGGGGACCTCTTAGGAGGGCACTGGACTGGTTATGGGGAAGTTCATGGTGGCACGAGGCAAGGTGGAGGACTGAGGACCAGGTCAGGAGGATGTCTTACACTCCTGCCCCGACACCCAGCCTAGTCACCTACCCGCCAGCAGACCCCCGCTTCCCTCCATAACATGCTGAGACTTTTGTCCTGAAAGCCCAACCTTTCAAAAGGCCATCTCTCACCTCAGTCACTGATCCATCCTCTGAGAGCCAAGAGTGCTTTACGTTCATTGAAAACTTGGGCAAACCTGGTCCCAGGACAGGTTAAACCAGGTCTGCTTCATCTGTGGGCTTTGAAACAATTGCCCTAGTTAGCGCTATCAGCAAGATTCCTTTCTCCCATCTCATTTCTCCCAGGTCTAAGAACTGATAAATCCATTTTGAGGCTCAGCATCAAAGCAGATGTGGTGGGAGCCCATGACCCTGCATTGCTGTGCGGCTACTACAGGCTGCATTCCCAAAGCTTGGAGAACAGTCTGGGCACAGGCATGCCTCTTGTGTTTTAGTTCTCACTGAACAGGCCTGGCTTCTGGAGACAAGGGTAGGGATGGGGAATTCCCAGGACCCACACTGCGCTGCTGGAGGCCTGGTCAGGCACTCGTGGAGGGAGGGTCCAAGTGGGCCCTCACGTCTTCAGGGCTAGAGGATGTATTCTTCTCAAAAACATCTTTGTCTCCCAGCACCTAACGTAGGCATGTGGTAGCTGCTTCTCAAAGGTCTATTAAATTAATCAAACCAAAATCTGGACTTCTAAAGAACCAGGGCACTTGTGAGATGGCACTTGGCCCCACCAAGAGACTTAAAGCTGTTATTGGCACTCCCTGTAAGGGGACCGTATTTTTCAGGGAAAGGGGATTTGCGTCCATATAGGGAAGTTTGTATTAGTAAAATGTACCTTCAGCTGTCAGCTTCCAAAATCCCTTAAAAATCCTTTGGAGCCTGTTTTTTGGTGGTAGTGGTGGTGGGGATTAGCTGGTGAGCCATATATGGGGCTGGTGCGCAGATGCCAGGCTTTCATGGGCCTCGAAACCAACCCTGGAAAAGAGGCCGAAACTTCTCCAAAGCTTTCGCCCGGTGATGGATGTGCCCATGCAGGTGGTCAGGGGGACCTCTCTCTGCCCCTCGGACTCCACCCACCCCAAGTGACTTTCTCAGGCATTCATAATAGCAAACATTTGTTTTTCCCAAACTCATTAAAAAAAAAAGCCTTAATTTTTGACATCTGCTTCATAACCTCACAGACACCACCTGACAGTTTTATTTTTCCAATCAAACCTCTTCAAGACACTGACTGGTCTCGCCCCTCCCCTGCTCTACATCCCCACCTCTGGGTCACTTCAGCCTTCATTCACTGCCCCTGCCCTGCATTTCCTTTCACTCTAGACTAAGAATTTGCCAATTGTAGAGCTTTGGTTTTGCTTTCCTAACTGGACAGTTAGGTCCTTAAAGGCAAATTTCAAGCCTTCTGTTTCCCAGAGCATTTATCAGCATTGATCCCCAAGGAGCTAGTCAATGATTATTGATTGGCAGGGGCCATTCAATTTACCAAGGTAGGGGGAGGGAGGGGGGCTGACAGGCAGCAAGAACCACCTCCATCTGTGTATTTTTATCTGTAGGCTCTGACTCTACTTTGTAGATTCCTTGGGTTTTCCCAGAGTCCATGGGTAATCTTGGAGAACACATTCTGCAACTAATTTAAATCACGAGGGAAAAGTTTGGCAAAGAGTCGTAGCTGAAAAAGTGACATTTTAGGGCTAGAAAATCACCAAGGCTATAGAGGAAACCCATCTGCTCACTTGCTGGCCTCGGTGGGAAACAGTAAAGCTGAGAGCTAACATTTCACAGTAGAATCCAGGTTAAACAATCACAAGGCATGTGAACACGGGCAAACCACTTGACATCACTTGAGCCAGCAGAAAAATTGGATATAAAGCAATCTTTGGCAAGGCAGCCAAGGCTGCTCTGAAACAGCTTCCCCCAACACCACCTCCTTCTGCCAAAGCAAGCTTCTACTCATTGGCAGTTCAGAATACAAAGCTCACCTCCCAGGACTAAGTGTAAGTGCACATTCAGGGCTGCTGTCCGCTGCCACCTCGTGGTCTAAATTACAACTGCCGGTCAGGACTGAAATAGGTGGTTACCAGTGCAAAACCACCTGTGCAGTTTAGGATTTTTTATCAGTTATCAGTTTCACCTGGTTAATTATCCGCCTTCTCCATACAATGCTTGGCCCATGGTACCCCACAAATTATTCCCAAGTCCCCATACCCCTTAAGAAGAGCCACTTCTATTAGTTATCCATCTTGCTGGCTTTCCTTACCTTGGTGGGCCTGCTGGTTGACCCAGAGTTGCTGCCTCAAAAGCTTTGACCTCTGAGCAGGAAGTGCAGATTTACTGCAACCATCAGCAGCCCAGGTTTGACCTGCAAGTCAAAGTTGGTATCTCAGCCAGCAAACTTGCCTGCAGGCTTGTGCCCCTGGACTCTTACTGGGCTGCACCTTCAAGGCTCACTTACTGGCACTGCACCAGGCAGGTGGTGTTTCCAGTGCAGGCCCACAGAAATGGTCCCATCAAACCCCTCTGGATACTTACATGACACTTGGCCCCACCAAGAGAAAAACTAACACTGTTCTTGCCCATGTACTCATGTCGTATGCCGGCTCATCACTGACAAACCCCAGGAAAATGGGACAGTGGATTTCCTATTTTCAAGGAGCCCTGGTATAGCAAGACCTCCAGTTGTCTAGTATTCCTGGCGGGAGGCTGGGCAGTCCCTTTAGGGTGTTTTTGTGCAATGTTTTCTCCCTGATTCTTGAAAACCCTGAGCTTTGAAGATTAATAATTCCAGGTCCAGAATAGCAACTGAGCCAGCATGGCTGGTGTGGTAAAGACGCCCAGCTTTCCAACCACCTCCCAGAACGGTTAACCACACTGGACAGGACCCCACAGGGAGGCTTATGCTGGAGCAAAGAGGGCCCAGGTCAAAGCCAAGTACTGCAGCTCTAACAGCAACAAGTGATGTCACCCTGGATAAAGACAACACCCAAAACCAATCCGCTCTTACCCCACTTAACACTCTGATCCTTAAACCAGTCCTGTTCAGGCTACATAACGCACAAAACAGGGCACACAAGATTAATTTTTTCTGGCTACACTTTATTCAACACAAAACAATCTCTTCCAAACTTTACTGAGGTGGCTGACCACGTCCACGACCAAATCCGCCTCTCTGCAAGAGAAAGCACATGACATCAGCATAAGTGGTATGCCGGGCAGCAGGCCTCATCATCACTGGAGAGGTCCCCATATGTAAGGGCTCAGAGAACCCAGCCCTGCCTCTTACAGGCTCTGGGGCCACATTCACCTCCTAGGCCCATTTCCTGCTGCCCAGGACAGCTGCTGTCCCAACAGTGATACACCATCCCCGGGGTTAATCCTTTACTTGGATTAACTAGTCTCACAACTATCTTGAGATAGCTACTACTTTATAGATGAGGTAACAGGCACAGAGGGGCACCTGCCGAAGATCACACCATCTGGAGTCTAGAGCCTGCTCAATCCCCAGTGTTCAGGTTTCAACCCTGTTTTGGTTCACGAAACTAATCCAGGGAGCCTATGATGGCCATTAATGAACTAGAAAATACCACTATGCCTCATGTAGTATTGATCTGTGAGACGTGTTTCAGTAATTTATATATTTACAGATGTTTGCATACTGTGCCTTAATATAAAAACCTATCTGGAATATGTGCTTGGGAAGAGGAGTGGGACCCACCACACTATACTGCATCTCTGAATATGCAGATCCAAAGGGCTGAGACCAGAATAGTGACTGCTTATGAAGAGCAAAAAGGGGATACTTACAAACTGGAATTCGGTTGCTGACCCAGCCCCGGCCTCGGCTTTCTTGTCGGCACCAGCTGGAATGAGAAACACCGATTTAGATTCATCATATGATCTGATCCACTACAGAACAAGGACAAGTCACCCAACCCAACCTTGCAAGAAAAGCCATGTCAGCAAAGGTACCATGAAGTACAAGTAAATTACAACCTGCAGTGGGGAGACATCTTCTGAGCCACCTCTGCCCCATCCCTCTCCTGGGGCAGCCTTCCTTAAGTCACCTTACAAAACTCACAGCCCAAACTATTGCCTCCTCCAGGAAGGCTGCCTTGACCATGAAGTCTGGATTATGTGCACTTCCTATACGGCACTTCCCATCACTGAGTTACTTCCATGCTTCAGACCAGCACCTAGCTCAGAGGGAGCTCAATGAAGGGGGAACTAAGAGGTGAAGGGCCCACAGAAGCAAAAAGCAACTTTATTATGACCAAGGGAAAGTGGCAAACAAGATGAAAGATCTAGTGCTGCTCCGTCCTATATATCAGCCACTAGCCCAAATTGAGATGTGTGCAAACTACCCATCAGATTTCAAGACTTAAGAGAATGCAGGTTACATATTAAAATAACATTTCAAAATACCCTGGGATTAAAAAAAATTAATATCCACATAAACCATTTCTATTTGCTTTAAATGTGACCACTAGGAAATTTTACAAGTCACATTTGAGGGGCAGGGCTAAGAGTCAGTGCGGTTTCAGTAAATCTTATTCAAATCGGAGCCCACCTTTGGCCCATTTCTGACCACACCCACCACAGGCTCCTGTCTGCTCACCTCCTGGCCCTTTGACCAGAGCCACAGTATCCTCCCCAACTCTGTACCTTTGTCCATGCCGATCTCTCCCTGAAATGCTCACTCCCCCACCCTCAACTTGGGGACCAACTGTCACATCCTCTGGCTGACTCCTTGTGTGGTTTGACTTCTAATAAAAGCGATGACGAACTTTCTCTGAACTGAGAGCCTGTTTGCTGGAGGAAATCTTTCTTACTACTATCCTATAAGCTATTTAGGTTAATCGCTCACTTCTCACACCTGAAGAATCAAGCACCACAAGTAGGAGGCAAGAGCAGTAGAAGTTAGTAAAAATTCCCTTTACACCTTTCTTTTATGTCACAATTAACTGCTTCTGCAGCAAGGACAGAGTCTCTTTAAAACAAATTGAATGGCTCCCCACCTTATTCCAGAGTAAAATCCCAAGTCATACCATGGCCCACAGAACTATGAGACCTACATCCTTATCTGACTCTCCCACTATCTTCTGTTTAGACAAGTCAGGTGCCTTCCCCATGGGACCTTTGCCTGTAATGCTCTTCCCCCAGGTAGCCTCACCTCCTGCAAATGTTTGCTTCAATCTCACTTCGACAGAACCTTCCCTAAAAATCCAATTGGAAGCTGCACACCCCCCGCCCCCATAGCACCCACGATGGACATGATATATACTTATTTTTGTTTATCCACCCCCTACTACTAAAATGCAAGTTCAACAAGAGAAGGGCCTTTTGTCTCTCATGTACACTACTAGCCCCCCAGTTCCTAGAATTGTGTCTGGCATACCACAGGCACTCAGTATATATCTGTTGAATGAACAGACGTCTGTTGTTCCCATCAGTGCAAACATGTGCTATTTAAAAATAAGATTTTGCACTATTTTTGCAATAGAAAAGCAACAAAGGTGATGTGAGTGGGCCCTGCCCTCAAGCACAACTACAAAACAAAGAAAGCATGTTGCTTTCCTAAAAGTCTTCAGTTTTGCTCTAAAGGTCTTCAACTAAAGTCTTCAGTGTCCCCAGCTCAAAGGGCTTTCCTTCTAATCCCCATCCCTGCATAAGACAAGAAGTACAAAGGACTCCAGCTGGAGATGATCTGAGATGAAACGAAGGATCTTTACTGGTTACCTTGGCATCTACAAGGGCCGAGCCCCAGCCAGAGTAGAATCCCAAGATTCTACCTCAATACCCAGATACAGATGATGCTACTCACAGGGCACAGCGCTTCGTCTGTAGGTGTCTCTGTCGGCTTCCCCTCTTGTGAGTCTTGCAGGTCGCTCTCCTTCCAGACCTACACAAATTAAACCACAGTATGAACACAGGGCAACGTGGGAACTCTGTTCCCTTCAGGCCAAAAGAACGAACTGCTCTCCATTCTCACTGGGCAACACTTAGTTATGATGGGTTAATGGGGACAGGAACTCCTACACCCACAACAGTCAGGTAGAAACCTGCCATCGCTGACGTTTTGGCTCCTCTAAGACCTAGGAAAACGCACATCTTAATTAAAATGTCGTACACCTGCAAAAAGTTTGCTTTCTTCTGTATTTCTCAGCATAAACACACATTTTCCAATTCCTTGGCAAATTAAGAAATCCAGCCATTTCTACAAACATTTGAATAGCCGAAATTTTGAACCTGACCCATCTCTGAAATGGAAAACTTCCTGTGCAAACAGGAAAGGAGGCACCATAAGCTGCAAGCCCCACCTCCAATATAAATATATAAATACAAAGGCCACTGAGAATCCTCTAGCTCCTCCTCGCGTCTCACTAGGCTGTGGGATAACATTCTCATGAACACTGAAAGGTTAATCTAGTATTCTCTCTACCTTGTTATGCTGGAAAATTACCTATAGAGTTCATGATTTGAAAATGGACTTTTTTAGATTGAATCTGTAGTACGTGGCCAAAGTAAATAAACGCCAGGCCCCACCTACGGCAAACTGGAATCTGTGTGGGAACAAACAATGGCATTGGCAACACTCCCATGCCCCCAAAGATTCCAAGATGCAGTGAAGAACCTTTGCTCTAAAGATATGTAATCCTGCCTAACCACCTAGGGAGCTTTCATAAAAAATGCAGATTCCTGAGCTCCACGAAGTGCCATTCCAGGGAACCTGACAGTCTGATTACCATCTGTTTTTAGGAATCTCTGCATCTCACCTCATCAAACTCACGAACTGCTCTTTCTACAAAGTTCCAGTGACAAATTTTTTCAAAACCTAAGGAAAAGGAACCATAGCCCTGAAAAATGCCAACTGTAAGCCAACAATGACCTCGAGTCAGAAGGTAATTCCCCACACAGACCCCTTGCACACTGCTAATATACACACACGCACTCTCTACATCCATTCTCCCCTATCTGTCGTGATTATTTCTGCTCCCATTGCCAAGAAACTCTAGACGACTCTTCATTTATTTCACATGGTAAACAGCTTTGCTTTGGACTTCTTGGGGAGTATAAGCACCTCGCTCTACTGGAAAAATTTCAGGAGAAAATTTCAGTAATACTCTATCACATTTATCTTGCCACAGACTAATATCCTGTGTTTAATGCCATTTCTAGGGATTGCCTAAAGACCTGAGTCCAGTTCCATTAAAGGTTCTAGGACTTGACCTAGGTCTTGCGTGTCAGAGTCCCTCAAGAGCTGATTCCAATGTTATATTACTAAGACCACCTCCATGCCCCACACACAAAAAAACCACTGTTTCACCTCTCTCCCCAGAAAGAGCAACTTCAGAGAATGCCTTCAGAGGCATTATGTGGGCACTATACCTTTGGGCCGCGGCCTGCCAGTCTCAGGACGACTGCGGCGCAGGGTGGCAGGCACGATTTCAGGGGGCAGGTGAAGGTAATCCCGGAGATACTGGATACCCTCGTTGGTTAGGTACCAGTAGAAATGTCTCCAGGCAAACTGTTCTTTCACGTAGCCTCGTGATTTGAGAGACTGTAAGACAGAAAAACCACGGTTAAGACATAACTAGAGGCTAGAAAAGCAGTGCAAATGGGAAGCTCAACTTCACAGTAGACAAATTTTCACGGTGTATCTACCTCACAGCCCTTCAAGGCAGCAAGCAGCTCTGGCTGTCCTGACTTCTTGGAATTTGCCTTGAACACCAGCGGAAAATCCCTCCATCTGCACCCCACTCCAGCAGCCACCCCCCCACCCCCGCTACCTGCATGGCCTTCATGACATGAAGATTGGGCACATTCTTGTCTGCCAGCTCGGGGTGCTTAGGCATGTGGACGTCCTTCTTGGCCACCATCACTCCCTCCTTAAAAAGGAGTTCATAAATGGCAATCCGGTTCTTCTTAGGCATCAACATCTGCAAGAAGGAAGCGATTATCAAGAGCATTTTTGAGCAGTGTGGCCACGGGCCAGTAACCCAGTTCATCACCCCCAAAGACCACACACACACACAAATCGCTGTCCAATGGACTGAAATCTCAAACACACCATGAAAAACAAGAATTCAAACTCCGCTAACTTAAGTCCAACAGTGACTAGTTCCCTCCCCCACCCTCGAAAACACGATTCAGGTGAGAAATTGCCAGGACGTTAAAATAAAACGATGGAGGTACATACTCGCTGCAAGACTTTCACACTCACAACAAAGGTATAAAACGGGAAGCAGACCCTGTACGCTCGGACTATTTGGGGACCATCAGCAACAGTACCTAATGCGGAATGGGCGCGGCGGTACCTTCAGGTGCGCGGGAATGACCCAGAGGAAAGCCCTCGATTCATGACAGGCCGCTGACCCCAAACCAAAGGGCTGAAACCTTCACAGCCTACCACTCTTCTCCCAAACTAAACTTCCATGACCAGGCAAAGAGGCAACTCAGGGTGCGGGGTTCTGCCCCGAAAAAGAGCGTGCAAGAGGAGCACAGTCTCCCTAGCCTCGCCCGGATCTTCCCCGCCACGCAAGAGCTTCATCTTCCTCTCCCCTCCGCCTTCCACTATCGGGACGCCAATCTTCGCCTGCCAGGGCCCCACTACCCAGCGAAGTGCGCCCCTGGCTCCTCTCATTGCTCAAAAATGGACGGGAGGGGAGCGGGAGCGAGCAGCCTCCGCCACAACCCCGGGGAGGAGCAACGACTACGGCGGCGAGAAGGCCAGGATGGGGGCCGATGGAACCCGAACTCCCGAGGAACTAACCGCGACGGCTGCTGGGTCCGGGGCCGGAGCTGGAAAGGAAGGAGTATGTGCGGCGCGGCGTCTCTTCCGGGCTGCCGTGCCCCGCCCCCTGTCAGGACCCGCGCGCTGCCTGAGGTGGCCTCGGCGGTGCCTGAGGGACTGGCGTCTCCGGGCGACCGCGAACCCTAGCTTCCTTGAGGACGAACGCACGTGGAAACCGCCGCTGGGGGCTTCTGACACTGCGTGCTTTATCAATAAATGGTCACTTTTATTGCGTGGGCAGGCCCTTTAGAAAGTCGCTGCGTGTTTCTTTTGTTTCCCGTCGGTAACTTAACTTATTATTATGTAAATAATACATGCTCTTTGAGGGGGGGAAAGAGAAACCAGACGAAATAATAATAACTGCAATAACAATAATAATAAAAGAATAAAAATAGAATCCCATCAACCGAAGGATCGCTATTAACATTTTGGTATATATTGTTACAAACTCAAAGGAAGTGTATTTTTTAACAAAAATGGGATGTTTTGTATGTACGTTATGGTATGATGTTTGGAAACCTGTTTTTTTCATTTACTAATGCATCATGAATCTCTTCTTGTTGATTAATACCTTCAATTGTAATGACTACGTAGTAGTCCGCTGATGGATGGTTTAATCAACACTCTATGACTGGATATATATTTTAGAATTTTTTCACTATTATAACTAACGATGCCACACACCTGCACACTTCTCAAATATTTTCCTTAAGACAAAGTCCTGGCAGTGTAATTGTTGAGTAACAAAGTACACATTTTTAGGTTTTTGACACATGCCACATTGACTTCTGGAAGGCGTTATCAATTACATTCTGGTCAGCTGTTATCAACAAGGCTCACTTCCTCATTATTAACCCTGCCGACATTGGATATTCATTTTTCTCAGTCTGATAGATAAGAAATATTAATCTCATTGCTCTTTTGATTTGCTTTTCTTGATTACTTCTGTGTTTAAATAGTTTTTCTTTTTAGGCTTTTGTGTTCCTTCTTTTATAAATTCACTTCCATTACCTGTTGTCCTATTAAGTTTTTTCTTATTGATTTGAAATTACTCTATGTATTAAAGCTATTAACCCTTTGTCACATATTTTTCAAGAATTTCTCCCAGTTTTTTTTTCATTTGTTCAATTTAAATAGTATTTCGAAGAAGTTTCACTTTTTTTTCACATTTCTTTGTATTCAAATCTTTATGGTTTCAGACTTTGGTACAATGCTTAAAAAGTCACTCCACATCTGAATATCATATAAATATTCACCTAGGGACTTCCCAGGTGGTGCAGTGGTTAACAATCCGCCTGCCAATGCAGGGGACACGGGGTTGAGCCCTGGTAGGGTTGAGCCCTGGTCCGGGAAGATTCCACATGCCGAGGGGCAACTAAGCCCATGCGCCACAACTACCGAGCCTGCGCTCTAGAGCCTGTGCTCTGCAACAAGAGAAGCCACCGCAATGAAAAGCCCGTGCACCGCAACAAAGAATAGCCCCAGCTTGTCCCAACTAGAGAAAGCCCGCGCGCAGCAACGGGGGCCAATGAAGACCCAATGCAACCAAAAATAAATAAATTAATAAATTAATTTTAAAAATATTCACCTATAGTTTCTTCAAGTATTTTTGTGGTTTCACTGTTTAAAAATAAGTATTTGGCAGTTTTGCAGGATGGAAAGAATTCTGGAGATTGGGTGCACAACAATGTGAATTACTTAACGCTATGGAAATGTACACTTAAAATGGTTAAGACGGTAAATTTTATGTGTATTTTGTCACAAGTTAAAAAATAAGTATTCATAACATGTTTACAGAAAATTTTTTTAAAAATCTTGGACAACAAGAAACGAGGAAGAAGGAAAAACATAATCTAAGGACTGGTAAAGCAGATCTGGAAAAGAATACAATAAAATTCCTAGTAATGAAAACTAAAATGATTGAAATTTAAAACAATTTAAAAAAAGAATAAACAATAGATCTGACACACTTGAAGAGAAAAATCATGAAAGGGAAGATAGGTGTGAAAAAACAGAACATTCACAATGTAGTCCAGAGATTAAAAGAGATGGAATAAGTGGGTGTGGGCATGAATAAATTAGGAGGCTGGAATTAACAAATACACACTACTATGTATAAAATAGATAGCCAACAAGGACCTACTGTATAGCACAGGGAACTCTACTCAATATTACATAATAACCTATAAGGGAAAAGAATCTGAAAAAGAATATATGTATATATGGATAACTGAATCACTGTGCTGTACATCTGAAAGTTACACAATATTGTAAATCAACTATATTTCAGTAAAAAAAAATTTTAATAAAAATATATATAACTGGAAAAAAAAAGAGATGGGATAGTTGAAAGAAAGGATTTGAGGTGTGAAGGATAGAGAGAGAAAGTCTAATACATGTCTATGTGAAGTCACATAAGAAAATGATAGAGAATATGGGAAAGAGACACTGTCAGTATCCTCAAGAATTCTTGGAAGACAACACACTTCAGAGTCACTGAGATCATCAAATCTCAAGTTGGATAAATAAAAACAGATCCATGCCTAAACATATCATAATGAATTTGCAGGGCATCAGAGACAAAGAGAAGACCTTGAAAGCAGCCAGCAGGAAGACACAGGGGTGATGGCTCACTTCCCAGCAGCAGCTCTGGGATGCAGTTTACTGAAATACAGTCTCGCAGGTCTCTTCCCTTACTGTGGCTAGAGTGATCCTGCTACAATATCAGACCATATCACTCCTCTGCTTAAAATCCTCCAAGGACTCCCCAGTTCACTTACAAAAATATTCCAAGTCTTTACATGACTAAATTGTTTATGTTTAAATCTTTTAGGAACTTCCCTGGTGGTGCAGTGGTTAAGAATCTGCCTGCAAATGCAGGGGACACGGGTTCAAGCCCTGGGCTGGGAAGATCCCACCTGCCGAGGGGCAGCTAAGCCCATGTGCCACAACTACTGAGCCTGTGCTCTAGAGCCCAAGAGCCACAACTACTGAGCCCATGCACCTAGAGCCCGGGCTCCGCAGCAAGAGAAGCCACTGCAATGAGAAGCCCGCGCACTGCAACGAAAAGTAGCCCCTGCAAGCCGCAACTAGAGAACAGCCTGTGAACAGCAACGAAGACCCAACGCAGCCAAAAATAAGATTGATTAATTAATTAATTAAAAAATAAATCTTTTATCCTCCTGGAATGTCTTCTGGTGTAAAAATTTTCCCTCCAAAGGGTAAGATGGTTTCTCAGCATCATTACCTCAATAAGCTATGCTTTTATCTGAAATATCACTAAATTGTTTAGGAGAGATGGATTCAGTTTTAGATTTTGTTGCATTTGTGCCTGTGAGACACACTGGTGAAAAAACCCAGGATGATTTTTTTTTTCTTTTTATATCTCCCTGTACTATGCAGCTGCTTCCCACTAGCTATCTATTTTACATTTGGTAATGTATATATGTCAATGCTACTCTCACTTCATCTCAGCTTACCCTTCCCCCTCCCCATGTCCTCAAGTCCGTTCTCTACTTATGCATCTTTATTCCTGTCCTGCCCCTAGGTTCATCAGAACCTTTTTATTTATTTTTTTAGATTCCATATATATGTGTTAGCACATGGTATTTGTTTTCCTCTTTCTGACTTACTTCACTCTGTATGACAAACTCTAGGTCCACCCATCTCACTACAAATAACTCAATTTTGTTTCTGTTTATGGCTGACTAATATTCCATTGTATATATATGCCACATCTTCTTTATCCATTCACCTATGGATGGACACTTAGATTGCTTCCATGTCCTGGCTATTGTAAATAGTGCTGCAATGAACATTGGGGTACATGTCTCTTTTTGAATTATGGTTTTCTCAGGGTATATGTCCAGTAGTGGGATTGCTGGGTCATATAGTAGTTCTGTTTTTAGTTTTTTAAGAAACCTCCATACTGTTCTCCATAGTGGCTGTATCAATTTACATTCCCACCAACAGTGCAAGAGGGTTCCCATATCTCCACACCCTCTCCAGCATTTATTCCTTGTAGATTTTTTGGTGATGGCCATTCTGACCACTGTGAAGTGATACCTCATTGTAGTTTTGATTTGCATTTCTCTAATGATTAGTGATGTTGAGCATCCTTTCATGTGTTTGTTGGCAATCTGTATATCTTCTCTGGAGAAATGTCTATTCAGTTCTTCTGCCCATTTTTGGATTGGGCTGTTTGTTGTTTTTGATATTGAGCTGCATGAGCTGCTTGTATATTTTGAAGATTAACCCTTTGTCAGTTGTTTCGTTTACAAATATTTTCTCCCATTCAGAGGGTTGTCTTTTCGCCTTGCTTATGGTTTCCTTTGCTGTGCAAAAGCTTTTAAGTTTCATTAGGTCCCATTTGTTTATTTTTGTTTTTATTTCCATTTCTCTAGGAGGTGGATCAAAAAAGATCTTGCTGTGATTTATGTCAAAGAGTGTTCTTCCTATGTTTTCCTCTAAGAGTTTTATAGTGTCTGGTCTTACATTTAGGTCTCTAATCCATTTTGAGTTTATTTTTGTGTATGGTGTTAGGGAGTGTTCTAATTTCATTCTTTTACATGCAGCTGTCCAGTTTTCCCAGCACCACTTATTGAAGAGATTGTCTTTTCTCCATTGTATATCCTTGCCTCCTTTGTCATAGATTAGTTGACCATAGGTGCGTGGGTTTATCTCTGGGCTTTCTATCCTGTTCCATTGATCTATATTTCTGTTTTTGTGCTGGTACCATATTGTCCTGATTACTGTAGCTTTGTAGTATAGTCTGAAGTCAGGGAGTCTGATTTCTCCAGCTCCATTTTTTTCCCTCAAGACTGCTTTGGCTATTCGGGGTCTTTTGTGTCTCTATACAAATTTTAAGATTTTTTGTTCTATTTCTGTAAAAAATGCCACTGGTAATTTGATAAGGATTGCATTGAATCTGTAGATTGCTTTGGGTAGTGTAGTCATTTTCATAGTGTTGATTCTTCCAATCCAAGAACATGGTATATCTCTCCATCTGTTTGTGTCGTCTTTGATTTCTTTCATCAGTGTCTTATAGTTTTCTGAGTACAGGTCTTTTGTCTCCCTAGGTAGGTTTATTCCTAGGTATTTTATTCTTTATGTTGCGGTGGTGAATGGGATTGTTTCCTTAATTTCTCATTCTGATCTTTCATTGTTAGTGTATAGGAATGCAAGATATTTCTGTGCATTAATTTTGTATCCTGCAACCTTACCAAATTCATTGATTAGCTCTAGTAGTTTTCTAGTGGCATCTTTAGGATTTTTTATGTATGGTACCATGTCATCTGCAAATAGTGTTTACTTCCAAACAGTTTTACTTCCTCTTTCCAATTTGTATTCATTTTATTTCTTTTTCTTCTCTGATTTCTGTGGCTAGGACTTCCAAAACTATGTTGAATAATAGTGGCAAGAGTGGACATCCTGATCTTAGAGGAAATGGTTTCAGTTTTTCACCATTGAGAATGATGTTTTCTGTGGGTTTGTCGTATATGGCCTTTATTATGCTGAGGTAGGTTCCCTCTATGCCGACTTTCTGGAGAGTTTTTATCATGAATGTGTGTTGAATTTTTTCAAGAGCTTTTTCTGCATCTATTGAGATGATCATATGGTTTTTCTTCTTCAATTTGTTAATATGGTGTATCGCATTGATTGATTTGCATATACTGAAGGATCCTTGCATCCCTTGGATAAACCCCACTTGATTATGGTGTATGATCCTTTAATGTTTTTGTTTTTTGGTTTTTTTTTTTTTTGCGGTACGCGGGCCTCTCACTGCTGCAGCCTCTCCCGTTGAGGAGCACAGGCTCCGGACACGCAGGCTCAGCAGCCATGGCTCACGGGCCCAGCCGCTCCGCGGCACGTGCGATCTTCCCGGACCGGGGCACGAACCCGTGTCCCCTGCATCGGCAGGCAGACTCTCAATCACTGCGCCACCAGGGAAGCCCATGAGCCTTTAATGTTTTGTTGGATTCCGTTTGCTTGTATTTTATTTGAGGATCTTTGCATCTATATTCATCAGTGACATTGGTCTGTAATTTTCTTTTTTTGTAGTATGTTTGTCTGCTTTGGTATCAGCGTGATGGTGCCCTCATAGAATGAGTTTGGGAGTTTTCCTTCCTCTGCAATTTTTTGGAAGCGTTTGAGAAGGATGGGTGTTAGCTCTTCTCTAAATGTTTGATAGAATTCACCTGTGAAGCCATCTGGTCCTGGACTTTTGTTTGTTGGAAGATTTTTAATCACAGTTTCAATTTCATTACTTGTGATTGGTCTGTTCATATTTTCTGTTTCTTCCTGGTTCAGTCTTGGAAGGTTATGCCTTTCTAAGAATTGTCCATTTCTTCCAGGTTGTCCGTTTTTTTGGCATAGAGTTGCTTGTAGTAGTCTCCTAGGATGCTTTGTATTTCTGCGGTGTCTGTTGTAACTTCTCCGTTTTCATTTCTAATTTTATTGATTTGAGTCCTCTCCCTCTTTTTCTTGGTGTGTCTGGCTAATGGTTTATCAATTTTGTTTATCTTCTCAAAGAACCAGCTTATAGTTTTATTGATCTTTGCTATTGTTTTCTTTGTTTTTATTTCACTTACTTCTGCTCTGATATTTACGATTTCTTTCCTTCTACTAACTTGGGGTTTTGTTTGTTCTTCTTTCTCTAGGTCCTTTAGGTGTAAGGTTAGATTGTTTACTTGAGATGTTTCTTGTTTCTTGAGGTAGGATTGTATTGCTATAAACTTCCCTGTTAAAACTGCTTTTGCTGTATCCCATAGATTTTGGATTGTCGTGTTTTCATTGTAATTTGTCTCTAGGTATTTTTTGATTTCCCCTTTGATTTCTTCAGTGATCTCTTGGTTATTCAGTAACGTATTGTTTAGCCTCTATGTGTTTGTGGGGTTTTTCCCTGTAATTGATTTCTAATCTCATAGCATTGTGGTCAGAAAAGATGCTTGACATGATTTCAATTTTCTTAAATTTACCAAGGCTTGATTTGTGACCCAAGGTGTGATCTATCCTGGAGAATGTTCCATGTGCACTTGAGAAGAAAGTGTAATCTCCTGTTTTTGGATGGAATGTCCTATAAATATCAATTAAATCTATCTGGTCTATTGTGTCATTTAAAGCTTGTGTTTCCTTATTAATTTTCATTTTGGATGATCTGTCCATTGGTGAAAGTGGGGTGTTAAACTCCCCTAGTATGATTGTGTTACTGTTGATTTCCTCTTTTATAGCTGTTAGCAGTTGCCTTATGTATTGAGGTGCTCCTATGTTGGGTGCATATATATTTATAATCATTATATCTTCTTGGATTGATCCCTTGATCATTATGTAGTGTCCTTCCTTGTCTATTGTAACTTTCTTTATTTTAAAGTCTATTTTATCTGCTATGAGTATTGCTACTTCAGCTTTCTTTTGATTTCCATTTGCATGGAATATCTTTTTCCATCCCCTCACTTTCAGTCTGTATGTGTCCCTAGGTCTGAAGTGGGTCTCTTGTAGACAGCATCTATATGGGTCTTGCTTTTGAATCCATTCAGTGAGCCTGTGTCTTTTGGTTGGAGCATTTAATCCATTCATGTTTAAGGTAATTATTGATATGTATGTTCTTATTACCATTTTCTTAATTGTTGTGGGTTTGTTTTTGTAGGTCCTTTTCTTCTCTTGTGTTTCCCACTTAGAGAAGTTCCTTTAGCATTTGTTGTAGAGCGGGTTTGGTGGTGCTGAATTCTCTTAGCTTTTGCTTGCCTATTAAGCTTTTGATTTCTCCGTGGAATCTGAATGAGATCCTTGCTAGGTCGAGTAATCTTGGTTGTAGGTTCTTCCCTTTCATCACTTTAAATATGTCCTGCCACTCCCTTCTGGCTTGTAGATTTTCTGCTGAGAAATCAGCTGTTAACCTTATGGGAGTTCCCTTGTATGCTGTTTGTCATTTTTCCCTTATTGCTTTCGATAATTTTTTCTTTGTCTTTAATTTTTGCCAATTTGATTACTATGTGCCTCAGTGTGTTTCTCCTTGGGTTTATCCTGCCTGGGACTCTCTGTGCTTCCTGGACTTGGGTGGCTATTTCCTTTCCCATGTTAGGGAAGTTTTTGACTATAATCTCTTCAAATATTTTCTCGGGTCCTTTCTCTCTCTCTTCTCCTTCTGGGACCCATATAATGTGAACGTTGTTGCATTTAATGTTGTCCCAGAGGTCTCTTAGGCTGTCTTAACCTCTTTTCATTCTTTTTTCTTTATTCTGTTCCATGGCAGTGAATTCCACCATTCTGTCTTCCAGGTCACTTATCCATTCTTCTGCCTCAGTTATTCTGCTATTGATTCCTTCTAGTGTATTTTTCATTTCAGTTATTATATTATTCATCTCTGTTTGTTTTCCCTTTAATTCTTCTAGGTCTTTGTTAAACATTTCTTGCATTCTCGATCTTTGCCTCCATTCTTTTTCCGAGGTCCTGGATCATCTTCACTATCGTTATTCTGAATTCTTTTTCTGGAATGTTGCCTATCTCCACTTCATTTAGTTGTTTTTCTGGGGTTTTATCTCGTTCTTTCATCTGGTCCAAAGTCCTCTGCCTTTTCATTTTGTCTATCTTTCTGTGAATGTAGTTTTCCTTCCACAGGCTGCAGAATTGTAGTTCTACTTGCTTCTGCTGTCTGTCCTCTGGTGGATGAGGCTGTCTAAGAGGCTTGTGCAAACTTCCTGATGGGAGGAACTGGTGGTGGGTAGAGCTCCCCAGGCTGATTTTAGATAAAGAGCTCAGAATTTGTCCTGTGGGAGAGAGCTGCGTTACATTAGGTCAGGGAATCACCTAAGACCCTGTGAGGCTCTGAGATCACCTGGAGAGGATGTGGAGTGAGAAGAGGATGTGGAGGGACACTGCAGCACTTCCCAGCTCATCCTCAGATGAGGTTCCTGTGGTGTCTCCAGCCCTGGATGGAGCCTTCTCGTGGGCAGGGGCCATGACTTGCTCCTCTCTTTGTCCTCTCCAGCAGTTAGCATGATGTCTCACACATGATTGGGATACTAAATGTTTCAGGAGTAAACAGCAAACTCATGGTGAGCAGAGGATATTAGAGGTTACTGAGTCAGGAAGGAGGACGAATAATAATACCCTCTGAAATTTAGAAAAGACTTCTCAAATGACAGTGCACCCTTGAGTTCACTGAATTCCATTCAGCAGTGAGGCACAAGGCACCTGGCCCTGGGCCAGGTGATGGGGTAAAAGTGGAGGCAAGAACACACTCGGATCCCACGCCCGGAAACAAATACCTCTATTATGTACTGGGAGCTATGAAGAAAAGGATCAGGGCGTGGTGACCTAGAGCTTGGGTTGAGAAAAACCAGGAGGAACAATTCCAGTGCAAGGCCCCGCTGCAAAGAAGGGCTTGAACTGAGAGGCAAGCCAGCGGCCAGGACATGGTGAGCATGGAGAACCTGGACAGGCATGGTGGCCTCAGGAAGAGGTAGGATTTTATTCAAAGTGCAATGAAGAGCCACGGAAAGGTTTCAGGCAGTCGTGACAGGATCAGATGTATATTTTAAAGAGATTACCGTTATCAAGACCAACACCATTTTTACCACTCCTGCGCTGTATTGTGCGTGAGATATAGGTCTATCACCTGCCCCGTGTTAAAGACACACACACACACACAAACCCGAAAAACAAAAAACAAATGAACAAAAAACAGGCTTAGAGAAACAGATGCTTCTTGGTCAAGGTCGCAGAAGTAAGAATTGATGGAACTGGACTCTGTCTGCAGAGGCCGGAGCCTTTCCTGCTACCTCGGGCTGCCCCTCTGCAATGGGGTGTTCCTCCTGGGGCCAAGGTCAGGGGCAGGGAGCCAGAGCCCAGGGTTCAGAAAAGTGAGAGGAAGGGCTCTGGCTCTTGCAGGGTTTGGTCTCATGCCTGCTGCTCAGTAGAACCCTTTGGGAAGCTTTTAAAAATCCATTTACCCAGGCCACACCCTAGACTGAGTTAAGTCAGACACAGGGGGTGGGGCCAAGGCATCAGTATTTTGTCTTTTTTTTTTTTTTTTTTTTGGCTGCACCACGAGACTTGTGGGATCTTAGTTCCCTGACCAGGGATGGAACCTGGGTCCCCTTCAGTGGCAGCGCAGAGTCCTAACCACTGGACCACCAGGGAATTCCCCCAGTATTTTGCTTTTTAATTTTTCTCGATATGTAGTATACTTACAGTACAGTGCACAAATGTTAAGGTTACAACTCAATGTATTTTTATGTGTGTGTGTATGTGTGTGTGTGTGTAAATCCATGTTAACTACCATTCAGATCAAGAGAGAGGATATGACCAGTACTCCAGAAGTCTCCCTTTCTGGTCAGTGCCCCACCCCCATTCCCAGATACACACTATTCTGATGTCACCACAGTACGTATTGGTTTGTGTCTGGCTACCCGCCCCTCTTCATCATCAGGTCTGTGAGAATCCCCGTCACAGGCATCAGTATTTTGTTCCTTTTGGTTGCAGCGTGGCATTTCATTGTACAGCTACAGCACAACTTGTTCATCCATTTACCAGTTGTTGGACCTCCACCTAAGTGGTTTCCAGAATTTACAAATAAAACTGCTAAGGATGTACTTCGACATGTTTTCTGGTGAACACGGGTATGGGCAGCAGCAGTTTTAAAGCCACCAACATTGAGAACCACCGACTTTGCGAAGCTATAAAATCCTGCGGGCTGCTGGAAAGATGGAAGAATGGAAGTCAGGGTCTAGGTCCCCAGAGACGCCCTGGAGTCCCCCCAGATTGGAAATGAATAAACTACCTTGTAGAGGTTTTCTAGTTGCAGTTCCTTTTCTTTTGAGGTTCCAGAGCCTTGAATAAAATCTCCCTGGTCACAGAGGAAAGGGAAGGAGTCCTGGGGAGCAGTGCCCTCTGTGGTCAGCATGGTGGCCTCTATTTCTGTGACTCAGGGAACAGAGTGGAGGGCACCCTCTTAGGGCCCAGGTACAGTGAGGCCCTGGCTGTGACCACAGTAAACCAGATGTCCTCAATAGACACTATCTAGAATAGCTTCCTAATGCTGTAGCATGACACCTCCTCCCACTCCAGAGGAAAGCTCCTCGAAAGAGCCATCTCTGCTGTGAATTTTCATTTATAGCTCCCAAGGCATATACAAGTTTGTGATCTGTAGGTAGATGGCTGCTGACACATTCCCGGACACACACATACACACACACACACACACACACACACACGTCACCCACATCTGTTGCCATGGGGCTGAGGGTGTGATTTATTCTCTAAATGGAGCCTGACCCTCCCCTCTACATGAGCAAACCACACCGCAGACGACCTCTCCCTAATCGACTACCACCTCTTTACCTGTCATTGTTTGGGGCAGCTCCTCTGACCTCACTTGCCTGAGGCTGCCGTGATTATTTTCCTGAATTATTTGTTAATAAGCAATGTGGAGGCAAAAACTGCAGACAGAGTTCAGGGAATGCCACCTGTTGACAGCCTGTTGGATCTGTTGCCTGCAGAGGTGATCCATGTTGCTGTCAAGGTCTGGTTCATCCATTGTCACCTGTAACTCTCTGAGCATTTCTCATACTCCCTCGTTTTCTTTTTCACTGCCTAACTATTGAGTTGGCCAAAAAGTTTGTTCAGTTAGTGAATACATTAGTCAATAAAATTCTTGGTGAAAATGAAAAATGTGTCTTTTATTTTTATTTAAACCAAATGAACTTTTTGGCCAACCCAATACATTTTTGAGTACCCATTTTACAGCTGGAAAAACTGAGGCATGGGAAGGTTTGGAATCTCAGCTCCACAAGGGCACGGATTTGTGCCTGTGGTGCTGATGGCTGGACCCTCAGCAGCTTGGGACAGTGCCTGGCACACAGGAGAGCCTCAGTAAATATTTCTTTAGGAAATGAATGAAGCTTGTGATGCATTTTGGTTTTGAAACGTCTATCTCGATTTCCTCTTCCTGCTGGGCCTCCTTCCTCAGCACAGTCCACCAGGACAAGCAAGGCAGCCACACTTCCCTTGGGAGGGTTTCCTCTCCCATTGCCCATTGGAGCCTCTTTACCTCTGCAATTGAGAGCACAGAATCGAGAGCTACACTGCCTGGCAAACCTCTGCCACTTTGTAGCTGTGGGGCCTCTTAGCCTCTCTGTGCCTTGCTTTCTTCATTTCTTTGCTGGAAATAACAGTACCAACCTGGTGGAGTTGTGGGAAGGATTCAAAGAGTTTGTATAAATGATGCGTTTGGAGCTGTGCCTTGCATGTGGCAGGTGCTCAAGAAAGTCAGTTATTAATATTACTTTAAATAAAAAAAACTTTCCCCCTAGCTTTAATGAGGTATTATTGACAAATAAACATTGTATATACTTAAGGTCTAAGGCCTGATGTTTTGATATCCTCTTTTCTGAAAGATTTTTTCAAATCTTCTGCCCATTTAAATTTTTTTTTTCAGTTGTGGTAAAATATACACACCATAAAATTTACAATCTTAACCATATTTAAGTATACAGTTCAGTCTTTTGCCTGTTTTAAAAACTGGATCATTTTGCTTCTTAATATTGAATTGTAGGAGTTATTTATATAATCTGGATACCAGTCCTTTTTTCAGATATATGTAAATATTATGAATATTTTCTCCTAGTCTGTGGCTTATCTTTTTATTTTCTCAACAATGGCTTTTGAAGACTAGAAGCTTTCTTTCTTTCTTTTTTTTAAAATAAATTTTATTGGAGTCTAGTTGATTTACAATGTTGTGTTAGTTTCAGGTATACAGCAAAGTGAATCAGTTATACATATACCCACTCTTTTTTTAAAATTAATTAATTAATTAATTTATTTTGGCTGCACCATGAGGCTCATGGGGTTTTAGTTCCCCAACCAGGGATCGAACCCAGGCCCTTGGTAGTGAGACTTCAGAGTCCTAACCACTGGACCGCAAAGGAATTCCCTATCCACTCTTTTTTTAGATTCTTTTCCCATATAGGTCATTACAGAGTATTGAGTAGAGTTCCCTGGGCTATACAGTAGGTCCTTATTAGTTATCTATTTTATGTGTAGGAGTGTGTATCTCAGTCCCAATCTCCCAGAAGTTCTCTTTCTTTTTAAACACAAAGATATAATTTTATTCATGCAAGAATATGAATACTGTTCAACATGTAGGGCTTTTTTCTGCCTGTTTAAATTGAATTTCAATCTGAACATCTAATATTGACAAGCATCAAGCTATTTTAATCAGGTTACTTTTTACGTTTATAAAAGTGGCACAAATGTCTCTGAATACCACTCCAGAGATACTAATACACACGGCAAACAACTACCCAACTCCTCTTTAGCCTCATATCACAAAACAATGCAAAGACAGATGGAATAACATTCCCTGCGCTCTAGGGAAAGCACAATACGGGAAGAGGGTAAGAGGGTTTCTGGATCCCTGACACTGTTTCACATGCTTCTTTCATTTTCTGTCTTCCTTCCCCGGGCACGATGGGGCTCCTTTGATGGAAGGCAAGATGGCTGCTATCCCCAGAAGTTTTCAATTAGTTAATTTATTAATAGACTAATTTGTTAATTTTTTAAGTGACCTGTGCTTTTTGTGTCCTAAGAAATCTTTGCTTAGCCCAAGCTTACGAGAATATCCTCTTACGTTTTCCTTTAGAAGATTTTTTAGTACCCACCCTCCACCCCCGGCATGGCTTGTGGGATCTTAGTTCCTGGGCCAGAGTTAGAACCCATGCCCCCTGCAGTGGAAGCGCAGAGTCCTAACCACTGGACCACCAGGGGATTCCCATTTTTTTAGTTTTTTGGGTTTTTTTTAAACATCTTTATTGGAGTATAACTGCTTTACAAGGGTGTGTTAGTTTCCGCTGTATAACAAAGTGAATCAGCTCTACATATACATATATCCCCATATCTCTTCCCTCTTGTGTCTCCTTCCCACCCTCCCTATCCCACCCCTCTAGGTGGACACAAAGCACAGAGCTGATCTCCCTGTGCTATGCGGCTGCTTCCCACTAGCTATCTATTTTACATTTGGTAGTGTATGTATGTCCATGCCACTCTCTCACTTCGTCCCAGCTTACCCCTCACCCTCCCCGTATCCTCAAGTCCATTCTCTATGTCTGCATCTTTATTCCTGTCCTGCCCATAGGTTCTTCATGACCTTTTTTTTAGATTCCATATATATGTGTTAACATACGATATTTGTTTTTCTCTTTCTGACTTACATCACTCTGTATGACAGACCCTAGGTCCATCCACCTCACCACAAATAACTCAATTTCGTTTCTTTTTATGGCTGAATAATATCCCATTGTATATATGTGCCACATCTTCTTTATCCAGTCATCTGTCGATGGACACTTAGGTTGCTTCCATGTCCTGGCTATTGTAAATAGAGCTGCAATGAACGTTGTGAATTTTTTTAGTTTTAACTTTTACACTTATGTCTATGAGCGACTTCAAATTAAATTTTGTGTGTGGTATAAGGATTGAGATTCTTTTTGTTTCAAACGAATATCTAGTTCTTCCAGCATCATTTGTTGAAAAGACTACTCTTTCTGCATTGAATTAACTTTGTTGAAAATTAATAGATCACACATCAGTGGCTCTACTTCTGGGCTCTTTTTTCTCTTCCACTGATCTGTAGTGTTATCCTTACACCAACAGCACACTTTCTTGGTACTGTTGCTTTATAGATAGACTTGAAATCAGGTAGCATAAGTCTTCCAACTTCATTCATCCTTTAAAAGAAAATTGTTTTGGCTTGCTCATTAAAAAAATATTTTGATCTGTGTCATAAAAGATGAGGAAAAATAGATAACCAACAAAGACCTACTGTATAGCACAGGGAACTATGCTCAATATTTTATAATAACCTATAAGGGAAAAGAATCTGGAAAAGATATATATAGAGAGAGATAGATATATCTGAATCACTGTGCTGTACACCTGAAACTAACATGATATTGTAAATCAACTATACTTCAATTAAAAAAAAATTCAAGAAAAAAATTCCAAGGAATTCTCTGGCAGTCAAGCGGTAAGGATTCTGTGTTTTCACTGCCAAGGGCCCAGGTCCAATTCCTGGTTAGGGAAATGAGATCCCACAAGCCGTTCAGTGTGGCAAAAAAAAAAAAAAAAAAGATGAGGAAAGCTTACAGATTGAAGTAGACTAAGCAGAAATAACAACTAAATGCAATGTGGGATCATGGATCAGATCCTGGAAGCAAAAAGGGACATTAGTGGGAAATTCATATAAAAGTAAGGTCTGTAGTTTAATGAATAATATTATACCAATGTTAACTTCCTATTCTCGATTATATAGATATTAATATTAAGGGAAGCAAGGTGAAGATATCAGAAAACTCTTTATTCTTGTAACTTTTCTCTAAGTCTAAAATTAGTTCAAAATAAAAAAATTTTTAAATTGTACAAATATTGATTGTAACAAATGTACCACTATGGTACTGGATTTGATAGTGGGGGAAGCTGAGAGGAGAGGGGCAGGGGGTACATGAGAACTCTCTGTACTTTCTGCTCAATTTTGCTATCCACCTAAAACTGCTCTACAAAACAAGGTCTACTTAAAAACGAAAAAAGAGAAAAAAAGGTGCACATGAAAAAGAATGAGATAAGAAAAACACTTGATGTTGTTTTTTTGCATCTATTTTCCCCTTAATTTAAAAAATTGTGGTAAAATACACACAACACAAAATTTACTAGCTCAACCATTTTTAAGTGTATAGTTCGATGGTATTAAGTATATTCATATTGTTGTGCAACCATTACCACCATCCAGAACTCTTTTCATCTTACAAAACTGAAACTCTATACCCATTAAACAATAACTTCCCATTTGCCCCTCCAACCAGCCACTGAAAACTACCGTCTACTTTCTGTGTTTTTGACTACTCTAAGTACCTCATGTAAATGGAATCATACGTGTTTGTCTCCTGTGGTTGGTTTATTTTCACTTAGCATAATGTCCTCAAGGTTTATCCACACACAAAAAAGGGCACAAATAAAAAGAGTGAGATAGAAGAAAAAAGTTGACGTCTTTTAAGTCTCTTTTAATCTATAGGTTCTCCCTCTGTATTCGTTTTTCTATGCTGTGTAACAAATTATCACAAATTTAGTGGGTTAAAACAACACACACATAGGGAATTCTCTGACGGTCCAGTGGTTAAGACTCCTTGCTTTCACTGCCGAGGGCCCGGGTTCAATCCCTGGTCAGGGAACTAAGATCCCGCAAGCTGTGAGGCACAGCCAAAAAAAAAGAGAAAGAAACAAAAAAACCCACACATATATTATCTCTCAGCTTCCATGGGTCAAAAGCCTGGGCACCACTGAGCTGGATCCTCCTCTCAGGGGCTCACAGGCTGCAGTTAAGGTGTTGGTCAGGCTGCATTCTCATCTGGAGACTCAACTAGGGGAGAATCCACTTCTAAGCTCATTCTGGCTGTTGGCAGCACTCATTTCCTTGCAACTGCAAGACCGTGGGCTCCAGATGCTTCCCAGTGATTGCTGGAGACGGCCCTTAAGTTTTAGAAGCTGCCCCAAATTTCTTGTCATGTGGCCCTCTCTGTAGGCTGTTCATAGCCTGGATGTTTTCTTATTTAAGATTAATAGGGGAGGACTTCGCTGGTGGTCCAGTGGTTGAGACTCCGTGCTTCCACTGCAGGGGACGCGTGGGTTTGATCCCTAGTCAGGGAAGTTCCGCATGCTGCGTGGTATCGTCAAAAAAAAAAGAAAAAAAACAAACAAACAGGGGAGTCTCCCCTTCCAGTCTGCTAAGATGGAGTCATATAACAAAACATGCTTATGGGGGTGCCATCCTCTCACTTTTGCCATAGTCTATTGGTTAAGGGCAAGTTGCAGGTCGTACCCACACTCAAGAGGAAGAGATTACACAAGGGCACAACTCATTGGGGGGGTCAGTTAGGGTATGTTGGCCATACTCTCCATGCCCCCCCCCCGCCCGTTTTTCCTTTACAATTAATTTGTTGGAGTATCTGGGTTGTTTGACCTGTAGAGTTTCCCTTGGTCTAGATTTTGCTGATTGCACACACAGTGCAGTTCAACATGCTCCTCTGTCACCTGCATTTCTGGCAAACGGGCAGCTGGACCCCGAGGACTGATCAGACTCAGGTTGGATCCTTTTGGCAACATTTCAGGTGGTGACGTGGTCTTCCCTTGGGAGGCACATGGTGTCTGGCTGTCTCTCTTTTTGTGATGTTAGCAGCCATTGATGTTCAATGTCTACACCAGTTAATTCACAGAGGGTAACAAAATGATGATGTCCTAATTCTATTATTTCATTTACTGGTTGCAATACTTTTATAAAGAGATGCTTCCCCTTATCTGTTATTTGGTTACCCAGTGGCATAAGTCATATTGGGAAGGCAGGATAAATGCTTGATTCATTTCTTTTGTTTTTAAAATTAATTTATTCATTTATTTATTTTTGGCTGTATTGGGTCTTTGTTGCTGCATGCAAGCTTGTCTCTAGTTGTGGTGAGTGGGGGCTACTCTTTGTTGTGGTGCATGGGCTTCTCATTGCGGTGGCTTCTCTTGTTGCGGAGCACGGGCTCTTGGCACGTGGGCTTCAGTAGTTGTGGCATGCAGGCTCAGTAGTTATGGCTTGCGGGCTCTAGAGTACAGGCTCAGTAGTTGTGGTGCACAGCCTTAGTTGCTCCGCGGCAGGCAGAATCTTCCCGGACCAGGGCTCGAACCCGTGTTCCCTGCATTGGCAGGCAGATTCTTAACCGCTGAGCCACCAGGGAAGTCCTGATTCATTTCTTTTCTTTTATTTACCTGTTTCCAAGATAATAAATTGTCTCCTTATCAAGATGACCAATTAGTTTTTAATAGCATTATGAACCACAGATTTAAACATATTTGATTGATTTGAATCCATTGCAATTCTTATCCTTATTAAAGCTCACATGGGCCAGTGGGAGTCTCTTCAAACTGGCTTCTGAGTCCTTTTGACATCCTATTAGCCTTCGAGAGTTTCCTGCTAGCTGCTACATCAAGGTGGTCCAGCCTAATCTTGTATTTTGTACCTTCCCGCTCCAGACTTGAAAAAGGCATTTCTCTAAGAAGCCCTGTCTTCTTTTTTTATTTTGTAATTTCTTTTTTCTTTCTTTCTTTTCTTTTCTCTCTCTCTCTTTTTTTTTTTCTCCTGACTCCTTTTCATAGGAAATGGTATTTCAAGACTACATTTTGGGCTCTAGTGATGCTCATTGCTGTTGGGTCGATCACTGTGTCTAGCTTTCTGGCGGACAGAACTAGGAAATGTATACAGTTCCTTGTGAGCTCCTCCGCTATGAGGAAGAAAAGGGGTATTGGAGCTGAGAGGCAATATATTCATCACTGGCACATCCACTTTTTTCTGGCTCTTCTCTTTCTTTCATTTCTGTTGTCCCTATTCTGTAGCTCAATCTTATTCCACAAGCAGCAGTTTCTCTCCAGTGTGGGGTTCTGTTCTCACAGGGCAGGGAGGCTTGGGGCTGTTTCATAAATTTATAGCACCTCGACCGCTCAGCCCCTTCAAGCCCCTTGCTCTGAGCCACACTCCGGTGTCAGCTGTTCTTCTCAAACTGGCCACGGTGCTTTACCAGGAATATCTGTTGCTTATTTTGGGGTTCTCCTGTTTCCAGGTCACCAGATGCTGCACCATACCCCCTTGCTTCCTTCTGCTTCTTCCCCCACAGATGCAAGTCTTGTAGCTGTCCCTGCTTTGTCCTCACCCCTGTATTTTAAGCTTCATGGAGACAGCTTGTCACCCATTGTGTTGTGAACCTTGTTTGTGGTTTTTGGTCACAGCTAGGGTCACTCCCTCGGCTGGTGTCTGGGGCTAGGCTGGAAGGTCCAGCAGGCCTCACCTGGCATTTCCTCCACGTGGCCTTCCTTCCCCACGTGGAGGCTGGGCGTTCAGTCATGTAAGCTTCTTTAAAGCATGGTGGTGGCTTCCCAGGGAGAGAGTGCAGAAGCAGAAGCCGCTAGGTATCGGAGAAAGGTCACTCTCATTCCATTCGGTTGATCAAAGCAAGTCACAAGACCCGCCCAGATTCCAGGGAAGGAGACAGACCCCACCCCTCATGGGAGGAGCAGCAGGTGCCGGCTGGTCTGAACCGGAGCCCAAGCTGATGCCCTTAGGCGACTGGGACCAACGGAGGCCTGCACCAGCCACTAAGGGGTGGGGCGGGGAGGGAGGGATGGGTGGCCGCCAGCCCCAGAAGGAAATTCCAGTGTTCAACTTCACCCGGTATGGAGTTTCCACCTGGGGCTCTGGGGCACAGGGGGATGGGTGGGGCCCTCCTCCCGCGGGGCCAGCGCTGTGCAAAGGAAAGGAATTAGCTTTCACCTTTCCTCTCAACCCCTGTCACTTACAGGCCCTCGAGGGCTGGCAGGACATATGGCCCTGCCGGTGGTAAATCAAGCCGGGAGGCCGGCCAGGGAGAGCCAGATGAAGCAGGAGGCAGGCGCAGAACAACCCCGTGGCTAACGCTCCCGGGCGGCGTGGCAGCTCTGCGGTCCCGGTTCACCGGCCTTGGAGTGTCCAGGCTGGGCTCCCTCCCTCGACCACGCCGCCTGGCAGACTAGCTCCTTGTGGTCTGCAGGGCCGGGGCTGCTGAAAGGGAAGGAAGATGATTTGACGACATGTAAGGGCCACTCCAGCAGTCACGATTCTGTTCCTACCTCGCTGCTCCTCCGCGCGTGGGGCTGAGCCTACTGACTGAGTGTGGAGACAAGTCCGCCTGGAGCCCTGACATTGTGATGGACGAAAGGCAGGGCATTTTCCTCTCTGATGCCTCAGCGTTTTTCTGCGGCTGGCTCGGAGCGCCGGCAAGGCTGAGGCCATATGGCAGTTCCACGTCCTCAGCAAGAGAAGTGGATTTTAGCAGATTGGAGAGCCGTTCCAGCTGTCTTTCTGTGCCTTCAAGGTGAAGATTTGACTTTCTGCCTCTAGGCAGATTCCACAGGCTATGCCTTTCGTCCTTAAGAAGCAGAAACAGGGAGTTCCTCCTGCCAGAACTCCCCAGATATCTTTGCCGGCAGGCTCTTGTTGTCAGGAGGATCAGAGGGGGCAAAGATGAGCGCGGATGAGCACCCTGAACTGTGGGAGCTCCGTGCTCCCTCCTCCCTTTGTGGGGCTTGTTCCCCCCAAAGTCGGTGTCATTGAGTTGTTTTGAACTGGGAAACACCTTACAGCTCTGATTCTCGCTAGCCCAGGTGCTATCAAGGAATCACGTGGGGAGCTTTACAAAATGTCAGCTTCCAAATCAAAACCACCATGAGATACCACTTGACACCGGTTAGGATGGTTACTATTTAAAAAAACAACAGAAAACAGAGTGTGGGTGAGGGCGTGCAGAAATGGGAACCCTGGTGCACTATTGGTGGTGATGTAAAATGGGGCAGCCACTATGGAAAACAGTATGGAGGTTCCTCAAAAAAAAATTTTTTTTTTAATAAATTTTATTTATTTATTTCTGGCTGTGTTGGGTGTTCGTTGCTGCGCGCGGGCTTTCTCTAGTTTCGGCGAGCGGGGGGCTACTCTTCGTTGCAGTGCCAGGGCTTCTCATTGCGGTGGCTTCTCTCCTTGTGGAGCACTGGCTCTAGGTGTGCGGGCTTCAGTAGTTGCGGCACGCAGGCTCAATAGTTGTGGCACACTGGCTTAGTTGCTCTGCGGCATGTGGGATCTTCCTGGACCAGGGATCGAACACGTGTCCCCTGCATTGGCAGGCAGATTCTTAACCACTGCGCCACCAGGGAAGCCCCCTCAAAATATTAAAAATAGAATTACCCTATAATCCAGCAATCCCACTTCTGGGTATATACCACAAAGAATTGAAAGTAGGGTCTCAAAGAGACGTTTGTACACCCATGTTCATTGCAGCTATTCACAATAGCCAAGAGGTGGAAGCAACCCACATGTCCATCAGTGGATGAAAGGATAAAGAGAAAGTGGTATGTATGTATGTGATGGAGTATCATGCAGCCTTAAAAAGGAAATTCTGTCACATGGTACAACATAGATGAACCTCAAGGACATTACGCTAAACAAAATAAACCAGTCACAAAAGGACAAATACTGTATGATTCCACTCATATGAAGTACCTGAAGTCAAAATTATAGGAACAGAAAATAGAATGGTGGTTGCTAAGAGCTGGGGGAGAGGAGAAGGGGAATTAGCGTTTAATGGGTATAGAGTTTCAGTTTTGTTTTTTTTTTTAAGAGTTTCAGTTTTGCAAGATGAAAAAGTTCTCAAGATCTATTGCACAACAATGTAAATATACTTAATACGACTGAACTGTACACTAAAACTAGTTAAGATGGTAAATTTAATGTTGTGTGTGAGTGTGTGTGTGTTTACCACAAGTTTTTTAAAAAAGGGAACTCATTTACATTTGGAAATGCAAACATTAAAAAAACAAAAAAGACAAATTCCTGGGCTTTGCCAGACCTCTAGAATCATAATCCCTACAGAAGAGGTTCAGGAAGCTGCTTTTTAAACAAGTCCTCAAGCAATTCTTAAGCCCAGTAATATTTCTTGTCTTAGATGCCGTGAAGAAAACAGGCCCTAGGGCTTCCCTCGTGGTGCAGTGCTTAAGAATCCGCTTGCTAATGCAGGGGACACCGGTTCAAGCCCTGGTCCAGGAAGATCCCATACGCCGAGGAGCAACTAAGTGCGTGAGCCACAACTACTGAGCCTGCACTCTGGAGGCTGCGAGCCACAGCTACTGAGCCCGCGCACCTAGAGCCCATGCTCTGCAACAGGGGAAGCCACCACAGTAATAAGCCAGCACACCGCAACAAAGAGTAGCCCCGGGGCTTCCCTGGTGGTGCAGTGCTTGAGAATCTGCCTGCCAATGCAGTGGACACGGGTTCGAGGCCTGGTCTGGAAAGATCCCACATGCCGCGGAGCAACTAGGCCCGTGAGCCACAACTACTGAGCCTGCGCATCTGGAGGTTGTGCTCCGCAACAAGAGAGGCCGCGACAGTGAGAGGCCCGCACACCACGATGAAGAGTGGCCCTCGCTTGCCGCAACTAGAGAAAGCCCACGCACAGAAACGAAGACCCAACACAGCCAAAAGTAAATAAATAAATAAAATTTTAAAAAAAAGAGTAGCCCCTGCTCGTCACAACTAGAGAAAGCCTGCGCACAGCAACTAAGACCCAACGCAGCCAAAAATAATTAATTTTTTTTAAAAAAGAAAAGAAAACAGACCCTGAAATCAAACTGTTGGGCAACTAAAACCACCCTAGAAAAACGACTTGTCCTCTCTGTGCCTTAGTTTTCTCATCTGCATAATGGGACTCACAGATGGAGTGCTGTAAAGATTAAATTAGTTAATAATCACAAAGCATTTGATCCATGCATATATCATGATTATCAAAAATCGAGCACCTCCTTTTGCCCAAAGGGAACTGAGGCCCAGAGTGGGGAGATGCCTGGTCTAAGCCCACCCCCCAATCCGGCACCAGAGCCAGGAGGAGGACACGGCTCCCAGGCCACAGTCACATGTGCCTCAGTCCCTGGGGTCCAGGCCCAGGGACCCGGAGTCTGCAGCTCCTTCCTTGACTTGATGCATTGCAGGTGGGGTGAAGGGAACAAAGCGGGGTGAGGGGAACTGATGGGGCTCAGCGCCTCTATGTCCTGCCCAGCCTCCCTCCCCTTAGGGCTACTGCAGATTCAGCTCTCTGGGACAGGAACCCAGAGGCAGAGACGAGTGAAAGAAGGGAGAGGGACTCTTTTCTGCAGCAAGTGCCACACTCTCCTTCCCAGTACAGATCCCAAGTTTCCAGGAGAAAAATCCTTCCCTTCAGGAGGTGGAGTGCCTGCTCGAATAGCAGAGCAATTTTATGGAGCATCGACTCTGCCCTCACAGTATTGCTAGTCCTTCTGACAACACAGCAAAGTGAACTGAGCTGTTCGCTCCATTTTTCAGATGGGAAAGCTGAGCCCTGGGGGATCAGCCTGGGCCCAGGCTCACGCTCACACTGCCAGCATGTGGCAGGGCCAGGGTGAGGGCTTAGGACTACCTGGGCCCAAGGCTGTGCAGGCTTCTCCTGGACAGGCCAGGGGGCCTCCAAGAGGTAAGAAAAGGGGCTTCATGATAAACAGATTCAGTGCAATCGCTGTTAAGAGCCCAATAGTGTTTTTTACAGAAATAGAAAAACTCATCATAAAATTCATATAGAATCTCAAGTGACTCCAAATAGACAAAACAACATTGAAAAAGGTCAGAGTTGGAGATCTCACACTTCCTGATTTCAAAACATACTATGAAGTAACAGTAATCAAGATGGTACGGTACTGGTATAAAGACAGACATAGAGACAAATGGAACAGAATAGAGAGCCCAGAAATAAACACTTGTGGATATGGCCAAATGATTTCCGACAAGGGTACCAAGACTATGCAATAGGGAAAGGACAGTTTCTTTAACAAATGGCATTGGGAAAACTGGATATCCACACACCAAGGAATGAAGTTGGACCCCTACCTAACACCATGTACAAAAATTAACTCAAAATGCATCAAAGACCTAAACATAAGAGCTAAAACTAGAAAATTCTTAGAAGAAAACGTAGGGGAAAATCTTCACGACATTGGATTTGGCAATAATTTCTTGGATATGACACCAAAAGCACAGGCAACAGAAGAAAAAATAGATAAATTGGACTTCATCAAAATTAAAAACTTTTGGGAATTCCCTGGTGGCCCAGTGGTTAAGACTTGGCACTTCCACTGCTTGGGGCCCGGGTTCAATCCTTGGTCAGGGAACTGAGATCCCACAAGCCACGCGGTGCAGCCAAAAAAAAAAAAAAAAAAAAATTAAAAACTTTTGTGCATCAAAGGACACTATCAAGAGAGTAGGGGAGGGAGGGGCAATATTCGGGGAGGGGATTAAGAGGTACAAACTATTAGGTGTAAAATAAGCTACAAGGATATATCGTACAACATGGGGAATATAGCCAATATTTTATAATAACTATAAATGGAGTATAACCTTTAAAAATTGTGAATCATTATATTTTATACCTGTAACATGTAATATTACTGTACAAGAAATATACTTCAATAAAATATTTTTAAACATTTTTTAATTAAAAAAGAGTAGGGGAAAAATCTGACTGGTTTTTGCCATTTTTAACTGATATAATTCACTTAACATAATAAATTATATGAGATAATTCACATAACATAAAATGCATCATTTTAAAGCATATAATTCAGTAGCATTTAGCATATTCAGAATGTTGTGCAACCATCACTACTGCCGAATTCCAGAACACTTCCATCACCCCAAAAAGAAATCCCATACCCTTTAGCAGTTATTCCCTCTTCACCCCCCTTCTCATCCCCTGGCAACCACTGATCTACTTTCTGTCTCTATGAATTTGTCAACTGACCTTATTTTTTTTATATAAAATTTTAAACAGATTTATTTCCATTGGCAATTTTCATTGAGAAAATATTTTCCAGAGTAAGTGGTATTAACACAAGATCATTTTTCGAGCAATTTTCTATAGCATGCAGTAAAAAATTTTCCATTTTGATTTTTACCACGCTGAGATTATTGTCATTGGGGTCCATTCTTTTCTAATCATTTAAAAAATTCCATATGATGTATTGGCTTTTTTTTTTTTTCCTGGGGGAGAGTACATATTAAGTTCCACTGTTTAGAGGTCTTGCAATTGTGAGTTTTCTTTGTGGCTGTATTTCAACTAAGTGTAATTTCCCCGATCAAATTTTGCAGATGTGAGTTTTGTCAAGTTTTGATGTACTGATGATTTCTCAGAACATTCACTGACCTCCCTTACAAAGAATATGCCGTCTCGAACTCTTGAACCCCTGCTATTCTTCATAGCACTATCACCACCTGACATTATTTTATATTTATTTGTGTATATGCTTATCATCTATCTTCCTACCAGACTGTGAGTTCCGTGAAGGTGGGAATTTTGACTGTCTTATTCATGACGGTGTTCCCAGCACCCAGAACAGTTCATGGGTCACAGTAGGCCCTCGATAGATGGAATCAAGGAAAAAATGAAGTATGGCTTGGATAGAACGCTACCAATCTGTATTTGTGTCTTAGTTAGTCTATGAGTAAAATCACAAGGAACTTTATTAGACAGAGAGAGAAATGATGCAGGATGGAGAAGGGTCCAGGGCCCACATGATGGGGCCAAACCATCCCACTCCACACTGAGGACAGGCCAAGTCCCAAGGAGCTTCCAGTATTCCCAGGGAGACAGATAACCAACAGAGCAGCCTCCGCTCCACTGGTTGACTTACTGATGCGATAAAGTGGTGACTTATGGCTTAGGGGCAGCAGGGCACATGGTCAGCAAGACCAGAGATGGTGTGATGGTGCCACCAGACTATGGGGGCAAAAGGAGAGACAAGGGGGTGGAGCTCGGACAACACTTGAGCTGCCATCTCAAGTAGTCACTGGGCACCCAGAATGAAGGCAGGTGGAGAAACAGACCCCACCACCTGGCTGAGCACGCGGATGGGAGCTGTTGTTGGGGACAGCTTGGGGAAATACACTCAGTCCCAGCCAAGATAAATAAAGATTTCCCACTTTGCAGGCCACTGGACTCTTCAAAGGGCTTGCGTGCCCACTCATCACATACCCGTGAGGGGCGTGGACTGGCTGTGAATGTGAGACAGTACAGCAGTGTGAGGCCAGACCAAGCACCACTGCTTCCTTCCTGCATGACCTGGGCAGGCTATTCCACCTCTCTGTGCCCCAGTTTCCTCATCTGTAAAATGGGAGGATGATAATAACGAGTTCCTCATAGCTTTGTTGTGAGAACTAAGTGAGATATTGGCTGTGGCGCACTTGGAATAGGATCGAGGATAGAGCAAGACCATGTGAACGGTGCTTATCATCACTCTCCCCTTGTATTCATTTTTATCTTTAAATGTACAATTAAATTTTTTTGAATAGGTGATACATTCAAACGGTTCAAACATCAAAAAGGAATACGAGGGTCCACAGAGCGGAGTCTCCCTGCCCTGCATCTAGCCACCCAGTTCTCTTCTGGGGAGGTGTCCAGTCTTTCCACGTCCTTGTGTCCTGCCAGGAACACCCTCTGCATTTACAAGCAAATATGGATATATATTCTTCCACCATCACTTTGAACATATATATAGGCATGTAGTGACTATACTTACAGCTTTGCACCTTGCTTTTTCCCCTTGAAGCAGATATTTGGTGACTGTTTCATACCAGAATGTTAAGGACTGCCTCATTCTTTTTTTTTTTTAATCACTGTCTAACATGATATTTTCTAGCTATTTGTAGTTCTTTTTTGAATTTTATTTTATTTATTTTTTAATACAGCAGGTTCTTATTAGTTATCCACTTTATACATATTAGTGTATGTATGTCAATCTCAATCTCCCAATACATCACCCCACCCCCCCACCCCACCCCCGCCACTTTCCCCCCTTGGTGTCCATACGTTTGTTCTCTACATCTGTGTCTCTATTTCTGCCCTGCAAACCAGTTCATCTGTACCATTTTTCCAGGTTGCACATCTATGCGTTAATATACGATATTTGTTTTTCTCTTTATGACTTACTTCACTCTGTATGACAGTCTCTAGATCCATCCACATCTCTACAAATAACCCAGTTTCATTCCTTTTATGGCTGAGTAATATTGTATATATGTACCACATCTTCTTTATCCATTCGTCTGTCGATGGGCATTTAGGTTGCTTCCATGACCTGGCTATTGTAAATAGTGCTGCAATGAATATTGGGGTGCATGTGTCTCTACGAATTATGGTTTTCTCTGGGTATATGCCCAGTAGTGGGATTGCTGCATCATATGGTAATTCTATTTTTAGTTTTTTAAGGAACCTCCATACTGTTCTCCATAGTGGCTGTATCAATTTACATCGCCACCAACAGTGCAAGAGGGTTCCCTTTTCTCCACACCCTCTCAGGCATTTGTTGTTTGTAGATTTTCTGATGATGCTCATTCTAACTGGTGTGAGGTGATACCTCATTGTAGTTTTGATTTGCATTTCTCTAATGATTAGTGATGTCAAGCAGCTTTTCATGTGCTTCTTGGCCATCTGTATGTCTTCTTTGGAGAAATGTCTATTTAGGTCTTCTGCCCATTTTTGGATTGGGTTGTTTGTATATTTTGCTGTTTATATATTTTGGAGATTAATCCTTTGTCCGTTGATTCATTTGCAAATAATTTCTCCCATTCTGAGGGTTGTCTTTTCATCTTGTTTATAGTTTCCTTTGCTGTGCAGAAGCTTTTAAGTTTCATTAGGTCCCATTTGTTTATTTTTTTAAAATTTATTTGTTTATTTGGCTGCGTCGGGTCTTAGTTGCGTCGTGCAGGCTTAGCTGCTCTGCGGCATGTGGGATCCTAAGTTCCCTGACCAGGGCTCGAACCCGCGTCCCCTGCATTGGAAGGCGGATTCTCAACCACTGGACCACCAGGGAAGGCCCCCCATTTGTTTATTTTTGATTTTGTTTCCATTACTCTAGGAGGTGGATCAAAGAAGACCTTGCTGGGCTTCCCTTGTGGCGCAGTGGTTGAGAGTCTGCCTGCCAATGCAGGGGACACGGGTTTGTGCCCTGGTCCGGGAAGATCCCACATGTCGCGGAGCGGCTGGGCCCGTGAACCATGGCCACTGAGCCTGCCCGTCCAGAGCCTGTGCTCTGCAATGGGAGAAGCCACAACAGTGAGCAGCCCGTGTACCGTAAAAAAAAAAAAAAAAAACCCAACAAAACAAAAAAACATCTTGCTGTGATTTATGTCAGAGTGTTCTTCCTATGTTTTCCTCTAAGAGTTTTATAGTGTCCAGTCTTACATTTAGGTCTCTAATCCATTTTGAGTTTATTTTTGTGTATGGTGTTAGGGAGTGTTCTAATTTCATTCTTTTACATGTAGCTGTCCAGTTTTCCCAGCACCACTTATTGAAGAGACTGCCTTTTCTCCATTGTATATCCTTGCCTCCTTTGTCATAGATTAGTTGACCATAGATGCGTGGGTTTATTTCTGGGCTTTCTATCTGGTTCTGTTGAGCTATATTTCTGTTTTTATGCTGGTACTATATTGTCTTGATTACTGTAGCTTTGTAGTATAGTCTGAAGTCAGGGAGTCTGATTTCTCCAGCTCCGTTTTTTTCCCTCATGACTGCTTTGGCTATTCGGGGTCTTTTGTGTCTCCATACAAATTTTAAGATTTTTTTGTTCTAGTTCTGTAAAAAATGCCATTGGTAATTTGATAGGGATTGCAATGACTCTGTAGATTGCTTTGGGTAGTATAGTCATTTTCACAATATTGATTCTTCCAATCCAAGAATATGGTATATTTCTCCATCCGTTTGTATCATCTTTAATTTGTTTCATCAATGTCTTATAGTTTTCTGCGTACAGGTCTTTTGTCTCCTTAGGTAGGTTTATTCCTAGGTATTTTATTCTTTTTGTTGCAATGATAAATGGGAGTGTTTTCTTAATTTCTCTTTCAGATTTTTCATTATTAGTGTATAGGAATGCAAGAGATTTCTGTGCATTAATTTTGTATCCTGCTACTTAACCAAATTCATTGATTAGCTCTAGTAGTTTTCTGGTAGCATCTTTAGGATTCTCTATGTATAGTATCACGTCATCTGCAAACAGTGACTGTTTTACTTCTTCTTTTCCAATTTGTATTCCTTTTATTTCTTTTTCTTCTCTGATTGCCGTGGGTAGGACTTCCAAAACTCTGTTGAATAATAGTGGCAAGAGTGGACATCCTTGTCTTGTTCCTGATCTTAGAGGAAATGCTTTCAGTTTTTCACCATTGAGAACGATGTTTGCTGTGGGTTTGTCATATATGGCTTTTATTATTTTGAGGTAGGTTCCCTCTATGCCCACTTTCTGGAGAGTTTTTATCATAAATGGATGTTGAATTTTGTCAGAAGCCTTTTCTGCATCACTTTTTTGCCCCAGTCTTTTTTAAAAATAATTAATTAATTTATTTATTTATTTTTGGCTGCATTGTGTCCTCATTGCTACTCGTGAGCTTTTCTCTAGCTGTGCCGAGTGGGGTCACTCCCCGCCGCAGTGCATGGGCCTCTCATTGCGGTGGCTTCTCTTGTTGCAGAGCACAGGCTCTAGGCACATGGGCTTCAGTAGTTGTGGCGTACGGGCTTAGTTGCTCCACGGCCTGTGGAATCCTCCTGGACCAGGATTCGAACTTGTGTCCCCTGCATTGGTAGGCGGATTCTTAACCACTGTGCCACCAGGGAAGTCCTCATTCTTTTTTATCAGCTGCATAATATTCCACTGCATGGCTGCACCATGCTGTGTCTAAGAAACCGGCCATGGGGGGACTCAGGTGGTTTGCAGTCTTCATTCTAACACACTATGCCATGATGCATCCCCATTGCGTTGGTGCGGAAACTGAGATCTGAGAGGAAAAGTGTCCCACCCCAGGCCATGTGGTGAGTTTGTGGCAGAACCAGGATCAGATGGCAGTGCCCAGCCCTACACCCCATGATGTATTCCCATCTCATCTGGGTTTGGGCCTCCTGGTTCTGGGACAGGGAGGAGCTGGCATGAAAAGGGATGGGGGCCAGAGGGTGAGGGTGTTGAGTAGGCAAATGTACCAGAGCTGTTGTTTTCTTCTCCTTGGTCTAACACTTGGCTGCATGAGGAAGGAGAAACGGGAGGAAGGAAGACCCCAGGCTCAGACTGAAAAGAAGCAAAGCAGAGACCATGGGCTGGAGTAGTGCTTTGCAGAAGTGAGCCTCATGGCAGTGCTTTTGAGTGACCTCATCTTCTCCTTCAGGTGAGGTTTGCTTTGGAGGAAGTAGAAGCTGAAACACTGCCCAGGATTGGAGAGGAGCTCAGCTCTACAATTGAGGAGGCCCAGGATCGAGACCCAGGACAGCCACTGACTCACGGGATCTAGTCACCCAGACTCTCTGGGCCTGGAAGTGGGGGCTTTGACCCAATGGGCCTTTCCTGTCACAAGATCCAGGTTCTGGAGCCACCAGGGGTAGGTTCCAATGCCACACAATCGAGCTTCCTTGACAAGTCTCATTTCCTCATCCAAAAAAGTAGGAGTCAAAGTAATGCTGGGTGCGGTAAGAGTCCAATGGGACAATGTATATGGAAGCCCTTGGAAAAACCAAAAATCAACACATCATACAGATTCCCTTTCCCCCAGGTATTAATTCTGAAGCTGATATTACAAATGTTGAACTCTGCTCACAATCACGTCTTCATTATAAAAGATTATTATGAGCAAACCACACCTCTTTGTTGTTCAGGACACAGAAACTAAAAACCAAAGCAAACACAAATAAAAAATCTATGTTGAACTCGGCACCCAGCATCTCCTTAGGTAGTCTGCCTGCATTTAAGGTATAATGCCACTAGGTGGCGATAGTGTGCATGTCCTGAAGTCTATTCCAGAGCAGATTTCCTAAGGATCATCTGAAATGTCCTTCCTTTTTATACTTTGAGCAGCTTCACCAAAGGACCCGCTGAGCCTCAGTTTCCTCATCTGTAAAATGGGGATAATAGTACTAAGATCATGTAAAATCCTCCTGTGCATAGTAAGACACTCAGTAAATGTCTGCTTCTTTCCTAGCTGAGTGATTATGACCCTGGCTTTTGGAACCAGAATGCCTGGGTTTGAATCCCAGCTCCACTACTTACCAGCTGTGTGACCTTAGGCAAATTACCTAGCCTCTCTGGGCCTTAGTTTCCTTGTTGGTAAATGGAGCTAGTAATCGTAGTTTATATGTGTAAGGTGCTTACAAGTGCCTGGTCCAAGAAAAGTGCTTTGAGTTTGCCATTGTCTATGTATGTGCTGGGGTGAACCCTCTCTCAAGCATAGTCTGGGTCCTAACCCTGGGCACCTCCTAAGATTCAGTGCCTTGTCAAGATCACATGTCTTCAGGGCTTTTTTAACACCCCTGGCACCAGTTATGGACAGAGAAAGCCACAATTCCAAGACTCCTAATATCCGGGTCTCCGGATTCAAGGTACAGCTGGCAACAGCCTCTGTCCACCAAGCAGGTGATAGAAACCAACTTGCAAGTGTGAAGCCAGCTGGTGGGAAGGTAAGGAAGGGGCCGAAGGGGCTGTGAGGCGCTTTTTAAAAATAAATAAATAAATAAATAATTTCTTGGCTGCGTTGGGTCTCCATCGCTGCACGCAGGGCCCCTCCAGCTGCGAGGAGTGGGGGCCACTCCTTGCGGTGCGTGAGCTTCTCATTGCGGTGGCCTCCCCGCGTTGCGGAGCACAGGCTCCAGGCACACGGTCCTCAGCAGTTGTGGCTCGCGGGCTCCAGAGCGCAGGCTCAGCAGTTGTGGCGCACGGGCCCAGTTGCTCTGCGGCACGTGGGACCCTCCCGGACCAGGGCTCGATGCCATGTCCCCTGCATTGGCAGGCGGATTCTCAACCACTGTGCCACCAGGGAAGCCCTGTGAGGCTCTTTTTAAAGTACTTTTGTTCCTTGGGGGTGTGCTGCTCACCTCTGTGCCTACTGCTGGGAGGCAGCTCAGAAAATGAAACACCCTGGGGCTACTGGGCCAATCACTTTCCCGCTGGGTCGGGCCCCACCTCCATGCAGATTTGCGGGGGAGGTAGAGGAATCTGGTGGCGACAGCACCTGACCGGAAGTCAGATCTGTTTTTAGCCCAGCTCTGTTACGGATGTGCTGTGTGACCTTGAAAGAGTCACTTTTCCTCTCTGGGCTTCAGTGCTGCTCTGCCAAAATTGGGACACACTCCCTGCCCTTTCTTTCCAACCAGAGATACGGTGCGAATAGAGGAACTCCTCAAAATGTCACCTCCTCCTTGAAGCCTTCCATATCAGACAGAATTAAAGGGAACTGAAATCCTCCCCACCTCCTTCCATCTCTCCCAGGCTAAACATGCAATATTAACCACCAATTCGCTCGTTGATTGATTCCACATGCATGTTCAGTGCTGGTCTGCCCTCCTGTCTACACGTCCTTTCTGTCTTGTCTGCAAAACTCCTCTGAAGTGGGCTGTGCCTGCCTCCTTGCTCTGAATGGCATGGAGAGTCTAGCAGAGGAGGCCTCTGACTGAGGGATGGCTCGGGGCTCCAGGTGAGAAACGAAGGTCCCATGGAATCCCAGATGGATCAGAACTTAATGAGGGCTTCCCTGGTGGTGCAGTGCTTAAGAATCTGCCTGCCAATGCAAGGGACACAGGTTTGAGCCCTGGCCCAGGAAGATCCCACATGCCACGGAGCAACTAAGCCCGTGTGCCACAACTACTGAGCCTGAGCTCTAGAGCCTGCAAACCACAACTACTGAGCCCACGTGCCACAACTACTGAAGCCTGCATGCCTAGAGCCCATGCTCTGCAACAAGAGAAGCCATGACAATGAGAAGCCAGCACACCGCAACAAAGAGTAGCCCCCGCTCACCACAACTAGAGAAAGCTGGCACACAGCAACAAAGACCCAACACAGCCAAAAATAAATAAATAAACAAGTAAATTTATAAAAAAACGAAAAAAAGAACTTAATGAGACTGAGAAAAGTAAGTTTTGGGGGAGATCAGAGATGGGAAAAGCACTTTGAAAAGTGAAAAGAGGGCATTCCCTGGTGGTCCAGTGGTTAGGACTCCGGGCTCTCACTGCCGAGGGCTGGGGTTCAATCCCTGGTCAGGGAACTATGATCCTGCAAGCTGTGCAGTGCAGCCAAAAAAAAAAGAAAGAAAAAGTAAAAGAAAAAAAAAGTGAAAGTGAAAAGAACTATGAAAATGGGAGAAAGTCTTAGTCTCTGGACAAGGGCACAAAACAATAAGAGAGGGAGATGGGGAGGGGGGTTAGTTTAGCTTTGATGAATGCTAAGTTTTGCAGTCAGAAAATCTAGAAGGAAGCTAGTTTAATTTTAGGAAGCATGGAAGTTCTGTGTCAGTTTCCAAAATAACATTTTATTTTGGATTACACATGGGCAAGCGATGTGTGTGCATGTGTGTGTGTGTGTGTGTGCTTTCCACTCTCATTTTTTTCAGGGCTTGGGGCTGCTAAGGTCTTAATTCAATGCTAGGCATACCTCAACTTCAAATGGAATAAGCCCAGCTCTTCTGCTCCATCACCCCCTCTCCCCACCACCTACCCCCTCTCTCTATCATCTGCCTAATCAGGTCTCCCCCTCCAAGACCCACCCCACGACGGCCCCAAACCGGTCCAGCTTCTGTGAACCTCCAGTCTCCAGCCTCTCTGCGCACTTTGAATTATGACCCCATCACCTGTGAATACCTGCGCCCTTCCTGCTCTTGCCATCCTCCACCAAATGCCCGGCTGCCAAGGGACATTGAGTGTCCCGTGTTTTGGACTTCACTGTCTTTTCAAAACTTACCCCTCCCGGGCTCCATTCCATCTACACCAAAGCCCCGGATGACACATGTATAGTAGGGGAGGGGCAGATATTCTAGTCTTTCCATCCTAGATTGCACTTTAAGACACTCTTGGGGAATTAGCCTCTCACAGAAAGAATGTTCTGTCTGGGACTTCCCTGGTGGTCCAGTGGTTAAGACTCCGCACTCCCAACGCAAGGGGCACAGGTTCAGGGAGCTAAGATCCCGCATGCTACACCGTACAGCCAAAAAACAAAAGAAAAAAAAGTTCTGTCTAACAGGGGAATTTCGTAGCACTGGAGGAGACCAAAAGGGAGAGATTTATTATCACTAACATGTAGTTAGTGATAATATAATCGACACCAATAACTGCACAACTGTTAGGTTCCAGGCACGATGCTAGGTGCATTACATTCTTTATCTAATTCCAACAACCCTATGAGGCAAGTGTAATTATCATCATAATAAAGACAACAAAATTAACCGAGTACTTACATGCTAAGCAGTTCACCTGGATTGTCTTGTATAATACATAACCTGTGAGGTAGGTGCTATTGCTGCTCCATTTTCCACACGAGGGAACCAAGACATAGATCAGCTAAGTAAGTTGTCACACAGCTATTAAAATAAGGGGTCTGAAAAATAAAATAAATAAAATAAGGGGTCTGAACCTCAGAGAAGTTAAGTAACATGCCCATCTTTACCCAGCCAACAAGCAACGGAGAAAAGTCTATGTTTTCCCCACTACATGCTCACCATGCCTCCTCCTGGGGCAATGGAAAATGCCAGGTTGAGGTGAGGGCAGCTGGGACCAAGAACTGCTGGGGTGGAGATAGGGGTGGGACTTCGTCAGCTCCAGACATCAGCATACCCCTGACACAGAGGGTGTCCAGAAATGCTCCAGGACCCCAACTCCAGCCACCTGCCAAAAGTCCCTGGGTTTGCTGGCCTCTCCCAGTAATCCTTCCCTGCCTCCTGCCCATCTGGCTCATTAGAATCACAGCTATTGTTCAGCACCCCATTGGAATGCTGCCTCCTCCAGGAAGCCTCCTGGATGGCTTTAACCCAGAGCCATCTGAACTTCTCCAGAACATTGTCCACTCACTTGGCTGTCCTGTTCATCCTTGGGGTAGGTACTGCCATCCGGCCTCCCCCACCAGGTACTGAGTTCCTTTAGACTCTAACGCCTAACACATGATCAGTGCTCAGAGAATTCTTTTTGAAGGAATACATGCTGCACTGGGGACTCCCCTGGGTCACTGGGGTCATGAATTTCAGTGCCTCTGGTGAGGGGTGATGGAGAGGGAGGGTAGGAAATACAAATGCGTGACAAACCCAGGTGCAGAGATGAGGGAGTGGTGAGCTCTGTGGCAAACTAGAGCCTGCATGCTCCCCTGAGGGGCTTACCATCACATTCAGGTGCGCCCACTCCCCGCAGATGGCTGGGACCTATTCTCGCCCTGACCACCCTCACTTTCTTTCCCTTTCTCTAGCTTTATTTTCCTACTCTGTGCATATCGCTTTAAATCATACACTACATACTACTTATTATATTTAACACGTCTCCCCTCACAATGTGAAGTACCTAAGGGCAGAGATTTTGCTTTTTTTTTTCCCCGATGGTTAGCATTTTTTAGCAATAAAGTATTTTCGAGTAATTTTTATTGGGGTATAGTTGATCTACAATGTTGTGTTAGTTTCTGCTGTACAACAAAGTGAATCAGTTATACATATAGATATATCCACTTTTTTTAAGGTTCTTTTCCCATATGGGTCATTACGGAGTATTGAGTAGAGTTCCCTGTGCTCTACGGTAGGTTCTTATTAGTTACCTATTTTAGATAGTAATGTATACATGTCAATCCCAATCTCCCAATTTACCCGCCCCCCCGCCCCCATTTTGTCTGCTTTGCACTCTGGTACAGTCCAGCCTCTCATCAGTGCCCTGCACAATAGATAGGTGTTGAATAAATCCTATTTATAAATCCAAGACAGTTCTTTGCAAGTCTGCAGTGAACAGAGCTGCCCCAGGGCCCGCTGCAGTGTCCAGGCTTCCGGAAGCATTCAGGGTTCAAGGCAGGAAGGGTGAAGGCTTTGGGGGTCACAACGAACGAGCCCCGCAAAGAGCCCTCAGGAGGTGGCCTGGTCTGTCTTGGTGACAGCAGGGCCAGCTAGAAGCAGGGCAGGAGGGTTAGTGACTACACTGGGGTCAATGGGGCATTTCTGGGCGAAGCTGATGTGGGGTGGGGGGGTTATGGGTGGGATGGTGGTGGAGGAGGGGCACTCACTCCAGAGCACCCCCCCCCCCGCCAAACACACACACTAGCGCCAGACGTACCCACCATACACGCCCCCGCATGTACCAGAAGACGCAGGATTAAGAGACGGCAGAAACAGATGGGGCCGGAAGAATGTCCTAAAAAGTAGGGAAAGGGCAAAGAGGGGGAGGGGAGAGACACCCCGGAGTCTACGGTGCTCCCGCTGGAGGGCTGGGAAGGAGGGTGCAAGGGAGGTGCTCTCTGCACCCGCCCGCCGCAAAGCTCTTCTGCCTCCGCACCACCGAGCACCCCCTCGGAGGAGGGCGCCGGCCTGCGAGCTGGGGGGGGCTGCGTGTCTCCCCCGACCCGCCCCCGCACCTCCTAAGCAGGTTGCAGCCGCCTCAGCAGCCGCAGCGCTTTCACCTGCGCAGCCCTGCGCCGCGCCGCCATTGGCTCGCTAAAAATGCCTCGCTAATCTGCGCCCATCTGTGCGCGCCTCCTCCCTCCGCCTCCTCCTCCTCCTCGGCTCTGACCTTCCTCCTTAGCGCAGCCCCTGCGAGATCTGGAGGGACGCGGTGGCGGCGACGGCGGGGCAGCCTCTCTTCCCCCGGGAAGTCGTCCGGGCTTGAGGCCGGGTCCCCGACGCCCCGTTTGGCCTCGCGGCGCCGCGGATGGTGCCGGGCGCGCCTGCCCCCAGGTAGGAGGTCTGGCCCTTGGCTATAGGGTGGGGAGGGAGGGCTCCAGTCAGGGGGTGCGTGTGTGCGGTGGGCGCAGAGACTGACAGGGGAGAATTGGACAGTTACCTGAAGAGAGGTGAGCGCGCGGCCGGGGGTGCTTTGCAAACGCCGGGGTTCGCGGGCATCACTTGGGTAGTATCAGGGTATCCCTAAGCTGGGCCCCCTGGGAGAGGGACCTGGCGGAGACCTTTACCTGGGGGAAAACGCAGGAAATAGGTTCCTTGGGAAGGTGGGACGCACGCCCCGGGTCCTGTCCGAGTCTCTGGCCTGGCTTGTTCCGGTACCAGCAGGGTGGGTCGGCTGATGCCAGCTTGGTGCGTAGGCTATTTGTGGACCAGAGTGGGCTGGGGAGAAACACAGCAGCTGACGCGTGCCCTATGTCCTGTCCGGTTTACAATTAAAGGTATTTTCTTCTGTCCGTCTACCCCTTCCCCCACAGTTGGATGGGAGGGGGGAAGAGGAACAGGAGGTGACGATGAATGGCCCGCAGATGCAGCAGAAGCCAGGGTCTGTCTGGCACTGCCCTCCTCCCCACCCCCGGGCCACTTGCTGCCTGTTAGAACTCTCTCTCCTCCTTATTTTTGCCTTAGGGGAGGCCATGAAGAGATTAAAAGGTCATCAGGGCGTGAGAGACACAGAGACAAACCACAGAGCTTGGCCAGACCAAATTTCAAGCGCCAGCTGCCCCCCACACTCCACTGCCCAGCTCTGCACCCCACGTGCAGTGACACACATGGATGCTTTTCTCTGGGCACAACCATAAATAACTCACGTTGTCCCCGCTCTGGCATGGCGGGTGTGCAAACAGAACTGTCAGTGATTTTGGAGGTTCTATCCCTCACCCAGCTGGCCTTCCCATAACAGGTCCATAAGCCACTCACAAGCCCCCCCTCCAGGCAGCTTCCTGATACCCCAGGTGAGATCCTTGCCTCCTGCCCTGCATTCTCCAGCCTAGCCTGCCTGTGGCTTGGTTAGTTATGCCTTGTCTGTCGCCCACTGCACTGGAAGTGCTTTAGGGTAGGAATGTGTCTCATTTATCTGTTATCGCCCCTGTACCTGACCAGGGTCTGGCACCACGTAAATGTGGGATGAGTGAATGAATCAACCTGAACTCTGAGAAACAGCTGGCAACCTGAAGGAGGAGGGTGAGCCTATCGTGAGCTTTCCTCCCATCCCCCGGGACCGAAGAGCTACCAAAAACAGACACTCCCATTCAGGCCCTTCCTGGGCCTAGAAGTGATGCACATCTATGGCATTCAGAGATAAACATTGCAGTCCTGAGGGCTCCAAAGGGTCTTTTTGGGCCCCTGGTATGAGTCCCTGGTTGGTCCAGACTTGGTGGAAGGCCCTGGTGAAGGTCTGGCTTTCCTCAGGCCCCTGGGTTGGCACTTTTCTCCTGGGGTGCTAAGCTCACTCCAGGGTCTCTGTCTCTGTCCCAGCCCTTGGGAGGGTCCCGGTCAGCATCAGGGCGTCTGTGAGACCCAAGCCAGATCATCTTCAGCCTCTGAGGTCCTCATAGCGAGCTCTGAATAGACCTTAAGATTGTGTGGAGGAGCCGACCCAGGCCAGAAGAGGAGGCTGCCAGCAAGGGTTCTGGCCCAGCCACAAGGCTCTGTCTGTGACAGGGACCTCCTCAGAGCTTCCCCAGCCCTTGTTGCTCCTTTGACAGCCATGCTGATAAAATATCTGCAAGATGTTCTTATTCTTATCTCACAGAGGGGCAGACTGAGGCCCAGAGAGGGTCAGCAGCAGAGCCAGGGCCAGCACTCAGCTCCTGGCCCCAAGTCCAGTGTTCTCTCCACTGGGCTCGAGGGAGCTGGGGTGAGGCCCCAGACCCAGGTCAGAGTGTCTAGTTGTCCTCAGTCCCGTCTGGCTCTGTCCTGGCCCCTAGTAATGGAGAGTAAGGGCGTGTTGCTTCAGGGCTAGTGGGAGGAGGTGGAGGATGGTTAGGTTAGTGCCTGCAAGTGGTTGGCCCTGGTGGCCTTTCGGGGAGGGATACAGTAAAAACAGTAGAAACTAACAGTGCACAGCATCTGCCACGTGTCAGAAGGAAACTATTTTTCGTGAATGGAGTCATTCAGTCTTCACATTAGCCCAATGAGGTAGGTACTGTTACCCCCATTTTACAAATGAGGAGACTGAGGCACAGAGAGGTCATCTATCCAAGGTCACACGGTTTGAAATTGGAGGAGCTAGGATTTGAGCCTAGGCTCCAGAGTCCTTCATTCCCTAATACATTCCCTAATGCAAGAGCAAGAGGGCTGTGGACCTTACTGCTGAATGGCTCATCTCTGTGGAGACACAGGTTTCAGGTACTCTGTGGCTAAAGTCCCCACATGTTAGGTAGCGTGTGCATGATTGTGACTGTGATGGTTTCGGATGCCCAGAATAATAACACCCATAGTAGTGGGGCTCTTTGGGCACCTACTGTGTGGCAGGCAGAAATCTTTATAAGATGCACATCTGAGTCTGTCACTCTCCTGCCCTGCATCCTTCATTGGCTCCCCATTGCCCTGAGCACAAAGTGCAGTCTCCCTCCTGTGGCCCCGCTGCCTTCCGCAAGCCTGGGTTTCCTCTCCCTTCTCACCCCACCTCTGCCCTCAGCTGCTCTGAACTTTCAGTTCCTCAAATAAATCACACTTCTCTCACCTGCAGGCCTTTGCACAGGCTGATCGCCTGCCTAAAACACGCTCCCTCCCCCCTCCTCCCTACCCATTCCTCCTCACCCTCAGGAGTCTGCTGAAACTTTTCTTCCTTCCAGAAGCTTCCATGAATTCCTCCTCCCCACAGTTAGCTCACCTCACCTCACACAATATCCTCTCTGGCTTTTCATTCCTCGCACCCACCCCCAGCTGTGGAGTCCTTGGGGGCAGGGTCTCTGTCCTGTTCCCAGAGTCCCCAGTGCCTAGCACACAGTAGGGGACTACTTGTGGGATGAGTTAGCAAATATTGGTCCCCCTCATACACTTTCTCTCCTCACCAATTTCAGGACTTTTTAGCATTCTCCTCCCAAGAGGAGCTAAGGACCCCTTCAGAATTTGCCTATAACACCCCCAGCAAGGATGGGCTGGTGGTGGAAAGCCTTCAGTGGAGAAGTGAAACTGCTTGTGGGCCTGGCAGGACAGGGGAGGCATTGGGGTGGGAGTTGGCTGATCTGGGGGAAGTCCTCCCTGGGGAAGCAGGTAGGAGGGAGGGGGGAGGAGTGGGCGAGTCAGATAGGAGGAGGGCTGCTTGGTTTGGTTTTACATTTTTCTTAAAGAAATAAAGGCTTTTATTATTATTATTTTTTTTTACATCTTTATTAGAGTATAATTGCTTTACAATGGTTATTGGGTTTTTTTTAATTACCAAAGTAACATGTGCCTGTGTGGAAAATCTAGAATGTACTGGAAAGCCAAATTAGAAAAAACTATTAGCTAGCACCAGACCTACCCACTTGTGGGCACTTTGTGGCTGGTTTCTAGCCAGTGACCCGTGGACCGGAAGGGGGAGGTGGGGACTGGGGTCTGGTGGGGCAGGTGAGGGTCCCAGGACTGGGACTTATGCGGGCAGGGGAGTGGTCCTCGGACCTGTGCATAGCAGAGGAAGGAAGCAGAACGGGTGGAAAGAGAAGTGGAGTTCTGGGAATTCCCTGGTGGCCCAGTGGTTAGGACTCCACGCTTCCACTGCAGGGGGCATGGGTTCAGTCCCTGGTTGGGGAACTAAGATCCTGCATGCCATGCAGCGTGGCCAAACTAACTAACTAACTAAATAAATAGATAGATAGATTTTTAAAAAGTGGAGCTCTGATGCAGGCTCAAAAGGGAACCCCAGGGCGCTCTGGAGCTGGAGGGGCCCTTCCCAGTCGCTTTGGAATGGTTGGGCCTTAGGACCTCAGCATCCTTTCAGCACTGGGTGTGGCCCACAGTGTGCCCTTAGGCAGGTGGCTCTGCAGCAGCTGCCATCCCTGAAGGGGCTGCCAGCTGAGGGTCATGTGCTGACTGCACCCCCAACAGAAAGGATGGGTAGGAAGGCGGGAGATGGGCCGAATGGAGAAGACCAGCAGGAAGCTGGCCCCAGATAGCTCTGGGGAGACAGGAACTCTAATGCCAAGGAAGTTGGTGGGGCATCTCTGGGTGGGGAGCCTGTCAGTGGGAGTTGGGGGATGCCTGTGGAGACCTCGAGCTTGGGTGTGGGGGTAGCAGGATGCCTAAAGACTGGGAGGGCAGAGGGGGCCTCAGCTCCTATTTATTTATTTAAAATTGAGAATTATGTGGGGGTTTTTTTTTTGCATTTAATATTCGTTTGTTTGTTTGCCCCCAGTCTTGGTTGCAGTACGTGTGCTGCTTAGTTGCGGCTCGCCGGCTCCTTAGTTGTGGCATGCTGGCTCCTTACTTGTGGCATGCAAACTCTTAGTTGCAGCATGCATGTGGGATCTAGTTCCCTGACCAGGGATGGAACCTGGGCCCCCTGCATTGGGAGCATGGAGTCTTAACCACCGCGCCACAAGGGAAGTCCCTTGGCTCCTATTCTAAAATTACTTGAGACTTCTCTGGCCGTCTGGTGGTTAAGACTCCGTGCTCCCAATGCAGGGGGCTTAGGTTCGATCCCTGGTCGGGGAACTAAGATCCCACAAGGCATGTGGCGTGGCCAAAAAAATAAAAATTACTTGATATTGGGACACTCCTGGTGGCGTGGTGATTAAGAATCGGCCTTCCAATGCAGGGGACACAGGTTCGATCCCTGGTCTGGGAAGATCCCACATGCTGCGGAGCAACTAAGCCCATGTGCCATAACTACTGAGCCTGCACTCTAGAGCCCACGAGCCACAACTACTGAGCCCGTGTGCGACAGCTACTGAAGCCCGCTCGCCTAGAGCCCGTGCTCCGCAACAAGAGAAGCCACCGCAATGAGAAGCCCACGTACCGCAATGAAGAGTAGCCCCTGCTTGCTGCAACTAGAGAAAGCCTGTGTGCAGCAACAAAGACCCAATGCAGCCAAAAATAAATAAATAAAATATAAATAAATTTATGAAAAAAATTAAAAATTACTTGATATTTAAATACTGGGTGGGGGCTGTGGTCGGCTTGCCAGATAAACTCAGTTAAATTTGACTTTCAGATAACCAACAAATTTGGTGGTTATCTGAAATTTTTTTTTTAGTATAAGTATATCCCAAATAGTGCATGGGACATAGTTGTACTAAAATTTTTTTTTTAATATTTATTTATTGGGAGAGCAGAGTCCCAACCATGTTGTTTATCTGAAAGTCAGATTTAACTGAGTGTCCTATATTTTCATTTGTTAAATCTGGCTACCCTAGACTGGGCTGGGGGGCTGGGGGGCTGGGGGAGGGGGAGAGAGAGAGGGAGGGAGCCTAGGGGTCCTAATTTTCTCTTCTTTAGTTTTGGGGGAAAGGTCAATGGATACTTGTTTGAAGTTGACAGTTTAAAAAAATTAACATGTCCATTATTAGAAATGAATGAGATTTTTAAAATTTTACACCTGTAAATGTTTGGACCTGTAAAATCTTTTTTAATGAATTAAATTTTGGCTACATTGGGTCTTCGTTGCTGCATGCGGGCTTTCTCTAGTTGCAGCAAGCGGGGGGCTACTCTTTGTTGCGGTGCATGGGCTTCTCATTGCGGTGGCTTCTCTTGTTGCGAAGCATGGGCTGTAGGCGGGCGGGCTTCAGTATTTGCAGCACGTGGGCTCAGTAGTTGAGGTGCATGGGCTGTAGAGCACAGGCTCAGTAGTTGTGGCCCATGGGCTTAGTTGCTCCATGGCATGTGGGATCTTCCCGGATCAGGGTTTGAACCCGTGTCCCCTGCATTGGCAGGTGGATTCTTAACCACTGTGCCACCAGGGAAGTCCCTGCACCTGTAAAATTTTGCATTTGTTTTCTGTTCAGTGACCAGAGAGTAACTCCCCATTTGTGGATTTTGGCTCCCCAGTGCTGCTCAGAAATAATAAACTGATCCATCCCATTATTTATTCAGGAGGGACAAAGGAGATTTGATGATCAAGGGTGGAGTCACTAAATAAGACTAATCCATTGAGGAAATGAAAGTCATCATCATAATAAAGCTCTTGGGTGGCAGAGGGTGTGGGAAACTGGAACTCTCCCATCAGCTGGAGGATAGGTCGGCACTACCTCTTTGGCAGTAGCCACCAAAGTTTTAACCCGGCAGTTCCACGTCCCAGGATTTCTCCTACAGGCACCCCCTTAGTAGGATACAGAGAGCTGGGTGGAATGGTCTGTGTGGCAAAACTAAACGTCCGTCAGGAGGGCTGGTGACATGTTAGGACCTCGCGAGATGCTGTGACTTTGGCAGCTGTTCATTCTTTCATTTGGTCAGTGAGTGTGGACTGAATGTTTTCTGTGTGCTGGGGACCCAGAGAAAAGAATGGGCAGAGCTTAACATCAGGGTGGAAAGATGGTCAGAACGTATTGGCAAGTCAAAGCAAGTAGCTTTGTAGAACAATGTGTATAGTATGATCCCACTTAACGAAATATACATATGTATGTTGTGTTCACATTTGCGTAAAAATGTCGAGAAGGCTGCACACCTGATGGTTATTAGAGCTTATCTCTGGGGCAGGTATTGGGAGGTCAAATGCCAGGCAAGAGGGGGAATATTTCCTCTTTATTTTAGCGCCCTGTGCTGTTTGCGTTTTTTTTTTTTTAATAAATTTATTTATTTATTTATTTTTGGTGGTGTTGGGTCTTTGCTGCTGTGCGCGGGCTTTCTCTAGTTGCGGACAGTGGGGGCTACTCTTTGTTGCGGTGCGCGGGCCTCCCACTGCTGCGGCTTCTCTTGTTGCAGAGCATGGGCTCTAGGCGCACGGGCTTCAGTAGTTGTGGCATGAGGGCTCAGTAGTTGTGGCTCTCGGGCTCTAGAGCACAGGCTCAGTAGCTGTGGCTCACGGGCCCAGCTGCTCCGCGGCATGTGGGATCCTCCCGGACCAGGGCTCGAACCCGTGTCTCCTGCACTGGCAGGCGGATTCCCAACCACTGAGCCACCAGGGAAGTCCCTGTTTGCGTTTTATACAACAAACATCATTGCTCCTACAAAACGTCATTAAAACTCTACTTCATAATACCTGGGATTTTTCTTGGAAATCTAAAAAAAGTGAGCGTTTGAATTGCACTCCCCTCAAATGCAAATTTGATGCCATTTGAGTCGGATGCTGCCACTTGGGTTTGAAGAGTTTTTATTTGTGGCTGGTTTCTCACTGGTTTCCTCATGGGCTTGTTTCTCCTCTCCTTCCTCCTCCCAATCCTGGGGTGGATGAAAACTGGTGGGATGGGAAAGGAGTTAAGTGTGGGTATCAGGAGGGCACAGAGAAGGGAGGCAGGCCCTGGACAGCAGTGCCAGGGGGCCTGAGGGGGCCGAGATCCTCTGACCTGTGCCAGGCACTGTTCTATTTATTCATGTTTATTAACTCATTTAGTCATCTCAGTAACTTTATGAGGTTATCCCATTTTACAGATGTGGAAACTGAGGTTAAGTGACGTGACTGAGGTCACACTGGCTGGCAAGTAAGTGGCTGAGGTAGGATTCACACCCATGCAGTCTGGATCCAGAGGCTGTGCTCTTAACCTGGAGGCCACAGCCCTTCTCTTTAGGGGGTGGAGATGACCACGCTCAGAGAAGAGAGTCCTTGGCAGGTCCTGCTCCCTAAGGCTGGGGGTGATTGATCCTGGCAGGTCTTCGGCAGGAGTAGACCTGGAGGGAAAAGATGGTAGATCCAGAGCGGTGGACACTGGGGCAGGGGAGGAATCAGCACAGGAACCCAAAGGAAGAAGTGGGAGATGGGGCTGGTGGGGCAGGTGCTGGATAGTTTAGGTGATTGGCCTCATTGGCCTGGCTGGGGCAGGTGGCCCAGGGCTCTCCCTGCTCCTTGCAGGGCCTGGCAGAGGCCCAGCATCCCTAGGCCCACTCTGCCCCACATGGGCCTTCTCTGGGGCCACGCACCCTATCCCTGGCCTGCCTGTGTCCAGCCTTGACTGGCCTCCCGAGAGGAGAGACAGCTGAGGTGGGGCAGGAGCAAGGGCTGGGTGTCAGGAGGCCCAGGGTGAGGTCCTGTACCTGACACTGACATACGGAGGGGCCTTGGGACATTCAACAACCCCCACCCTTGGACTTGATTTCCTCCTCTTTTATTTTTAAACTTTTTATCGTGGAAAAATATAAGCATTTACAAAAGCAGAGGGAATAGTGTAGTAAACCATCGTGTACCTACCACTCAGCTTCAAATGCTATCGACTCAAGGCCAGTCTGTTGTACCCCCCGCCCTGGAATAATTCAAATCCCAGGCACCATTTCATCATAAGTATATCAAGATAGATCTCTAAAAGATGAGGACTTTTCCTAACATCATCACAATCCCATCATCACACCTAAGAAGAAACCATTTCTTTATATCATCAAATACCCACTCAGCATTCACATTCCCAGTTGTCACAGACATGTCTTTTTTTTACATCTAGTTTGACTCAAGATCCAAATCAGGTCCACACACAGTGTGATTGGTTGATAAGTCTTAGTCTCTAGTAATCCATACTTTCCCCCCTCCATCCTTTTCTTTGTCCTTGGCAATTTACCTGTTGGAGAAGCCAGGTTGTTTGTCTCATAGGATTTCCCACAGTCTGGATTTTGTGGATTGCATCGCCATGGTGCAGTTTAACATGTTCCTCTGTCCCCTCTGTAAATTGGTAGTTGGGGTCATCCCTCTTCTGACCCCTCCTTGTGCAGTCACCCATAAATCCTCCAGCTCTATCTTCAAGGCACCCAGAATCCCACCACTTCTCACCACCTACACTGCTGCCCTCCCTCTAAGCCCCCACCATTTCTCTCCTGGATCATTGCAGCAGCCTCTAACTGGTCTCCGTGCACCCCCCTTGCCCCAGCAGCTAAAGAGATCCTTATAAAACCTAAATGTGATCATATCCCTCCTCTGCTCAAAACTTCAGCGACTCCCTCTTATTTGGAATAAAACCTAAAGTCCTATAACAGGTCCTACAAGGCCCTATGTGATCTGGCTGTCCAGTACCTCTGACCTCATGTCATGTCATTCCCTCTTCACTGGGCTCCTAGCCATTTTTTGGGCATATCAAATATCCTCCTGCCTCAGGGCCTTTGCACTGCTCTTCCCTGTGCCTGGCCTCAGAGGTCCACTTGGCACATCCCTGCACATGTCATCTCCTCAGAGAGGCCTTCCCAGAGCACCTCATCTAAAACAGCCCCTGTTATTCTCCATCCCCTGACCCTGTGCTCTTTTCCATCATAGCGCTTATGCATCCCTCGTGTTAGAGTCTCGTTAGTTTCTGGGCTGTCTCCCCTACCTGCCTGTGAGTCCCATGAGGGCAGGGCGGCACGACTCTGCCCACAGAGCAGACCTCCTCTGCCGCTTAGATCCCTCCCTGTCAGCTCCTCTCCTTCCAGCATTTCCTGGAAAATAAAACAACCCTGTACTTGCGCGTGGCACTTCATGGTTTACAAAATACTTCCTGTCTTAGGTCAGATTCCTTGGAAGCCATACCTAGGACAGAGATTCCTGGGTCACTGGTTTCCTTCAGGCATGCACACGGAAGGGAGAGAGGGCGCCTGATGGGGCCAGGAAGGAGCTGGAGAAAGATATGCTTTCAGCTAAGTCTAGCTGTGATCCCACAGGGAGCTCTGGAGTGGGAGCAGCAAGTGCAGGGTTGGCCTTCCTTGAGGCAAGGGGCCAGGCCTTTGTACCCTCTTTATCAGGCCTAGGGGAGGGCATAACCTCCCAGGCACTTCTAGGTGAGGCTGCTCACCTATAAGCCGCCGTCAAAACACTAATTTGAAAAGATACATGCACCCCAGTGATCATAGAAGCATTATTTACCATAGCCGAGATATGGAAGCAGCCAAGGTGCCTATCAACAGACAAATGGGTAAAGAAGATGTGGTGTATACACACACACACTCACACTCTCTCTCACACACACACACACACACACAATGGAATATTACTCAGCCATAAAAAAGAATGAAATTCTGCCATTTGCAGCCACATGGATGAGCCTAGAGAATATTATGCTTTGTGAAATAAAGTCAGAAAGAAAGACAAATATTGTATAATATCACTTAGGTGTGGAATCTAAAAAATAATACAAACAAATGTATACAGAAAACAGAAACAGACTCACAGATATAGAAAACAAACTAGTGGTTACCAGTGGGGAGAGGGAAGGGGGAGAGGCAAGATAAGGGCATGGGATTAAGAGATACAAACTACTATGTTTAAAATAGATAAGCAACAAGGATATATTATATAACACAGAATTACAGCCATTATCTTATAATGTCTTTTAATGGGGTATAAACTATACAAATACTGAATCACTATGCTGTACACCCGAAACTAATATTGTAAATCAACTATACTTCAATTAAAAAATAACATCTCTCAGGAGAAGGGGGCATCTGTGAGCCACCTGCAGCAGTTTGGGGATGGTACCCCTTAGGATAAAGGGGTGCTGACAGTACCTCCTCCACCTTCATATCCATTTTCTGCTTTGAGCCCTGCCATTAGCCTATGAGGAAGGTATTTATTAATTAGCATTATTCCTATTTGATAGATGAGGAAGCTGACGCTGGGAGCAGGGATGACTTGCCTGGGGTTGGACAGTCAGGAGCAGGGCAGACCTGGAATTCGATTCATTCTTACTTGGGATCCCCTGATTAGTTGATAAATTGTCTTAGTGGCTACTGGATCATTGTTTTACTCTCATGCATTCATTCAGCAAATATGTATTGAGTGCTGTGTGCCCAGGCTGAACTGGGCACCGGCCATTCAGTGGTGAATGAAACCCACCTTGTCCTTGCCCCCTGGAGCTTTCACTCTGGATCTGCTGGCATTTAGCTGACCGCCCCTCTGGCCCCTTGCTTAACCCCTGTTGAGCCCTCAGCAGCCCCAGCTTCCATAATGACAGCATGTGATGTTTGTTGAGCACTTACTATGTGCTGGGCACTGTGTAAGGCTCTTTGTGTCGATGAGCTCGCTTCACCTTCCCAGCGCCCCGTTTTCAGATGGGTAAGTTGAGGCTGCAGAGGGGCCTAAGGCTCCTAGTCCAGGTCCCTCCATGAGTGTGTTATAGAGCCCTCTGAACACTGCTCTTTCCACTCCTGCCTCCCCTCCCACGGCCCCACCTACAGCGGGATATCTGGTGTCACCTCTATCAGCAGCTCCATCGGACACCAGGCTGCCACCGCCGCCTGCTCTCCGAGTGTAAGGTGACCAGCTGCCATCTCACCTGCCCCACTTGGCCCTGCCCCAGCTGGGGCACTTCTGATGGGAGGCCTCCCCACCATACAGGGCCCAGGATCCCTGCCTCTGCCCCCGTTCCCAGCACCTTTGTCACTGGCCCCGACTGACTGGGTGGCCCTTCAGCCAGCCCCAGCTGGGCCCGGGCATTGGGGGCCCCTCCCCCCTCACACCAGCTGGCCTGGTAAGCTGCAAAGCTGGCTCAGGTGCCCCTGGACAGGGCCACAGGGGCGGGGTGGCAAATCACAGTGGGGCTTCCTTCCCTTCTCACCACTCCCCAAGCAGGGCCAAGACAAGCCCAGCAGGGAGAAATCAAGTCACGACATTTCCACCTGAGGGCTTGAGGTGTGGGGAGGGCCCCTCAGGCTGCCTTGGTGATGGGGATGTATGAAGCAGTAGAATGGGGGTGGGCACCCCAGCTTGCATCAGTTCCCTGCTCCTCCTAGGACCCCCTGACTGCCCCACCACCAGGCTGCTCTGAACCATTGCTCAGCTGTGCTGGGCCGTGATGGCTGGGCCTCTGTCCTTTACTTCAGGCCTGGAGGCTTCCTCCAGGGGCCATGCTAAGGAGGTGCCTCCCCCCCCTCGCCCCCTTTGGCAGAATTCTGAGAATATTTGTGCAAACTTTGGAAACAAAATAGCATAGAAGGCGCATGCAGAGAAGCCCATCTCCCTGTTGGCATGGCCATTGGAGTGGTTAGTCTGCTCACAGCCTGGGCGCCGTGGCTGCAGTCAGCAGTGGGGATGCAGGGGCTGGAAGACGGGAGTAGCCCGGAGAGCCGTGGCCCTCCCACCTTCGCTGCAAGTTAACGTCAGATTTCCAGCACATTTTTCTTCCCACCAGATGGTGAATTTTCTAATTTGATCATTTCGTTTGCTGGACTTCTATAAAGAAATTTCCCTCTTTACCGATTTTGTTATTCTGAAATATGGCATATACAGTACGATAAAGGCTTGATTCTTTCCCTTTATCATTTTTTAGAGAAATGAGTTGGTGCTTTAGCAACCTCCAAAGGTGACCAGTGAGTAATATTCCTAGTTTTAAAATACAAAAGTATATAAAATAGGTTATACATTTTAACAAATTAATATAAAGCCAACACCCATGTCCCCACCATTTAGGTCAAAAATAGAGAATTGCTGCTGCTTCAAAAGACCCCCAGGGGCCCTTCCCCACCACAAGCCCCTCTCTCTCCCTGGAAGGACCCACCATTCTAAATAGTTGGGGTTATTATCTGCTTTGTTTTTGGTTCTACCACGTAAGTCTGCATCTAAAACCGAATAGTTCTTTCTGTCTCTTTTTGTTTGTTTTTTGCTTTTTTGCAGTACGCGGGCCTCTCGCCGCTGTGGCCTCTCCCGTTGTGGAGAACAGGCTCTGGACGCGCAGGCTCAGTGGCCATGGCTCACGGGCTCAGTGGCCATGGCTCACGGGCCCAGCCGCTCCGCGGCATGTGGGATCTTCCCAGACCGGGGCACGAACCCGTGTCCACTGCATCGGCAGGCGGACCCCCAACCACTGCGCCACCAGGGAAGCCCTCTGTCTCTTTTTGAATTTTAATTAATGGAATTATGTATTCTTTTATGTCTTTTCTTGTTGTTGTTTTCAATCAACATTTTCTTTTTACCATGCATCTACATCGTTCTTTGTAGCGGTAGTCCTTTTGTTTTTTGTTTTTTATTATTTATTTATTTAGGCTGCACCGGGTCTTAGTTGCGGCCTGCGGGATCTTCACTGCAGCATGTTTTTAGTTGCTGCATGCAGGCTGTTAGTTGCGGCATGAAAATGGGATCTAGTTCCCCGATCAGGGATTGAACCTGGGCCCCCTGCATTGGGAGCACAGGAACCTCTGGACCACCAGGGAAGTCCCAGTCCTTTCATTTTTTTTTGTTTTTTTTTTTTTTCTTTTCTTGCGGTACGCGGGCCTCTCACCGCTGTGGCCTCTCCCGCTGCGGAGCACAGGCTCCGGACGCGCAGGCCCAGCGGCCATGGCTCACAGGCCCAGCCGCTCCGCGGCATGTGGGATCCTCCCGGACCGGGGCACGAACCTGCGTCCCCTGCATCGGCAGGCGGACTCTCAACCACTGTGCCGCCAGGGAAGCCCCCTTTCGTTTTTTATCATTGCATAGTGTTCTGATATGTAAATGTATCATGATTTACTTATCCAGTTTACTGTTTACAGACATCAGGATTGTTTTCTGACTGTGGCTTTTGTGAAAAATGCTACTCAGAACATTCTTTTGCACGACTCTGGGTAAATACATGCGTGCAGTTCTGCACGGTGTATTCCTAGGAGTGGAATTGCTGGGTCATGGGGAATGTGTATTTTCAAATTTACTAGATAATGCTAAACTGTTTTCCAAAGTGGTTGTACCAGCTCACAAGCAGTGTGTGCAGGATCCCAGTGCTCCACATTCTTTTTTTTTTTTTAAACTTTATTTACTTATTTATTTTTGGCTGCATTGGGTCTTCGTTGCTGCGTGCAGGCTTTCTCTAGTTGCTGTGAGCAGGGGCTGCTCTTTGTTGCAGTGTGCGGTCTTCTCATTGTGGTGGCTTCTCTTGTTGCAGAGCCAGGGCTCTAGGCACGTGGGCTTTAGTAGTTGTGGCTCACAGTCTCAGTAGTTGTGGTACACGGGCTTAGTTGCTCCACAGCACGTGGGATCTTCCCGGACCAGGGCTCAAACCTGTGTCCCCTGCATTGGCAGGCGGATTCCCAACCACTGTGCCACCAGGGAAGTCCCCAGTGCTCACATTCTTGCAGATATTTGGTTATTAGCAGACTTTTTTGGTTTTTTTTTTAGATTTTGATTATCATTATGGATTTTTATAAATCTTACGAGTTTCAGTCCTTGGACTCATTATTCTCAGTGATGCTCAAATTTTCCCATCTTTGGCCAGTGGGAGTCTCTTGAAGTTGACTCTGGCATCCATTCACACAACTTTGGAAGTGTCCTTGCTTTCTGGAATGAAGATGTTCCTGGCTCATCTGAGCTGCAATCAACCATTTCTCCAAAGAGCTGGATATATATATATATATATATATATATATATATATATATATATATATATATATATTTGTTGTTGTTTTAAATTAAGGTATAATTCATATACCATAATTTTCACAATGTATAATTCAGTGGCCTTTAGCACATGCACAAAGTTGTGCACCCATCACCACTATCTAATTCCAGAACATTTCCATTTCTCCAGAAAGAAACCCCATGGCCATCAGCAGTTACTGCTCAGTTCCCCCTTCCTCAACCACCAGTCTACTTTCTGTCTGTCAATTTGCCTGTTCTGGATATTTCATATAAGTGGAATCGTATCTTTTGTGTCTGGCTCCTTTAACTTAGCATAATGTTTATAAGGGTCTTCCATGTTGTAGCATATAACAGTACTTCATTCCTTTTTATGGCTAAATAATATTGCATTGTATGTATATACATTTTGTTTATCCATTCATTGATGGACATTTGAGTTGTTTTCACTATTTGGTTATTATTAATAATGCTTCTGTGAGCACTAGTGTACACGTTTTTGTGTAGACATGTCTTCATTTCTCTTGGATATATATCTAGGAGTGGAATTGTTGGATCATTTCATAACTCTATGTTTAATCTTTTGAGGAACTGCCAGACTGTTCTCTAGACTGTACCATTTACATCCCCCCTTATTGTGGGTCTGATTTGCATTTCTCTAAGGACTAATAATATTGAGCATCTTTTCCTGTGCTTATTGGCCTTTTGTATCTTCTTTGGAGAAATGTCTTTTCATATACTTTGCCCATTTTTTTTTTTTTTTGCGGTACGTGGGCCTCTCACTGTTGTGGCCTCTCCCGTTGCGGAGCACAGGCTCCCGACGCGCAGGCTCAGCGGCCATGGCTCACGGGCCCAGCCGCTCCATGGCATGTGGAATCTTCCCAGACCGGGGCACGAACCCGTGTCCCCTGCATCGGCAGGCGGACTCTCAACCACTGCGCCACCAAGGAAGCCCTGCCCATTTTTAAATTGGGTAATTTGTCTTTTTATTGTCGACTTGTTAGAGTTCTTTATGTATTCTAGATAGTAGCCCCTTATCAGATAGACGATTTGCAAGTTTCTTTTCCCCATTTCCGTGGGTTGTCTTTTCCTTGTGGATCCATTTAACGGGGAATGGTCTTTGAGACTCAGTCTGGGTGTTGGAGGCATTAGGCTTTTTGAATTCTAGAAACCAACCTAAGGACTCACTTATAGCCTCAGCAGTTCTGGGCAGTAGGGCCTCATCTTACAGTGACACTGAGGCACAGAGGAGGGAGGTGGCCTGCCCAGGGGCACCCAGCTGCTATGTGGCTGCAGGGCACCAGAGTCAGGTCCCCAGTTTAGTGCCCATAGCTTCTCTTGGGGTCCTCACTCCAGCCCAACCCACATCCTCCAAACCCCCAAACTCAACCATTTCCTTTCCCTGGGTGCCTCCCACTCTGCTTTGTTGCTCTCAGCTCCTCTCCTTCAAGGAAAACCCTACTTTGGCTGCCCTAGCCCAGAAGGGCCCTCCTAGGATGAGCTCCAGGAGGTGGGAAGCTGCACTTGGACACATTGTCAGTGGTCAAATTTGGGAAAAAGCAAATTCAACCAAGGTAAGGAATTTTCTTTACTGCAGGACTCATCAGTGCCTTTAGCTTGCTATTGTGTATTGTGAACATTAAGGAATTTAATTGCCAAAACTTAGAAGCAACCAGGATGTCCTGCAATAGGTGAATGGATAAATAAACTGTGGTACACCCAGACAATGGAGTGCTATTCCATGATAAAAAGAAATGAGCTGTCAAGCCGTGAAAGACATGGAGGAACCTTAAAAGACGTATTACTAAATGAAAGAAGCCAATCTGCAAAGGCTACCTATGGTATGATTCCAATTATATGACATTCTGGAAAAGGCAAAACTTCAGAGACAATAAAAAGGCCGTGGTTGCCAGGGGTTTGGACAGAGGGAGGAATAAATGGAGCACAGGGGATTTTTAGGGCAATGAAACCGTTCTGTATGATACTATAGTGGTGGATACACGCCATTATACATTTGCCAAAATCCATAGACTGTACAGCATCAAGAGTGAACCCTAATGTACAGGATGGACTTTGGTTGATAATAATGTGTCAGTGTTGGTTCGTGGATTGTACCAAATGAACCACACTGATGAGGGGTGTTGAGGGCAGGGGAGTATATGTGTGTGTGTGTTGGCGGGGGCAGGGGGGCTATGTGGGAATTCTGTTTTCTGCTCAATTCTGCTGTGAACCTGAAACTGCTCTGAAAAATAAAGTCTGTTAATTTAAAAAAGTAACATCAGGGAGTGATAAGTGTTACAATGGAAAAATAGAACAGGGGAAAGGGGCTAGGGAGCCATGGGGGTGGGCTGGCTGTTTTAGATGAGGTGGGGGGTCAGGGACATTGATCAGAGACCTAAACAGGGCAGGGAATAAGCCTGTGGATATCAGGGGAAGGGCAGCCCAGCACAGGGAGCAGCAAATGCGAAGGCCCGGAGGCAGGGCAGAGCCTGATTTGTGTCAGGGACACAGTAAGGACAAACTGCCAGGAGGGGAGTGAGGGGGTGTGGGGAGAGGTCGGAGGTGAAGACAAACAAACAGCTCGGGACGTTCCACATTGGCCTGTAGGCCTGGCAAGCCTGAGCAACTTGTTCTCAGTGAAACGGTGAGTCACTGGGGGGTTTCAGCAGGGGTGTGACACATCAAAATTATACTTATATTTTAAGAAGATGACTGTCATGCAGACAGACAGAAGGGGCAAGGGTGGAAGTAGGGAGACCCTTTTAGGAAACTACACATCCTCCAGGGGAGAGACGATGGTGGTGCGGACCCACCGTCCATGGCAGGGGGCTGCGGGGTGGCTGGATTCTGGGTCTGGTGAAGGGAGAGTCAGTGAGGGCTATGGGGGTGAGGGAAGGAGAGGAACCTAGGTCTTTGGTTTGAGCATGTGGGTGAACAGTGGTGTCCTTTTCTGAGATGGCGAAGACTAGAGCAATAGAGAGTTCCGTTGGGACGTGTCTACCTGTTCAACATCCAAAGGGGGCATTAAGGAGGGGGTTGGGTTTACAGGCTGGAATTCGGCGGCAGAGTTGGGGCTGGAAATGTGAGTGAGGTGTTAAAGCCACAGGCCGGATGAGCTCCCCTTGAGAGCAGGTGTAGATGGGGAAGACGAGGGGCCCCAGGCCCGGGCTGGGTGCGCAGGCTTAGAGGTTGGAGAGACCAAGGAGTGACCCAGATGGCGGCGTGGTGTCAGAGAAGCTGAGGGGCCACGTGTTTCAGGGCCAACGATGGGGTGGCCGCTGAGCACGGCAGGAGGAGGATTAGACGGGGACGGGGTGCTTTGGCACGGTGGGGGCCAGAGCCCTACTGGAGGGGCTTTGGGAAGGGGTGGAGACAGGGTGGGTGGACGGCCTTCCCAGGGGTGTCCTCTAGGAGCCAAGGAGCAGTCCCACCGGGCAGGGGCTGAGGGCAGCTTGCAGTCTGTGGAGAGACTTTTTTTTTTTTTAGTGATAGAAAAACCACCGTTTCTCCCTTGATGGGTAAGTTTCCCTACGTGAGGGAAAAACTAATCCTGTGGAGGAGGGGAGAGAATTGTTGGGGCGATGCAATTGGGGAGCTGGGGGGCGCTGGTGCCCAGTGGGAGGGAGGCGGAGCCTGGGGGTGGGGAGCAGTGGCGGGGGAGCCAGTGTGGGCCGTTCTCTTTAGGCTCCTGTTTTCTCAGCATCATCATCACAGCCTCAGCTGAGAGCTCGGGAGGAGGAGGTGGTATGCAACGCTGGTCTTCACCATGGTTCTCACGGCCTCTGTGTGGAGCAGGTACCCTCGCCCCGCTTTGCAGATGAGGAAATCAAGGGTCACTTGCCAGGAAGGGGCAGGACTGGGATTTTGAACAGGGTCTGGTGGGTTCCGAGGACACTCCTCTGGGTGTTCACAGGGGAGCGTGGATCTCAGGATGTGAATCCACATCCCACTCTTCCAGCCTCTCGGCCTAGGGCGGCCCTTCACCTGCAGGGCAGACATCAGACCCAGACAGCGAGGTGACTGCCTCCACATAATACAGAGGGACACAGGGTAGACCCAGTGGACTCCCTGGGAGCTAGACCTGGGCCAGAAACCCATTTATCACCTGGTCCCCATATGCTCCCATCCTAACGAGGGCCCGTGATGACTTTCAGGGCCCCTGGTACCTAGGTCCGTTTGGACCCTGTGTCTAATAGTCCTTGAATTGCCTGGGTATTTGGGTATCCTCTTTCTCCACTTGTGGTTTCCCTAATGAATGGCTGTGTGAGTCCCTCTGGGGAGGGCCTGGTGGAATCATTACCATATATACTTGTTCTGGGGTCGCAGGGCCCTCGCTCTCCTTCAGTCTGTTGGACCTGAAACCTTGCTCAGGTGTGGAAACTGGGCAAAGGATCAGGACTTTTTATTGGGGTGCAGCTCTCAGGTCCAGATCATCAGGCCTTGGTTTCTTTCTTTCTTTCTTTTATTTTTTTTTGGCCACAATGGGAGGCTTGCAGGATCTTAGTTCCCGCACTAGGGATTGAACCTGCACCCTCTGCAGTGAAAGCACTGAGTCCTAACCACTGGGCCGCCAGGGAATTCCCAGGCCTTGGTTTCTTTTGATTACAGAGAGTGGGCAGTGTCCTGGTTGGCTGCCCATCTGGCTTGCCTCTAGGGATGCCGGTTCTAGTAACCATTTCCAAAGCTGTGCATGTTAGGCCCTCCCAACTGCCCTCTGACCTTGCCAGAAGTTGTGATAACTGCACTCACCTTGCTTCTGATCAGTAAGTGTTGCCACCTGGCTTCTTATTTGGGCATCCTGTCCTCTCCATTGCTGTCAGGGCGCCCAGTTCCGTAACAGCGGCTCCTAGTCTCAGGTCCTCAGAGGACACTCATCCCTGAGCTTGTCAGGCTGCTGGCACCCACCCCCCGCCCCGCAACCAGCACTTTCCTATGGCTTTGGCAAATGGAGAGTCAGTCAGACTGTCCTGCAGAAGATGGACATCTGGTGGGTTTTCCAGCCTGACACACCATATTCACCTGACACTCTCACTTCTCTGAGCCTTTTGACCCCTCTTCCACCGTCTGACCTGGCAGCCCTGGCATTTCTACTTCTTGTGCTGTGATACCACTTTGTTTCTGGCCCCGCTGCGCAGCATGCGGGATCTTAGTTCCCCAACCAGAGATCGAACCCGTGCCTTTGGCCGTGGAAGCGTGGAGTCCTAACCACAGACCTCCAGGGAACTCCCTGGGATACCACTTTCTCCAAGCAATGTGCTAACACCATCGTTCGGGGTCCTTGTTAGGGTGTCAGTGCTTGTTTATGGTATTAACTCTCTCTTATCCGGCTCTACATCCCCACCCCCAACCTTGATCCAGCCCCTTAGATCGCATCCCCTGTGCTCTCCTGGTTCTGCCAATGCAGGGCTCCTTCAAGCCGCCAGCTGAGGTGTGACTTACCTTAGCTATTGCTCTGGTGGCCAGGAGAGGAGGGGGGCAATTCTAAGGGAGGTTCCTCAGCATCATCCTCAAGCAGGGCGTGTCCTGTGCTCTGAGGGGTCACTTCCAAGTCCCACTGTTTCCGGAGCAGGGCCTGACCTTGGTGCTGCAGACTCGTCATTGGCTGAGACTTCAACCTTCTCTGACATTCTGCTCTGCTTATAATTAAGCCCCGCGCCTGCCCCTCAGCTTTTCCCTCCCCTCCGCCTGCAGGAGAGGAGAATTTATATGCAGCTAAGGAGGTCCTTGGCTTCCACACTTGGCCTTAAATTAGTGATTAATCACTCTCAGCCTTTTAGAATTGTCTTTCTCCAGTGCATAAGAGCCCCAGCAAGAGCCGGCCCATTCCTTGGGCTTTATAATTAATTATGACTCCCCTAGCCTCTCAAACTCCAGAGAAATTCCCCGCCCCCTCAGCGCGCTCCCTTCGAGTCCAACCTTGAAAGGTGTTGGCAGCTTCATTGCTGCTACTTGCAGGCTGCCAGTTCTGCCCCAGCTGTGGTCCTCACTGCCCGCCATCTGTGGGTGACCCAGCTCCATCCCACTGTTCAGGGGCTGCTTCCTAGAGCTACTGGCTAGGTTGGGTTCCGGGCAAACAGACTCTGAAATGACTTGTGCGAGGGAGGGTCATGGGATCTTGCTCTGGTTGTAAGAGGGCAGGGAAGCAGGACAGGCCAGAGAGAGGGAGGGGTTGGACCGACGGTGCACGTTTAACACCGGCCTCCCTTGATCGCCTGGGGAGCGCTGAGGCTGGGATGGTGCCTCAGAGTTGTCCTGAATTAAGGATCCAGGGATCCAGGCCCGTGTCAACCGGTTATTGGATGCGAGCTTCCCCTGCGACAGGGCTGTAAGGTGGAGGGCAGTCCTTGGGGAGGGACTGAGACTTGTCAGCAGTAAATATTCCCCACAGCTGGGGGATACTTTTGTCCTGAAGCAGGGCTTCTGGGCGGCGCAGCACACAGCCCAGCACACAATTTACCGATATTTAGTTTTTCATGTATTGGTGGACGTTTGGGTTGTTTGGGGGCCAGTGTGCTGTGCGCATTTGTGTACCTGCCCTTTTTTTTTTGGCCACGCCCCACGGTATGTGGGATCTCAGTTCCCTGACCATGGTCCGACAAACCCACACCCCCTGCAGTGGAAGTGTGGAATCTTCATCACTGGACCGCCAGGGATGTCCCTCGTGTACATGTCTTTCGGTGGCCGTGTGCACTCGTTACTGTTGGGTGTCTACTCGAGAGTGGCAGGGTTGGTGAACTTTAGTAGATATTGCCAAATAGTTTTCTTTTTCTTTCTTATTTTTTAAATTTGGTTGCATGGGGTCTTAGCTGTGGCAGGCGAGCTCCTTAGTTGTGACTCGCGGGTTCCTTAGTTGCGGCTCACTGGCTTCTTAGTTGCGGCATGCAAACTCTTAGTTGTGGCATGCATGTGGGATCTAGTTCCCTGACCAGGGATTGAACCCAGGCCCCCTGCATTGGGAGCACGGAGTCTTAACCACTACACCACCAGGGAAATCCCTGCTGAATAGTTTTCCAAAGTGGCTGCACCATTTTTTTTTTTTTTTTTTTTTGCGGTACGCGGGCCTCTCACTGTTGTGGCCTCTCCCGTTGCAGAGCACAGGCTCCGGTTGTGCAGGCTCAGTGGCCATGGCTCACAGGCCCAGCTGCTCCACGGTATGTGGGATCTTCCCGGACCGGGGCACGAACCCGTGTCCCCTGCATCGGCAGGCAGACCCTCAACCACTGCGCCACCAGGGAAGCCCGCTGCACCATTTTATATTCTCACCAGCAGTGTTCCAGAGTTCTGGTTGCTCTGTATCCTCACCAACACTTGGTATTGTCTGCCCTTTTATTTTAGCCATTCTGGTGGTCCAGACATCAGTGATTCTTAATGTGCAGTCAGGGTGGGAAACCACTGCTCCCTGGCAGATGGGTGGGTGTGAGATTTGGGGAGCCCTGGGACCACCCCCACTTTTTTTTGTTTTGTTTTGTTTTGTGTTTTTGTTTTTGTGTGCGGTACGCGGGCCTCTCACTGCTGTGGCCTCTCCCTTTGCGGGGCACAGGCTCCGGACGCGCAGGCTCAGCGGCCATGGCTCACGGGCCCAGCCGCTCCGCGGCATGTGGGATCTTCCCAGATCGGGGCACGAACCCGTGTCCCCTGCATCGGCAGGCGGACTCTCAACCACTGCGCCACCAGGGAAGCCCCACCCCCACTTTTTTTTTTTGGCTGTGCCATGCAGCTTGTGGAATCTTATTTCCTTGATCAGGAATCGAACCCAGGCCCTTGGCAGTGAAAGCACGAGTCCTACCCACTGGACCGCCAGGGAATTCCAGGACCACCCCACTTGACTGTACCTGATATTCATTTCCAAGTGTCTTCTTCAAAACCAAATCCTGGCAGATACATTAAAATGTTATCAGATAATAACACCCTCAGGTAACTTGGTTTGGCCATCTCCTTTCAGCCTGAGATTCCAGCTCTGAAGGGTTGTGGAAGGAAGCAGGTCAGTTTTGCTGCCTGTGAGGCCACGCTTCTGTGGATCTCATGAGGACAGCCAGAAGCATCCGCGGTGACGCACCCAGTCCAGTGTTTCATGGTTTCCAAAATGCTTTCTCATCCGAGCTCCTTTGGGCTTCACAGCAGCCCCCAAAGGCAGCAAGAGAACATAGTATCAGCCCCATAGGACAGAAGGGGAAACTGAGGCTAATCACGTGTACAAAGTCATGCAGCAAGTTAGTGGAAAAGTGACCATGAACCCAGCAGTGGATTCCAAGTCCAGGGCCCCAGATTTCCTTCTTAGTTTTATTGGCCTTTGGCTCCCCCCTTCCTTTAGAAAGCAACTCAGGGCCAGCCCCACAGCAACCCCCTTCCTTGTTTCATGGTGTACCCCTGCCTGTTGCCCATCAAGGTCCTCTTAGAAGCAGGTAATTCCAAGGGCTCTCTGGGCCTAACTTCTCCAACCTTGATGTTCTCAGCAGTCTCCTGGGGACCTTGCTCGAAGATCTTGAGTTAGGAGGTCTTGTGGGCCCAAGAGTCTGCATTTCTCATGAACTCTCATGTGATGTCAGTGCTGCTGGTCCATGGACCACACTTCGGGTGGTGAGGATTCAGACCACTTCCCAGCCAAGGGCTTTATAGGCGGGTCTTTATGCTGTGCTTGGAATGCCTCCTGGAACGTGGGCAAACACTGGTTAGTTACTGTCTGGATTCAGGCATGAGTGTTAGTTACTACAAGTTCAAGCCTGTCTCCAGTTCCCCTTATGGGATGTACCATTCAAGTCATTTGGCTCAGTTCAAAGTCCCTTACTCTTGACACCTCTCTCAGGAGCACCTCTTTCCTCTCCCACTTCCTGCTCTCTTCTCTTTCCTCTTCTGTTAACACTCCTAATTTCCACCCCTGTCCCCAAATGGGCAGGATGTCAGCTAGGCATCAGGCAGAAAGCTGGCTGTGTAAACTTATTATACTAGAGTGTGAATGACTCACATCTTGTCCCTTAACTCTTCCAGTAGTTATTTAGATGTGGGACAAAAAGGAGCTTTCAGTTGTTGGAAAAGTTGACAGTGAGGGAAAGAATAGGAAATATTCAGGAATCCCTTCCTGTACCCCCTAACATTTCCCAAACCTACGTTGATGATTGAGCCCCCCAGCCCACCCTGCCGTTGTAGCTGGAGAGTGGAGAGGCAGCAGGTTGTGCAGATGCAGGAGATTATGCCGTGGGACAAAGGACAGCCTGTGAGGGGGAAGGCAGGGGCTAAAGCATGTTGGGGGCCCAGCACCTGCACTGAAGCCTTGGTCACAATGGCTCATTGCAGATAATTGCTGTGGTAACGATGAAGATTGTACAGGCAAACGGATTCCAGTTTACATTCTGCTCCCTGCAAAGGTCATCTATAATTGCCCTGCTTCCTCCCTGTGGCGAGTACAGGGCTGCAGTGGGGGCCTGTCAGGGAGTTTCTGGGCTGCCGGCCCCGACTGAGGGGGTTGGGACCTGGGAACCGGCTCGGGGTGATCTCTGCCAGCCTGACTGGGGAGGCAGGTGGTGAGCTCTCAGCGCAGAGGCAGCCTCCTCCCCCTGGGTGACGCTCCAGCTCCCCAGCACTCTCCGGGCTGAGCTGGCTGGAAGCAGGGCAGGTGGTGCTCGCTGACCCGGTGAGCGGTGACCACTGGCGGGGGCAGTGACTGGTTCTGCTCATCGGTCTTTCTAGAAGCTTCAGCCCCAGATCCCCCTAGCTTGACATGCTTTGGGGCCTTGTGCTCACCTCCCTTCTCTGGTTGTCTTTCTCTACAAAACGAAAGAGTTGGTCCAGACACAGTGGCCCTTCCAGATCTGGATCCCAGGAATCCAGCCTTTGGTGCCCCAGTTTTGTGGAAGATTCGTGCATGGGCTTTGGAGTCAGAATAGAGTTTGAATCATGGCTCATTCCTGCTGTGTGACATTGGGCTGCTGACTTCACCTCCCTGACCCCCAGTTTCCTCTTTAAAAAAATAAAGATAGGGGTTTCCCTGGTGGCGCAGTGGTTGAGAGTCCGCCTGCCGATGCAGAGGACACGGGTTCGTGCCCCGGTCCGGGAAGATCCCACATGCCGCGGAGCAGCTGGGCCCGTGAGCCATGGCCGCTGAGCCTGCGCGTCCGGAGCCTGTGCTCCGCAGCAGCAGAGGCCACAACAGTGAGAGGCCCGCGTACCGCAAAAAAAAAAAAATAAAGATAATGGTAGACATCTCTTAGTGTTGTTTTTGAGATTAAAGGGGATAATAACAATGGACTCTGTAGCCGGCATAATTGAGTGCTTCCTCTGCGTCAGGCACGGTTCTGGGGCTTTTCCTGTCCCCCCCAACTGCCCTGTGAGGTCAGTGCTGCCATTACCCCCATTTTAAGATGAGGAAACATAATGGTGGAAAGCAGACAGGTTTCCAGTAGATGTCGGCTGCTGCTAAGATTACTCCTGTGCTCCTCGGGAGGCTCCCCCGTTTGCTCCATATGAGCTCACCTCTACACCTCCGCTCAAGCTCCTCCTGCCCTGAGCTCCCCTTCCTCCCTGCCCCTCCAAGCCTGAACCCCAGCCCTGCCCCTGGCAGCCCTCCCCAGCAGCCAGACCTATCTGATTCCAGCCTGTCCCCCACCGTCCAGTAGTCTGTTTCCATTGGACTCTGTGATTTCTCCCGAGGCCGCCCGTGCTCCCCTGGGGCTGAGCCTCTGGCTGATCCTGCTTCATCTCCTTGGATGCACCTGTCACAGCCCTGTGCCTGGACATGTGTTTGAGAAGTTCCAGGGCTAGAGTCTCCTATGATCACCCCAAGCCCAGCATAAACCCCATTAAATGTCTCATGGACCGTGGCTTGTGCTAGAAAGTGGGAATACAGAGACCAACACGAGATGGCCTGGGACTAAGAAGGCTTCAGTGCAGTAGGACAGTGGCTCTCAGCCTGGGATGCTCTTGGGAAGCACCTGAGGACCTTGGAATTGCTGATGCCTGGACCCCACCACAGAGAGTCTGGGGTGCAGCATGGACTTGAGGAGTTTTAAAAGAGTCATGGGTAAGGGACTTCCATGGTGGTGTAGTGGTTAAGAATCCGCCTGCCAATGCAGGGGAAATGGGTTCGAGCCCTGGTCTGGGAAGATCCCACATGCCGCGGAGCAACAAAACCCGTGCGCCACAAGTACTGAGCCTGCACTCTAGAGCCTGCAAGCCACAACTACTGAGCCTGCAAGCCACAACTACTGAAGCCCACGTGCCTAGAGCCTGTGCTCCGGAACAAGAGAAGCCACCGCAATGAGAAGCCCGCGCACCGCAAGGAAGAGTAGCCCCCACTCGCTGCAACTAGAGAAAAGCCCACGCACAGCAACGAAGACCCAACGTAGCCAAAAATAAGAAGAAAAAAAAAAAAAACCCTTGAGGATATTAAAAAAAAAAATGAAGAGTCGTGGGTAAGAAAATTGGACATCCACATGCAAAAGAATAAAGTTGGACCCTTACCTGACACCATATACAAAAATGGATCAAAGACCTAAACGTAAGAACTAAAGTGATAAAACTCTTAGAAGAAAATGAAGGGGGATTTGGCAATGATCTCTTGGCTATGACACGAAAAGCACAGGCAGCAAAAGAAAAAATAAATAAATAAATTGGACTTCATCAAAATTTAAAACTCTACCAAGAGAGTGAAAAGACAACATACAGAATGAGAGAAAATATTTGCAAATGATATATCTGGTTAGGGATTAATATTCAGAATGTATAAACAACTCCTACAACTCAACAGCAAAGAACCAAACAACCGGTTTAAAAAATAAGCAAAGGACTTGAATAGACATTTCTACAAAGAAGATATACAGATGGCTAATAAGCACATGAAAAGATGTTCAATATCACTAATCATTAGGGAAATGCAAATCAAAACTACAATGAGATACCACTTCACGCCCATTAGGATGGCCATTATCAAAAAAAGCAGAAAATAACAAGTGTTAGTGAGGATGTGGAGAAATTGGAACTCTTCTGCATTGCTGATGGGAATGTAAACGGGTACAGCTGCTGTGGAAAACAGTTTGATGGTTCATCAAAAAGTTAGACATAGAATATGATCCAAAATCCCACTTCTAGGTATCTACCCAAAAGAATCGAAAGCAGGGACTCAAACAGATACTGAAACACCATTGTTCATAGTAGCATTATTAACAATAGCCAAAAGGTGAAAACAGCCCAAATGTCCATTGGTGGATGAATGATAAACAAAATCTGGTAAATCCATACAATGAAAGATGATTCACCCTGAAACAGGAATGAAATTCTGATACATGCTGCAACGTGGATGAACACTGAAAACATTATGCTAAGTGAAAGAAGCCAGACACAAAAGGACGAGTATTGTGTGATTCCACTAATATGAGGTTCCTAGACTAGGCAAATTCATAGACACAGAAGGTAGAATGGTGGTTGCCAGGGGCTGGAGGGAAGGCAGGGAATGGGGAGTTTCTAATAGGTACAGACTTTCAGTTTGGGGTGATGCAAAGCTCTAGAGATAGATTGTGGTAATGGTTGTATAACAATGTGAATACACCTAATTGTACGATTAAAAATGGTTAAAGGGCTTCCCTGGTGGCGCAGTGGTTGAGAGTCTGCCTGCCAACGCAGGGGACACGGGTTCGTGCCCCGGTCCGGGAAGATCTCACATGCCGCGGAGCGGCTGGGCCCGTGAGCCATGGCCGCTGAGCCTGCGCGTCCGGAGCCTGTGCTCCGCAACAGGAGAGGCCACGACAGTGAGAGGCCCGCGTACCAAAAAAAAAAAAATATGGTTAAAGTGGTAAATTTTATGTTATATATATTTCACCACAGGTTTTTTTTTTTGGCCACGCCACGTGGCTTGCGGAATCTTAGTTCCCCGACCAGGGAGGAACCCTAGCCCCTGCCAGTGAGAGCGCGGAGTCCTAACCATTGGACCACCAGGGAATTTCCGCACCACAGTTTAAAAAAAAAAAGTGTTCCAGGTGATTCTCATGTGCCTCTGGGTTGAGAGCACTCTAAGAAGGGCCAGCAGACCAGTATGAAAATAATAGTTGCAGTTAAGTACTACAGGTGCTGGGATAGACATGAGTGTGTATGTGGAAAGGATGGGCATATCTGTGTAAAAAGGTCAGAGGGTCAGGGAAGATTTTTTTCCTCATGAGGCAGGCTACTGTAATGATTCAGTCAGTTCTAGAGCCAGACTTCTTGGTCTCAAATCCTGCCTAGCTCAGTGAGTTCTGTGCAGTAACTTAGGCAAGTTACTGCTCTGTACCTTAGTTTTCTCATCTATAAAATGGGAATAATAATAATGCTGGCCTTATAGGGAAGCTATGAAGTTAAACAAGGCCATCCATGTAAAGCGTTTAGGACAGTGCCTGCTCAGTAAATGTTAGGTAATATTATGGTAATGAATATACCATAATTTATCAATTTCGCCAACTATGGACATTTAGGTTTTCTTCCTTTTCTGATTTAACAAAATTGCACAGGACATTTTTGTGTTTGTTTTCTTGAGGACATAAGATTTTCTCAAGAATGTATGCCAAGAAGTAGAATCCTAAGTTGCTGGGATGGGCATGGTCAACTTTATGACCCACCATTGTGATGTGTGCCCACCATCACAGTGCTCTCCAGTGTTGGGGAAACTACTGGGGTCTCTTGAAAGGATTATTTCAACATGACATTTTAAAATATGTGAACCCTGTGTTCAGACGTGTGAGCCTTGCAGATGGTAACAGTTGGGATGCCAGTAACAGAAAAAACAACTCAAAATGGTTTAAATCATTGTGACTCAAATTTTATTGTGTAAATAGATCACATATTACCTGTTAAAATGCAAACTCTGAGTCAGTAGGTCTCAGAGTGTCGGGTGGGGCCTGAGAGTCTCCATTTCTAATAAGCTGTCAGGTAATACTAATGCTGATGGTCTACCAACCACACTTTCAGTAGCAAGGGTTCTTAAACTTGGCTGAAATACCTGGGGGAGGTTTTAAAAATGCTGATTGTTGGGTCCTTCACTCAGAGATTCTGACTTAATTCGTATGAGGTGAGTTTTTAAAGCTTCCCAGTTATTCTAATGGGCAGCAAAGTTTGGGAACTACTTACTTAAACAAAAAGGGAGACTCATTGTCTTGGTTACCAGGATCTCCCGAGGACAGCTCCAGCATTGGTTAGTTCTGTGATTCAATCACCTCCAGAAGCCACTTCTTTCTGGCCCTCCTCCTAGCTCCTCGTAGGCTGCCACAGCTCCAGACATCACATGCAGACTCCACAATGTCTAAGAAGATGAGACTATTTCTTCCTAAATGTCTCTTATCATCAACAAGGAATCCTTTCCTGGAAAGTCTTTCTCTCTGGTCTCACAGGCCAGGGGAACAGGTGTGCCACAAATCACTTAGAGAGCAGTGGTTCTTAAAGTGGGTCCCTGCATCAGGATCAGGATCATCAGATCACCTGAGCACTCAATAGGAAGGCAAATTCTTGAGCCCCACCACAGACCTATTGAATCAGAAACTTTGGGGGTGAGGCCCAGCAATCTGTTTTAACAAGTCTTTCGGGTGATTCTGATGAATGTTCAAGTTTGAGAACCACTGGCTTAGAGTTTGTATCTTGGACCAGTGGTTCTCAATCTGGGTTGATTTCGCCCCCCCAGGGGACATTCAGCATCTGCAGAAGTTTTCGTCTGTTATAACTGGGGGGTAGGTGCTACTGAAATCTAGTGGGTAGAGGCCCAACATCCTACAATGCATAGGACAACCCCCCAACAAAGAATTATCCAGCACCAAGTGTCCGTAGTGCTGAAGTTGAGAGACCCTGTCTTAGGCCAGTCAGCATTTCTTCTGAGTCACTTGTTATGTAGTCAGGACTCTGGTCAGCAAGAGTCAAAGAGGAATGACTGTTGGTTACAGAACCAACCGTGTCTGCTCCTGGAAATTACTTTCACAATAAAACAGACATCCCCACCATCTTTCCCACCCTGCCCCCTTGTGGCGAAGCCCTTTCTTTAGAAATAGAGAAATACTATAGAATGAGAAATAGAGAAATACAAAGAATGGGGTTGGCAGGGTCAAAGAGGTTTCTGTTTGTCAGGAGGAGCAAACACACAGCCCCTGGCTCTCTCCTTTTTTTTGGTGGTGGTGGTGGGGATCCTGGCCAGGGGAAGGGGGTGTTGACAGGGGTCATACATGGTGGCTTGCTCCAAATATTATTGGTCATGCAGTTTTGTCAGGAGATTAATCATCTCTCTCTAAACATAACACATGATTTTAAAGGTTGGCTATATCCCTAAATGTGACTTTTGCAGTGTTTTGGAACCATTTTCTTTTTTTTTTTTTTTTTTTTTTTTTTGCGGTATGCGGGCCTTTCACTGTTGTGGCCTCTCCAGTTGCAGAGCACAGTCATCCAGACGCGCAGGCTCAGCGGCCATGGCTCACGGGCCCAGCCGCTCTGCGGCATATGGGATCTTCCCAGACCGGGGCACGAACCCGCGTCCCCTGCGTCGGCAGGCGGAATCCCAACCACTGCGCCACCAGGGAAGCCCTCTTTTTTTTTTTTTTTGGTCTAAGAAATGCAGCCCCATCGTGTCATATGAGCAGGGGAACAACTAGAATGTAATATGCAGGGAACTCGTCTTTTGGGCCCCATCAAGTGTGTGACACTGGACATGCCTGCATTTGTATGGACTACCTTCTAGCACTGTCTCTTTGAATTTTCTGCAATGATGGAAATGTTCTATTTCTTTTTAAAATTAATTAATTAATTAATTAAATTTTGGCTGCATTGGGTCTTCGTTGCTGCGCGTGGGCTTTCTCTAGTTGTGGTGAGTGGGGGCTACTCTTTGTTGCAGTGCGTGGGCTTCTCATTGCGGTGGCTTCTCTTATTGCGGAGCATGGGCTCTAGGTGCGCATGCTTCAGTAGTTGTGGCTCGCGGGCTCTAGAGCATAGGCTCAGTAGTTGTGGCGCATGGACTCTTTTTTTTTTTTTGGCTGTGTTGGGTCTTTGTTGCTGCACTCGGGCTTTCTTTAGTTGCGGTGAACAGGGGCTACTCTTTGTTGCGGAGCATGGGCTCCAGGGCGCATGGGCCTCAGTGTTGTGGCATGCGGGCTCAGTAGTTGTGGCTTGCGGGCTCCAGAGTGCAGGCTCAGTCGTTGTGGAGCACAGGCTTAGTTGCTCTGTGGCATGTGGGATCTTCCCGGACCAGGGCTTGAACCCGTGTCCCCTGCATTGGCAGGCAGATTCATAACCACTGCGCCACCAGGGAAGCCCAGAAATGTTCTATTTCTGCACTAAGATGGTAGCCACTAGCCACATGTGGCTGTTGAACACATGAAATATGGCTAGTGCAGCTGAGGAATTGATTTTTTTTTTTTGGAATTGAATTTTCAAATTTATTTAAATCTATTTAACTGAATGGACAGTGGCAACTGGCAACTGTAATGGACCGTGTCACCTTAGATGCCCTGAGTTGTCCCCATGGTTCTCCGCAGTGTGCTGGCTCGTGGTGGGCCCCGAGAAGCACTCAGCATACAGGCTACTTAGAGCTGGATGGGTTCATACTCAGAGGATTCCATGTTCAGCCGATCTCAGCTGGCATCCCCTGCCCACCGGCCCCAGATTCCAGAGAGAGGCTCGGTTATTTTGTGTTTTTTTGTTTTTTTTTGTTTTTTTGGCCACACCATGTGCCCTGTGGGATCTTAGTTCCCTGACCAGGGATTGAACCTGAGCCCTTGGCAGTGAAAGCGCCGAGTCCTAACCACTGGACTGCTAGGGAATCCCTGAGGCTTGGTTGTTTTGAATGTTGTGAAAAGCTGCCCCAACATTGAGCATTTCCCAGCTGAGGCAGCTCAGTCCACCCAATATTTCAGAGCTCTTTGCTTTTGGTGAGAATTTTCTCAGTTCAGCGTAGAAATGTTGGTTATACCATACCGGTCAAGAACTCTACCTGGTAATTAATTGAGTAAAAAGTCAAGGCACTTCCCTGGCAGTCCAGTGGTTAAGAATCCGCCTTTCAATGCAGGGGACACAGGTTCGATCCCTGGTCCGGGAAGATCCCACATGACGCGGAGCAACTAAGCCCGTGCTCCACAACTACTGATCCTGCGCTCTAGAGACCGCAAGCCACAAATACTGAGTCTGCATGCCACAACTGCTGAGCCCTTGTGCCACAACTACTGAAGCCTGCATGCCTAGAGCCTGTGCTCTGCCACAAGAGAAGCCACCTCAATGAGAAGCCCTGGCACTGCAACGAAGAGTAGCCCCCGCTCACCGCAACTAGAGAAAGCCAGCGTGCAGCAAAGAAGACCCAACGCAGCCAAAAATAAATAAATAAAATAAATAAATTTAATAATAAAAAAAAAAGAGACTCTGTGTGTTCCACTGCAGGGGGTGTGGGTTCGATCCCTGGTTGGGGGAACTAAGATCCTGCGTGGTGTGTGGTGCGGCAAAAAAAAAAAAGTCAATTTGTTTTCCAGTTGAAAAAATTACTTAGCATGTGCGGTTTGTTTGGTAGACAAAAATCTTTCAAAACGTGGGGTTCCTTGGGTCAAAAAATATGCAAAGTGTCCCTGAGTGGTGCAGAAGTTGGAAATTGATAATCTAGTCCAACCCCCTCACCTTGAGGGAGGAATCTGATACCGGCAGAGAGGGGAGACCCATGCCAGGGCTTTGGGCTGGGATGGGGCTGAGTCAGGACTAAAAGCCAGAGCCCTAGGCTTGTGGGAGAGGCCAGTGTCTGAAAAGGCTTCTTGTGTCACAGTGTGTGTGTGTCTGTCCTGGGCTGTCTGCCCCCCAGGACAGTGATTGTGGCATTCCTTTTGATCGGTGCCCAGACAGGTGGGGAGGTGTAAAGCCTCTTCCATGACGGTGTCGTGGAGTAGGTGTTACAGGATAGGAGCAGTGCTGCAGGTGTGCTCACTGGGCTGCCTGTATCACAGTGGGGAGCTACGTGGAAAGAAGGTCATAAAAAATGCCAATTCTTGGGCCCTATTATAGACCTACTGTGGTGGTTGGGTACACTGGTGCTCCCTAACCCCACCTGTGAACCCCAGCTCCTGCTATTCACACCCTAGGTAAGCCTCACCCCCCAATTCCCCCCACTTCCCCATCCCTGTCCACCTGCCACATGGACGCTGGGCTTGGCCATGTTGACTTGCTTTGGCCAGTGAGATAGTGGCCAGCGTGATAGAAGCAGAGGCTTGCTTGATAGGTAAGTAAGTGGCCACACATTAGAACTTGTCCTTTTGGAATGTGTGCTCTTGGAGCCCTGAGCTATCATGTTAAGTAGGGCCAGGTACCCCGTTGGAGAGAGCACGTGGGAGGGAAGGCAGAGAGGGAAGGGGGGAGGGGGAGGGACAGGGTCAGTTGTGTGAATGAAGAAGCTGTCTTGGACATTTTAGCCCCAGCTGAGGCCATGTGGGAAAGCACCACCCAGCGAACCCACCACCCCACACCCTGGTGGTAGGGGATGGGGCACTGGTTACTGCCAGGCAAGGCTCCCCACTTGACCCCTGCTCAGGGGGATGGGGTGGGACTGGCTGCAGTTTTTTCCATGGTGTTTGGCTAGAGTAGGGCATTTATTGTTTTAAAAGTTTTTGTCTTGCTAAACTGCACCTTTCCTAGTCCTCTGGCTAAAGAGAGGAGGCTTGTCTTGGGGCTGTTTTTGTCCACGTTTATTCGTCTTTCTGGGTTGCTGACTTCTCCAGCGACACATCTGGGATATAGCAGGGAAAAAGAAAACCCAGAGAACTCACTGCACTGTCGTTCCTTGGGTCCTGAGGTCCCTAGTCCGTCTGCCTTCTTCTCTCCCCCTTTAGAGTCTTTTTACGTTTGTTTTATATGTAATGCCCAGGGTTTTTAGCTGGACTTTGCAGAAGGAAAAGGGACAAGTACATTTACTCCATCTTTTGCCCAGGAACCAGAAATCCAGATTTGCCTTTTCTTGAGCATCATGTAAATAGAATCCACAAGAAAGGCCAAACTTGACCCTGAAGTCAACAAATAAAAAAATCTGTCAACAACAACAAAAAAATAGAATCCACAGGCTTCCCTGGTGGCGCAGTTGGTTGAGAGTCCGCCTGCCGATGTAGGGGACACGGGTTCGTGCCCCGGTCCCGGAGGATCCCACATGCCGTGGAGCGGCTGGGCCCGTGAGCCATGGCCGCTGAGCCTGTGCTTCGCAATGGGAGGGGCCACAACAGTGAGAGGCCCACGTACCGAAAAAAAAAAAAAAAATAGAATCCACTATGTATGTTCTTCTCAGTTTGTGCTTCTCTTGCTCATCATGATTTGAGACTTTTTTCCATGTGGTTGTGTGTAGTTGGATGCTTTTCATTGCTGTATAGTATTCAACTATGTAAGCAAACCACACGGTAGCATTTGCACAGTGGAGTCCTAGACAGCAGTGAAAAAGCAAACTACCTCAACTGCATGCAATAACTACACGATTTTTTTTCTTTTTTTTTTTGCGGTACGAGGGCCTCTCACCACCACGGCCTCTCCCGTTGAGGAGCACAGGCTCCGACGCGCAGGCCCAGCGGCCATGGCTCACGGGCCCAGCCACTCCACGGTGTGTGGGATCCTCCTGGACCGGGGCACGAACCCGTGTCCCCTGCATCGGCAGGCGGACTCTCAACCACTGCGCCACCAGGGAAGCCCCCACATGATTTTTTGATCAGTCCTTCTGTGGATGGGCATTTGGGTTGCTTCCAGTTTGGAGCTACTATGAGTAAAGCTGCTACAAGTGCTCTTGGTCATGGGTTTCAGTGACCACAAACACTCATTTCTGTTGTGAATAAATATTGCAGAAGCCTCTTAACTGGTCTCTTTGTTTTAGCCTGTTGCCTCCTTCTAGTAACTTTTCCATATCAAAGCCACAGTGATCTTTCAGATACATTAACTGGACCTCTTCTCCACCCTTGCTCAAAAATACCAGTGCCTTCCTTTCTTGCTTAGAATAAAACCAGATCCTCACCATGGTCCACAGGGCCCTACAGGATCTAGCCCCTGCCTGTTCTTTGTTCCTACCTTGTTTACTCCCCTCTCTGCTGTCCCTTCACCTACCCACCCACCTGTCCACCCACCCATTCAGTTTTGGGTGCCTTCAGTGTGCCGAGCTCACTCCCACTTCAGGACATGCGCCCTTGCTGTCCCCTCTGCCAGAAACAGTCTCCCCCCGGATTATCACATACTTCCTTTTCCCCTTTATATAAGTCTTTGTTCAAATGTTATCTCTTCAAAGAGGGATTCTAAAATGGCCCCCACTTACCCTCTCTATCCCTTTACCCACATTATTTTTCTTGATGGTTCCCATCATCACTTGAACTTTTTACTCTTTATCTGTTGAGTGTCTCCCACTTTGGCATGAAACATCCATGGGGTTATCTCATGGTTATGTGCCGTGTCTCGCTGCCTAGAGCAGCGCTGCATGTAGTAGGTGCTCAGGAAACGTTTGTTAAATGTATTAAAGACACTGACGTGGGATTTGGTCAGATGCCTCAGTTCTGACACCAGCATCATCTTCAAGCTATATCACGGGCCAAGTCCCTTAGACTGTAATCTCCTGTGATCTTGTGACAATGCAGATTCTGATCAGGAGGTCTGGGGTGGGACCTGAGATTCCGCCTTTCCTACCAACTCCCAGGTGATGCCCAAGCTGTGGGACCTGGGACCCAGGCTTTGAATAGTGAGGCCGTAACTGCTCTGAGCCTCGGTTTCCACACCTGTAAAATGGCTCATTGTTGAAAACAAGTGGGTGAAGTGTGTAAAGCACTGCGCATGGTGCCTGGCCTTAGCACACACTCAGTAAGTTTCAACTGCCCCTCCTCTGGGGACCTTTCAGGGTCTGAAACTCAAAGTAGTTGTTGGTTTTCTCCCTCTGATTCTTTCCATCCCCATGTGTTTAGTCCTCTACACAGACCCTCAGCAGAGCCTTGTCCAGTTTATTTCTCCATTGCTGGCCAGCAATCTGCTCCATTCTCCTGTCATGGGCAGAGGTTTTGGGAGGATTCTGGCATTTTGACAGTCATGCGGGCATTATGCAAATGAGATACAAAGCAGCAGTTAATGAACCCTGATTGCATTTGCCCAGCACTGGGAACACGGAGGATAACTGCTGGGCTGGGGAGGGGGCAATTATACTCTTTGGGTTGAACAAGGAGGTGGTGACAGAACAGGTTGGCTGCTCCTGGGGGGCACGAGAGCAGCTGCCCTGTGGCCTGGGTGAGACCCCTTCCTCATTTGTAGACTGATCCCACCTGTGGGACTGGAACACGATTAAGGTCCAGGAGTAAGGGGCTGAGGTCGGGCATGGTGTGTATGTTGGGCGGGGGGGTCATGGGGGGTGTCCCTGGGCCTGTCCAGGGCCTACAAGTAGGGGAGTGGAGGCTGCAGATGGCGACTCCTTGATATTTTTCTAGCCCAATTAACATGCAGAGGAAAGTTTCAACAAAACTGTGGCAGAGGACAATTTTCCCCTGAATGGGGTTCACTTGGGAGGAAGGAGACGAGGGAGGTAGGAGGTAGTTAAAGACGGAGTAGTTTCAAAGGGCACAGGCTGACATGGCGTAACCTATTACCCGTATTTTTGCTGGTTTTGGGGGGGCCTCTTATCGATGTCAACTTTGACAAAAACTAAGGATATCCCAATCTTGCTGTCTTCTACCCCTATGATACCTGTCTTGGGGGCCCTCCCAACAGCACATGGGGCTGAGCAGGCTGATAGTAGGGTGGGGTGGGGTGGATGCTCTCTGGCCTGGGGAAGGTGGGGGGCGACAGAAGGGGTCAGCTTCTCAGAAGCACAGAACCTGCCTGAGTGTGGGAGGGCAGAACTCAGGGGTCTGCCAGGCAGCAGATGGGGCTGGATCAGGCTGATGGAGGTGGGTCGGGGGCAGCTATCTTTGGTATCCCTGGATGGAACCGGCTCTTTAGGAGAAAGATGATCCGGGGCCGGGGGCTGGCAGGTGGGCAGGGGGCTCTGTTTACAGGGCCTGGGAACTCAATCCCTCCCCACCCCCTAGCTCTCCTGGGAATCTGCTCTCAGGCACCAGGCATCCCCACCCTCTTGGCCTGGGTGTCGACCTCACTGACTACTGAGCACCTCCAGTCCTGGGGACACCCAGCGTCAGGCTTCTGGCCCAAGTAGGCCAGGCTGGAAGTCACCGCTGCGGTTGTTTGGGGGAGGGGCCCTCACTCACACCCACTATGTCCCTAGCACTTCAAGTACTTATGACCCTGTCCTGCCTTTGACCTAAGGATGAGAAGCACCCTGGCTGTGAAACTCCTAGAAAATGGGTGGCTGTCACTGTGTTTCCTAATCGGATCTTTCCTAATGGAACCAACATAGAGCATCGGGAAAAGCTTGGCAGGCATAGGGTTCAAATCCCAGCCCAGGCATTTTCTGGCTTTGTCCCCTTGGGAAAATTGCTCAATCTCTCAGAGCCTTTGTTTCCTAATCAGTCCTGTGACCTCATCTGCAGGGCTGCCGTGACAGCCGGAGACGGAGACGCTACAGGAGAACTGGAATCAGTAAATCCACTAGCTCATCACTCCTAAGGGCAGGGACTTTGTTTTGCCCATGGCCTGTGTCCCAGCACCTAGAACAGTTCGTGGCACATGGTGCGTGCCTAGTAAATATCGGTTGAATGAATGAAATGCCCTATTTTCATCTATTCTAAGACGATTTCCCCCTCACATTTGACATCACTGATATTAGGATGCTTCATACAATTTAGAGCATGTCTTGGTTTAACTGGCAGCAGTCTTATGATTGAGACGGGTCTTAGATGGGATGAACTATGGAAGAGGCTGTCATTATTAACAGGCACTTTTTGGCTTAATTTTTGGTGGGCTTCTGGTTCTTTCTGATTGTGTGTGCCCTCTCTAGGCTGTGTGGGGTCCCTGAGAATCACCCTAGGGCACAGGGGCTGCAGTGATCCTGCCTGAGGTCTTTCTGAGGCAGTGCTGGGCTGGGGTCAGCACATCCTGTGGGGAACACTGTGTGCCCCGGGCCCCTTTCTCCACTCGATCTACAGACCCTGCTCTGGCCCCCATTGCATGCTATCCCTCCTGGGGAGGAGTGGGTGGCAGGGCTGTCTGAGCCTGGAACTCCCTCTGGGGAGGAGGGTCCCATTTTACTCAATCCTGTCATAATTCCAAGTACCAGGACTGGACAGCAGCTAGGAGGGTGGGGGGAATATCTGTGAGCCTCCTAGGCTGAGGGGGCTCTAGGTAGGATCTAGTCTGGACCAGGCAGAGGACTTTCAGAATGAGGGAGAGGGAGTGGGGGAGGGTGAACCCCGTCTCCTCCCAACCCCAGTCCCTCCAGCAGCCAAGCTAAGACGCGGTGGGCAGATTAGTATCTAGAAGAGCAGACAGATCCTCTCCTGGTTGGGACACTTACTGGTGTCACCGATCTGTCCCATAAGGCTAGGGTTGGGGGCTTGCGTGTATAGCTGTGATTTTATGTAGGACGGGTTTGTGTGATACGTGTTCTGGATCCGTGTAGATGTGTGTACACTGATATTAGTGTTAGAGTCATGTGTAAGTATGTGTGTTACCTGTGCGTGTATAGGTAGATCCACAGATTTGTGGAAAGGCACGTGTGCAAATACACGTAATGCGTGTTTGTATATGTGTGTCGTTGGGGTGCACATGTGCATGGACACATGTTGTTGCTAATGAGTCATACGTGTGGGGTACAAGCCTAGATGTTTGCTCTAAGGGGTGTGTGACAGCTGTGGCCTGTGGGAGCAGCACCAGAATTCAGATCACAAAGCCTTGCTGCCAATAGCAAGCCCAGGAGCCTTGGATGCCCAGACGAGTTGTTTCACTACCGCGGGCCTCAGTTTCCAATCTGTAAAATGGGTATGGAATCTCATGGAATGAGATTGTAGACAAGCATCTCACACTCGGCCTGACACAGAAAAATCTCAGAATAAAAGTTTGGAATTGAGGAATGACTGAATGAGAATAAATGATTAAGCAAGTAGAAATGTTTGACAGAGAGGCATGCGGTACGATTTTAAGGATCTGAGGGAAGCGTGTGGAAAGGTGCAGCCTACAGTGCCTTGAAGGGATGCTGGGGGAGCAGGGTCTCAGGCAGAAAGAGAAGACGGGGCTGGAGCAGGGACCCCCCATCCCGTGGGGCGTGGTTGCAAGAGCCTGGGAAGGTGAAGTGTGCGCGTGCCCAACAGCCCGGGGATGCAGGAGCCGCAACGTAGGCGGGCGTCCCCGGGTGTACGCGGGAAGGAGGCTGGCTGAGCGAGCATTGCCCGGTTGCCATAGAAACGAGAAGGAGGTGGGTGGCGGGAGAAGGAGGCGGGTCGGGAGGCGGGAGGGGGAGGAGGCGGCCGTGGGGGCGGGGAGCTGGCTTCTGCAGTTCGGGCGCTGCTGCCTTCCCGAGCAGCGAGCGGTGGAGGGAACCCAAGAGGACAGAGCTCCCAGCCCGGGCGCCAGGCCCCCTCCCTGCCCGCCACCACGGAGAAGGAGGAGGACAGCCGGCCCCTCCGGCCCTGGCCTGGCCCAGTGGGGACAGTGCACTCCTACGTGCCCCTGGCTAGGTGCCCAGACGGGCCCAGGTAGGCATTCCGGCGGGGACAGCCAGAAGAGGCTGCACGCAGAGTGGGGCCCCAGGGCTGCCGTGCCCTCCTACCGGCAGTACCTGGTGGCAAGCACAGGGGTCGAAGGGGCCAGGGCCAGTAGAACTGGTGGGGAGCAGCCTGCATCCTGAGAGGCCCTCTTCAGAACCTGGGTCCTCTCCATCAGGAGGACTGTGCCCCTGCTACCTCTCCTCCTCTGCACTTCTGTCCCTCTCCACCGCTGCCACAGGTCCCGACTGGAGAAATGCCTCTTCCCAGGCAGAGCAGGCCAAGGGGGCTGGAACTCCCAGGAACCCAAAGTGCTTGCTCCCCAGTCTGAGGCTGGGGGGGGTGTGGGTGAGGATACCCCCCGCCCCTGCTCAGGGCACTGCTGGGCCCTGGCCATTTGGAACCAGCAGACCCCCGCCTCCACTATCAGCAGCCTCCCTGCTGGCCCCGTTGCTCTCAGGCCCTGGGCTTAGAGCCCCAGTCAGGAGAGAGGCATCTCTCTTCTCCCCCAAGCTGAGGCCCTTACCCCTCCTTGTTCCCCTGCAGACCCAGTTCCCCCAGGACCCCTGTCCCACCGCCCCAGCAAGCCCAGGGGCTCCATGCTGGGGTATAGGAGAGCGGGCCCTGATTGGGTGGGGGGTGCCTGTGGCCCTCCCTCCCCCTCTCTCTGTGCCTCTGCTGCATTGCTTCTGGGGATGACTCCACTGCTGCTGGGGGAGCTCGGGGCACTGCAGAGGAGCTGCTGCCTGCTGCCCAGGAAGGGGTGGGGCCGGGCCTGGGGAGGAGCTGGGCCGCACTGCCTGGCTCTGGGCACGGAGGGGGCAGGAGGGCCTGCAGCAGCGCAGTGGGTGGAGTGCACCTGGTCCTGGCGGGCCCTGGGCCACAGCTAAAGGGCCTCGGCCAGCGTGGGGAGGAGATCCCAGCCTGAGGGGGCAGGGGTTGGTGTGTGCAATCTCAGGCGTGCCTAGGGTGCCTGGGCCTTGGAGGGTCTGCCCCCTTCTCCTGCCTGCCTTCCATCCCCAGCACCCCCTGAGAGCTTGGCTGGGTCCTGGTACCATGCTGTGGAGCTTCCCCTTCCTGGGCACTTGGGGACAGGGCCCAGTGTGATGGGGCTGGGGAATACGTGCTGAGAGGCTGACGTGGCTCCATTCATTTCTGCAAACCTTAGTTGCACCTGCTGAGTATAGGCACAAGGGCCTCCCACTTCAGGGTTAAGGGCCCAGCAGGTGAGAGGGAGGGTCTCAGATGGCAGGAGCTTGGGTGAGGGCTGCAGATCTGCCCAGAAGCTGTCAGTCCAGTAACCCGTGTGCACCGTTACCATCTGCCCCCTGCTTCTCTGAGCCCCGGCACAGGTCAGGGCCTGGGGCTGGCACTGGCGTCTATCCTGCTTCACCTCCTACAGCTGGGCCAGCCTCCATCCCGGCCACAACAAGGGCCCGTGAGGCCTGGAGGTCAAGAGCTGGAAGGATCTGTCCCTTCCCCAGGCCCTTCAGGCCTGGCCCTAACCACCCCCCCCCCACTCCTGTTTGGCCTTCTCTAGGCCACATTCCCCTTCTCTTCAATTTTTTTCTGTCCCATATCCCCCTGGGGTCTGTCTTTGCTTGCTCTGTCTCTCTCCTACCCTTTTTGCCCCCAGGCTCTGGGGCAGTTAGCCAGCAGAATGGCCTCCTGGGGCCCATTTCCCAGCCCCACCCATCACCCCCAGTGGGCTCACAGCCCAGAGCACATGCCCCCCACCTCCAGCAGCCTTCCCAGCATCAGAGGGAGCTGAAGGGAAGCCCCAGGATCACTCAGAGGCCGGGACCCCAGGACTAGAGGAACAATTTGGCCCAGGGGGGCCCCTCCCCACGTGCCCCCAGTGCAGGAGCTCTGGGGAGAAGAAGGAACATCTCCACTTGGCTCTCAGGGCGCCAAAACTGAGCTCCCATCTCCCTTAAATTGTTCCTCCCGCGGTGCTCTCCAGCTCAGGAAACAGCACCCCACCTGCCGGCTGCTCAGGCCCAAACCCTGATGCCACGCTTGACTCCTCCTCCCTCTCGCACTCACAGCCAAACCATCAGCAAATTCTGTTGGCCCCACGTCAGAGTACTTCCCACCCCACCCGCCCCTCACTGCTTCTGGCATTACTACCTTGGTCTGAGCCCCCATCTTCCCTGATGGGAGGGCTACAGCCACCTGCCAGCAGGTGCCCTGTACTTCTTGCCCCCTGTAGTCCCCTATTCCTATGCCCCCAGCAGCCAGGGATCCTTTAAGACCTAAGCCAGGGACTTTACTGGTGGTCCAGTGGCTAAGACGCCACGCTGCCAAGGCAGAGGGCCTGGGTTCGATCCCTGATCCCACGTGCCGCAACTAAAAGATCCTGCGTGCCGCAACTAAAAGATCCCACACACGGCAACTAAGACCTGGTGCAGCCAGATAAATAAATGAATAAATATTAAAAACAACAACAAAAACTCTAAGCCAGATCACATCCCACCTCTTCTCACGCCCTGCAGTAGCTCCCATCTCACTCGATGGGGGAAAAGTCACAGGCCTCGCTCTGACCTACAAGGCATCACGTGTCTGCATTCTCTCCCCGCCTTCCCCACCAACCTCTCTGACCTCAGCCTTCCCCTCTCCTCACTCCCTCTGTTTCAGCCACATGGCCCCCTTGTTCCTCAACCGTGGCAGCCATGCTTGTGCCTCAGGGCCTTTGCACTGGCTGTTCCCTCAGCCTGGATGCTCTTCCCCCAGATATCTGCATGGTGCCCTCCCTCACCTCCTTCAGGTCTTTGCTCAAATGCCACTTTCTGAGAACGGCCTTCTCTGACCAGCCTGTGTAAAACAGCATCGCTCCTAAGTCCCCACCATCCCTCCCAGACCCCTTCACTGCCTTATTCTTCTCCAGAGCTTTTGTCACCTTCTACCACACTTGATCATTTACTTTTTCATCTGGTTTCTTGTCTGTCTAGCCCTCTAGAATGTCAGCTCCATGAGGCAGGCAGGTTTCTGGTTTGCTCATGCTGTAGCCCAGAGCTGCACTATGAGGATCAGGGCTGCAATTAAAGCCAGGAGTCTCTGCCTCAATGGCTGGCCCCCTGCATCCGTGCTGTAATGGTTTCAGCCCTCACAGGGGAAGGGATGCAATGCCCCCCTGGCTGGGCAGTTGCCCCAGGGCATCGAGTTGGACAGGATGTCCTGCATGGACTGGGTGCACACTTCTTGCCTTTTTCTGACCCAGCCATGGCCAGGAGAGCTCTACCCGGCCAGGAAGGGGAGAAGAGTGGGCTGCATGCATCCCACCCCCAGTGCTGCTCAAGACGGAAGGCCCCTTCTTCCTGGTCAGAGTTCTGTGCCTCGGGAAAGCCTGCTGTGCACCCACCAGGAGCATCATCCACAGGGCGGGCAGACCTGGTTCCTGCCCTCCAGGAGACCACAGGTGCAGAGGGCTCAGGACAGGACACACCCTGTGAGGACAGAGGGCCCATGTGTGGGATGACTGGTCTCGAGGAGACACGTCCAGAGCAGGGAGGATGGGGGCCTGTCTTCCCACCAGCTCCCACTCCTGCCTCCCCATCTGTGGAGGCTGAGACAAGGCTACGATTAGAGTGGTTCATTGGGAGGTGGTCCCTGGAAACACAGAGAGTGTGGAGATGAGGCATGAAGGGAGTTTGAGTGAGCCAGTTCCCACTGTGGGCAGCTGGGGCTCGATCCCACTGGGCACCTCTGAGAGTCAGTGTAGCCAGGAAGGTGGGGAGCTGGGGTGTGTGTACACCTGTTCCACCGGTCATTACTTGAGACTGCCCCTGACCACCCTCTTCCCTGCCTGGTTTTTTCAACTGTTGTTAATGTTAATCACCTAATGTGGTGATGTTTATCCACTGCTTGGCTTCCTGTCTGCACTGGGGTGTAGGCTCCATGGGGGGAAGGCCTGTTCTCCTTCCCTGCTGAGCCTGCAGCACCTAGAATGGTCCTAGAGGCTCCCTAGAGACGGGTGGGCCTAATGAGACGTGGCCTCATCCGCGGCCTGGGAGCAGGGGAGCGCGGGGGCTGCCTTTGGGGGTGATTTTCTGGAGGAGTGAGAGGGCCTGGGGCCTGATGGGGCTGGAGGGAGAGGGGTTAGGATAGGGGTGGTGAGGGGTGAAGATTGGAGTCGGGGGAGTGGCCGGGAGGAGGGGAGGGGAGGGGAGGCCAGCTAGGGGCGGCTGGGGTGCAGTGCCTTCAACCCTTTCCCGCAGGGACGAACCCCGCGGCCCACCCGTTCCCTCAACTCTGCGTCCCTCTGGGGCCCTCCAGCCTCAAGTGAGACCCAGGCTCTGCCTCCCTCAGTCTCCCCTTTTGCCTCCATCCTCTTCCCGCCTCCCCACCTTGGGGTTTATCGTTTCTGAAGGCAGGGTGCTTTGGGGGCTGCCCTGGGGACCTACCTCACAGGAGATGGAGGTTGTGGAGCCTGGTTTTTAGACCCGAAGAGAAGGCAAGAGAAAGCCAGGCCTGGGATCTTCTCTTCACAGGGGACCTGGAGACCTGGGGTTCCAGACGAGACCCAGCCGTCATGGAAGGTGGTCTTAGCTCAGGCTGCTGTAACAAAACACCAGTCTCGGCAGCTTAAACAGCAGACGCTTATTTCTCACAGTCTGGAGGCTGGAAGTCCAATATCAAGATGCCAGCCTATCAGGGCCCTGGTGAGACCTCTCTTCCGGGCTTGTAGATGCAGCCTTCCCGCTGTGTCCCCACACGGCCTTCCCTCTGCTTGAGCCCGGGGAGAGGGGGCGAGCTCTTCCTCTTCTTATAAGGACGCCAATCCTATTGGATTAGGACCTCACCCTTATGAACTCATTTAACCATAATTACCTCCTAAAAGCCCTATCTCCAAATACAGTCACTTTGCGGAGGTAGAGTATCAAAATATAAATTGGAGGGGAACACAAGTCAGTCCTTAGCAAAGGTCTATGGGGGTGTTAGTCCAAAGAGGGGAGAAGGAGACATGAGGTCATCCAGAGAGATCATCCAGACAGTCTCCTGTTTTGAAAGCTCTGCAGCTGTGGCAAGAGCGGGTAATAATACCCACAGTAATAATAACAGTTAACGTGGTGCTTCCCGTGGCTACTCATTTCACCCTCACGCCAACCCCATGGGGTTGGTGGTATCGTCACCTCCATTTTGCAGATGAGGAAACTGAGGCTCAGAGGGTTTAAGCAATTTGCCAAAGTCACACAGCCAGTAAAGTGGCAGAGCCGGGATTTGAACCCAGTCGCTCTGTCTGGCCCCAAGGCAGGGCCCTTAACTAATTTGCTCGTAGTGCTGATCTGGTGGGAGGTGCTGTGCATGTCGGGAGAGCAGGCTGCATCCTGAAGCCAGCAGGACGTGGTTGACAGCGGGGTGTGATGAGGAACCGCACCCGGGTGTGGGGCTGAGGTAGGCTTCTGGCAGGGGACTGAGCTGGCCCTTGAAGGGAAGCAGGGTTGTTCTGGGGAGAGGTGATCCATGGGAGGGAGGATAGCATGCGCCCCAGGCAGGAGAGAAGGCGTGAGCAAAGGAGCAGAGCCCGGAATGAGCTTGGGGTGTGTGTCACAGGGAGAGGTGGAAGGACAGCGTATTCCAGCTGACCTGGATCCTTCTCGCTGCATCTGAAGCCCCAGCAGAGGCTGGTAAGGGTCCCTGGGTGGCCCCACGTCAGGCACAGTGAGCCCGTCCATCTCTGGGTGAGGTGAGGGGCAGGGGAGCTGCTGGGAATATTTGTGAGATCTGAGACCCACCCTGGGTGAGGGGGAGGCAGCTCTGGCTTCTCATGGCTCTGCCGAGGTTTGAGCTGAGCCAGTCCCTTAGGCCAGGAGGGCTGGGGTGACACCCATGGAGTATGGGCTCTGGGACGGAGGGGCAGGGGAAGGACTCACCCTTGGGTCTGGGTCTGACTCTGCCTCCTCCCTGCTGTGTGACCTTGGACATGTTATTTAACCTCTCTGAGTCTCAGAGAAGGCAGGGAAGTCATCACTCATCTCAATGGGTTGTTATGAGAATTAGAAATAAAGTGCATCAAGAGGTTGGCACATAGTAGGTATTCAAAAATGGTTGTGGTTAATATGAAGAGAGAGTGAAGAGAGGGTGACGTGACAGCCCGATTGCTACCTATTCTGTCTGTGCTGCGGGATCCCTAGGGATGGAGGGCAGCATCCTGAGGGCAGAATCATCACGGGGGATCAAGGAGGAAGAGACCCTGGAACTGGACCCTGAGGGTTGACCAAGAGGAGAGGAGGGGCTCGGAAGCAGAGGACAGGAGGGATCTGGGACCCGCTCCTCTGGGATTCGGCTCTTGGTTGTGTCACCATCGTTATCAACATGGATTGAACACCGACTGTGTGCAGGTGACTATGTTTGGCTCTAGGGTACAGAGTTCAGTGTTTCTGCTATTTAATGAAGGAATGTTCCAGAAGGTCCTTAGCATTTATTCATCATTCTGCAAATAAGGATCATGCACTTACTGCGTGCCAGGCACTGCTCAGGATCTGCTGATGGGTTGGGTGTGGGGTGCGAGAAGAGAGAGGAGCTGGGTGACTCCGAGGCCTGGGGTTGTTAGTGGCTAGTGCCTAGGAATCTACACGGTGCCGTCCACACCCTCCTGCCCTCCCTGGGCTCATGCTTTTAATTCCTCTATCCCTTCTCCAAGCCAGGGGTCAAGGGAGCATGACCAAGGCCTCTGCCCCCCAAGGTCTTTTAGAGGCAGCTGGCAGTGGGCCTGGGGCCTGAGGGGGAGCACCTTTCACCTTCAGGCTCTTTTCTCCTTAAAGGCAAGTTCAAGGCCTGCATTAAAACTTCACACTTCCATAGTGGTCTGTGTTTTTCAAAAAGAACTTACCACCCTTTTATCATTTGCTCTTTGAAGACTCAAGTATTGTTTTCTCATCATACGAGTTAGAAAACTGAGACTCCCGTGACGCAACCCGGCCGAGATCTCACTGGTAAAAGAGGTCAAGCTGGGGCCAGAGCCCAATACCACCCGTGCCACATGTGTGCCAAGGGCTACAGCATCCTTGGGGGTGAGAAAGGCCCGGCACCTTCCCTGGCTCCACACACAGAGAGGGCCCGTCCTGAAATGGGACTCTCACCCCTATTCCAGCAACAGAGGTGACACATCAGAAGTGAGAGCTGATAGGCTCTTTCAGTCGGGTCTCAGCCTCTGGGCGCTCATCTACAATGTGGGGGTGAGAACGGCCCCCGCCTTACAGGGCTGCAGTGGGGATTAGAGGCACTGAGACGTGCCGACAGGCCCTGGCACCAAGTCCGTGCTCCATAAACGCCAGCTGTTATTATTAACGATACAGGGCTTCCAGGGCCACAGTAGCTTTACAACCACGATGAGAAAAGTCAGATAGGCGTTGTGCCCGTCTGATGGGCTGAGGACAGCTGAGAGCGGATGGGGCTTGTCCACCGGGAGCAGCAGATTCCAGCCACACCAGCTTCCTGACCTGAGAGATGCCGCACTCTCAGTGATGGCAGCCCTTGACCGCCATTCAGGAAGGACCCGGCATTTGCCGGAGTTAAGCTCCTGGGTGCCGGTGTGCGGCCGATTTGGAGGAGGCAGGGGCGGGGCGGGGTGGCATGTCTGGCCACGGGGTGATGGGGTGCTCCCATGCCCCCTCCCACGTCCCTTCCCTGACGCTGCCTGCCTGGCTTCCTGGGCCACCTCTGTGTGGGTCTTTCCCAGGGTGTGGGCTGGACCCTCACCGCCGGCTCATCTAATCCTTAAGTCTGGTTGCATCACCCACATTTCACAGCAAGGCCATGTGAGTCACCCAGCATCACACAGCAGTTTGGTGGCGGAGCAGGGACCCCAAGGGTAGAGCTATTTCTACTAGACGTGCTACCTCGCCGGGAGGCTGGGAAACCCTGCCTACACCCAGGGTGGGGCCGCAGCCAGTCCCACCCTCCCTGGATCTGGACAAGGTGGAGAGTGGCCTCTGCCTTCTTGCATTCCCTCCTAGCCTGACTTGCCAGATCTGCACTGCTCTGTCCCCTCCCTCCACGGCTCAAGTGCACCCTCGGTCCTGGCTCCCAGCTCCCTCAGCTCTTCTCCAGCACTGGCTGGAGGCTTTTTAAAAAATATACAATTTATGCAAGGCAAAATCTAAAGGACACAAAAGGACCCATGGTGAAAAATCCCTCCCTGTTCCCGTTCCCCAGCCACCTAGTTCCCTGAAGGCAACTACCATTACTCAGCTTTCCAAAAATATTCTCTGCTCGTATGTTTCCCCCCATAAAAATGGAAGATCCAGCCACACTGTGCTGAACCTGGCTCGTCCTGCTTTAGTGACAGGGCTTGGAGGGTTCCTTCCATTCAAGACCGGAGCATTGTGTTGCAGGCCTGCATGGTAAATTACTTAACTGGTCCCCTGCGGCCGCGCATTTGGGTTGTTTCCAGCCTTTGGTTTTTACAAGCAGTGCTGCAGTAGATAAAATTGGGTGGCATTACCTTCCAGGTAAATTCCTAGGGGTGGTGCTGCTGGGTGAAGGGTATGTGCCTCTAAGGGTGGGAGAGAGCACCAAGTTGCCCTCCGTCAAGGTTGTGTGGAGTCACTTCCCCACTACCAGGGGTGGGTTCAACCGTGTCGTCGTTGCTCCCATAACCAAATGTCCCTACACCCCCCCCCCCCGCCCCCATCGCCAGCTGCTAACAGCTGTACGTGCTGGAGATCCCAAAGAGCAGAGCTCTGTGACTCCAAGGGTTCTAGATGGTCTCTGGCCCCAGGGATACTTAAGTCTTTCATTAAATATCCCTGCCCTTTACTTCTTCAAACCTAAATTCAAAATGTTCTTTATGAAGCAAGTACTGCTTTTTAAGTGAAAAGTGCCAAATGAAGAAGAAAAAAAATTGAGCCTCATTTCTTTGTCCCTTGATGAATTCAGCTGCCTTCCTGCCCACCTACCACCACTGTGCGTGAGTGTGGGAAGGTGTGTCTGAGGCTTTGCTAAGGCAAAAGGAACAAAATATATTTAGTGCCTGAGAGGAGCAAGGAGCAAAAGAGCACCAGCCTCTGAACAGATGGGGAAGCTGAGGCCCGAGAAGGGGAGGGACACCCTTGACCAAGTATCCTTAGGTGTTGGTGCCACATGTCTGCCCAGAGCCTGAGGGCCAGCCTGGATCCCCTGGTTGGGCTGAATCTTGCAGAGACTAGCCCTCGCCCAGCATCCTCACTGGTCAGGGTTCACAGTGTCCAAGGCTGCGGTGCAGAAGTAGTGAGCTGTCCCCTGCTCAAGGCTCACAGCTCCTAGTAGTGTTGTTACTGAAAGTAGAGTCCAGCTACTCGCCACTCTAAAGCCAATTAAAAGGCAAGGTTGGTGGAAAGGAAAGTTTGCTTTATTTCAGAGGCCGGCAACCTGTGGGGGGAGGGTGGATTCCTGTCCAAATGCCAACCCCCCGCCCCCAATGACAATCAGTAGGCAAGAACTTTTATAGACAGACGGAAGGGGCTACATGCAGAAACAGCATTCACTTCTGACAGTCATCTTGAAATTGGTCATGCAGTGGTTTAATCAGCATCATCTTGTTTTTTTTTTTTTAATTTTCTATTGATGTATAGTTGATTTACAGTGTTGTGCTAGTTTCAGGTGTACAGCAAAGTCATTCAGTTATAGTATATTTGTTCTTTTTCCAATTTTTTACCCATATAGGTTATTACAGACTATTGAGTAGAGTTCCCTGTGCTGTAGGTCCTTGTTGGTTATCTATTTTATATATAGTAGTGTGTGTATGTTAATCGTAAACTCCTAATTTATCCTCCCCCCGCCCACCACCATGTTTCCCCTTTGGTAACCATAAGTTTGTTTTAGAAATCTGTGAGTCTGTTTCAGTTTTATAAATAAGTTCATTTGTATCATTTAAAAAAATTAGATTCCACATATGAGTGATATCATATGATGTTTGTCTTTCTCTGTCTGACTTAACTTCACTTAGTATGATAATCTCTAGGTCCATCCATATTGCTGCAAATGGCATTATTTCGTTCTTTTTCGTGGCTGAGTAATATTCTACTCTATATATGTACTACATTTTCTTTATCCTTTCCTCTGTGGATGGACATTTAGGTTGCTTCCATGTCTTGGCTATTGTAGATAGTGCTGCAATGAATATTGGGGTGCATGTGTCTTTTTATATATATACTTACTTTATTTATTTTTGGCAGCATTGGGTCTTTGTTGCTGTGCATGGGCTTTCTCTAATTGTGGTGAGCAGGGGCCACTCCTCGTTGCGGTGCGCAGGCTTCTCATTGCAGTGGCCTCTCTTGTTGTGGAGCACGGGCTCCAGGTGCACAGGCTTCAGTAGTCGTGGCACATGGGCTCAGAAATTGTGGCTCGCCGGCTCCAGAGTGCAGGCTTAGCAGCTGTGGTGCATGGCCTAGTTGCTCCGCAGCATGTGGGATCTTCCCGGACCAGGGCTTGAACCCGTGTCCCCAGCATTGGCAGGCAGACTCTTAACCACTGCGTCACCAGGGAAGCCCACATGTCTTTTTGAAGTATGGTTTTCTTCGGGTATATGCCCAGGAGTGCGATTGCTGGACCATATGGTAGCTCTATTTTTGTTTTTTTAAGGAACCTCCATACTATTTTCCATAGTGACTATACCAATTTACATTCCCACCAATAGTGTAGGAGGGTCCCCTTTTCTCCACACCCTCTCCAGCATTTATTGTTTGTAGACTTTTTGATATGGCCATTCTGACCAGTGTGAGGTGATACCTCATTGTAGTTTTGATTTGCATTTCTCTGATAATTAGTGATATTGAGCATCTTTTCATGTGCTTTTTGGCCATCTCTGTGTCTTCTTTGGAGAAATGTCTATTTAGATCTTCTGCCCATTTTCTGATTGGCTTGTTTGTTTTTTTTGACATAGAGCATCTTGATTATTTTAAGTAAAGTTAATCTTCAGTTCCAGGGTTGGTTTATTCCCATTTCTTTGAGGCCATCTCTCAGAATTGAGGCCAGTTCTCAGCTTATGTCATGGCTAGAGCCTGGTCATCATGTAGTTAACTTCTTCCACCTGGTGGGGTTTTAGTATCTATAAGACAGCTCATAGGATATGGCTCAGAGTATTATCTATAGCCCTTGAGGAGGAACTAATGGTCCTTGACTATGCTTAATGACTAATCTATTATTATTTAGTCTTATTGGACTGTTTTCCTTTGTTTCTTCATTTTCTCACTTCTCTGATTAAACTTACTCTTTGGCTAAAGTTTTTCCACACTCAAAAGGCAGGCTGAGGACATGTGGGGCAAGGACCATAGGGTCCTGCTCCATTTCAATACCCTGTTTTCTTTGATACTCCTTAGTCTTGAGGAGGGACAGGTACAAAACAAGAAAGGGAATAAAGTTTTGGATAGAGAGATTAATTGTAGACTTGGTAGAGGAATTCTATTTTAGTTCCATTTCTGTTCCAGTTTCCCCCAAATCTTTGAGTGAATGGGGCAACAACTGCTCTCGCTACTTCCTGCTGAAGTGGGGCATAGTCCTGCCTCATTTTGGGAACGGACACAGAGTTGGAAATAATCTCAAGTTGCATGCTTAGCATCGACATTTTTTTTTAATTTATTTATTGGCTGCGTTGGGTGTTTGTTGCTGCGCACGGGCTTTCTCTAGTTGTGACGAGTGGGGGCTACTCTTTGTTGCAGTGTGTGGTCTTCTCATTGTGGTGGTTTCTCGTTGCAGAGCATGGACCCTAGGTGCGCAGGCTTCAGTAGTTGTGGCATGCAGGCTCAGTAGTTGTGGCTCGCGGGCTCTAGAGCACAGGCTCAGTAGTTGTCTCGCACGGGCTTAGTTGCTCTGCAGCATGTGGGATCTTCCTGGACCAGGGATCGAATCCATGTCCCCTGCATTGGCAGGTAGATTCTTTTTTTTTTTTGCGGTACGCGGGCATCTCACTGTCGTAGCCTCTCCCGTTGCGGAGCACAGGCTCCGGACGCGCAGGCCCAGCGGCCATGGCTCACGGGCCCAGCCGCTCCGCGGCATGTGGGATCTTCTCAGACCGGGGCATGAACCTGTGTCCCCTGCATCAGCAGGCGGACTCCCAACCACTGCGCCACCAGGGAAGCCCAAGCAGGTAGATTCTTAACCACTGCGCCACTGGGGAAGTCCCCAACGTTTTATATTATGAAAACATTAACTCTCTCTTTGATTACTTGTCATAGTACCTGGACAAACATTTGAAAATTAGTAGACCTATTACAATGAGGATAACAGTAAAAATACATCTTTGTATTATTCTCTGAATGTGTTTGTTTTTTTCCCTTAATGGTTAAAGCAGATATACAATGTATGTTGACTAGGCCACAAGCAGGCTGTTTTGGTTAGTCTAAAGTTCATATTAAATCATGTGTAAGCCAGAATGACTTCCCCATACCTCAATATGTGAAAATTTCTTCCATCATTTCCCCCCCACTTTAACTGCAAATGTTTGCATAGAAAGCATTGATAATCAATATATTTTTCCAGCACTGCTGCTCTGGGTTCATTCGTGTCCCTCAGTGCTAGACCTACTTTTTGGTTATATATTGGCCTAGTTATCCATGATGGGGGAAAACTAATCAGACATAACAAACTAATACAGGGGTATATGCTGATGGGGAGACATTTTATAGGCTACACATGTTAGCACTAATACCCAATTGTCACACAAGCACTGTACATGTGCTTTTATTTTTTATTCTTTTATTTTTTTTATTTTTTTCAAATATATATATATATTTTTAATGTTGAGCCTTCATTTAATTTATTTATTTTTATTTTTGGCTGTGTTGGGTCTTCGTTTCTGTGCAAGGGCTTTCTCTAGTTGTGGCAAGTGGGGGCCACTCTTCATTGCGTTGTGCGGGCCTCTCACTGTCGTGGCCTCTCTTGTTGCGGAGCACAGGCTTCAGACGTGCAGGCTCAGCAGTTGTGGCTCACGGGCCTAATTGCTCCGCGGCATGTGGGATCTTCCCAGACCAGGGCTCGAACCCGTGTCCCCTGCATTAGCAGGCAGATTCTCAACCACTGTGCCACCAGGGAAGCCCCATATTCTTTTATTTTTAAAAAATATTTATTTGGTTGCATTGTGTCTTAGTTGCGGCAGGTGGGCTCCTTAGTTGCGGCTCGAGGGCCCCTTAGTTGTGGCTCGCCAGCTCCTTAGTTGCGGTTTGTGGGCTCCTTAGTTGTGGCATGCAAACTCTTAGTTGAGGCATGCATGTGGGATCTAGTTCCCAGACCAGGGGTCAAACCTGGGCCCCCTGCATTATGAGCATAGAGTCTTAACCTCTGTGTCACCAGGGAAGTCCCTGTACATGTGCTTTTAGTAGTAAACTTAAAGCCAGCAGTGATACACATCATAAGTAATTATACTCTGTGATAACTTAACTAGCCAATTTTTTCCATCCTGAGCATTGGGGTCAAAAATATGGTTTTGGGGACTTCCTTGGCAGTCCAGTGGTTAAGACTCTGCGCTCCTAATGCAGGGGACACAGGTTCAATCCCTGGTCAGGGAACTAAGATCCTGCATGCTGCACGGCACAGCCAAATACATATATACATATGGTTTGAAGCAAAACAATAGCTTTTCATTAGAATTCTTTAAATTTCTTACCCAGTTCAGCAGTATGATCTGAAAGTTATCAAATGTTGTCCATATAATTTAACTTACGAAATCCTAGTTGCTTTAGTATTTCTTCTGAGATGCCTAGGGGCCTTTTGGAATACTCAAAGTTGGCTAGAGAAAGAAACTTATGGGCTTCCCTGGTGGCACAGTGGTTAAGAATCCGCCTGCCAATGCAGGGGACACAGGTTCGAGCCCTGGTCCGGGAAGATCCCACATGCTGTGGAGCAACTGAGCCCGTGCACCACAACTACTGAGCCTGTGCTCTAGAGCCTGTGTGCCACAACTACTGAAGCTGGCGTGCCTAGATCCCGTGCTCTACAACAAGAGAAGCCACCGCAATGAGCAGCCTGCAAACTGCAAAGAAGAGTAGCCCCTGCTACTAGAGAAAGCCCATGCACTGCAATGAAGACCCAATGCAGCCAAAAAATAAATAAATAAATAAATAAATAAATAAATAAAATATTGGTGTTATTTAAAAAAAAAAAGAAAGAAACTTACAATCTGTTATTAAAAGCAGCTCAGTATTCCAGGAAAATTTGTTCTCTTAACAGGGAGAAAGAAGCCAAATTCCAGTCTTTACCAGCTTACTATAGATATTTACCTAATTAAATCCAATCTAATCTTAATCACTCCTGACAGTGTACAAAATTCTTTTCTCAAGGTTCCCTTTTTTTGCAAACCTTTTATCACTTTTGTATCCATATGATTTCCCCATCCAGAAATAACCAGCTCTAGGACAAGATTATTACCATCATTTTTCCTCAACAAAAATATCTCCATTCTTTATACCTTCTCTGCCGACCATGCATATCCTACTTGCTTTACACACTGAAATGCTTCCCTTATCATTTTTAGTAGCTTTAATTACATATTTCAGTTTTTAACACTTAAAAGCCTTAACAAAACCAAGAAATAAGTAATTGAACTGTTATACCAGCATTTACTGATTGGCAAACTTAACAACATATTCTGGGACTTCCCTGGTGGCACAGTGGTTGAGAATCCACCTGCCAATGCAGGGGACACGGGTTCAATCCCTGGTCCAGGAAGCTCCCACATGCCGTGGAGCAGCTAAGCCCATGTGCCATAACTACTGAGCCTGTGCTCTAGAGCATGCGAGCCACAACTACTGAGCCCGCCTGCCACAACTACTGAAGCCTGTGCAACTAGATCCCACGGTCCGCAACAAAAGAAGCCACCACAATGAGAAGCCCGTCCACTGCAACGAAGAGTAGCCCTCACTCGCCGCAACTACAGAAAGCCCGCACGCAGCAATGAAGACCCAACGCAGCCAAAAATAAAATAATTAATTTTATAAAGAACATATTCCATAACCTCTAAAAACTCACATTTTTTCGCATAGCATAGTTTCTCTTTATTGTGGTACAAGATGCATGTTTAATAAACCCAAACATCTTTTGAAGTTCTACTAATTAACCCAAGGCTGAAGTCTCAGGCAAAGTGGGCTGTGTTTGTATTTCAAGGACATGATAAGAGTTAACTTCAAGTTTTCTCCTAGGCATATTTTTGTTCTCTGAGGGTCAGAATTCTGAAAAGAGTATTTTATCAAGCTAGCTTTCTCAAACTGCAGATGCAGAAAGAACCAGAAGAATTTCAAAACTCTTGGAATTTCAAAAGAGTTTCATCTTAACCAATTTTCTCCAGAGTCTAAAGAATACTGTTGTCTTATATTGGTAAAAAAAAGTATCTTTGGGACTTCCATGGTGGTCCAGTTCTTGAGACTCTGTACTTCCACTGCAGGGGACACAGGTTCGATCCCTGTTCAGGGAACTAGGATCCTGTATGTCAAGCAGTGTGGCCCAAAAAAAATTGTCTTTTTTCTTTAGCCATAATCTCATAGCTAAAATTTTTCCAGTCACACAAATGGAATATATATACACTCACACACCAGAAGACAGAACTGTCACAAATCCTCCAAGAGGATGACTGGTACAGATCCCCAAACAAATATTTCCCCAACACAAATGGTCCTCAGTGTCAGACACATGTCAGAACCAATTGGCAAAATGCCCAGATAGCAGTTTGTGCTCAAAATAGAAGTTTGCCTGGGTACGCACCAGTGGACTTACTCTGTCTCGGAGCTTGTCAGCTCGTCTAGGTGCATGTTTCCGTGCTACCAAGGAAAAACGTACATTGGCAGCCAGTGCTGAGCAGGGGAGAAACAGGGAGGATTCCTGAAACAAATGGTTTCGTCAGCTGCTAGGAACACCCCCCCAAATCCCTCTCTCAGGACCAGCTAGCCACGAGCAGCGGGCTCCTCGAAGCCATCCCAGCACACGGTCATGGTGGGCGGGTCTGCTCGGGGAAAACCCCAGGGAGCCAGGTGCTGTGAGAGTGCAGCAGCCCTACGTCGGGTGCCAAAAACTGTTACCGAAATTGGGGATCCGGCTGCTCGCTGCTGTAAAGCCAATTAAGAGGCAAGTTTGGTGGAAAGGAAAGTTTGCTTTATTTTGGAGGCCAGCAACCTGGGGGGAGGGCGGATTCCTGTCCAAAGGCCAATTCTCCCCCACTGACAATCAGTGGGCAAGAGCTTCTGTAGGTGAAGGGAAGGGGCTACTTGCAGAAACAGCATAGTCAGCTGTGACAGTCATCTTGAAATGGGTCATGCGGTGGTCTGACCAGCGTCATCTTGATTGTTTACGTACACTTAGTCTTCAGTTCCAGGGTCGGTTTGTTCCCGTTTCTTTGAGGCCAGCTCTTGGAATTGTGGCAGCTTACGTCATGGCTACAGCCTGGTCATCATGTAGTTAACTTCTTCCACCTGGTGGGGGTTTTAGTATCTGTAAGACAGCTCACAGGATATGGCTCAGAATATTATCTAGAGCCCTTGAAGAAGAACTAAAGGTCCTTGACTATGCTTAATGACTGAACTATTACTATTTTCTCTTGTTGGACTTGTTTAGACTCAGATTTTTAGTCTTGTTTCTGCATTTTCTCACTTATCTGATTAAACTTTACTGTTTGGCTAAAGTTTTTCCACAGACAAAAGGCAGGCTGAGGAAATGGGCGGCAAGGATCATAGGGTCCTGCTCCATTTCAGGGTCAGGCCCAGCCTGGACTCGCTGCCCCCTTGAAGACCAGGCCCCTAGCTCTCTGAGTCCTGTCTCCTAACTGCTGAGCCATTCTCGTCCAGGGTGGCAATGAGGACTGGGGGATGGGAGTAGGGCAGTGCCTGCCCCGGCCCGGGGGCAGCACATGGCCTAGATTGAACAGCCGTGTTGCCTGCTGACAGATCCGTGGCACACACAGCCACCCTGACGTTCACGCAGATGGCGGTGCTCTGACCTGTGGGCCGGGAAGCCACATGTCTGGGACTCGGGAGATACATAAGCGGCTAATGGAGGCTTTGAGGCTGGGCACCAGGGCAGCCGGAAGGGCATTTACAGGAGCCCAGTAGCTCAGAGAACTGAGGCGGCACTGAGCCTGGGTGGGAGGTAGGAGGGGCCCTGCTGCCAGCTTTCCAAGGGGCTTGGGTCCAGGCTTCAGGTGGTGGTGGGGGGTTCAGGAAGGTTCTAGGGGCTGAGACCAGGGGTTCTGCGTCAATTGGGGATTGGGGGGGAGCTGAGGTGGGTCTTTTGCACCAGGTGCAAGGATTCAGCTATGTCAGGGTGGGCAGTACTGAGGTGGGCCGATTGAGAAGCCTTCTAGGGTTCATCATTGAGCCCCAGGGTGCCAGGTCCTGGGGAGGGAGTGCAGGACACGCACAGAGATAAGTCTGATTGCTGGCTTTGAGGAGTTGTGTGTGTCTGTGAAGCAAACTGCGGATTTATATAAAGCAAATATGTAATTACGTGGCCCTAGGTTTTAGCTCCAAGAGTCCAGGAGCACAAAAACAGTTGCAGGCACCATGGTTCTGGTGGTTGCAGCAGGCTTCTGAGAAGAGGTGCCCACGCTTGAGCTGGATGACGGACTTAGGGGAGAGGGGAAGGACAGGATGTGGAGTGAAGGGCTTATGGTGGAGAGACCGGGTGGTGGGCACGAGGGGTGCTACAGGGTGGCTCTTGGGGTTACCCTAGGGATGGGGAGCCAGTCTCTGGGCAGGAAGCCCCCATCCAATGCGAGCTCATGCCTGTAGAGCCCCCACAGCAAGTTGGGGCCCCAGGCCTGGAATGGAGCATGCGGGGAGCTGCCCTCATCTCCAGGATCTCTCTCCTGCCCTCCCAGCACATGAGCAGCCAGCCTGCTGACCGCCACTCCACACCTGTCCACCCCGCAACGGCCACACCATGTCTGGTTCCTACGATGAGGCCTCGCTCGCTCCAGAGGAGACCACCGACAGCTTCTGGGAGGTGAGGCTTAGATGCTCCCCAGGTCCTGGGGACCAGGCAGCCTGGCTGCGTGGAGGCCCAGGCTCCCACCCACCCGTGACCTCAGATCTTGTTCCCCAGCCCCACGGACCCCTCCAAAGCCCTCCATGTCCAGCGGGCAGTTGTTGCCACCAAGTGGTTCCTACAGACCATTGAGCCCAGAGCCCCTCTGCCTCACAGCTGCCCCTGGAGAGATCCTGTGGAATTTATGATGTGGAACAGGGCCCTCCTGACCCTCTGCTCTGGGGGCCCCGGCTCAGACTCCTCGTGCTTCACGCAGGCAGGTGCAGCACTTTACAGCTTACGTGGCCTTTCACAGCTGTGCCCCGCCTCCTACCCTATGCAGTGGGCAGGGGGCGGAGCACTGGTCACAGAGAAGTGTTACAAGTTCAGGGAGCCCCGCAGCGACAAAGACGTGAAGTCAGCATTGCAGGAGCCTTCCAAAATATTGGAGACCCAGAAAGAAATTTTCCATCGGCTTCCAAAACCCAAAGTACAAAATGCCAAACCTAAATTAATAAGTGTTTAATGAGATGTCTACAAAACATAATATTATGTCAAGAAGCTGCAGCTCAGCTCAACGCTTATATGACTCTATATAAATATAATAGATTTAGCACGGCAAGTACAAAATGAATAATTCATTTGAGTCTAAGTCCAAATTATAAATATCCTTCTGCACTTGGTGGCAGTGAGGAAATTCTGTTTAAAGTGGGATGAGGGAGTGTATAGACGGTGGGGTGTGAGGGGGGTGTCCAAGTCTCCATCAGTGAGAGGGTCCAGAGCCCCCAGGGTGTGAGCGCGGGGTGGCCCGCCGGGCGCCCCCTGCAGGACAGGGTGGCCAGGGCGGCCGGGCGGGCGAGGCGGGGAGCCCGCGGGAGTCGTGCTCGCTGCTCGGCCGCCAGGTGGGGAACTACAAGCGGACGGTGAAGCGCATCGATGACGGGCACCGGCTGTGCAACGACCTGATGAACTGCGTGCAGGAGCGCGCCAAGATCGAGAAGGCGTATGCGCAGCAGCTCACCGACTGGGCCAAGCGCTGGCGCCAGCTCATCGAGAAAGGTGCCCCTCCCCCTCCTGCCCCATGCCCAGCCCTTGCGCACACCCCAGGCGCTAACCGGGCCCCCACTGTCTGGGTCCCGGGAGCGCCCTGCCTCTGGATGCACTTGCACCCCCCAGTCGCCGGGCCCTGCCCTGCACACTTCCCCTCCCAAACCACGCAGGCCTCCCTGTCCCCGGTCAACTCTACTTTCTGCAATTTTAGGTTGGATTAAAAACAAACAACTTTTTATTTTGAAATAATTTAAGCTTAGAGAACAGTTGCTAGAATAGTACAGAGAATTACATACCTTTCACCTAGACTCACCAGCTCACATTTTAGCACGTTTGTTTTCTCACTCCCTCTCTATTTATAGGCATAGCTTTTCTGAACCATTCAAGTTAGAGACATGCCCCTTCACCCTAAATTCTTCATGTATCACCGAAGAATAAGAACATTTGTTTACATAACCATAGTTCAGCTATCAAATTCAGGGCGTTTAATGTGGCCCATATGCAAATTTTATTATATCAATTGTTCTTGCTGGTCCAGATCCTGTGGGAAGTCTGGTCCCGGTGGCTTCCCGTTATCTGTCACCAGTTGGTTCTTCAGTTTTACCTTCAGTCAACATTCCTGGAGCACCGACTGTGTGCCTGGTGCAGTGTGCTGGCTTGTGAGAGCTCATGGGGGTCCAGGCTGCCACCCATGGGGCTCACAAGCTGATGGGGGAGACAGGGAGTAGGCCCAGAGATGGACGCTGTAAGAAGAATTCATCAGGGCTGGAGGCCGAGGTGTGTGAGGATAGAGTACTCAGAAAAGGCTTCCTGAAGGAGGTGGCTGTTCTTGGGCCCTGGAAGATGGATAAAACTGTAGGGAGAGCAGAGGAGGGCATTTCTGCTGCCATGGGAAATATGGGGAAAGCCTTAGAGAAAGGAGGTGTGAGGCGAGCCTCTGGGCCAGGGGTAATGAGGACCCGGTGACCACATGGCCATTTCCTCAGGCCCACAGTATGGCAGCCTGGAACGGGCCTGGGGTGCCATGATGACGGAGGCGGACAAGGTGAGCGAACTGCACCAGGAGGTGAAGAACAGCCTGCTGAACGAGGACCTGGAGAAGGTCAAGAACTGGCAGAAGGATGCCTATCACAAGCAGATCATGGGCGGCTTCAAGGAGACCAAGGAGGCTGAAGACGGCTTCCGCAAGGCCCAGAAGCCCTGGGCCAAGAAGATGAAGGAGGTGCCTGGTGGGCGGCTGCCACGGAAGGGGCGAGACTGGGCAGCTGGGCTCAGAGGGGCAGACTGATCAGAGGGAGGGTCTCTACAGATGTGGCAGGCAGTACACTGCCCGCTGGTATTGGGCCCACAGGAGAGCAGCACTGCCTGCCAGAGAGAAACACCCACAGATGGGGCAGGCACTGCAGTGCCCGAGGGGAGGGTGTCCATAGGGGCAGGCGGTGCAGGGAAATGCACAGATGGGTGGGCACTGCTCCTGAATACCTGGAGCTGGGGCCTGCATCCCTTCCGCCTTTTAAGAATGTGTGCTCACAGCTCCCGGTGGAGTGGGCAGGTGGGAGGGGTTGAAAGTGAACACGTTTGCTTCTGCTTACACCCTGCCCCCTCTCCCCCCCTCCCCACAGCTAGAGGCAGCCAAGAAGGCCTACCATCTGGCCTGCAAAGAGGAGAAGCTGGCCATGACCCGGGAGATGAATAGCAAGACGGAGCAGTCGGTGACACCTGAGCAGCAGAAGAAGCTGCAGGACAAAGTGGACAAGTGCAAGCAGGATGTGCAGAAGGTGCTGGTCGGGCTGGGGTCTCAGGGCCCCCTGGAGTGGGTGGCAGCTGGGAGCTGCACGCCTGGGTCTCACCCACCCCCCCACTTTGCCCTGGTTCCTATAGACACAGGAGAAGTATGAGAAGGTGCTGGATGACGTGGGCAAGACCACACCCCAGTACATGGAGGGCATGGAGCAGGTGTTTGAACAGTGCCAACAATTTGAGGAAAGGAGGCTGGTCTTCCTCAAGGAGGTGCTGCTAGACATCAAACGTCACCTCAACCTAGCTGAGAATAGCAGGTAGCTGGGCGTGGCGGCACGGTGGGCACAGGCAGAGGCAGCAGGGCATCCTGGGCCCTATGTTATAGTGACAGGAAGGGGAGGGCGGAGCTGCAGGGGCCAGTAGCTGCCTGGGTGTAAGCTGACGCACACCAGATTCTCAAGAAACATGCTTGGATGGATGGGTGAGTGGCTAAGGTGGGGATGGAGAAAGGTGCCCACTGGGCATACCTGGAGCTGCCCACTCAGAGATTGCTCCTTGGGAAGCAGCCTGATTCCCAGCTGGGGGGCACGCCAGCACCCTGGTCTCCCGAACAGGCTCTGGCCCTCACTGAGGCTGAGATGGGGCCATGGTGCATCTTGCCCTGCACCTCTCCATCTCCCCCCGTGCACAGCTATGTTCAAGTGTACCGCGAGCTGGAGCAGGCCATCCGGGGGGCCGACGCCCAGGACGACCTCAGATGGTTCCGCAGCACCAGCGGCCCTGGCATGCCCATGAATTGGCCCCAGTTTGAGGTGAGGATGTGTGGGGATGGGGAAGGGGAATCTGAAACAGCTGGAAGGAGCCTTGGGGGGCAGTCCCCCAGCCTGACTGCTCCCCTGACACCCCCCAGGAGTGGAACCCAGACCTCCCGCACACCACCACCAAGAAGGAGAAACAGCCCAAGAAGGCAGAGGGGGTAGTGCTGACCAATGCTGCTGGGATGGTGGAGTCCACATCCCAGGCTGGGGACCGTGGCAGGTAAGTGCCTCCTACGGAGCTTCCTGGGGGCAAGGGGGGTCCACATACTGGGACAGCTGAGTTTTACCTCAGGAGACAAGAAATGGTCTCAATCATGGCAAGCTTGGGCTCCTCTCAAAGGTAGTGATAGGTAACCCCATGAGAGCACCAACTGTGTGCCAGGTACTGTTCTAAGCATTTTCCATAAATTAGCTCCTTAATGTCTCTCAACACTCTGAGGAGTGTGTAAATATTCCCATTTTACAGATGGAGAAATCAACACCCAGAGAGGTTAAGTGACTTGCCCAAGGTCACACAGCTGGTTAGTAAGCCTCAGAGCCAAGATATGATGCCCAAGAGGTCTGGCTCCAGAATCCTCACTCATATATTTGCCTTGGCCTTCTTTCTTTCTTTTCTTGTTTTGTTTTTTTTCTTCCAGTTTTATTGAGATATAACTGATACACAGCACTGTATAAGGTTAAGGTGTACAGCATAATGGTCTGACTCACATACGTCATGAAATGATTATCACAATAAGTTTAGTGAGCATCCGTCATCTCATATAGAGACAAAGTTAAAGAATTAGAAAGAATTGTTTTCCTGGTGGTGAGAACTCTTAGGATTTACTGTTGTAACTTTCATAGATAACATACAGCAGTGTTAATTATCTTTATCATGTTGTACATTACATCCCTAGTACTAGTAATCCTCACTCTTAGCCACTGGGTTGTAATACCCCTTTCAGATGAGGGGTCAGATGTTCTCTGGGGTCTCCTTCAGCACCTCCTCACTCAAGGGCTGAGTAATGCTAATAGTCCTGCCTCCCATCTGGTGAAAGAGCTGTCAGTGAAGGTCACTGGCTCCGGACCCCGTCTTACAAGGCCCGTCCTTGCTCCAGCCTTGGTGGACTTTAGGGTCAGGGCTCTGGCTGGGAGGAGGGGGCAGCCCTAAGGACAGGGTGAGAGGCCACTCATGCTGGGTCTTCTCTCTGCCTCTCAGTGTTAGCAGCTACGACAGGGGCCAGACTTACGCCACTGAGTGGTCGGACGACGAGAGCGGGAATCCATTTGGGGGAAATGAAGCCAACGGGGGCGCCAACCCCTTCGATGAAGACGCCAAGGGAGTGCGTGTGCGGGCGCTCTACGACTACGACGGCCAGGAGCAGGACGAGCTCAGCTTCAAGGCTGGTAAGGGGGCGGGGCCGGTCGAATATGGGGCGGGGCCTGGCGCATGGGCGTGGCCAAGACCTGGAGGGCGACCTGTGCTTCGGGGGCAAGACTTCAATTGGAGAGCAAGGGCAGGGCCTGAGACTGGCAACTGGGTGCCAGGGGCAGAATCTGGACCTGAGAATAGGGTGGGGGTAGGGCCAGAACAAGGATTGGGGGCGGAGCCTGAGGGCAGGGCTGCCAGGAGGACGGACAGGACTACGGCAGTGAAGCTGGAGGCGGGGCCTGGGTTTCTGGGGTGGAGCCGAGATTAGGTGGTTGGCTGGGCCGCCCGTGGGTGTTGAGGTGTGGGTGGGGCTGGTCTCGTGGTGGTGGTGGGGGCTGGCATCCGGGCAGTAATGGGAGGGGCACTGGGGTCAGCCCAGTGTAATCAGAGGGCTTACCCGGCAGGTGGGGGTGGGGGTCAGTCCTCTCTGAGTTCCTGTCAACCAGCTCCTCTGTGTCCCCTCCCTAGGAGATGAGCTCACCAAGCTTGGCGAGGAGGACGAGCAGGGCTGGTGCCGCGGGCGGCTGGACAGCGGGCAGCTGGGCCTCTATCCCGCCAACTACGTGGAGGCCATCTAGCTACCCTGCTCCCTCCACATCACCCCCACTCCTCACCCACCGCCTCCCCTCCCTGCCCACTCTTGTCCTCCTCCCCTCGCCATAGAGTTCCAGACATATTTTCCAATCAAGCTTTTATTTTTTTAAAAGTCAAAACAGAACAAAACAAAAAAATACTAAGAGACAGAGCATTTGCCTGGAGGCCAGGGTGGTGGGACTTGGGGTGATGGCCCCAGGGTAGGTGAGGGTCTTAGGACTTAGCCCAACAGCGACATCACAACATCTGCTCTTCAGATCCCACCAGAGAGTCTCCTGAGCCCAGAGGGGTGTCTCCTGGACCCTTTCATCCTGCCTCAGTCCCCCCAGCCTTCCCCTCCCCACTCCAGGCTGCCAGCACCTGCCCCCATCTTCTGGGCCTGGTTTTATGACCTCTGCCTCCAGCCCCGCCCTGCTCCCCTCCCACCACCTCCCTATTGTGAAAGACCTCCCCTGCAGCCCCCCAAGAAGGGGGCCTTCTCTTTAGTCTTCCACTCTGCCTGGGGAGTACCCTTCTCCTAGCCTTGCGCCTCAGGACTGGTGGGGCTGGAGGAGGGATAGTCACCCTCTTCTCCCATAGAGCTTTCCAGGGGTCCCTAGACTCCCCAGGACATGAAGAGGGGTGAGTTGGAGTTGGTGACAGTGTGACTGGGGTGTAGGAGGGTGAGTGAACGGGGAGCAGGCTCAGCGGAAGGACCAGGACCCTGCTGGGGCCCTTCTTTGCAGCTGTCAGTACTTCCGGCACAGGCTCTTCCTCAGACCCCTGCCCCCCCCCGCTCTTGTAAGGCCTCAGGCCGTGCGGAGGGGCCCCAAAGCCCAGCGCAAAGCCAACAACAGTAGCAGCCTCCTGGGGAGGAGGGCCTCTTGCCCTCCCTGCCTCCCTCCCTCCCTCCATGTCCATCTAAAACTGTAGAACCACTGGGCTAAGCTGGCCTCCCATGCCTCTCTCCCCTGCTCTGGCCTGCCTGAGGAGGCACTGGGGACCCGGTGCCTGTGGCCAATGGGAGAGGCATGGATTTGCAGGAGGGAGGAGCCCCGGCCTCAGGAGCAGGACAGCCGCCAGGTCTTTCTTCCTTGTCCCCTCTCGCCCAAACCCAGCCCCTGGCAGCCCCTCCTGCTGCCAGCCCCTCCATCTCTCCAAGCCCGGGTCTCAGTTAAAGGACTTTTGTGGGTGGGAGGAGGCAAAGGGCCTCCTGCAAGAGCAGGAGTGTTTCCTGTGGTTGGTGAAAGGAAGTGGTGCTGGATTACCAGGTATTCGTACCAGGTACCAACCAGCCTTGCCCATAGGAGTGGGGCGAGGGTGCTTGAGAAGCCGACCAGGGCAGGACAAGACCCAATGAGGTAGGGGAATGATGGGAAGAGGAGTCTCGGGAACCTCCGGGGTGAGGCCTTGAGGCTTCCTGCAGCACCAGGTGAGGTTACTACTCACAGCTGACGCCACTTCTGAGCTTCGGGCCTGCAGACACCCTACCCGCTCAGCTCCAGCAGCTCCTGGACCCCGGGCCTCCAGGTAAAGACAGTGTGATACCCCAGCCCCTCCATCAGCCTCCGTCCTCTTGCTCCGTGCTTCTTCTCCCAGCAGCCCACTCAGGAGGTCGCAGACCCCAGCCTCAGGGCCCTGAGCCTGGTCATGTGAGGACCTGGGCAGAGTCACAGGGGCCTGAGCTGGTGCAGGCCTCCTTTGGGGCCAGGGGAGTTGGGGGTTTGGGGACAATGGCACCCCCAGGGTCGGGCAGACTCCCCTCTCAGCGCCCCTGTTCTTGTTACTGTCTGCCTTCTGGGCCTCTGCTGCAGCCTGAGATGTGCCCTAGGCCCCTCAGAGCCTGAACTAAGATTTCGGAAGCCTCAGGCCTCTGGACTTCAGAACAAAAGCCTCTTCAGCGTCTCCCCAAGGGCAGGAGTTGGAGTTGGAGGCCTCTGCGCCTTGGAAGGCAGGAAGCGAGCACATCGCACCTTGGGTCTGGGCTCCCCCTCTCTGTGCCCGCGGCCTCCTGGTACCTGGGGAGGGGCTGTGGCCCTGGCTGGACCCCAGGCCTGTCCCCCTCAGCACTCTAGCAGCCCACGCCGGGGCAGGGACTCGAAACCCATTCCTTCTGAGCAACCACCTCCACGGCCCTGTTGGGGACCACTCCCTCTCAGGACCCCAGGGCAGGAGGGTCTCCCACCCGGAAGTCCCCCTGAGCCCCACCTGTCAGTGCTGGTGTCAGTCACTCAACGCCCACCGCCTCCTGCAGCCCCCGTCCGCCCCCTGGATGCTGCGCAGGGCGCTCTGCGGGGCTCGGCGTGTACCGTGTTTTGTCCCCAGTTAAGCGCCCTTTCTGCGGCCTGGCTCTGCGAGGAGCCGGGGCTGCCCCGCCGCCTGCCACCCTAGGCTTCCTGACTCCATTAGTCCAACACCTGTGAAACTCCGAGAAGTGCTGTGGTCTCAGCAATGCACCCGTTTTGTACATGATTGTGTAATTTAAAGGTATATAAATACAAATATATATATATATAAGTTGTGACTGTATGACTGTCGATAAAATCCAGAACTGTGTCACCCTGGCTGGACGTTGTCATCCTGAGTCTTGTGTGTCTTGCGAGCACTCTGAGAGTTGCCTGCGGTTGGACGTCTGTTGGGGAGCACGCTGGGTCCTGTCCTGGCGACCACCACGGGCTGGGGGCCTGAGGGCTGGTCCCTTCACCTTCCAGGGCCCTGGGTCCTGTCTGTACAGGGAAGGTCACACCTGATGCTCTCTAAGGCTCCAACGCTGTGGCCTTTAGAATCCTGGGTGCCTGGTGATGGGCACTGACCAGGAGACCTGGGGCATCCGGGGTCCCAAACTCATGGTTCAAGGATGAATTTGACCCCTAAATAGGTTTCCATTTTTAAAGCAAAATTCTAAAAGTGGCCGCTGAGGCCCGTGGCTTCTGGTGTTCACAGTCCCGGCTCCCTGTGGTGTGATATCAGGCCATGCCACACTTTCCTGTGTCCTGCCTGACCTCTGACAGCACTTCTGTGTGGGGCCCCTTGTGGGGCAGGACAGGGGCTCTGGGCTCCTAACTCTGTTATGCCCGGGGCTCAGCCCCCAGCCCAGCCTCAGCTCCAGTCCCAGCCCCTGCTCCAGCTTCCCCACTCCGGCCAGATCCCCTCTGGGGCAGGGCAGGAGTCCCTGTCCCAGTCCTGCCATCAGGTCAGTGTGTCCCCACCCCGGGTCTCAGCCTCCCCCGTCTGGTTAGATGTCTCTCTGAGGCCCTTCTGGCCTTGACAGCCTGACAGGGTCCTGACACAAACCCTCGTTCAAGGTAAATATACTATAGTCCCCTCACCCCTACTGTTTTCCCCCAGCCTCGGGGCATGCTCAGGGCAGGGAGAAAAGGTCCATTTGGGGATTGGATCTGTTCTCTCTCCCGTATTCTTCATCCCCCAGATCCACCTCCAGGGCCAAACCCCTGGTTTTAGCCAGAGGACTCTTCAAGTAAAGATAAACGTTTGCCTTATTTGGACAGGCTGTTCCATGCAGTTATGGGGAGCCCTGGAGGCAGGCTCCCCTGCAGAAGGTCAGGGAGTACCTAGGCTAGATGGAGTTCTGACAGGCAGGTGTGTGAAGGAGAAAAAGGATTCCGGAGTTTGCTGCCAGCACGCGAGGTGTCACTGGATGTGTGTGTGCCTCTGTGCCTCGTGCAGATCCACAGCAGGGAGCTGCCCCACCCAAGCCCCCCGCAGCTCCGCGTTCTGGAGCGCCTCCAGCTCCCCACTCCTCGCCCCTAATCCTCCTCCCTCCCTCCCAGCCCCAGCCTGAGATCCGAGGCCTCTCCAGGCCCAGGCCCAGCTGGGGACGTGCAAGCAGGTGGCTCCAGGGACTTGGGGGCAGGGTGGGCAGGCCGGAGACAAAACCAGTTCAGCAGTTCAGCAGAGCCGAGCTGGGTTCTGGCCAGGGCCCAGTCTGCCCCCTCCCCGGGGGTGGGCAGACAGCAGGGGCCCAGCGAGGCACTGGCCTGGGGCAGGGCCTCCTCCTCCTCCCAGTGCAATCCCAGCTGACAGATGCCAAGGTGCTGTTTGCTCACTGCCAGGAGTAAACTTTCTTCTGGAGACAATAAAATTGCTGAGGGCAGAAGGTGCAGTACAGGGCAGCATTTAACCCTCAGTGGTCTGGGTGGCGCTGGGCTGTCTCCTGGAAGCCTGTCATCAGAAGCTAAGCGTTACAGAGGCTAAGGGCGCTGACAGCAGGAGGCATGGAGGGACAGGGAGAGCCCTGTCCTTGTGGGTTCAGTTCTTGGTTCTGCCGCTGATTGGCTGTGTGACTGTGAGCGAGCACTTAACTGCTCTGAGCCTCAGTTTCATCAGCTGCAAAGTAGCATGTGTGGGGGGGTGACCCTTACCTCACAGTTTTGTTGGGAAGGTTAATGACAAAAAGCAGTGGAAGCACCTGGCTGCCTAGTCGGCCCTCGGGTCAGCTGAGCTGGATGAACAAACGTGAGAGGAGCATGAGGAAGCCGAGTTGCTTTGCCCAGGAAAGAAGGCGGTGGGTTCCATCTCCCTCAGCACACAGATGAACACTCAGACCCACTGCTTTTTCCCGTCAGGAGCCCTGGCCCCTCACACCTAGCTTGCAGGGCTCACAGCTTCCGGGCCCCTGAGGAGGTCTGTGGCTTCTCTCAAGAGAGGAATTGCCAGCAAGCCAGCCTCTCTTCCACTCTCGTTTGCTGCAGAGCCAGTGTCCCATGAGGAAGACTGAAGGCTTCATCCTCTCCCACAGCCCTGCTGCCCAGCCCAGAGGCCCTGCAGTTGGCCAAGCAGAGGCAAGGGCTGTGGACCCCCTCACAAGAGGGGCAGCCCTTGGCCCACCCCAGGGGAAAGTCCTGATCTACAGCAGAGCAGGAGGATGGGAAGAACGCCACCATCTCTCCAGTCCTGCCGTAGACCCTTTTTAGCCCCGGCCCACGCCCTCCTTCCAGCTGACACCAGGTCAGGGGAGATGAGGGCCAGTACAGCCCCTCGTTGGCCTTGAGGACTCACTGCCTCTCTCCCACTGCTTCTACCAATCAACTGCCCCTTTCCTTTTAGGCTCAGCTCAATGCCACCTCCCCCAGGAAGCCTCCCTTGACCACCCCAGGCCCCTGTGACCACAGCCTTTTGAGCATTGATGGCCTCCAGGCTGTGCCACTCCCTCACTGTACGTAGGACACTGGGGCCACGTCAATTCTCTAGTATCTTTATTATCCATCCCCAGGGCACCCCTGGCTTCCCAACTTGGGGGTGTAGATGTCCCCGCACCATGCCAGGCACGGTACAGAATGGGTGGCAGAGGGCACTGGACTGCAAGTGGCCTTGGCCAAGTCACTGCCGTTCTGTCGGCTCTGCTCTGGAACTTCTGGGGTCAGAGGCTGGGTGGAGGGAGGGCCTTCCCTGGGGTGCCATGAACACTGAGAACAGCCCTGGCTTCCGCCGTCCTCCAGTGGACTGGGCGCAGGAGCAGTCAGGCCCAAAGAGAAAGCACGCCCACGCCGGGGTCCCTTGGGCCCCAGAGAGCTCACTGACACCCGTGGAGCGAGGGGCCATCCCCTCCCTGACCTTGAACTCCGGATGCCAGCAGACTGCCCTGTCCCCCAGCTCAGGGTCTGGCTGAGGCAGGGCAGGCAGGAGGGAGGTCTGGCGAGGGCAAGGTTCGGGCCCAGGGCCTGGCCGCAGCACTCAGATGGGGTGCACGAACTGGTAGACCAGGCGCTGGGAGATGTCCGGCTTGCGGATGATGCCCTTCTTGTAATACTGGCGGATGGAGCGGCTCAGCTTGTCGTAGTTCATGGCGGGGCGGTTCTTGCGGATGCCCCACAGCCGGGCCACCTGCGCGGAGTCCTCGATTTTGAAGATGCCTGGGGCAGCAGGAGGGCCCAGAGAGAGCCAGCAGTGCAGGCGGGGTGGCAGGAAGGAGAAAGACCGAGACCAGCAGGTCAGTCTCTCGCAGCCAGGGGGGCTAGAGTCGCCCGGGGTAGGGCCAGGCGCTGGGCCACGATACCTTCTCCCATGGTTGTGGTGAGGGTTAAAGGAACATGTGGGAAGGGTGTTCCACAGGGCCCAGGAAGTGGTAAATCCTACCACGGACTCACAGACCTCCTGGTGCAGGGTGAACCTGCGTACGTTGGTTGGCGACTTGGGGCCCTGAGGGCCTGATCCTTGCCAGCCTCTGCTCCTAAGCGTGGGGTGTGCACACCCTACGCAGAAGCCCTGCGGGGCTCCGGGCTGCAGACACGGCTCATTTGGCAAGGTCGCCCGTGCAGTTCCCGAGCCTGAAAGACCGCTTTGCGATTCTCAGACACTTCAAGCCCACACAGCCCTTTCTGGCAGGATTAATTGGTAGGAGATGTTGGAAAGAGTGGATCTGGAGCCAGGCTGACCTGGGCTGGAATCCTGGCTCTGCCATTTTCTACCTTTAGAAGTTGTCTGAGACCCCGTTTTCCTGTCAGTAAGAGGGGGTTGTAGTGATCATCATGTTGTTGAGTGGGTACGGAAAGCGCTTAGAGCAGAGCCTGAAGGAAGTACCCCTTAGGATGAACTATTACTCATTAATACCCCCAGTTCTCATTCTAAACCACCTGGCAAAGCACAGGTCAGCACACCCTCTCCAGGCAGGCTCCCCAGACCACCCCACCCTCCCTGATCTCCCTGCCCTCATGGGACAGTCTCCCTGGAGTACCGGCTCACTCTCAGTCTCAAATATACACACGGGATCACCACACCTTGTGCAGGAACTTTTCCACCCCTCCTAACCCCTTCCCATGCTCCACACTCAGCCCCAAAGTCACTCCTCTGTGAAGCCCTCCTGGACACAGGCACAGCTGACCCCATCACAGCCCAACACATTCTGCACACCAGCTCATTTCACTGCTGGTTCTCCTACAAGACTGTAGGTCCCTGGAGGATGGGGTACCGCTGAATTCTCCCCACACCCTGAGGACACTGTAACCCTCCATAAATGTCGGCTGAGCAAGTATGGAACCAGAGGAGGTGCTCAGGGAAGGTTTGCTGGATGAATGAACCTAGTCCATTTCACAAACATGAAGACTGGGGTCCAGGCGCCCACGGCTACTAATGGCAGGAGGGGGCCTAGAACCCAGGTTTCTTGGCTCCGAGCCTTTTCTAAAACACACACCCGCACACCATCCAGCCTTGTTGCTGTCCAATGTGGTCCCCACTAGCCACATGTGGCTCTTAGCCCTTGAAATGTGGCTGGTCTGAAGTAAGGTGTGCTGTAAGCATAAAACGTATACCAGATTTCAAAGACTTAGGAAATATCTTATTAATAATTTTTATATCGATTATATGTTGAAATTATACGAATTTATACCATTGGATTAAACAGATGTATTATTAAAATTAAATTCACCTGTTTAAAAAAATTTTTAATTGTGGCTACTTGAAAATCTAATATTACCTCTGTTGCCCGCACTGTATTTTTCACTGGATACCATCAGTCTCCTCCGTCAAGCTCTGATGTTTTGAGGGTAAAGACCGTGTCTGGTTCTCAGCAGAGTTTTAAGGCCCTGCTATGTCCCAGGCACTGTGTGTCCCTGGGGACCCTCAACAGGCAGAGCCCAGCCGGGGAACACGCGTGGACACAGACGGCACACAGACCCTGGGCCAGTCCAGTAAGAGTGCGTGTGTGGCATTCAGGGCAAAGGTGGGGGCAGCTCCAGCCCTCTGCCCTGCCCCCAGCCCTCCCTGCCCAGCGCCTGGCAGGACCACAGGCTCCCAGCAGCCCCCTCCCCTCCTGCCCCTGGCACTGCTCACCCTTCTCCTTGTTGAGCCACCGGATGAAGCGGCCATAGCTGTGTGGCTTCAGCAGCAGTTCCTTGAGAAACTGCCACAGGTGGATGGGCTGCCCGGAACAGGATGAGTCCACCTCGCTGTCCATCCAGCTCTCTTCGCTGGTCGACGCTGGGCAGCCAGGGAGGGTGGCGGTGAGTGGGGAGCCCCCTTCTTCGATGGCTGCCCCAGCCTACCCCCAGACCCCAGAGCCCCGGCCGCCTCCCTGCCCTGCCTGACTCACCACAGTAGTGAATCGCCCCCAGGGACGTCCTCTCTTTCATCCAGGCCGCTGCGGGACAAGGAGAGGAAGTTGGGGACCAGAGAGACGCCCCAAGGGAGGAGGAGGGCATTTGGGTGGAACTGTGGGGCCAGAGAAGCCCCCCTGTGGCTCCCTCCCTCCTGCCAGCCTGTGAAGACCAGCTGTTTACAAAGCCTCCTCCTGGAAGAAAATGTAGGATTTCGGAGCTGGGAGGGGCCTTCGAGGCCCTGCAGGCAGCCCCTTGTTCAGAGAGGAGTGGAAGTCAAGCCTTGCTTTGCCTCCCTTCTGTCACCTGTGAAATGGGGCTGGGACACCCCCTCACAGGCCTTGCAAGGATGCAGGGTGGTGAAGCCTGCACGGTGCCCAGCATAATAAAAACACTCCCTGCCCTCCAGCTGCCAAGCTCCCCGAGCACCACCATCCCCTCCTGCTCTCCACCTGACCCCCTCCCCAGACAAGCAGTGGGACGCGGAGGCCGCCAGCTTCTGTCCACACCACCACCCGGCTTATAGCCTGGCACTGTCCACTGCTCTTGCCAGACCCCGGCAAGGGGCCTGGGCTGGGGCAGGACACTGGTTTCTGAGCCATGAGAGTGGGACCTGTCCTCTTATTCACCCTGGGCCCTGAGGGGCAGGGGCCTTGACTCGTGGAGCAAGGACTGACCCCTCTGAAGTGCACGGCTCTGTGCAGGGCACACTGGGCGCCTGATAAGATTGAGACCAAGTACACATTAAGGGGTTGGCATGCAGCCATCAAAACCGGGGCAGCTGTATAGACAGTGATGGGAAACAAGATCCAGGATACGCTGCTCAGTACAGAACAGCCTGATACTCGTACTGTTCATGTTAGAAAGGGGTAGACGTCACACTTACTCTTGCTTGTATATGAATAGACTTTCCTTGGCAAGGTACTCACAAAACTGGCAACAGCGGTTGCCTCTAGGGAGGGGGATTGGAGGGCCGGGGTGGGTGGGAGGGAGGATTGTTCTTCATGGTGTGCTGTCGCTCACGATGGTCTTTTAAAAATTCCTGCACATTTATTACCTCGTTTCTTCTTTAATGAAAACAACACAAAACAAACACAAAATTTTAAAAAGGACAAAGAAGAAGGACTTAGAGTATCTGATGTCCTGTGTCCTCACAGTCTAACTTCTATTTTTAACTTCCCATGTGCTCTGTCCTAAGTTCTGTGGCCTTGACCAGGGTAGGCAGTGGGTCGGGGCTGGAGAGTTCACCCAGGACCCGGGGAGGCAGCTGTCATTGGGGTTGGGATTCAGAACAGAGTCCAGATTGGGACAAGGGGCTGCCTACCCAGTGGAGTGTAGCCTCCGGACAGGCATGCTGACCTAACTGTTCCCCTTGGTGTCCCTGGCTTGGAGCCCGCAGTGGGGGGCAGGGGGGTGGGGCATTCTACCCACGCCTGTCCCACCTGATTTCCAGATGTCCAGGTGGGCGTGCAGCACGTCCCCGCCCAGGGGCGAGCGCTGGCGGAACTGCTCCTCCGACATGGCACACAGCTCCTTACCCCCCAGCTCCTGGAAGGCCTTGCCCACGGAGGGCAGCCGGTACTGGTGCTCTGTCCACAGGAGCCACTTCTGCACGTTGCCAGGGCTCCAGTCCACGGGGTCTGGGCAAGAGACACTCCTTCAGCCCTGGAGGCTGCTTGAGGGCACCACCCCCAAGGTGGCCCCTCTGCTCTGATGGGGCCTCCATGGGAACTGGTGGCCTGGGACCATGCACTCCTGAGATGGGGCCAGGCCAGGCCACATGGGGCCTTGAGGGGCTCCGTGGAGGGGGTACCGAAGAAGGTGGCAGTGACAGGAAGGAACCGGGGCCCTTGAAGCAAACATGGCTCAGGGCAGGGCAGCCTGGGGCCTCTGCACCCCCATCTCACCTGGACCTCAGGTCCTCCCAGACCCCTCCAGCCCCTCCAAAGGGCCTTTTGGGGAGCCACAGCCCTGGAGGGGACAGTGACATTAAACCAGAAACACCCAAGCTTCTTTCTTTCCCAGATGCCTCTTGCCTTCCCCAAACCCTTCAAAGAACCAGAGAAAAACCCAACCAAGAATTAGCTCTACAAACCCCACTCTCTACCCGCACTGTATTTTACAGATGAGGAAACTGAGGCACAGAGAGAGTTCCATTCCCTCGTCCAACACCTAACAAAGGGCTGGGTGCTGGAGAGCTGCTCAGTGCACGTGCACCAAATGTGGGGGAGCGGTGGCAGGGTACAGGGTGGACATGGGGCCAAGGCCCTGAGGTGAGTGGCTGGCTTGGTCCTATAAGTCTCCCTGGGGAGCTGCCCTGGGGTGAGCCCAGCAGGGCACGTGGGTGGTGGCCAAGCTGCAGGCACAGACACAATGGGGCCTCCAAGTGAACGCTGTGGTCTAAGCTGGGTGACCTGCAGACTGGCCTGCCCTCACTTAATAAACCTATTTTCTTCCTCAGGGTCAAAGCAATTTGTTTCTGTCCCTATTGTTTAGCGGGCGGGCCCTCCCCAACTCGGTGTGGGAGCGGAGGCACCATGGGAAAAGCTCCCGGGTTGAGGGCTGGCATTGGGCCACTGGAGGATGGGGCCTGGGCAGGAGCTGCCTCAAGGCGGGACCTCAGCTGGGACTACTAGGTGGCAGGGGCTGGGCCTGGGTGACTGAGGAGGAGGAGCCAGGCCTAAGCGATGCCTGAAGACCCTTCCTGTGTGCGAGCCTCAGATGCCAGGGCCCAAAGGCCAAGGAGATGGGTCAGGCTTGCCCAAAGCTGGAGAGATGATGGAGGGACAGGGGACTGGAGACCCAGCAGCCCCTCAATCAGTAGCATAAGCTCCGTAACCACACCTTCCAGGCCCTCGCAGACACGTGCCTGGCCTCCTGATGTGCCCCCCTCATCAGAGCCCTCATCCCCACTGGACCAGTGATACATTATCCTATTTATTTATGACCTGTTTTGTCACTGTAACATTAGCTTCGTGAACGAAGGAGCCTTTGTGCTATGTTCACGCTGAATTCCCCAGTGCTAGAACAGGGCCTGGTATATTAAGTTATTGTTTATTGAGCATCTATTATGTACAAGGTAACATCCTAGGAACTGGGGATGTAGCAGTGAACAAAACAAATGAAAATCCCTGCCCTTGGGGCATGTACATTCCAGTAGGGGAAACAGTAAACAAGATAAATATGCAGCATATCAGACGGTAGGAAACATGAGAGAAATAAAGCAGGTTGGAGGAATAAGACGTGGGGGTATGGGCAGCAATTTCAATAGAGGGGTCAGGAAAGGCCTCATCGAGATGGTGCCATTTGAATCAAGACCTGAAGGAGGTGAGGGGTGAGCCAGGTAGGTATGTAGGGGAAGAGTGCTCTGGGTTGAGGGACCAGCAAGTGCAAAGGTCCTGAGGTGTGTGTGTTGCGGTAAGAGCAAAGAGGCAGGAGTGGCTGGAGCAGAGTGAATAAGGGGAGAGTGGATTTAAGTGTGAGAGGAGGAGGTGGGCCAGATGGTGTAGAGCTCGTATTTGCTTCACCCGGCACCTACCAAGTGGGGACACTGGGCTGGTGCAGCTGGGGCACAGAGAGAGCGGGAACCTTGGATCCCAGGCTCGCAGCTGCTGTGTGTTAGGGGCTGAGTGTATGTGTAGAAGCACCAGCATCTCTGGGGGTGACCACAGTGCACCAGGCGGTGCCCCCACACCTCCCTGTGACCTCCGCTGGCCTGTGTCCCCCTGGCGGAGGGGGGCGTGAGGAGGGGCTCACCTGCCGTGATGTTGAGCAGCTTGCAGGCCGTCTCGATGTCCTTGAGCACCTCGCCCACCACCATGGACTGCACCTGCTCCAGTGAATGCTCCTCCAGGGTCAGCCCACCCGGCGCCAGGTCCAGGCTGCCCCCCGGGGCTTGGCTGTCGATGACGGGGCACTGCTCGGGCTCGTCGGGCGGCTCCTCCCGAGTGCTGGCCCCGGGGCCCTTGGCCACCCAGCTGCTGTCCTCGGAGAACAGCATGTCGAAGTAGGAGAGGTAGAAGGTGGACAGGCCCTGCTCAGGTGTGGCAGGTGGGCTGGGGCTCCAGTCCCGTCTCTCGGGCCCCATTGCCCCTGCTCCCACTGCCACCTTCTCCAGGCCAGTCCGTAGCACAGTGTCGGGGGGCAGCAGGAGGCGGCTTGGGGGGACGCCACTCAGGCCCGGGCTGGCGCTGCCCATGCCGCTGCTGCTCGGGCTGGCGGCTGCGTCTACAGAAATAAAAAAGGAAGGAGAGTCAGGTCCTAGCTGCTTCCCCATCCCCATGGGGGCTGCTAAGCTGGTTACAGAGATGAGGAGCCCAGCGGGCAGTGGCTGGGCCTGGGAGAGAGTTGGGGCTTCTGGGTCACTGGGCAGCTAGGACAGGGCTGGGCAGACAGGTCTTGTGGCTGGAAAGCCAGTGGGATGGGAGTGGGGACAGGACGGTAACAGACAGCTCCCTTACTCCCCAGGGAAGCCAGGTTGGCTGCGAGCAGCAAATCTTTACACGTGTAGCCTGTTTAAAACAATCTTCTGAGGTTCTTGACCTCTTTCAGTCCTCACGATGGAAGGCACAATTAGTCCCATTTGGCAGATGAGCAAACTGAGGCCTGGACAAGAAGTCTTTAATATCCAGCCCTCTGTCCCTGGGCCGGCCCCCACCCAGATCCCAGTCCCCTGTCCTGTTGAGGAAGCTCCTTCTAAGGGCTAACCTAATCTTTTCTGCTGTGGCAAAGCTTGTTTTCTTTTACTCTGCCCTTGGAGGGGGTAGGGAAGGGAGGTGGTCACCATCATCTCCACCAACCGGGTGAAGAATGAAAGGAGCAAGTGAGGGGTGTGGCAGGGTAGAATCTCCTCCCAGGTTGGGGAGGCGGGTCCCCTTCCTCCCCCACAGGGCCACTTGGCGGGTGCGAATAAATTCCCGGCCTAACGCTGCTGAGGTGGTCACTGAACAACAACGTACAGGTGTGCTTGGCCCTGCCCCTACTCAGGGCTGGGTTCCTGGTACCCACCCTCCTTGTCCTTTCCTGAAAGGTGCTTCCCCAGCCTCTCCCAGCTCCCAGGCCCTCTTCTCTCCCCTCACGCCCAGAAGAACTCACAGCTCCCAAGGTGGGAGGTGCCAGGTGCAGACCTACAGGCCCACTTTCCCCACAGCTGCAGGGGCTGGTCAGAAGGCCCAGGCCCTGGGGGACAAATGAGTCCCTCAGCAAGTCAGACCCCACTCCTCTCCTACCTGCCGCCCCAATGCCTCCCGAGGGGCACCATTTGGCCTCAACGCGAGGAACTACAGTGTCCCTCCCCCCGGGTCCCCAGGCTCTGCTTCCCCTGGACCCTTTTCTCTGAGCCCCATATTGGAGTCCGTGGTTTGGGTGAGGCAGGGAACTTGCGAGATGTACATACACCAAAGAACTGGGGTCCCTGGGATATTTCCATGATTTGTGGACTCAAAACTCAAGAATAAATCAGGACAGAGGTGGAAGATTACCAACAACGTATGTTCCCCATAACACAGGGGATCATTCCGAAAGGAGGAAAGGAGCAGGTAAACCTGCTAAGGGCAAGTTAATGTGTGTCCTTTCTTGGGGGTATTTACATTTTAAACAGTGTTCTCAAAATGTGGTGCCGGGACCAGCCGCATCAGCACCACCTAGGAACTTTTGAGGAACTTGAATTCTTAGGCCCTCATCAGAGCAACTGAATCAGAAGCTCGGGGGTGGGGGGGTGGGGGTGGGGAAAGTAGGGCGGGGGAGGCCGAGCAATGCGTTTCTTTTTTTTTTTCCAGCAATGCATTGCTTTCTCTTTTTTTTGGCCGCGCCGCACTGCTTGTGGGAACTTCGTTCCCTGATCATTGACCCTGGGCCCCCTGCCATGGGAGCAGAGTCCTAACCACTGTAACGCCAGGGAATTCCTAGCAATGCGTTTCTACAGGTCCGTTGGGTGATTCTGATGAGTGTTCAAGTTTGCAAATTGCTGCTTTGAAGGCATCTGGCCAGTAAGAGGGGTAGGCTTTACTGGAAGGAGTGGTAGACTCTCTAACGGTGGGATTTGCTGCGCTGCACCAGGACCATGGAGCGGGGGCTCCCTGGCCCTTCTCCAGTCACCTCATGAGACTGACTTGCTCAGCCTCAATGTGCAAGTGAGGCACAGAGAGAACCCCGTTTGGAAGGCTCTAGCTTCTCTAGGGCTGCAGCTAGTGCAACTGCGTACAACTCAGAAAATGATGCCCTTTTCTCTCTGGGTGGCGTGGCTTGGTGAATGGAGCCCAAGTGGAACTTCAGCTCACCCTTGTCCCCCATCTTGTGCAGTGCCCAACCTTCCCAACTGTACACGGCGGCCCTGCTTTTCCGTGGCGGAGAGAACGCAAGAAAGAGAGAAGAGTGTTCGTTCACTTTCATTTTGCATCTCCCTTTCAAGGGCTCCTTTAAGTGACAAGGAAGGAGAGGTCAGGGTGGGGTGGGGTGGGCAGGGATCAGGGAGCTGGGCTTGCGGGGGACAGAGGGCAGGCCTGGAATCATTTCAAGCCCTTCTGTGCAAACACACGTGTGTGCTGTGGGTCCACATTATTTACCCAAGCAGAGCCAACAGCCCGCTCTATCCCTGGGTCCCCGCCCCAGCCTGTGTCCACACCCTACCCCCTGGGTGGCCCCCCCCCCGGAGAGCCCCTCTCAACCCCACCCTTCCCTCATCACCCCCTTCCTGCTTCCCACCCCATCCACGTCCCCAGAACTCCCCGGCCTGCCACGTTAGGACAGTCCCTGCCAACACCTTGGGCCGGGTGCCAGGGAGACGGAACCTTTCCTAAGAAGCAGGGGAACTTGCTTCCCTCGTGGCCCTCCTGTTTGCTTGGCCTCGGCCACAGGTAGGATGGGAGGCAGCTGCTGTGTTTCGGGGCACAGTGGTGTGAGGGGTCAGTGAGGATGAAAGGGCAGGACAGGTGGCAGCATTTGCCAGGTGGGGACGTGATGACACATCCCTGACACATTTGTCAAGTGAGCTTTGAAGCCCTCGCCTCCGTTCCCTCCCGGGAGAGCGGCAATTCAGGCCTTAGGCTCATTCCTACGCTGTGGTGGGGAAGTTGTGGTGGGGAAGTTATGGTGCAGAGAACTAAACGACTTCCGTCTCCTGGCCTGGGGCTCCTTCACCAGCAGAGAACTCCCACCTCCTCCTCCACACCCCACATTCCAGCTCCCCGTCACCTTGCTCCTAAACGCCAAGGAACCTGCTCTCAACCAAGGCTTGGTCCCAGCTCCAACACCTACCTAGTGAAAAAAAAGTTAATGATTAACCATGCGGCAGGAGGCAAGAGCCGATTGTCCGCAGGTGGGGAGGTGGTGCAGAAGGCTCGGACCCCGGCAGCCAAGCGTGGGGGACCTGGGTTTACTGATCAGGGAGCCAGGGGCTGGTGTGCCCAGCCTGCATCCCTGGCACCTCCTCCAGGCTCTAGGACTGGACTTGGGAGGGAAGAGAACACACGGGAGCAACTTCTGGGCCCAGAGCGTTGGTACATGTTACCCTTTTACTACCCACAGGTGACTCGAGAGCCCTGTTTTATAGACGTGGACTGTGAGGCTCAGAGAGGTTGTGCAGCTATTGCCCGAGGTCCACAGCCGGCCATGTGCGGGCTCTGCTCATTGTACCACGTTCCCTCTGAGGCTCCGGACGGTCCCATCTTCCCAGGGTCCTGCCCACCTCCTGATCAGGCAGCTTGGTCCTCCAAAGTTCATGCCCGCCTCCCAGCTGCTCACTCCACTGCACTGTCAAGTTCATTTCCCTCCAAAACCCTTTCATCAGGCACCCCTGGGCTCTGGAACCTCCCATGGTTCCCCACTGCCTGCCCTGCCTGGCCCAGTGGCTGGCGCCTACCTCTGAGCCAGATAATCAGAGCTGGAAGGGACCGTGGACTACGTGATCCCTATAGATGGGAACAATGAAGGCCAGAGCGGGAAACAGATGTATTCAGTGGTTAAGGGCAGGGTCTGGACCAGAACCAGAGATCAACATGGTGACCACATATCCAGGCTCTGATGAGAACGGTGCTTCTCCCTTGGTCCCTGTGCTGTGGGCATGACATGTCTATTTTCTCTTGTTTTGTCGTCCCCCTGCCCAAGATGCCCCTTCCTTCTCATCACAGTTTAGCCCAAAACCCTCCTCCCCCAGGGAGCCGTCCCCAGCAGCTTTCTCCTCTGACTCTCCAGCTCTCCCCACCTGTGCCATGCAATTCAGCTGTGATTCATGGGTGATTGTCTACCCATGGGGACACATGTGCCCTGGGAAAATAAGGCTCAGAGAGTGGCAGGGATGTGTCCACAGTCACACAGCAGAGCCAGGACCACTGCACCATAGGCCTAGGGTCCTGGGACAAGCCCAGGCTTTGCCAGGTCCAGGTCCCTCCTGACAGCCTCTGGCCCCGAGGGGCTGCCCGTCTCCTGAGCGATGGCTCCAGCTTCCAAACCTCGAGCTGGTCTTTTCTGGATTAAGCCACGTGTCTAGATTAAGGCTCAGCATGTCCTGCCTCCCTCCTGCCTCAGAGGCACTGGCTCTGACTCCAGACAAAGAAATTTGATAACAGCTGGCGGAGGCCAAGGCCCAGAAACGAGGCGGATTCGCAGGGTAGCAGCCAGAGGGATTAGCCACCTGGGCCACTTCTTTTCAGTGCCTCACATTCTCCCAGGAAGGCAGAGTAAGGAGAGAAGGCAGAGGGACCCAAAGTTAGAGACTTACAGCAGCTGTTTCCTGCTCCTTGGGAGGCAACTCCCCGGCCTCCAGGTTCTCACTCCCATCCTGACATGCAAAAGATGCTCAGATATCTCCTGAAACCACAGCCCCAGGGAAATGGAGTTACCAGAGTCTTTACTAAGGCCCTGGACTGTCATGGGGCTGGAGCCTGTCTCTCACGTCCTGCTCAATCTAGGCTCAGATCTTACCCCCAAGCGGGTGGTGGGTAGGGTAAATATGCCTGAGCCCCCACCTCAATCCTGAGACACAAGCTTAGTCTGCCCAGAGCCCAGCACCCCAGCTGCAGGGCCCGTGAGAAGAGCGCTGAGGGCGAGAGGCTGGGGCCAGGGTGAGACAGAGCCTGCCACTCTGCCCAGAGCCGCCTACTCCACCAACTGGGGACAGACCTCCTCCAGTTTCCCCACTGTTGTCAGCCCTTCCCTCCCTCCCTCCAAACCTCTGGGCCTGCATTCATGGGTTGGAATCAGGGGGCTTTGGGGGTGCGATCAGGACCTGGCCAGGAGCCATGCAGAGTGGGCAGGGGCCACAGGGGCCTGTCCCCCCAACCCCCAGTCAGCTGGTCAGCACCTTGGAGAGAAGCCGGGCCTGCCCAATCCAGTGCCCTGGGCCTGCCTGCACCTGTCTAGCTTCCTTGAACCCTCCCTGCCTCTGGCCTCAGCCTTCCTCCTCCCCTAGACATTCCCTTCCCACGCTGCTACTCCCCCTCCAGCCCCCTCACTGCTCCTTGGACAACTCCTGCCCTCCCATGAAAACCCAGCTCCCTCGTCCTTTGAAACTGCTCTTCATACTAGCTGGATCCAGGGAATTCCCTGGCGGTCCAGTGGTTAGGACTCCACGCTTTCATTGCTGAGGGCGCGGGTTTGATCCCTGGTCAGGGAACTAAGATCCCATATGCTGCGCGGCACGGGCAAAAAAGGAATAAAAAAGAAAAGAAACTAGCTGGATCCAATTAGCAGGAGCAAAGGTTCTACTTGGGAAGATTTAACTTGGGGAGCCAGCCCACGGGCCCAGGGAGACTTGGGAGTAGGGAGTTAGGGAACAGGGCCAGGTAGCAGGAGGATGGGGGACAGGAAACAAACGAGTCAGGGAACATCAAGGAATTATGGTCAGGTCTGCTTTGCCCACAGTTCCCAGGGGCAGCCAGGAGCCCGAAGGCATGTGTGTACCAGCACTGTCTCCCATTTGCTCCCGTGGTGTGGGTACCATGGGCATCCAACACCCCCAATCCCCCCACACACACCCCACCACTGACATCGCCTCCAACTCTTCCAGGGACAAAGTGAAGTCCAACTAAATAAACTGCTTTGGCTCTCCCACTGTCTTCTGGGGCAGTGGCGCAGCCAAGATTATTCCCACCTGACAGGCAGGGGGCGGTGGCTGCCTCAGGGCACGTGTCCATGGTGACCAGGCAGGGATTGGAACTCAAGGTGCCCTCTTTCCAGATGGTGCTGATGACTTGGCATTTTCCGACCTCTAGGATCACCCCCGCTGACCACCCCTGTCGCCTCGCTCAGGCTACCTGCGGGCCCAGCCCTAGAAAACCCCCGCCCCACAAAAGTCACACTGGGGGGGTCTGGGTGGCACCGATGCCTGAAGCCTGGAGGTACAGGGACCCACCTCAGCCCCAAGCTCACCCCTGTATTTGAGTTTGCTCCAAAGGGTGTGTGGTCTGGAAAGAACTCGAGGCCTCAGCATCTGGAGATGTGGATTCATATTCTGCCCTGTTCCCACCATATGTAAGGCCCTGGGCAGCCCCTGGTCCCCTCTGGGCCTCAGTCTCCTCCTCTGTTCTCCCACTGGGTAAGTCATCTCCCAGAGCTTTTCTGGCCCAGACACTGTCTGGAGTCTATGACCCCATGACCTCCGTCTTGCCCATCAGCCTGACTTGGAATGGAAGTCAGAGGCAGGAAGAGCTGGATCTCAGCAACCCTCAGACCAACTCGCTGCCCCAAGAGCAGAGACCTGGGCCCCACCCTTGTCACCAGTCCCAGGTGCTGGGACCTTAACCCAGACTGTCACTCCCAGACCACTCTCCTCAACCCCAGAGCTGGAGGGAAAAGGAAGGGCCCCTTCGATTCTGGTGGTGCCCAGAGAAACCTCATTACTCCTTTCTACAGCCCGGGGTGGGCTCTGGTCCATTAGGCCCCCACCAGAGTCCCTGGCCTGGAAGGAGTGATCCAGAGGGAAGAGGAGGCTCACCTTCCCCTAGTCCGGAGGCCCCTGAGAAGCGGGAGAGGAGAATTTGGCAGGGGGCACCCCCTGGGCTGGGAACATGCAAACGAGGCAGGGGAAGGAGATTGGCATTAAATGTCAGGAAGAGCCCAGGGCAACTCGGCTTGTGCAAAGTTTGCTTTGGGAAGAGTTGTTCCACCCGACAGGTCACTCACCTGGCTGGGGGCATAGGGTGGGGCATGAAATGTGGTGTGGGTGGGGGCAGGGGGAGGGTCCCGCACTGTTTGGAGCCCTGACTCCCTGCTCTCTAGGTCTGGCACTGGGGCAAGAGACTCAGTTGTCCCATCTATTGAATTGTCTGTCAAGAGCATGTCTTAAAGGGGTTGTGGTGATTGGGGGGGAGGGCAAATGGAAATTCCTTGTGAATTATGATGGGCTGAGCAGGCATGAAGGTGGCACTTGGGAGCAGGTGAGGGGATGGGGCTGGAGAAGAGGGGAGGGAAAGGTAATAAGGTGAAGAGTGAGCGGAATAAAGGAAGAGGCAGGTGGTGATGGTGGAGGGAGGGGCAGGGCCAAAGGGTGGAGTCTGGGGGAGAGCTGAAAACGGTGGTGGGAGAGGCCTGGACCTTGCTCCGAGGTCAGCCTGCTCTCTAGCCCAGACCAGGGCAGCTGCTGGCCTCACTCACTCCTCCCTGGCCTCTAGGAGGAGCCAGAGCCAGAGTCCCCTACCTCCCCTGACCTCAGCCTAGGAGACAAGGCTGGGAAAGCACACAAGTCTTGTAAAGCTGGCAAATCCAGACAGCCAGCCTGCCTCCACCAGCTCCTACACAGCCTTCAAAACCCCACTCCAGGTTGCCTCTTCCATGAAGCCTCCGTTAACAAAGGAGGCCACCTTGTCCAACCCTCTCATTTCACAGACAAGGAGCTGCAAGTGCAGGGAGGAAAAGTGACTTGCCTAGGGTCACACACTGTGGGTCCTAACCCACCCCTTCTTGCCCTCCACCAGAGGGCCTTGTCCCCAGGTTATACTCAAGCTGCAGCAAGTCGTTTAGCACAAAGTTGTGCTCTAGTTGTTTCAGGGTTATTAATGTTTTAACTGCAGTGACCTCAGTGGCAGACAGTGGGTTCTCCTGGTTCTTCTGCTTACTGCCAGCATCACACATTCTGCATTGACTGAGCATCTACTGAGTGCCACCCTATTCTCTCAGGCTCGGTTGACAAGAGAAGTTCTATAATTCAGAGGGTCCTTGTGACAACCAAATGACATCGCATCTGCCAACGTGTTTTATAATCAGTAATACAATAACCAAGTCTGGCAGGGACTGAGTTTTCAGCTCTGGGACCCTCATAGCGCCTGTCAGGCTCTCAAAGGGGAGGGTGGTCCCCCACCCCGCGAGAGACCACCCCAACCTCCCTGGGGGCTCTGAGGATGCTCCCTCTCCCTGAAGTTCCCTGAGTTGGGGGTGGGGAGGCTCCAAGCTGGGAGTTCCTGGCTCCAACCCCTCCCCCAGGTGGGCAGGGGTCGAGTGGGACTGGCCAGCCAGGCTGAGCCGCGGCCTGGGCACCCGTCGGTGGGGGGTCTCCTGTCCATCCCTGCCTGCCCCCTTGGGACTGGCGCAGCTCGGATGCCTGTTTGCTTTGTTGCTCAGCCGAGCAGCTGGTGTGGGGAGATGTTGCTTTATTGGGGGTTGCTGTGAAGCTGTTTACTGGGGAGGTGGGGGTAGGAAATGAGGCCAAGTCCCAGGCCTAAGCAAGAAGGAACAGAAAGGCCATGACCATCATACAGGGGACAGGCCACTCGACGCCTGTGGCCTGGGTGCGGGCTGCTGGCTGGGCCCAGAGGGCAGCGAGGTGAGAGGCCCGGGACTAGCTCAGGGTGCTTCCCCCTCCCCAACATGCACAAGCATGCACGCATGCACACACCTTGTCCAGCTTAGGGGGAGCCCCCAGCCATCCAGACCCTTCAGCTTTCTACCCTGTCATCCTCACCACCCACTTCCCTCTCTCCCCACAGGAGGCATCTGGCAAATCTAGAAATGAGCACCCCTGTCCCCCCCCAACCCATTGCTTTCCTCACGTGCCCAGACTCCGGTCCACAGGCCCCATGCTTCCCTGGGGACCCAAGCACCCAGGTGGTTACTCCCCAGCTTCCCAGATCCCCCGGCTCCTGTGCCCACCACTGCCCCACCCAGCCCCTGGGCTCTGGGACTGTACCCCCTGCTGCAACCTGGAGCCTGGCCCTGGCCCTGAGCCTCTAGGCTCCAGCAAACCCCTGCCAACTCGTGACGAGGCCCCAGAGAGACCCTTCCCTTGGCAGGGCAGCTGTGGCTGGCAGCAGCAGAAAGGCTGCTTGTGTTTCGTTAGCCAAGCAGAACTGGCCCGGTCTCAGGGCTGCGGCTCCGCACCTACAAAACTGCCTCCCCTCAGGCTGGACAAGGCTGGGCTCAATGTGGAGCCCAGATGAGGTCATCACAGACATGGGGTACCCCAGGCCTCTCCAGGCCAGGGGGGCTCACCCAGGCTCTGGGGTCAGCCCAGGGAGGCAGACCGGGCAGGATGCAGAGGGATCAGGGGCTTCTGAAGGTGAAGGACCCAGATCAGGGTCACTGATGTCCAGGAGACCAGTTCTGGCTTTGAAAGCACCCTCAACCACCCACCTCCCCACTGCTGGCAGGGGAAGGCCGCCATGGCAGGGCACTGCCCCCCACCGGACTTACCCGTTAGCTGTCTGGTGCCCAAGGAGTCGTCCGCTGCAGTGCCAACCTCAGGGGCCAGGAGGAGGTGTGGGCAGCTTGGGTCACTGCTGGGTCTCAGCCAGGCATCTGGGGGGCCAGTGGTACCAGGGGCCAGCAGGGCTGGGGTCAGAGGTGGCAATCGGGTGGGCCGCTGGGGGCCTGGCCACCCTCGAGGTGTGACCCTCTGAGATCTCAGGGCTGCGTGCCCTTGTAGGGAACCCCCTGCCCCCAGTCCAGGGCCACCTGCTGACACCACAGCAAGACCCCCAAGCCAGAGGGGCTTACGAGGGAGGCCACGGTGGGCTCAGGGGACTGGGTCTGTGGGGCAGTGTGGACACGGCCAGAGTGCAGGAATGTGCTGGGAGGAAGTCAGGCAGCATGAGATGAAGAGTTGGCTGGGGCCTGATTTCCCATTATAAGTAATCCTTCCTTATTTACCTGAACAAATACGCTCCCTGCTTACCTCAGACTACAGGCGGGCTCCTGGTTAACCCTTGCAGGCCTCTGCCTCCTTGCTGGGGGACCCACACCCTGGCAGCCAGGGAACTCACTCACTCACTCATTCGTTCATTCACTCACTTGTTCATTAGTTGATGCACAGCTTCAGAGCTCATCTCATGTGCGAGGCACTGGGGATATATTGAGAGGGATCAGCCAAGGGTGGGGGACAGTTGAGCAAGCAGCATTGGAAAAAGCCCAGCGGAGGGCTCTGGGAGAACAATGAGGGTGGGCACCTGGCAAGGGAAATCAGTGAGGGCTTCCTGGAGGAGGTATTATCTGGCTCCCCAGGTCAGGGATGGAGGGAGCTTTCAGAGAACCCTGGGGAAAGGGACCTGAGGCTCATGGGCTCACCCACCCCATGCTCTCTGTGCCCCACAGGCCTGGCACAGGCCTGTCATACACTGCTGCTCAGGAAGGACTGGTAGCTCGCTTTCCCAGGCCTGGAGTGGCGGTCAGCCAGCAGCAGCTTGCTCTCCACAGTCCCTGTAGAGGGAGGGAAGGAGGTACCCAAGTCCAGGCACCCACTGCCCAGGCTCCTCCACCTCCACAAGTCCAAGGAAGGCCGTGAAGCTGAGCTCTCAGCTTCTTCCTCATCCTGTCCTGAGTTGAGGGTTGTCCCCGGAGGGCAGAGTCTGGCATTTCCTTCCTCTGGGTCACCTTAGAAGGGCGCAGAGCATCTGCAACCCCCATGCTGTCAGATGGAGGCGTTTTAGTGTTATTTTCCAATTTCAGAAGTAATTGTGTGACTGCCTACAGTATGAGTATTCTAGGGCTTCAGGAAGATTCCAGGGTCTTCAGAACTAGCCCCCTCACCTTAACCGATGCCAAATTTCTCCAACATATGGTTGCACTTTTCACCCTGGAGAGCCTATGCTTAGGTGTCATCAGAGTCGTTCCCCAGAGAAGGTTGAGGTGGGATGGGAAAGAGGTCAGGGAGGTAACACAAGGTCCTAAAGTGGCTACAGTTGACCATCCCAGCCCTCCAGGATCAAGCAAAAAGAAAGACCTCCTACATTCCCAGGTGGGACCTCCTCTCCACTCTCACAGGAGCTTGTGCTTATATCAGCACTCTGATGCAGTAATACTAATGGCCACTGAGCAATTATTATATGCCAGGCACTGTTCATAGCTCATGAGATACTAAGGTATTAATCATATTAGTACTATAACATGGGTAAGTACAAGAAGTATCCAATAAATGCTTATTGAAGGGATGGGGTATCAGAGATAGTTACCCCCAATGTCCATTTTCCTCTGTAAACAAGACCTACTTTTCACCTGGGAACTTGGCTACCTGGAATTAAAACTATCCCAGACTCCCTTGCAGCTAGTTGTGTGACTAAGTAGAAGTGTCATGTGTCATTTTCTAGGAATCTTTCTCTTTTTTTTGCTGTACGCGGGTCTCTCATTGTTGTGGCCTCTCCCATTGCGGAGCACAGGCTCCGGACGCACAGGCTCAGCAGCCATGGCTCACGGGCCCAGCCGCTCCGCGGCATGTGGGATCTTTCCGGACCGGGGCACGAACCCGTGTCCCCTGCATCGGCAGGCGGACTCTCAACCACTGCGCCACCAGGGAAGCCCTAGGAATCTTTCTTAAAAGTAAAGTACCAAGAAAAAAAACAAAGTAAACTAGCATGTACCATTCACCTCCTTCTTCTTTATCTTTCCTCTGTCTTACTGCCTGAAATGCAGCTGTGATGGCTGGAATCTTGGCTGCCATTTTGGACCATGAAGACAAGATGGAGGAGCAGTGAGCTGGAAGGAGCTTAGGTCTCTGAGGACTGCATAAAACCTTCAAACTGGCTTTGGACTGCCTGCCTCAGGACTTTTATGAGAAAAATAGACCTTTGGCTTTTGTTAAGTGGGGTCTTTATTATTCAAAGCCCAGTCTGATTCTATTTGAGATAGACCAGAAGATGGGTAGATAGATGAAGATAGAATACTCTTGCAGCCGGAGAGGATATTTCACTGCTGGGTGGCATTTGTAAGGGGACTGATTATACTACAGAAAACCCTGATTTTGGGAAGGCTGCCCCTTGAATGCTGGTACAGCTTTGCTCTGGGACCAAAGGAGCACTTCATAGGTGTCCTCAGGAATGGGTAGGCCTGAATGGATGGACCAGACTAAGCTGTGCTAAGCATGGACTGTGATTCTACCAGCCCAGGCCTGGAGTAAGGAAACAAAGCGTGCCTCTGGAAGCTGGAAAGATCCAAGGGGTAGCAAGGAGAGGACTCTCCATCTGCTCAGCTGGGGCTCACATGGGCTAAGGTGCTAAGAGGCTGCTTGGGGTGGATGTCAGTGGTGGGCTCAAGGCAGTTTTGGTGCCCACCTGGGGCAACTCCGGTGGGCTCCAGGGGAAGGGAGGGCCAATTAGGGGACTCTGGGTGACACACACCCCTCAGCACCTTGATCCATCCAGCATGGTGTTGTGACACCAGCTCAGGATCTGACCCGAATACACATCTTAGTTCTATCACCTTCCAGCTTTGTGACTTTGGCTGGAACCTGCTGGACTCCCCTCTGCCCATGCCCTGGGAACCCTCAGAGCTGTGGTGAGGGGTGAGATAATGTTGTGAAAGTGCTCTGTGAACGAGCAAGTTCCAGGGCTTGCTGACCACCAACTACAAGCCACGTCATCTTACTCCCCACAGCAGCCCTTCCAGGTAACTATTACTGTGCCCATTTTTCAGGTGAAGAAACTGAGGCCCAAATGTTTAAAATGCCTTGCCCAAGGTCATAGCTGGGAAGCAGATATAAGCTCAAATCTGAAGTTTCCTCAATCACCTTGCGCCTGATAGGACTCTCTTACTACCCGCCTTGTCCCCTTGGGGTCAAGTCCCAGGTCTCTCGCACAGGCTATTTGGTCTACTAGACCCCCTGCCTCCTGCCCACAGCTCCTCAAGGCTGGTCCTCCTCTTCAATTCTCCTCTGGCCAAACCCTCAGGGGGTGAAACGTGCCCCCTCCTGTTCTCCCCCATCCAGACCCCACCCATCTGTTATGGGCAATACCTTCTCTACATCACCTGCTGCAGACCTGGGGTCCAACACACCACCCACTCCATCCTGGAACTTTGCTCTGACCTACTGAGATAACATTCCCTCTGGTCACTGGGGTTTCTAAGCCTTGAGAGTGAGTATTGGGAGCTGTCACCTCCAGGGGGTGTGAGCTGAGACAGCCAGAGAAGGAGCCTGGCAGAGCCATCACTCCATGAACACCTGGATGAACCAGTAATGCTCTTTTTCTGTTGTTCAAGTGGAGCTGAGTTTCTTCTACTTCGATTGAAAGCATCCTCGTCCTTCGAGCCCCATCTCAAGAGCTTTCTCCTCCAGAAAGCTTTTCCCAGAAAGCTTTCTCTAGTGCTTGCAGACCTCACATGTCCCAATTCTTTGTGCTCTAATTGTTTCCCAGTGTTTCTTTTCTTCCCAAGATTCTACTCCTCGAGGGCAGGGAACCTCGAGCAGCCCGCAGCCTCAGACCCAACACAGATTATGATTTCTGGAGCAACCAGCTCCAGAGCTTCCCTCCCTGCGTGCATCCTCTCTTGCACTAGTCCATCAGAGAGTGAAGAGCGCTGGATGGGAGACAGGCCCCAGGGCTTGGTTTGGCGCTGCCATTTACTAGCCCCCTCTGGGCCTCCCTCACCTCCCCCGTGAAATGGAAATAATACTTGCCCTGCTGATCCTGCCTTGGGGGATCCTGGTGGGGCCTTGTGATGGGTGAATGACAAATGACAAAGGAAGCGGATGTACTTTGGAAAGGGCAGTCTGTCTCTGTCTGTTGGTCCGTTGGTCAGTGAGATTGCTGCCTCCATCTCCTTGGATCCCCACCCTCCTAGGAGCTGTAGCCTGAGAGTGATGGCAAGGACAAGGCTGGGACCTGCGTCAGCCACAGAGAGACAGGGCTTCCAGTTGGTTCTTGCCCTCTCCCTGCCTGGTGGACACCAGGCCCTGCCCTGCCCCAGGCTCCAGCTATGAGAAGGGAACAGCCTGGGAAAGGGCTCCCTTGCTGAAGAGTCTGGGGCTGGTCACCCAGATGGGGCCGTGGGGGCAGTGTGGGCAGAAAGCCTGGTTTGTGGGACCCAGAGACCACCCAGCCCTTGCAGTCCAGAGGAAGCCCCTGAGACCAGAGGGGTTAGGGGACAGACCTGAAGGACACACAGTAGGGCGGGGATCTGAGTCCAGACCCCAACCATGCTCTGGAGGGGGGCATGCACTATCTCATCTCATCCTAGCAAGTCCAGCAACTGGCGGCTTCACTGACCTTTCTCACGGCAGATGAGGAACAGAGGCTCCAAAGTCAAGGCTGGAAAGTGGCAGAGGCACGATTCGGGCTGGGTCTGTTGGAGTCTTCTTTCCAGGACACTGTGCTGCAGCTGGATGGTGGACGAGGAGACCAGGAATAGCCAACGGGCGGGGGGGCTGTGTCCTCAGGCCCACATACCCATGCATTTCCATCACCTGGAGCACGCAGGGCCCCCTGGGCCATGACATGGTGCTCTGTGCAGGCCAGCAAGCATTTACTGAGCACCTACTCTGTGCCAGGCCCTGGACAGGCACTAGGGGCAGGGTGGCCGGGCACAATCTGTCCTGTAGGTGTTCATGGCCTGGTGGCCTCAGAGGGCACAGATGACCTCCAGCATCTCTCCCAAAGCTACATCTGTGGGTTACTGGTTTTAGGAGCACCTTACTGTGTGCATGACCCTCTCCACTCTGGGAAAAACCAAAAGGTAGGAGATGCCAAAGGCTTTCCCAGCTCGGGGCCTGGCTCCCCAGGCCCTGGGCTTCCTCACCAATGCCATCTCCTCCTCCTCCTCAGACACTCCCCCCAACCGTGGCTGAGTAGATGGGCCAGTCTTTCCTGTGTCCAAGGCCTGGTTGTACCCACCCTTCCAACCCTGACACACACTCTTGCCTATAGCCTCATCCACCCACCCCATCACTGATTCACACCTGGGATGCCATCTAAGGAGGCCTCACTCCACCCCAGGGCCCCAGCACAGCTCTCAGGGTCCCCAGACTTCCCTGTGAACTGAGTCATGCAGAGCTCCTGCCAGAGATGGGCTCCAAGCCTGCAGAACACTGCAGGCCTATCTGGGGGTCAAAGAAGACACACACATACATGCACAAACACACGCACACACACACACACACGGAACATCCTTTCCTCCCCCTTAGGCCCCTGCGATGGTACAGCAGGGTGCTGTCCCAAGATACAACCTCAACCCTGACCTGATCTCTGCCTTCTGAATCCATTCACTCCACACATATGTGCTGAAGGCCTATTGTGGGCCAGGCATGGTTCCCTGGGACATAGCACTGAACTTTGGTTGGTTTACATTCTAGAGGAGAAAGACAGTCAACAGGAAAAGTAATAAATGAGTAAATTATATAGTACCCTAGACTCTGATGAGTGCCATGAAAAACAGGGTGTCAGGGGTGCTGGGTGGGGCATGGGGAGCAGCATGAAATATGGTGGTCAGGGCAGACCTCCTTGAGAAGGTGGGATTTGAGCAAAAACAGGAAGCCCTGAGTTACCTGTAAGCATTCCAGGTAGGGGCAAAGCTTGAGCAAAGGCCCTGAGGTGGGCTCATGCCTGGTGTGTTTGAGGAACGTCAGGAAGCCGGTGTGGCTTGCGCAGAGAGCGGGGAGTGGAGAGCGAAAAGGCCAGGGAGGCAGCGTGGAGCCAGATGGCAGGGCCTGGAAGCCTTGGCCCCTCAATTTCCCGGGTCCTCCTGCCAAGCACCTCCCTTATCCGGGGCTCACTATGAGCCCGGGGCCACGTCAGTTGCTCTATAGAGCGTAACTCATGTCAGTGTCCTGACAGCCTTTGGAGGCAGCACCCCTCTCATCAGTGTCCCTATTCAAACATCAGTGAGGAAACTGAGGCAGGGAGAGGGAGGCAGCTCACCTGGCGAGCCGTGGAGCCAGGAGCCGAAGCCAAGCCTGGCCCTCGGCCGTGGCAGCCCCCCCACCTCGGTGCGTCAGTCGCCCCTCCTGACCCCGCTCCCGGGTGCCAGGTACACCCCCTGGCCCGGCCCCTCGTGGGGGGTGGAGGTAGAGGGGCCGCGTCACTACCCACGCCCGCGAGCTGGCTGCTGCCTTTTCCCCATTAGTGCGGGGCTGGCAGGCCTGACAAAACCGCAGGCCCAGATAAGAGCACAATTGAACCTGTTTTGCTCGCAGGCCGGCAGGGGGGCTGGGCCGAGGGGTGGTGGGAAGTGAGGGGAGGCCGTTGGCAGCACCCCGGTCCTGCTATCAGCGGCCCTGCCCCATTAGCCCCTTTGAAATTTACCCACCTTATCAGGGCTGCGTGCTTTCCGAGTCGGGGGCAGGCGGGCCTTCGTGTCCCGACCAGGAGGCTGCCTTCCGCCCGCTCGCCCGCCCCAGGAGATGATGAGGGGGGCCACAAGCTGGGAAGGGGCCCCTCTCTCACACGGGCTCAGGCTGCCCGGTCACTGCCCGGTGGGCGCCTCCCAGGCAGAGGGACACCCTGCCCAGGCGCCCCCTCTCACCCTGCCCTGACACTGCACCTCACGCCCAGACTGCAGCACCCACTCTCCAGTCCCCCTCCTTGGCCGCCCAGGCCTGTTACATGGCCGACCCCCCAGTCACACCCTTAGCAAACGTTTATTTGCTGAGCACCTGCTGCCCGCCAGGCGCTGGGGCGCAGCAGTGAAGGGACAGACCAATCTCACTCCCCCAGTCTCACTCCCCCATGGGGAGAGACAACAAATAAACACAAATAAGTAAGCTAAGAGGGTGTCCGAAGGTGATGACTGTACAATGGGGCAAAAATGAAGCAGGGGTGTAGGATAGGAAGTGTCGGGCAATTTTAAGCGTGTGTGTGTGTGGGGTGGTGGTGAGGGGTCAGGGAAAGCCTGCCTGAGAAGGTGATATTTGAATCAAGACCTGAAGGATTCTAACTCTCTTCCTCCATGAGGTTAGAATCACAGACACAGAAGGGCTGAGCCAGGAGGATAGAGATCAACCAGTCCTCCAAGATCCCTTTATACTGAGGATCAGAGAGGGCAATGAAGTGCCCAAGGTCACACAGCACAATGGCAGCAGAGCCAAGCAGGAGTTAGAGATAGCCAGGATCTCTCTCTACATGCTTGCTGCCCCCAGCCTGGGGCACTGCTGGGGCCCTGGGCAGGACAGTCTGGCCATTGTTGGACAGTCTGGGGGTTGGGCTGAGCCTGGGAGTGCAGCACTCACAGCCATTTGACTCTGCCTTTTGTAGACAAGGGGCCCACCAGGTCGTGTTTGAGGCTGAGGGTCGGGACTCAGGCCCTGGTTGGAGGACTGCAGGGTGCATGTGGATGGTGCTGTGGGCTGGGGGGTCTGCCCTCAGTGCCCCCTGCCCAGTGTCATGGTCCTCTGGCTCCCTTACCACCCTCTGTGTTCTCCATCTGCCTCTGGATGTCCAGGTCCACCAACGGCCTGACCTTGACAGCATGTTCTTCCAGTAGAAGCCCCTTTCTACCCCTCAACCCTCTCCCTCCTGACACACACCTGCTCTCCCGAAGGATGAGTGGCCTGGAGGGAAGAAGGGGCAGCCACGGGCACGGTGGCCTGTGCAGTCATGGGGCCAAGATGGGCAGACCCCAGGGCCTGGCTCAGGCCAGATGGGCTCTAAGGAGAATGATGAGAAAACAGAGCTGAGGGGGCTCAAACTAGTGGGCTGCTGGGTAGGCCATCCCCTCAGGGCCCTGGGGTGGTGGCGGAAGTGGTCCAGAGACCCTTAGGGCACTGTTTCTATTGAGCTGGAGAAGCCCGAAGCATCTGGGCTGCTGGGGAAGAGCACTGAGTCTGGAAATGGAGTTCAAATCCCAGCTCTGCTGCAGTCCCACAGTGTGACCTTGGGCAAGTCACTTCCCCTCTCAGCCTCAGTTTCTCTTCTCAGTGAAAGAGGAACAAGAATTCCTTCTTCAAAGGGATGCTGTAAGGAGCAAATGAGAGGAAGTGCAAGTGCCTGGCATACAGCCAGGCCCTGTCGACACTGGAAGGTTCTCCCTGTGGGGACCTCTGTCTCTGTCATCTACATTGTGGCCAGGGTTAGGGAGCACTCAGCATGTGTCAAGCACTTTAGAGGCTTTTTTTAGGACCAATGTTAATTGGATTAACCATAATCCTGGGTCTATGACCCACACTCACCAAGAGTCCATGCATGGCCCTTTCAAAAAATTTTTTTTAAAGGGATATCCCTTTTTAATTTATTTTTTATTTTTGGCTGTGTTGGGGTCTTCATTGCTGCATGCAGGCTTTCTGTAGTTGTGGCGAGTGGGGGCTACTCTTCGTTGCAGTGCGCAGGCTTCTCATTGCAGTGGCTTCTCTTGTTGCGGAGCACGGGCTCTAGGTGCACGGGCTTTAGTAGTTGCAGCATGTGGGCTCAGTAGTTGCGGCACACGGGCCCTGGAGTACACAGGCTTCAGTAGTTGTGACGCTTGGGCTCAGTAGTTGTGGCTCGCGGGCTTTAGAGCGCAGGCTCAGTAGTTGTGGCACACGGGCTTAGTTGCTCCACGGCATATGGGATCGTCCCGGACAAGGGATTGAACCCGTGTCCCCTGCGGATTCTTAACCACTGTGCCACCAGTAAAGCCCTCAATTTTTAATCATACAATGAACACAGGGAACCAACTGCCAACCCAGAAACAAGGTTATTACCAGCAATGCTACATGAATTAATTCATTTATTTCTCACATTTTAAAAAAGATTTATTATTTTTTATTTTTGGCTGTGTTGGGTCTTAGTTGCAGCACGCAGGATCTTCGTTGAGGCATGCAGGATCTTTCATTGCAGCGCGCGGGCCTCTCTCTAGTTGTGGCACGTGGGTTTTCTCTTCTCCAGTTGTGCCGCGCAGGCTCCAGGACGTGTGGGCTCTGTAGCTGTGGCGCGCGGGCTCTCTAGTTGAGGTGTGCGAGCTCAGTAGTTGTGGCATGCGGGCTTAGTTGCCCCGCAGCACATGGGATCTTAGTTCCCCAACCAGGGATCGAACCTGCGTCCCCTGCATTGCAAGGGAGATTCTTTACCACTGGACCACCAGGGAAGTCCCTTATTTCTCACATTAATCCTCCTATACCTTGCCCCCAACTTGTCCCCATTTTACAGATGAGGAAATTGAGGCACAATTGAGGGTTCAGGGCATCCTCTCCACTGAATGATGCTGGAGATTCATTGGGTACATTCTTCCAGTTGACTCCTGTTCTGCTCCAGAGCCCTAGATGATGAGGTTCCCACATGAGCCCCACCCCACACCTGCCATGCTCTGTAGCTCAGCTCAGGGGGTTACAGTCATGGGCTCAGCCCCCACCTCCCTGCAGGGCCCCAGCTTGGATGCCTGGGGACACCGTGGGGAGTACCCTGGCTGGCCCCATGATTCCTGTTGGCCTCCCCTGGCCTCCTCTCCCCGTCACCCCCCACCAAGTGCTTCCTCCAGCCCAGCTTGGTGACGTACGAGCCTGGTGCTCCTAGTCAGTCTCCTATTCTCCTTCTAGGTGCTCAAGAATAAATGAAAGAAATGAATAAGTAAATGAAATGAATGAAGATGCTAAAAGGGGAAAAGGGATATGAAAAGAAAAAAATACAAAGCATTTCTGAGGGCTGGCAGGGAGAGGTTGGGGGAGGGTGGGGTGGGACTTAGTGTTGAAAGGTGTCCCTTTGCCAGCTGCTGCAGTCAGGGAGCCCCTGTGCCCTTTGGTTGTGTGGATCCGATCCTCAGATCCTACTGCCCGTGCCCTGACCCTGAGTCCTGCCCCTCCCCCATGGTGACTTTCCAGATACAGTGGCAGCCACAGGTTCCCAGAACCATCCTAAGCTGACACAGCTAAAGCTGCTCCAGGGGCCAGGGCTGCGGGCAGCACACCCCGGCCAGGCAGCTGCACCACCAGGCAGGAAGTGCTTGGGGCTCTCATCTGCTGCCAGGAATGGCCAGCTCCTGACACAGGGTTGGGAGGGTTTGGGGTCCAGGGCAGAGTCAGGGTTAAGCTAAGATTGGGAGGTCCTAGGACCTGATGTCTCTCAACAGCATCCAGATGCAGTGCCGGGAAAGCAACTTTCTTCCCTACACATGTGGGCCTTGACCTGTGTGGGGAGCTGGTCACTCTTGAGAATCTACTAAAAGCTGTAGGTCTCCCACCTCAGAATACACACACAATTCCAGGGGCTCACAGACCCCCTGCAGCCCCTCCATGAACCCCAGATTAAGAGCCCCTGTCCTCCTAAGAAGAGAGTCACCATATAATCCAGCAATCCCACTCCTGAGCATATATCCAGACAAAACTCTAATGAGAAAAGATACATGCACCCCAGTGTTCACTGGAAACAACCTAAGTGTCCATCAGTAGATGAATGGATAAAGAAAATGTGGGGTGTGTGTATATATATATATATACACACACACACACACACATATATATGCAGTGGAATATTACTCAGCCATAAAAAAGAGTGAGATAATGCCATTTTCAGCAACATGGATGGACCTAAGGATTATCATACTAAGTGAAGCAAGTCAGAAAGAGAAAGACAAATACCATACGATATCACATATATGTGGAATCTAAAATATGGCACAAATGAATTTATTTACAAAACAGAAACAGACTCAGAAAACAAACTTATCATTACCAAAGGGGAAAGGGGGTGGGGGAGGGACAAATTAGGAGTTTGGGATTAGTAGATACAAACTACTATGTATAAAATAGATAGACAACAAGGTCCCCTAGCACAGGGGACTACATTCAATATCCTGTGATAAACCAAAATGGAAAAGAATATGAAAAATAATGTATATATATGTATAACTGAATCACTTTGCTGTACACCAGAAACTAACACAACACTGTAAATCAACCATACTTCAATTAAAAAAAAATTTTTTTTAAAAAAGAGTCCCTGTCCTGGATTGTGGGTAATGTGTGGGCAATACTGTCCAAATCACCTCCAGCTCACAGCAAAACATCTGGCATGCAGTAGATGCTTAATATGTGCTTATTTCCACAAACCAACAGATATGGACTTGGATGAGGGAAGGAAGGGGCAGCTGCAGCTGGGCCGTGCAGGGGCTCAGAGAGTCAGAGTCAGGGGAAGGGAATGGAGGGTGAGGCAGAGTGTCACTCAGCTGCTTACAGCCTCCATGGCTCCCCACTGCCCTCAGAGCAAGTGCACAGGGTCTGTGGGGCCCGGCGTGGTCCTGCCCCCATCGCCCACGCCACTTCAGCTCACAGTCACAGCTGCCGCTTCAGGTCTAGGAAGCTCTGCCCAAACACTGATTCTAACACCTACTGAGCATCTATTGCATGTCACACTGTTCTAGACACTAGTGACACAACAATGAACAAAACGGGCCCTGCCCTTGTGGGGCTGACGGTAGCTCTTGCTTCCAGACTTCTCCACATGCCCTTGTTCTTAAGCTGCACAATCCAGCATGGGCATCATGTCCTCTGAGAAGCCTTCCCTGATCCTGCCAGTGTTAGGGCCCTGGGATCAGGGTACAAATCCCATCTTATCAAATAGTCCTCCTAGTCTGTCTCCTGCCCTGGGCTGGGAGTTCACAGAGACAGAAGCTTTCTCTTACTTGCTGGGCATCCTTGGACTCTAGTGCAGTGCCTGGCAAATAGCTATGCATGGAATAAAGGTATGGATGGATGGATGGATAGATGGATGGAATTTGTTGGGGCTAGGGGTACCAACAAGGAAGTGGGAGGGAAATGGGAGACGGGGCTGAGGTAGGCCTGGGAATATCCCTGGGGAGTGCAGAGGGTGTGTGGAGGATGCAGGGCCAGGTTCCCTCCTCCTGGTTCCCGTGTGAAGCCTGATTTCCTCGGACAACAATGGCCACAGGTGTGGGAAGAAGGAGGGTCACGGGAGGGGTGACAGAGAATAGGCTTTGTTTCCTGGTGTAGGGTTTCCAGTTGCTCCCACCTCACCCTGAGGCTCTGGTCAGAGGCACCATTCCCTAAAGTGACTCAAGCCCAGCCAGGTGGGGAGGGCTGCAGGTGAGGTGTGTGATAAGACCACCTGCATCAGGCCCCGGGGGGAGGGGGACACTGAGCTCTTACCGCCCTGGGTTATGAGCTCTCTGTCACCAGGTCCAGCAGGGGCCGAGACATTGCCCTCCTGTGCTCAGCCCCAAGACAAGCTCAGAGAGAATCAGGGGTCTGCCTGAGGTCCCACAGCTGTCAGGGCTTGATTCCTGGCCTCTGCTGTCTTCATTCTCGGGCAAGGCCTGCCTGGCTCTGCCAAGCCAAGGAGGGGGCTTCTCTGGGGATTCTCCCTCCTGATGGAGGGGGCAAGCCAGCTCTGCCTCTGTGGGTCCCACCCTGGTCAGAGATGAGCAGAGGCCTGGCCCAGCTGCCCATCTATGGGGCACCAGTGGGCAGTGGGAACAGGATGGAGGGTTGGTGGGAGGGGGGATGCATCACCTCCCCACTGTCCCAACCCTGTGACTGCCTCCCCGCCTCCTCACCACCAAGGCTGCCCCTCTTCTTTGGCTCCTTTGGCTCTCCTGGAGGAGGAGAAAGGAGAGGGGGAGGAATAGAGGCTGAGGACAGGTCCTGCCCTCCGGTGTGTGGGACGAGGGTTCTGGGGAGTGCCTCCACTCCCCAGAACTACGGATCTCAAAGCTGGAAGGAAGGAGCCTCCAGCTGAACTAGTCTCATGATTCATTTTACAGAGATGAAGCAGAGGCCCAGAGAGGGAAGGGACTTGCTCAAGGTCCCATAGCCCGATAACTGCTGAGCTTATGGAGTGTTTCCTCAGTACAAGAAACTCTTCCATGCACTTTACACAAATTAACTCAATCCTTCCAGCAACTCTATGAGGCAGGTGCACTATTATAATCTCTATTTCACAGATGGAGAAACCGAGGCACAGATGGGCACATGAGGCACAGAGAGGTTAAGGAAGTTGCCCAAGGTCACATAGCTTGTGAGTGGCAGAGTTGACCTGCATGACCAGGCAGCCTGGCTTCAGGGTCTCATGCACCGCCCCATGCTTTGTTGCCTCTTGCTATAGTTACTAAGTAGGAGTCTCGGTCCCTCCTTGGCTTTGCCTGCTGTGGGGCTTCAATTCAGTCTCTCGTGGTCTCTGTGCCTATAGCTAATAAATACAATATCACTTTTTGCATTTGTTGAACCCCTTCTATGGTATAGGCACTGTGAACAAATGCCTTTTCTACATAATGTCATTTAATTCTCATAATAACCCTATGGGGTAGGTATCATACTTCCACTTGCAGATGAGAAAACTGAGGCCCAGAGAGGTTGATTAACTTGCCCAGGGACACATATCTAGTAAGAAACAGCCAGGATGCGAAGCCAGCCAAGCCCAGACTCTGATCACAGCTCCATCTGGCCTGTACATGGGCTGGGATATTCAAGGGGTCACAGAGTCAGTCGGTCCCAGCAAGGTCGTTCTGTCCAGCCCCACCCTTCACCGTAGTGGACAGCTTGCCACGTGCACCTTTCACTGGGCTCAGTAGCTTGGTGGCCCCCAGAAGCTGCCCTACCCCCAAATGATGACCCTTGCCCCCTTCGGTCATCTGACGCTGCTCCTGCGTCATGCCGGGGAAGCCAGGATCCCCGCGCCCAGTCTGGGACGCAGTTGGCAGCAGCTGCAGGAAGCGGACCCACCCAGCATCTCAGGTATCACTCATAAACCTTCACCCTGCCGTCAGGGCTCAACCCCTCCCTCACGTGCTCCCCCCCACCCCCATGCTCATTCACCACTTCTTGTTCAGCCACAGCTGTGTGCCCAGCGGAGCGCCCTGCCCTCAGGTTGCTTATGGTCTGGCTGATGAGCCAAGGCCAGCTGCCCGGTGTGAACAGGATAGGGCAGACAGGAAGGACTCCAGGGCAGGAGGAGGGGGCTGGGAGGGCATCATGGCAGAGGCGGCCGGGAGCCGGGCCTCGAGGGACCAGCTAGGACTTGGAGAGGCATGAGGAGGGGAGGAATGTGCTGAGCTTTCTGAGGCGGCCCTGTGCTCGGCTCTCTCGCGTGAGCCGATACATGAGTGGGCGGGGGGACAGACAACCTACGTGACCTCAGGTGAGTCACCCCACCTCCCTGGGCCTCTTAGGCTGAGGTAAGGATTAGTCTCGCTGACACATGTGGGGTGGGAAGTACTGTGTGTACATGTGTATGTGGGGGTGGATCACCCACTGGGTCCTCATGACAATCCTGTGCAGGGTCCTATTCTAAACTGAAGTGACCTGCCCAGAGCTGGGCAGTAGCAGAGCTGTTTAGAGCAAGGGTCTGCCTAAGCAGGCATCCTAGAGCATTTGAGGCAGGAGTGGGTGGGAAGCCGGGGGGCTGGAGGGGTGCAGAGGCTGGGGACCCTCTCTTTGTACCCCTCAAGGTGGGCAGGCCAAGGGCCTGGGCCAGGGGGCTCAAGACCTGGCTCTAGCCCCAGTTCTGCCTGACTTGCTGTGCAAACTCCACAAGTTCCTTTCCCTCTTTGGGCCTCAGCCTGGTCTTCTGAACGCCGAGAGGCTGGATTAGACAGTCAGTCACTAGGTCCCTGTGGGCCCTCCTAGTACCTGCCCACAAGCCCCCCTCACTGTGGGAGGGACCCACCTGCCCCTTGCTGAGTTTACTCTCCATTGCTGTCCTCAACAGCACTCACATTGACCGGGCAGGCTCTTCACACATGCTGTCTCATTTCATCTCCACATACCCTTGAGAGGAAGCTCTCGTTTCCTGCTTACAGATGAAGAAACTGGGACCCAGAGGAGGCAAGTGGGCAGCCAAGGCCCCACAGAGGGGAGGTGAGCAGGCAGAATCAGGAACCCAGATCTCCATGCCCCTGTCTCTCCTCCTAGGGCGGGCAGTCACCTGGCCCAGAAAAGACCACCACTGGCTTGTCCTCCAGCCAACAGACCTGCGGAAGGAGGTTCCAGGACAGGTGTCTTCACTCACCTGCCTGGTGGCCGTGCACCGCCTGGGGCCATCTTTCTGTGGTTCAGCCTTTCTAGATGCAGGGGCTGGTGGCGTGCATCAAGGCGAACCCTCTGGGACCAGGTGGACAAGAAGAGTAATGATGAGCCCAGGCACAGACCCTCACGGTTCCCAGCACTTTACACATTTTAACATTAGCGTTGTATATTGACCCTATAAGGTGGGCACTACGACTATCAACCCCATTTTACAGATAAGGAAACTGAGGCAGAGGAGAGGTCACATTACCTCCCAGTAACACAGCCAGCAAGCAGAATGAGGACTGAACCCTGGCAGCTTGGCCAGAGAACTACTGTGCTCTATCCCTCCCAACACACATGAAACAAAAGAAAACAATAGCACACAGGCAATCTGTAATTAAGAATTTCACTGTACAAGACAGACTCTCTGTGCCAGATGGAAGCTGAGCAGGGAGGAGATCAAAGTTTCAGAGAAGAAAGCCTGAGCCTTGGTGACCAAGGTGTTGGGAGAGGTGCATCAGGCTTGAGGCACAGGTCTCCCGGTACAGGTATTTGATCCATTCGAGATACTGGGGCTGAGCCCCATAGGGCCAGGCACTTTACCCAGCCCACCTCCCTCCCCCCACACCAACCCTGCCCATCCCATTGCACAGACAGGAAAAATGAGGCCCGAGCTCTGTCCAGCAAGGCCCTCTGAGAAGGGTGGGGGCTCTCGAGCTGAAGGGAGGAGTTCCTGGGGGGCCAGGAGGAGGGGACATGGACCCTGCTTACCTGGCCTGGGACCTTAGCTCTCCAAACTTCCAGTCCCTGCTCACCCAGGGAAGGATCACCCCTCCTCCGCCCCCCAACAGTAGGGGGTAGCAGATGAGAGGCCAGCAGGCTGCCCTTCACCTGAGGCCTCCCGAAGCATTCTTCAGCCTCTACAGCCAGCCCAGGAAAGGGGCCCCTTCACAGATGGAGAAACTAGCTCAGAGAGATTCAGTGACTTGCCCAAGGTCACAGAGCAGATTGGAAGTGGGTCTCTCTTGAGAAGGGGGAGGAAGAGCAGAGAACAGAGAGGAGAGGAGAGAAGAAGGAGGGTTAGGAAGAGAAAGGGGAGGGGGCGGTCTCAGGGGTCCTGAGGCCTGTTTTCACAGCTCCCTGCCCTGGCCTCAGTCTCCCAGGTTGGCTTTCCCTCCACCTTTTCAGAAAGGGCAGACCACAGCCCTGGCCCTGAGTGGCTGCCCCTCACCCCTGGCCCCAGGCATGAGGCATCCTGCTGGTGAGGGCTCCAGTGGGGTGGGGTTTCCTGGGAAGGGCCGGGAAGGGCTGTTTGTTCCTGGGCAGCCCAGGTTTGGGTATAGATTTATGGTACCATCTGGAAGATGTGGCACGGGCGGGCCTAGCTGGCACAGGCCCAGGGCGGGGAAGAGGGCACCAGGGCACAGTGAAAAGCTGCCCCCCAGCTGTTACCTGGCCCCAAAAGGGCAGGGGCCTCAGGTGGGCATGAGCCAAATACAGTCTGACGAAGACCTTGTGAAGCAGGAACTAGCCCCATTTCATGGGTGGGGACGGCGAGGCCCAGATCAGTGAACTGACCCAAATCACACCTGACCAGGTATAAGTGACATGAAGCCCATGTCCTACTCGTCTACCTGCCTCTCAGCACTGCCACAGGGGCGCTGGGCACCAAGGGCAGGCCTGGAACCAGATGCCCTGAAACTTTGGGCAAGGGCCTCTACCTCCTTAGCGTTCCGTTTTCTGTACTGTTAAATGGGGATACAGTACATCTTCTGGGCCAATTGATGGGAGAAACAGGTAAGACAGTATTTGTGAATGCTGTCAGAAGCTGAGAGAGTATTTGTGCACAAGGGCAGTAGTCCCAGGGAGGGATGTGGGGGTGTTTCTACCATGAGTGTTTGTAGTCAATGACCCCACAGGGTAAAGTCCTACCCCGGCATCCAAGACCCTTGACCGCAGGAGGCAGCTCTGGCCCTCCCCCCTTGGCCATTGCCCCTTTTCCTCTAGGGAGTTTGAGCAAGTCCATCTCCTCTCTGAGCCTCAGTGTTCTCATGTGTTAGGTGGCGGCGGGTGGGGGCAGACAACATTCTCTGTAGGGGGTTCATGGAGGCTCCAGGGAGCCCCTGTGGGAGAAAAGGCATCATATACATATATGGTATTGTTACTCAATAACAGCATCACCCCTTAAGCAGAATCAGTCCTTAGCTCCTGAGAAGTTCACTTGATCTTCCTAAGGGCCTCAGAAATGTTATGGTGAGAGAAAAGGTCTGGGACAGCAGGACTTGCAGGAAGGGATGACTTGAGGAACCAGCCGGTTCTCTTTCCTCCCCCAGCACGCTGAGGCCACTTTCTCTAAGGAGAAGAGTGCTCAGGGCACAGTGTCTCTGCCCCCAGTGGTGAAAGCCACTTCTCTCCCACGGCCAGTAGGGGTAGGGCTGGCTCCCCTCCAAGCTGAGTGGGCTGCCAGGAGGTCTGCCTGGCATGTGAGGGTCTGGGGGAAAGGAGGCCCTGCCTCCTTCAACAGGCCTCCGGGAGTCCATTCAACCACACACCTGGGACCCGGTCTGTGAGGGAGGACCACTCAGGGTGACCCACAGGAACCACAGTCTTGGACCTTCGGCATTTGCTAGGTGTCTGGATCCAGCAGCTTTTCTGAACAGCACTGATGCAGGACCTCCGACACACACTCCCCTGTGATTTTTTTGGTCCCTTCTCCAGGCTTGGGCCAGCGTCTGGGCTGAGACCTCCAGCACCTGACACCTGCCCTGGGGCGTTCCATGTGGAGCTGTGTTCATCCCCTGCCCCTCAGGAGTCTACAGCCTTTGGAATCTGGGCCACTTTCCTGAGGGCTACATTCAACACACACTTATTAAGTGCTGGCTGTGTGCCTGGTGCTCCCTGACCACCTGGTTAATCTCTATCCACCATCTTTCCCTGATTCATCTTCTCGGTACTTAGGGCAGCCTGAACCGATCTTCTTTAGCTTTTGGTCTGTATGATGACTGTCTCCCCATCAGAATGTCAGCTCCTTGGAGGCAGGGACTGGCCTGGCTTGTCCACTGCTGTGTCTCCAGCTCTGACCTCTGCTGAGCAGGGGAGTGGGGAGGCCCTGCCCCTCCCCTACGACGGACACCATAGGCTGGTATTCTGCGTTCTTACAATTAACTCCACCCTCCCCCTTTCACTTGAGTAACCCTGGGGGGTTTCTGTCACGGTAACCCCAGTACGTTCAGAAAATGTGCTGTGTGCTCCTTACCAGGGAATAGATGACTGGGGGTGAGGGTAGAAGGCTTCACAGGTAGAGGGAACAGTGTGAGTTTTTTTAAGGCACAGAGATGGAAAAATACAGGGTATATATAGGGAAGAGAGTGCTAGTTGCCTCCCCAATATCCATTCTCTTCTTTCTTACTAATGGAATCCCAATTATCTTGGATGAAGTCATGCCAGCATTCCCTGGAGACAGAAGGAAGTTAACCAAGTTCTGGCCAGTGGGATATAAATTAAGTTGTTGGGTAGGGATTCCAGGACAGTTCCTTTAAAAGGGGACTGAGGCAGTCTTTCCTCCTTTCTGCCTGGAACTGAGATGTGATAGCTGGAGCTGTGGTGGCTACATTGTGACAACAAGGAAGCCTTGAGGATGGAAGTCAGCCCAGTAATTACCTTTGGACTTTACATCTAAGGAGAGGAAAATAAATCCCTATCTTGTTTAAACCACTGTCTTTCAGGACTATGTTACTTATAGCTGATTGCAATTCCTAGATGACTCAACAGGGCCTGTTAATATCTCCTTCTTTGTCTAGATGGTCTTGGGCAACCATTTCCCTTAAGGAGGACTTTAAGAAGCTAAGGGGTTGAAGGGAAGGGGAACAGGGCCTAGATGTGAAGCCAACCCTGGGAGGAGGTCAGGGGGTCCCCAGGAGAGAGGTCCTTCAGAGATAAGCCAGGCCTGGAGTGTCCAGGGAAGGTGGAGTCTGAAGGGATCCTAGACTCATCCACTGTTCCCCTCAACAGTAAATATACAGATAAACATATGACACCCAAGGCACCTACAAATCCCCAGTAACGCCATCCCATTCTCCGAAAATACACATAGCCAATATTTGAAAATGCTCTAATATCCAGGAACTACATGCCAGGGACTCCTCTACTGCCACCCCTGGCCACTGCATCTAGAGGAATCAGGGCCCTGGACTGAGTCTGTGGCCAGCCCTGGAGTGAGGGTGGCCAGGCCAGAGGCACTGCTGTGGAACTCTGCCAGGCCCCGTGACCATAACTTGGGTGACCACAGATGCTCCTCCACTGGTTAGGGCAGGTCCTTGAGGACAAGAGTGCTCGGGTAGACAGGAAAGCTCATTATCTTCCTCTCTTCCCAGAGAGGAAGAGTGAATCCACCTAAGTCACACAGCACGAGTCAGGGAGGGGAGCAGATGGCCAGAGTCTGCAATTCACATAACCCACAATTGGCATCTAAACACAATGGGTGCTGTCTTTTTGCTTTGCTTGGCCATTCTCTTTGCCTGGAATGCTCTTCCAGGTAACCACAACGATCACTCCCTCAGCTGCTTTACATCCTTCTTCAAACATCACCTTCTCAGTGGGGACTGCCCTGACCTACTTAAAGTTGCACTCCCCCTTCTCTGCCCTATCCTCTTGTGTTTCTCCCTTTTCGTTACCCAAAATACCATATATTTCACTGTATGTCAGCTCCATGATGCGGGGATATTTTGTGTCTGTTTCACTGCTGCATCCTCAGCACCTAGGACAGGGCCGGGCACAAGGTAGGTAAGTGCTCACTATGTATCTATTAACAGAATGAATGTCAAGCTTTGCCGAGAGTGCTTCTGCTGATGGAGGGCATGAAGAAAATGCCTTGAATGGCTTCTTCTAGTGCAGAAGTGTCCTCAAATGCGTCCCCTGCCCCATGGATACACTGTGCCCCAGGGCAGGAGCTGCAGCCCTTGAGCTCACCGATCCTTCGATCCTTCGTGAGCCGAGTCATGCCCTTTTAAGGGCAGACCGAAAACAAAGCTTAAATTGTCTCTGCTGCTTTCCACATGGAAAAAACAAGACAGGCCCTTCCACCCCTTTTGTGATCATGGCCCTCTATTAGTGGAGGGTGTGCACGTGGATAAGAACGGCTATCTAAGTGGTGTGGTAGTCTAGAGTCAGAGAGCCTGCAGCTTGGCCACTGCTTAGTATGTGACCATGGGTCTGAGCCTCAGTTTTCTCATCTCTTAAATGGGAATAACAATGGCGCTTGCCTTAACAGGGCACTGGCTCCTCTTGTGTGGGCTGTTGATGGACAAGGCCTGCTGGGGCAGTGGACATGTTCTAGATCTTGACCTGGATGATGGTTATGCATCATGTGCTTAAGAAAGAGTTCATCGGGCCTCCCTGGTGGTGCAGTGGTTAAGAACCCGCCTGCCAACGCAGGGGACACGGGTTCGAGCCCTGGTCCAGGAAGATCCCACATGCCGCGGAGCAACTAAGCCCGTGCGCCACAACTACTGAGCCTACGCTCTAGGGCTTGTGAGCCACAACTACTGAGCCTGCGTGCCACAACTACTGAAGCCCGAGTGCCTAGAGCCCATGCTCCGCAACGAGAAGCCACTGCAATGAGAAGCCCACACACCGCAACAAAGAGCAGCCCCCACTCGACGCAACTAAAGAAAGCCCACGTGCAGCAACGAAGACCCAACGCAGCCAAAAATAAATAAACAAAAAAATACATAAATAAATACATTTATTTTAAAAAAAGAGTTCATCAAGCGAACCCGTAAGTTTTGTGTTCCTTACTGTGTGTAAAGTATACATTAATAACAAAGAAAAAATAGAACTTACTTCAGAAAGTTGTTGTGAGGATGGAATAGAATTTCAAATATGCCTGACTTACAGGGAAAACTAGTAAAAAAAATACTGACTATTATTGAGTATGAACGTGGGAAATGGGTGTGAACTTTTGTGTGGGCACATGCTGGTGTGAGATTACGTGACTCCCAGGGTGTGCTGGTGCATCTGTGTATGAACTAGGGTGATGAGTGGGCACCTGTGTAGTACGTGGATGCACGTGTGTTTTGTGAACATGTTCCTGCGTGTGAGTGGTGCACAGTACTGCACATGTATGTTGGATAACATGCTGTGTGTGCATGCATATGCAGCTATGGAGACACCTCTATTTCTCTGAAGCCGTGTGTTCTACACGGGACAGACCCTGAATGCTGAGCCAAGGGCACTGGGACTCAGCTGTGCTCCTCACACCAGGTAAGGTGGGGGCTGGCTGGCACAGGGCCTGATGCCCCACACCCACCCTATCCAAAGGGAGGCAGGAGATGGAAGCCCTGCCTAACAGCTCCCACTGCCCATTCCCTTCCCACAGCTGTAACTTCTCAAAGATGCAAATTCCACTTCACTCCATGCAAACGAGTCCCCAGGGCCAAGCTGCCTCCCCTGGGGCCCAAACACCACCACTATGATTGGACCCCACTGTACCCCTGCAAGCCTGGCTGCCTGGCTTGGGGATCAGAGCCAGCTGGAGTTGTTTCTTGTTTCCCAACCACTGATTCTTCCTCTTCTCTGGGGCACCTTGGCTCTCCCTGCTGGCTCCGGTGTCCTGGAGAGAGCCTGGGCTGGGTGCAGCTCACACTGGCTGTGGGACTCTGGGGAAGGCAGTGCCCTTTCTGGCTGGGATCTAAGGCCCTTTCTGGTCTCATGTTTAGGAATTCACTGAATGGTCACTGTCCCCAACCCAAGGCGCTGGAGGGAGGCCCGGCTTTTCTCAGACCCTCCTGCATGGGCCCCACTCACAGGATGCTCAGCCTACCGTTGCCCACCGGTGCCCACTTTTCTCGTCTCCTAGGTCCTGTCTCCTGCACAGGGACGTGTGTTTTCATTAGTCCTGGATGACCCACATAGGGGGGCTTGGCAGGGGCTCAACACACACACACAGATAGCCTTTCTGACCCATCTTGGTAACAACTGCCCCAAACCCACCAGCTCTCTGTGGGACCCCCAGCCCCAAGCCTACACCCTCTTGGCTCCTGGTTAAAGTGTGCTCAACTACCAGGAAGCCAGGATGTGGGGGAAGAGAGAGGTAAGTGAAGACAATAGCATGAAGGCAAGAGCTGGAGATGCTCAGAGGATCCGGTGCCATTGACGCCAGTAAATACCGTGAGGATGGGATGCAAATGCTACCTTGGTGCCTACCTGGGGCCTGGCCTGCGTCCCTGGCTCTGGTACTGATACGGGTCCCTGCAGGCACCTGGAAGCAAATGTGTCAGCCCCAGTGCTCTGCCCTTCGGAAGTGGTAAACCACCGCGGCCAAACCAGTTCCCAGGAATAGGTTTCTGGGCTGTCATTCTCAACCTCCAGCACACCTGTGACTCACCGACCCCTCTCCAGGAGCCCCCGCACTGTCTGGGGTCTGGGCTGGGCGGTGTCTGCCTCCAGAAATCAGGCCAGTCCAGTACGAGGCAGTTTCTCCTACACTTTTGTTCATTTCTTCACTCAACAAATGTGTATTGAGAGCCGACTGCACGCAGTCACTGAGGACAGCCTCCTCCCCCTAGAGCCTCTTCTTAGAGGAAACTAGACTCTCTTCCAGAATGGTCCTTTCCTGCACCCCAACTCCCACCCCAGACCAAGAAATACCCGCAGGGCAAGGATTTGCTGGAAATAAGGGCTGTGGTCCAGGGAGAGACTCCTGAGCAGGCTATGGATTTCCTGGACTCTGCCTCACAAACGCCCAGTGCCCCAGTTCCCTCTCCTCGGGAGCGCAGACTTCCCACATCTGGAGGGTCACAAAAATATAACAATGGTCACCACATACTGGACACTTACCTGTGACGGGTATACGATGCTAAACTTTCATGAAGGGTTTTAATTCTCATGACCATCTCCGGAAAAAAGAACTGTCCTCATTTACAGATTGGGACACTGAGGTTCTGAGGGTTGACATGAATTGAACAGTCACACAGCAAACAGCAGGGCCTAGATTCAAACCCAAGCTCGCCTACCTGGAGCGGAGAGCAGAGGCAACACTCGCCCTGGAGCCGTGGGGATTTGGAAAACATACTGGCAGGGGAGCCAGCCAGGGCAGTGTCCATCCTTTCCAGACAAGGCCCGGGCCACATGGTGCCCTCTGCTGGCCACGGGCCCACCTGCACCAGCTCTGAGGTGGCCACACTCCCAGCACCCCTAAGGGACTACTCCTGCCCTCCACACTTCCCCCTTCCCACCTACAACGCAGCTCAGGGCAGCCATACCCTGAGAAGACATCCCTCACAGTCCCCCCTTGGCCCTTGCTGTCCCACTGCCCTCTATGTGTGGGGGCCTTGGTTGCTCAGAGGCCTCAAGCAATGACAGCCCAGCCTGTCAGGGATCTGGGGTGTCTTGGTTGCTGACCAGGGCTGGGGGATAGGTGCAGGTAAGCATGGAGCCACAGGACCCTGCTCCTTGGGCCCCCGATCAGATACAGCCCCACCTCTTCCCTCAGACTTCTCCCTTTCCCACAGCCCAGCAGGAAGAACTCCTAGAACTTGGCTCCAGGGGCCTGGACTGTCTTTGGGAGGACAGGACCACAGGAACTAAGCTACAAGCTACCAGGGCTTCAGCCTCACTCCTCCAGGCCCCCGCCACCTGGTTCCTAGGTGGGGGCCATCCCTGGGTGCATCTAGTCCCTCGTCTACTCTATAACCACCTGCACGAGTGCCCTGCAGAGAGAGAGCTGGGACACAAGGGTACAGGGACAGGATGGGGATTGGACAGGAGAGAGGTGCACTGCAGCCATGAGAACGCTGAGTCTGAGGCGGGGGTCTTCTTGGTCACAGATCATCGCAGACGGAGCTGGGGCAACCAGCAGAATTTGAGGGAGCGTGTGACACATGGGGTCAAGACCGCTGTCCCTCCTTTGATGATCTCATCTAGTTCTGAGGCTTTAAATTCCATCTGATCTCTGATGACTCCCACACCGTGTCTCCTGCCCCAACCTCCCCACTGAATTGCAGACTGTGTATCCACCAGCCATCTCTCCAACCCTCAGGTCTCAGCTTGCTCAGAGAAGCCCCCCATACACCCCTGGACTAAGTCAAGGTTGCTTACTACATATTCCCGGCCTGCACTTCCATTTCCATGGGAGTCCTGGCACTTCAGAGTTACTTGTTCACAGACTGAACACCAGGCCAGCCTGCTCTCAACTTTGGATGGTTGTGAGGATTAAATAAAGTCATTCACATAAACAGTTTAATAGGAGTTGGTCAGCCAATATTATCATAAGTATAGTGGACACTCAAACATGTTGTGATGGAAAAGCAGCACACTAGAAATAACATTTAAGCCAGAAATCACAGCCTTGGATAAACCCTGGGAAATGCTGGGGAACCATAGCCCAGTTGGAACATCACTGTTCTAAATGACTTCAGCTCCCTCAAATTCTAGTGGGCCTGGCCGACACAGCCCTCGCTAGATATGGCTCAGTCTCATAGACCGGGTGGCTAGGGGGGCAGTGAACCCCTTCAGACCACCCCCTACTATCCTCAGGCAAAGTGTGGTCTGAGGACCAGCAGCCAGCCACTCACTTGGGAGTCTGTTAGAAATGCAGAATCTTGCCCTGTTTCCCCGGATCTACTAAATCAGAATTTGCATTTTAACACATTCAAGTTTGAGAAGCACTGCCCCAGATCACAGACAGCATCTTAGAACAAAGGGCTAAAAAGGATACTTAAAAAAAAATCTGTGAGTTCCACCCAAGTCCTGGTTTCTAAACCAGTGCATCTCCATTTCATAGAGGAGGCATCTGAGACCCATCAGGCAGTCATGCTAGCCTGTCAGAATCCATTCTCTGGACACCCTGACTCCCAAACCTACACACCCTCTCATGTCTCAAGCAGCCTCACCTGCTCCATTCCCATTTTTGAAATAAAGGGCTGCCACGAGTGCCCTTGGTGCCTGTTCTCTTGGCCTCCAGACAGGGCTGGACACCAGGTGGTGTCTGGGAAAGTGGCCAGGTCACACCAAGCAGGTGAGGGAGAGGCCTTCCCAAGAACAGGGTGGGAGGCACCCAGTACAACCTGAGCTGGGGCAGACAGGTGGCCGAGAGGACCTGTTTGCTCTGCCTGGAGGGCTGGGCCCAGACCACTGCAACTGTCTCCCCACCCCCACCCCCAGACAAAAGCTCAGCTGAGAGCCCCCTCCCTGTCACCTAACCCCCGTGGGAATGGTTCAGGCCAGGAGCTACCATCAAATCTGCTCCTTTCTCCCAGGGCCTGGTGACTTCTTCACAGGTTACAGTCCCAAAGACAAACACATTCTGCCAAGCAAATAACTGTCCAACAGTGGGGGCCCTGGGGAAGGCCTGGGAGTGGGTCTGAGCTGCCAGAAGACCCAGGTGACAGGGTGGGGGCCCTTCTTCTGCAGAAAACAAATAGCCGTGGGCATCTGGAAGGATGCAGGATGCAAGTGCACTGTCACAGCACTGGGGGCAGAGGCGAGGGTGCCCACCCCAGGGGTCTCTGGGCCAGTCTCCCAGGCTCCCTTGCGCTGGGCTCTGTGTCAGGCTATATAGAGACCCTGGGGCCTTGAGGCAGAGACCAGTTCTTCTGCGGTGCTTCCATCTGTCTTGTGCAATCTGTGGCCACAGGTTCCCTCACTGAGCTGCCTGCAGAGAGATGGCCGGGAAATCCCCTCCCCGCAATTCCCGCACCTTAGACCCCCTGGTTCAGTGCCAGGGCCACCATCATTTAGAACACACAGCTCTGCCGGTCAGGGTGAAGACCCAATTTGGGAGTCTGCAATTGCGTGAAAACAATACCAGCATCTGGGAACCGATGCCATGGGTCCAAGCCTGTAAGACAAGCAACTCCCTTCCCGCTGTGATCTCACTTTCCCTTCAACACAGAAAGGGTGATGATGTGACTGAAGACACAGTTGAGTTCTGAGTTCCTACAGACATGAAGGGATGAATACAGTGAACCCACAATTTGCTGATGTATTTGTCAATTAAGTTTCTTTCATGCTATGGACCACCGTGTAACCCACCTCCCCATTTCCGGAGGCCAAGGTGATAGGCCTGTCTCACATAAGTACGTGGGGGTAGGATCCAAGTTAGCTTGTCAACTGCCTGGAGTGTGGTCCCTATCTGGCTCTCGGGCTCCCAGACCAATCTGCAAAAAGGTACCTAATCCGTAATCCACCAGAACCACTAAAGAAAGATGCATTTCCTCTTCTAAATCTAGTCCCAGCTGGCTCTGAGGACTCCCCAACTCGGCCTTGTCTGTTTCCCCAGTAGGAAGATGCCCATGGTGCTCTGCATTCTTCCTGTGCAATTCCTGCATTCACACCTGTGCGCTGTGCCTGACACACAGTAAGTGCCCACACAATGCCTGCTGGCTGATACTAAGTTGGCCGGTACATCTTATGTGCTGGGGATAGAGTAGTGCTCAACAGACGCATGGTAGGTAGCCTGGGGAGGCCACTGGAAAGAGTTTCACTTTTCTGGTCACCGGAAACCAGGAACGGCAGCAGATTTAATGATAATCCCAGGACTGATTTCACAAACATATAATGAACCGCAGGGTCTCAGTTTTCCCATATGCAAGAAGGAGAGACACAGACCAAAAAGCGCATATCACAGAGCCACTGGGGGGCCAAGCAGGTACAGAGGGGCTTCAGGGAGCAATAAACTCACTGACACACATGAAAACAGGGTTTTTTTTGGTGTGTGTTAATTTAATCATACAAATATTCATTTACACAGTAAGGAAAAACCTCCTCATCTTCATCTCCTCCCAGGCACCATAAGGCCCCACCACAAACACCCACCCAGCTTGCTTGCCGCACACCACTGTCCAGGTGGAGAAGGCAGCTACTGCTGCTCCAGCATTCACACGAGGAAACAAAGAAAAGGCGAGGCAGGGTGGGGTGGGGAATCAGCTTGCAGTTCTGGGCCCTGGCAACCCCACCACCCTCTCCCGCTGGGGCTCACATTGAATTTGGGGAGGTGCTTATTCTTATGCCCACTTCCCACCTTGGCCACCCTCGGGCCACTCCAGCTGTCTTGGTGAGGTTCTCTCCTGGCTGGAAATGCCTTTGATGGACTTTAGGTAACAGCCAGTCCTTGCTGGGGGAAGAGAAGGCTGTTTCTTATAGAAAATGCCCCAAATTCAACTGTCCCCATGGGAAAAAAAGAAAAAAAGCATGCACGCGTGCACACACATCCACACACACCTCACTCCGTGCACACAGACAGGTTCCTCCCAAGCCTAAGCCCCTCTGCCTCCCCCACTGGGCTCAGGTCCTTAAGGATGGTGCCTGCCTCACCTCGCAGGTGCCAGACACTGGTGGTCCTGCCCAGAGGCAGCCTGTCATTTGGTAAAGAGCCCAAGAGGAACTGAGACTACTGGGGCTGAGAGGGTAGCCTTTGCCGCCCCACCAGGCAGTGGAAAAGAGGGGCTCTAAGGACTTGCTCAGAACCCAAACCAGCGAGAAGAGGCAGGATGAATGGTACTAACAGCCGCCAGGTCTTGGGGGAGCCATGGACTCCTTCCGCCCCTACTCCATGGCTTGCACTCGCTCTGGCCTCTGCAAGGAGCTCACCTCTCCAAAGCTGTGTAGAGAAATGGTTTGTTCTTGGGAGGGAAGCCAACGTGCTTGGGACAACTACCTTGCCAGGTGAGACTGCCTAAAAGCAAGAGGAGGCGCAGGATCCCTCTGGCAGGGCCAGACCCATTGACGGTGATCTATGAAGCCACTGCTGAATAATGGCAGGCACCCCCTCCTGAGAAAAGGGGAAGGGGCACCTAGTGTGGGGCAGATGAGGAAGCCTGGAAACCAGGGGACGTAAAACCTCCCATGATCCTGCAGGGGCAGATGGAGATGTGATGCTTTGAGGGCTATCAAGTGAGCAGAACGGCTGGGCATGTGTGGGCTCCAGGGTGGCGGCGTCCCAGGAGGTTGGCACCAACAGTGGCGGCAGTCTGGGCCCAATAGGGCCCTCAAACAAAAAGCCATTGTGAGCCCCTGGCTTGGACCTGTGGTGGCCTGGGCACCTCTGCTCTGCTGGGAATGGGGTGCTCTTTGTGTGCATAGAAAGTAGGTGCTCCAGTGTGAGCTCTAGTCCAGCCCCAGACCCAGCTGCACTGCCCTTTCAGCAGGCAGTCTCCACCCTCCCCTGGGGCTTCTCCAGTGGACCAATGTTTATTCCCCCTTTTATTTGGGGGGAGGTGGGGAGGCAAAGGGGGAATTTCATACAAGCTTTTCTCTCACAATCAAGCTTGGAAAACACAACAGTCTCAGAAGAGGATGAGGAGGAACAAACAACACATGTTTTCGGAACTCAGACACCCAAACAGAGACAGACAGGCAGGCAGACCCTCACCCACACCCAGGCTATATGACCCCTTGCAGCCAATCATCGACCTGGACTCCCTGCTGTCTCACAACCCCGGGGTGGGTGGGGGTGTGGTAACAGGCAGGTGACCCAGCAACCGCACCCTAGATCCATATCCCCGGCTATCAAACGAACCAAGACTCGAGGGAAGGAGGGGGTGAGAAGAGAAGAGGGACTTTGCATATTCTTGTATCTTTGGCAGACAGCTGTTCTGGCCTGGTTTAAGCTTCCCATGGAGATATCCACATCTCAACCTGCTCGGAATCCACAGGATGCCAGTGGGGCTACCTGTCCCAGTGAGCAGCCAGCCAATCAACCTGTGCTCCGGCTGGGCTGTCCCTTGCCCGCCACCTCCCAATAACTAAGCATCCTGCTCAGGGCGGGGGTCCTTTCATTCCCAGCAAAATGTGGTCTCCAAGATCACGCAGTCAGTAAGCGTGGCCCTTCCCCATGGCAAATTCCCCATCTGGGGCTACATTTTCATACCTTAACAGCCCAGCCTCCACTAACAGGCTGCAAAAATGCCACAAAGGACAACTGGAGAGAAACACAGGGAAGGGAGTTGTGTGACAACAGAGAAGCAGGGGACACCTTCACATTCGCCTGCTGCACACTCGCTGGTGAGCTGCACCAACACCCGTGTGTGTATGTGCACGCAGCACACACATATACGCAGCACAGAGGCAGCGTTCCCAGAGTGAATGTGGAGCCGCCGTGCACCAAGAATCCAAGAGAGCAGTAAGCGTGATGGCATTTCTCTCCGCCAAGAGAAACATGGAAGGAAAGCAATTCGAATTGTTACAAGTGTGTGCAGGAGGACACCTCTCAGCCTCACAAACTCCCACGTCACCCGAGATCTGTCCTCAAGGCTTCCTCTGCTGGCCACACAGGGAAGTTTGGTCTTCAGAGAGGTTCTGACGGTAACAAGCCACAGGGCTGACCAATACAAATGTCAAAGGTGTAAATCAACAGAAGATTAAAGAGAAAAGAAGAGGAAAAGCGTGATAACTCATGGGCTGATACCATTAAAAGCAAATGGGGTTGGAGACTCATGGAGTCAGGTGGCACGGCAGGTGTCCTCCTATAGCACTGACCCGCAGAGTCCCCAAGCAGGCCATGCCAGTTTTGAACCTGAATTGCTTCCAGAGCAAGCATTCTATAAACAGCATGTTATCCCTTATCTAAAAAAAAAAAAAAAGTGGGGAAAGGGGAAAAAATTAACATGTGCTCAAAACTACAACCTGTCTGTAGGCAAAATAATTTTCGTTTAAAAAGATGGCTTTTTTCCCCCATTTTAAACATTTTTTTCCTTCCCGAGCAACCTAATGACTTGTTAGACTGACACCTAATAAACAAAACCCAAACCGGCTGCATGGATTTCTTCTTGGTAGCCTCAACACCACTCCTGCGACTCGGCATTCACACACGCACACTGAGTTTACTCAAAACTAGTCTTTCTGATTCTTCCTCTTCTTCCAGGATGGGGGTCAGAGCCAGGGGTCCGTGCGATGTGGTCTGCAATCCAGAGGAACCCCTTGCCCTCCCCCCCAGAGTCAAGCCTTCTGTCTTTTGTTAATTTTTCTTCTTGCTGACACCCGTTTAAGACTGGCCGAAGGGGTAAGGCCCGTGGAGCCCCTGGAAGAGAGTGAACACAGTCAGTGATGGCAGACACAGCAGGTACAATGTGACAACCAAACCAAGTAAAAGAATCTACGGTTCCCAGTGAGCCAGAAGGAAGCTCCAAGGCACAAACAAGGCTTGAGGGTTGTCCTTGCCATGCAAATCTTCAGGAGGCCACATATCAGCACATTTCAAGTTTTTGCTAAGTGTTCTCCTGCAAACACACCATCCAAGAGAGGGGAGGCTGGTGGAGAGATTCTTCATCTTTCAAATTCTAGATCAACTGGTGCCAACTTTCCTCCACCCAGGTCACAAAGCCTGCCCTCCTTCTTGACAACATCTTAACCTCTCTGCTAAAGATCCTTGGACACCACTTTCCGCACCCTTAACCTCAGGTGCAGGCTACTGCTGGCTGGTGGCACTTATATCAACAACACACACACTGGAGCAGAAAAAGCAACCGTCCACCGGGCACCTAGTGCAGACATGGCAGCAGGGGGTCTGCATACACTGTCTTTAGGTGTATTATTACACTCATTTGACTGATGCCTATCTGACTGCAGACATTAGGAGACTTGTTCAAAGCCACATGGGTAGTAAAAGGCAGAGCCAAGATTCAAACCCAAGTCTGATCTTTGCTCTCTTCACATTGCCTCTCCCTTGCCACATGATGATAAGGTTTACTCCAAATTCCCAAAGGTGTTTTCTATGCTGCTTGGCTGGTGGAGAAGGCATCATAGTCTCACTTTTCCCTTATGTTAAGAATGAGACACCAAGATGTGCCAACACCAAAAGTGGCCACACAAACTTGCTGGAGGATGTCTTGTGCCTCCCTCCACCTTCACACCTCTGTGGAGTGTGCTCCTTGAAAAGACCCAGTCAATGCCAAGACCTGGGAGGGCAAAGGTAACTGGTAACCAGCCTCACTAAAGGTCCTACACCCCAAACTGGCCCAGAAGCAGAGGGCCCTTGGACCAAGGGGACCAAATGGGTACGGAGAGCAGGTGGCACAGCCATAATCATGACAAATGACCAGAGGGGTTTCCCGATGCTTGACAACTACGTTAAGTAAGAATCCTGAATCTAGGCACAACTGGGGTGAGGAGGCACAAGAATGACTGAGATGACATTTTCCATTAGCTTGGTAAGATGTGGACAGTCAGAATTTGATTATCTTTTAAAAATGACACTTGTCTTTGAAAAGAAATGTAAGTGCAGGGTTGCAGGGTTGCCAATGATTAGAATCCCTTTCCAGTATGACTTTGTTTGCTGCCATCTCTCTAGCACTTAGCATGGCACCTGTCCCTGAGCAAGCACCCGGCAAATACTGTTGAATTAATAATTGAAAGAGAACAGGTATTTCTCAGACTACTACCTGGAGTGCCAGACCCTTCGAAGTCACAAGAATATTGGCCCTTCCAAACCAAGTTTTTAAACAGCCGCTTAGGCCTGGGGACACAAGTGTCTGCGTCATGCCATCCATCTGGTCACAGCCTCCCAGGTCCCAGAAGAGGCTGGGCTCCCTGGAAGTGGTCAGCTAGAGATGCACAACCTTCACAGTTTTCACTGCAATGGGCTGCAGGTCACGCAGAAGTGGGAGAAGGAGATCTGGGTTCTGATCCCCGCTTTGCACTAGCACACCAAATGACCATGAATAAAGTCCCTTCCCCTCATAGGATCTCAGATTCCTCCCTAAAACTTCCAGATTTAAGGTTCTAGGAGTTGACATAAAGTACCTAGCTCAGGAGGTTGAAAAACAGCATTCTAAGAAAAAAATGCCCTTTGGTCATGCTTATTTAGACCAGAGGTCAAAGCTGCCAAAAATAGGGAGCATGAGATTAAAGTTCCCAGTTTTTTTCAGTGGAAAGCACTGAAATTGCTTTTGTCTTTTTTTTTCTCCCTCCATAAAAAGCCTCAAGAGACCAGAAATAGGCCTCAAGCTGCTTGGTGGCATCGCTGAAGAGGTGAATGTGGGAGACAGGCAGGCCAGCACTGAAAAAGCATCAACTACGTGCCGCCAGGTGCTGCTGGAGCACTTGAACATGTTCTCTTTAATTCTCACAAAGATAAACTGAGACAAGTATGCTCTCCAAGCTCAGGGAGGTGAGGTAACCTGATCAAGAGCACAGAGCTGGTAAGCAAAGCAGTGGTGGTTAAAATGTCATGTTTGCCAGCCCCGAGTCAACCATGTCTCCAGCAGGCGAGCTGAGACTGTAACCATGTCAGTAGTCACAGACCCACCCACTCAAACAAGTGTGGGCCGGACCAGCTAAAGGCTCTCAGACTCCATTTTGTGGGGCCTGGTTGGACGGTCACAGGCCCCAGAGATGGAAATTAAAGAAGCTTAAAACAAGCTGCTGGGCTTCCCTGGTGGCGCAGTGGCTGAGGGTCCGCCTGCCGATGCAGGGGACGCGGGTTCGTGCCCCGGTCCGGGATGATCCCACATGCCGCGGAGCGGTTGGGCCCGTGAGCCATGGCCGCTGAGCCTGCGCGTCCGGAGCCTGTGCTCCGCAACGGGAGAGGCCACAACAGTGAGAGGCACGCGTACCGCAAACAAAAAACAAACAAACAAAAAAAACCACAAGCTGCCCTCAGTACTTCCCAACCAACATTCATTCATCCCAACAATCCAAGGAGAGCAACAAAGGCTCAGATTCCCATACGATTTAGAACCAGTAAGACGCTCAAAAGTCTTTGTGCAGGAAAACACGCACAGAGAAAAGAAAGTAGAAAAACAAACAGCATTTGTTTTCTATGAATTTTTTCCCCCTTTACCCTAAATTTACCTGCTTTCCAGACCAAAGCTCCACACTCTTCACATAGGCCTTTATAAAGCAAGCACTAGCCTTGTGACTTGTCTGGAATGCTTGGAGAAGGGAGTTCATGACTTTGCCAAGGAGCTGTCGTGCATTCCCATTTTACAGATAAATGGATCCCATGCAATTGGCAGAGAGAGCAATACAGACATGGGCATTTTCAGATTTCCCCCTGAATGCCCTGGCCCTTAGACCATTCAGTGTAGTATTTAACTAGCTTAGATTAAGAATTAATGTTGATCCTCTATTTATTGACTGAGGTGCTGTGCCTTTTGGAAAGAAAAATGCTATCTAATTCCCTTTCATCCAGAGAATGGCATATTGGAGTTGTTGATGTTTAACTGGCACAGAAACATGGCTTGAGGGACAAGCTCTATTTTCCTTCCCCCCCAAATAAATTACTATCACTTCAAGGAAGAGAGAGGGAGCCAATTCTATCTCAGAATTACTTTATCATCTAGACTCCCCACATGCAGGATTACAGGTGTCACAAGTGGATCATAGAACACAGGCAATGCAACACCAGTTATAGAGAAAAAGCCTGGCAGAGATTCCAAGAACAGCTTGTCCAGGGCATCCGATGGCAGGAGGCCAAGCAGGAAGTGCCTTTCTTAAGAGTGGGATGAAGGTATATTTGAAACGAGATGCCCATCCACATTTCAGGTTCCACTGGAGTTCCAAGACCCCGTGTAACAGGTTCTGGTGCCTAATGTCTCCAACCCAAGCCCAAAAGTAGGGTTTGGCAATACAGATAGTGTTCACTGTCTTCTGGAGCCTAACAACTCTTCAAATTTTACCCACAGGAAAAGCAAATGCCAAACATTTTCATTAACCTGGTGGCATCCTTGATATCTCTCCTATAACAGGTGTGCCACTAATAAGGAAAACAGATCAAGGGATGGATGCATCAGATGGTACCACACAAAGCCCTGAATTAAACTCTTACAAGCAGAAATGGAGGCCATCGCAGCATGATTACAAAACTCAAGTTAGTTTGATGCAGAAGACCACCCTCTTCTCTATGAGGATTCACCTCTCACCACATAGGGACTAGCAGCAAGGCCGGATTTATGCATATTAATAGAAGGTGTAAATGACCAAGCCAAGAAAAGAACTCCTCTATCTGACTCCAGGTCTAAAGAGCAGCTCCCCAGGGTCAACTTGCACAGAAATGGCTTTTCAAAGGCTACATTTCTTGGGAGTAGCCCCACATCTGCTAGGGGACAAGAAAGTGTTCCTGGCGAAGGAGAGACAGGTTTTAGGTCCACAGGGGTTGAGGTGTTGCCTGTTTGCCTCAGTCTTCCCTAAGCTTTCACTGAACAGCTGTCATGGCTGTGAGCCCTGGGACCTAAATTCGACTTGGCTACAGGGCAGGTGAGCCCTCTTAAAGCATGGGAGCTCCATACCTGCTAGCTAAGACAGAGGGGCCTCCCTACTCATGGGTGTCTGGGAAGAGACCTTGGCCTCAAGCCAGCTGAATGATTACGGTAGTGGGGCCAGGTCCTGAGCTGAACGTCCGCAATGGAATAACTACTGTGAGTCATAATTTGGCTAATTTTCTAAAATATTTTTAAAAGAGAACACTTATAGACATAAAAGACAAGCAAGCTCAGTTTCACTCATCACAATCTCCTGAAAGGACAATTTAAGATCCAGTACTTGTGGGCCTGTCCTCAAAGCAAACTAAAAATAAAAACTATCTTTTTGATTTGTTTTTCACAGTAGTTTATAGTTGCCCCTGTGGAATAATAGAGTCACTCCCAGCCGGTGATTTGGTTATCACTGATCTTATGTGAGTGGGTACCTACAATAACTTAAAAGTTCTTCCTAAAATTATACAGAAATCAAAATAACTTTTCCAAAAAGGAGTACTAAAAAAACAGGAAACTATATTGTTTCAGATAGAATGTATTTTTTTAAAGAACTTTTAAAAAAATTATTTATTTATTTAGGCTGCACTGGGTCTTAGTTGCAGCACATGGGATCTTCATTGCAGCATGTTTAGTTGCAGCATGAGGGATCTTTAGTTGCAGCATGAGCATTTCTTAGTTTTGGCATGCACGTGGGATCTAGTTCCCTGACCAGGGATTGAACCCGGGCCCCCTGCACTGGGAGCATGGAGTCTTACCCACTGGACCACCAGGGAAGTCCCTCAGCTAGAATATTTTTAGACGTTTACTCATCAATGTTCAGCAGTAGGGAGTACAGTGCTATCAGAGGAGAAAGCTGCCCTTTTACGACAGTGGAACCTGTTTCTTTTTTTCTTTTCTTTTTTTGGCTGTACCATGCACGTGGCACGTGGGATCCTAGTTCCCCGACCAGGGATCGAACCCGCACCCCCTGCATTAGAAGTACAGTCTTAACCACTGGACTGACCGTCAGGAAAGTCCAGTGAAACCTGTTTCTGCCAGTTATTTGTACCTTGCACATAGTAAGACACAAGTGTCAGTAAAATGAATGAATGAACTGTGAAATACTCTGCACTGCTGAGCCATCTCTGTTTAACCTTCCAGGAGAAAAAAAAAAAGAAGGCTAAAATTCCTAATGAAACAACAATGTCTTACGAGGGCTTTTGAGGGTACTCTTTCTATATGAAAGCCTGTTTAGATAAAGCACCACAACATGAAAACTTTCACATACCTGTCTTATTTTGCTTTTATTTGTGATTTGATTTAGATAAATAAAAAGGTTCACACTGGTTAATAAAAAGAGAGAAGCGTTTGCTGCATGACTGTGAAATAATACGCTCTCGAGGTGTATACTGATGGCAGCATCAGATAACCACCAGGGCCCTCCTCCTCCTTTCTCATTTCCTGGGCCAGTCCCAGGCGGCGCTTCGCCCACCTAGTGCTCCTTTTGTATCATTTATGTACACTGAATGCAAACACAGAAGAATACAGGGTTTAGTATTAAGTTCTGTCCTGATCCTGTACTGCAAACATGGTGTGGTGAGGCCCTGCTCATGGGGCTGGCTTGGCTGGCAAGGGCCAGAGACTGACCAAGCCCTGATCGAACCCACTTGTCTCTCATTAATTAGAAATCAAGTCTGTACTGGAGTAATGGGCAGGGCAATGAGGACTCTTCTCTCAGGAGCACTCAAAGCAGCGCCCTTCCCTCGATGGATGCTGACCGCACAAGAAGGCTTGCTGGTGGAATATCATCAGGGCCGGATCATCATGATGGGAACTTCTGCAGATGCTTTAACACTGGTGTCCAAGCCACTTTCATGTGACTGTCCTCAAAATTTCAAAGATGCAGTGGCTGAAGACAAGTATGAGAACAAGCCAAAGAAAAGAAAATAAACGTACTTTTATGCATGAAGGCTGCTCATGGGGCAGGCTCAGTTCACAGCCTTCTGATTGTGCCAAAGTTGTGCTTAAAAGCGTAACTCAGTTATAAGCGTGGTGAAATGTTGTTTTAAAAGCCCTGTAAAAGCATTTTTTATACTTCTCTCTATAACACAGTTTTTCTGTTGCTCTTAACTAACTTCTACAGTCCTGCTGGGGACCTTTGCATCTATCCATCCATCCTCCCTCTAACCACCCATCCAATCCTTTGCCATGCATCCATCCTCTGTTCTTCCTCCATCATCCACCTTTCCATCCTCCCTCCAGACATCCTCCATCCTCCTTCCATTCTTCCTCTGTCATTCATCCTCCCATCCCCCCAAGCTCCCCATGGCCAAAGGGAACTCCCAGAGCCTTCACCCACCCCCTGACAAATCAAGAAAATCACCAGGAAGAATAAAACTCAAACATAATTGTGAATGAAAAGATATTATTTAAAGTCCTACAAGGAGATGAAGGATGTTGGTTGAGTTTGACTTCCCTTTCATTAAAAACTTCAGAAAAGGCTATTTGCTATTTGAAATTCTAGTCCCCAAGATCTCATGTAATAGCAAGTGTGCTAGAATCCAGGTGAGATGCAGGCTCTCTCATGGCCATCTCTTAGGGTAGAGGAGATTCCTAGAAAGGAAGAAAGAAGTGGTAAGAGTCTCACTGGGGAGAACACCTAAAAGGAGAGAACACTTATCCAAGTTCCCAGCCATGTGGCCATTGGTGCTGTACTATGGGAGTCCTGAGGCACAGGGTGAGGCTGCTGGTCCCACTTCCTCTCAGAATTTCCATTCAAGCTCCTGTACACTTTCCTTACATGCCACTGTCTCCCCAACCTCTCTTACAATTAATTCACAGTATCACCTCCCCCCACCTCCACCCCAGCCAATGGCTGGCTGATTGAGGGAGAATAAACTGTCTTTCCTTCAGCCATATTTGGTTTCATCTTGCCACCCCCCTGCTCAAAAGCATTGTTAGTACTCTGATTCCTCTCACATTAAAGGTGAACTCTTCTTTGCTTGGCTTTCAAAGGTCTTCCTCCAAAATTCACCCCATCCTCTTTAAGCACACCTCACTCACCACAATCAGGCTGGCCAGTGTCCCCTGAACACACCCTGCCTGTGAATGCCTCTGGGCCTTCCTGCATGTGACTCCTTTTCCCTCCAATTCCGTTTGAATCTATCATTTCTTTCTTTCTTTTTTTTTTTTCCTTGGCCGCACTGCATGTCATGTGGGATTTTAGTTCCCCGACCAGGGATCGAACCTGTGCCCCCTGCAGTGGAAATGCAGAGTTCTAACCATTGGACTGCCAGGGAAGTCCCAGTTTGAACCTATCATTCACCAAGGTATCATTTTCCTGGCTACTCCAAACCTCATTGTTTTCTCCTTCCTCCAAACTCAAGAACACTTAAAACTCAACTGGAACTCAATATACTCCATCTTTACTGGTCTCATTCTTTCCTATGAGCTAGTCACATCTAAGTAATCAGACAGTAAATTCTTTGACAATAAGGAAGTATTAGCACAGGCTGAGGAACCTAAGAGGCCTCCCTTATGACTAAATAATATCAAACCTCTCTCTGTTAAAGTACTTTTTTTTTTTTTTTTTTTGCGGTACGCGGGCTTCTCACTGTCGTGGCCTCTCCCGTTGCGGAGCACAGGCTCCGGATGCGCAGGCTCAGCGGCCATGGCTCACGGGTCCAGCTGCTCCGCGGCATGTGGGATCTTCCCGGACCGGGGCACAAACCCGTGTCCTCTGCATCGGCAGGCGGACTCTCAACCACTGTGCACCAGGGAAGCCCCTGTTAAAGTAGTTTTGATGAATGTCCACAGCTTTGAAAAGGGTCTCGCTTTCAGTCGAGCTCTAAGGAAGCCCATACTTTCCCCTGATATACAGCAGCCTTTAATTTTACATTGTGCACCTGGTCCTGCTGGAATACAATCAGAGCACACTTAGCAAAGAACAAGTCACTGAAACCTGAGCATCTACACCAGACACAAATCCTCACACTTTTTTTAAATTAATCATCAATTTTATACACATCAGTGTATACATGTCAATTCTAATCACCCAATTCATCACCCCCTCCCACAGCTTTCCCGCCTTGGTGTCCATACGTTTGTTCTCTACATCTGTGTCTCAATTTCTGCCCTGCAAACCAGTTCATCTGTACCATTTTTCTAGGTTCAACATGTATGCGTTAATATACAATATTTGTTTTCCTCCTTCTGATTTACTTCACTCTGTATGACAGTCTCTAGATCCATCCACATCTCAACAAATGACCCAATTTCGTTCCTTTTTATGGCTGAGTAATATTCCATCATATATGTGTGCCACATCTTTATCCATTCGTCTGTCAATGGGCATTCGGGTTGCTTCCATAACATGGCTATTGTAAACAGTGCTGCAATGAACACTGGGATGCATGTGTCTTTTTAAATTGTGAAATTCTCTGGGTATATGCCAAGTAGTGGGATTGCAGGGTCATATGGTAATTCTATTTTTACTTTTTTAAGGAACCTCCATACTGTTCTCCATAGTGACGGTATCAGTTTACATTCCCACCAACAGTGCAAGAGGGTTCCCTTTTCTCCACACCCTCTCCAGCATTTGTTTTTCATAGATTTTCTGATGAAGCCCATTCTAACTGGTGTGAGGTGACACCTCATTGTAGTTTTGATTTGCATTTCTCTAATAATTAGTGATGTTGAGCAGCTTTTCATGTGCTTCTTAGCCATCTGTATGTCTTCTTTGGAGAAATGTCTATTTAGGTCTTCTGCCCCTTTTTGTATTGGGTTGTTCGTTTTTTTAATATCGAGTTGCATGAGCTGTTTATATATTTTGGAAATTAATCCTTTGTCTGTTGATTCGTATGCAAATATTTTCTCCCATTCTGAGGGTTGTCTTTTCATCTTGTTTATGGTTTCCTTTGCTGTGCAAAAGCTTCTAAGTTTGTTTATTTGTTTATTTTTGTTTTTATTTCCATTACTCTAGGAGGTGGATAAAAAAAGATCTTGTTGTGATTTATGTCAAAGAGTGTTCTTCTTATGTTTTCCTCTAAGAGTTTTATAGTGTCTGGTCTTACATCTAGGTCTCTAATCGATTTTGAGTTTATTTTTGTGTATGGTGTTAGGGAATGTTCAATTTCATTCTTTTAGATGTAACTGTCCAGTTTTTCCAGCACCACTTATTGAAGAGACTGTCTTTTCTCCATTGTATATCCTTGCCTCCTTTGTCACAGATTAGTTGACCATAGGTGTGTGGGTTTACCTCTGGGCTTCCTATCTTGTTCCATTGATCTTTGTTTCTGTTTTTGTGCCAGTACCATATTGTCTTGATTACTGTAGCTTTGTAGTATAGTCTGAAGTCAGAGAGTGATTCCTCCAGCTCTGTCTTTTTCTCTCAGGACTGCTGTGGCTATTCAGGGTCTTTTGTGTCTCCATACAAATTTTAAGATTTTTTGTTCTAGTTCTGTAAAAAATGCCATTGGTAATGTGACAGGGATTGCATTGAATCTGTATATTGCTTTGGGTAGTACAGTCATTTTCACAATATTGATTCTTCCAATCCAAGAACATGGTATATCTCTCCATCTGTATCATCTTTAATCTCTTTCATCAGGGTCTTATAGTTTTCTGCATACAGGTCTTCTGTCTTCCCAGGTAGGATTATTCCTAGGCATTTAATTCTTTTTGTTGCAATGGTAAATGGGTGTTTCCTTAATTTCTCTTTCAGATTTTTCATCATTAGTGTATAGGAATGCAGGATATTTCTGTGCATTGATTTTGTATCCTGCTACTTTACCAAATTCATTGATTAGCTCTAGTAGTTTTCTGGTGGCATCTTTAGGATTCTCTATGTAGAGTATCATGTCATCTGCAAACGGTGACAGTTTTACTTCTTCTTTTCCAATTTGTATTCCTTTTATTTCTTTTTCTTCTCTGATTGCCAAGGCTAGGACTTCCAAAAGTATGTTGAATAACAGCAGTAAGAGTGGACATCCTTGTCTTGTTCCTGATCTTAGAGGAAATGCTTTCAGTTTTTCACCATTGAAAATGATGTTTGTTGTGGGTTTGTCATATATGGCCTTTATTATGTTGAGGTAGGTTCCCTCTATGCCCATCTTCTGGAGAGTTTTTATCATAAATGGGTGTTGAATTTTGTCAAAAGCTTTTTCTGCATCTATTGAGATTGTCATATGGTTTTTCTTCTTCAATTTGTTAATATGGTGTATCACATTGATTGATTTGCATATACTGAAGAATCCTTGCATCCCTGGGATAAATCCCACTTGATCATGGTGTATGATCCTTTTAATGTGTTGTTGGATTCTGTTTGCTAGTATTTCGTTGAGGATTTTTGCATCTATATTCATCAGTGATATTGGTCTGTAATTTTCTTTTTTTGTAGTATGTTTGTCTGGTTTTGGTATCAGGGTGATGGTGGGCTCATAGAATGAGTTTAGGAGTTTTCCTTCCTCTGCAATTTTTTGGAAGCATTTGAGAAGGATGGGTGTTAGCTCTTCTCTAAATGTTTGATAGAATTCACCTGTGAAGCCATCTGGTCCGGGACTTTTGTTTGTTGGAAGATTTTTAATCACAGTTTCAATTTCATTACTTGTGACTGGTCTGTTCATATTTTCGATTTCTTCTTGGTTCAGTCTTGGAAGGTTATATCTTTCTAAGAATTTGTCCATTTCTTCCAGGTTGTCCATTTTATTGCCATAGAGTTGCTTGTAGTAGGCTCTTAGGATGCTTTGTATTTCTGTGGTGTCTGTTGTAACTTCTTTTTCATTTCTAATTTTATTGATGTGAGTCCTCTCAGTCTTTTCTTGATGAGTCTGGCTAATGGTTTATCAATTTTGTTTATCTTCTCAAAGAACAAGCTTTTAGTTTTATTGATCTTTGCCACTGTTTTCTTTGTTTCTATTTCAGTTATTTCTGCTCTGATCTTTATGATTTCTTTCCTTTGCTAACTTTGGGTTTTGCTTGTTCTTCTTTCTCTAGTTTCTTTAGGTGTAAGGTTAGATTATTTATTTGAGATTTTTCTTGTTTCTTGAGGTAGGCTTGTATAGCTATAAACTTCCCTCTTAGAACTGCTTTTGCTGCATCCCATAGGTTTTGGATTGTGGTGTTTTCATTGTCATTTGTCTCTAGGTATTTTTGTTGTTGTTGTTTGTTTGTTTGTTTGTTTTTTGCGGTACGCGGGCCTCTCACTGTTGTGGCCTCTCCCGCTGTGGAGCACAGGCTCCGGACGCGCAGGCTCAGCGGCCATGGCTCACGGGCCCAGCCGCTCCGCGGCATGTGGGATCTTCCCGGACCGGGGCACGAACCCGTGTCCCCTGCATCGGCAGGCGGACTCTCAACCACTGCGCCACCAGGGAAGCCCTCTCTAGGTATTTTTTGATTTCCCCTTTGATTTCTTCAATGATCTCTTGGTTATTTAGTAACGTATTGTTTAGCCTCCATGTGTTTGTGTTTTTTACGTTTTTTCCCTGTAACTGATTTCTAATCTCATAGCGTTGTGGTTAGAAAAGATGCTTGATATAATTTCAATTTTCTTAAATTTACTGAGGCTTGATTTGTGACCCAAGATGTGATCTATCCTGGAGAATGTTCCATGCACACTTGAGAAGAAAGTGTAATCTGCTGTTTTTGGATGGAATGTCCTATAAATATCAATTAAATCTATCTGTTCTATTTTGTCATTTAAAGCTTGTGTTTCCTTATTTATTTTCATTTTGGATGATCTGTCCATTGGTGTAAGTGAGGTGTTACAAGTTCCCCACTATTACTGTGTTATTGTGGATTTCCTCTTTTACCGCTGTTAGCAGTTGCCTTATGTACTGAGGTGCTCCTATGTTGGGTGCATATATATTTATAATTGTTATATCTTCTTCTTGGATTGATCCCTTGATCATTATGTAGTGTCCTTCCTTGTCTTTTGTAATATTCTTTATTTTAAAGTCTATTTTACCTGATATGAGTATTGCTACTTCAGCTTTCTTTTGATTGCCATTTGCATGGAATATCTTTTTCCACCCCCTCACTTTCAGTCTGTATGTGTCCCTAGGTCTGAAGTGGGTCTCTTGTAGACAGCATATATATGGGTCTTGTTTTTGTATCCATTCAGCAAGCCTGTGTCTTTTGGTTGGAGCATTTAATCCATTCACGTTTAAGGTAATTATCGATATGTATGTTCCTATGACCATTTTCTTAATTGTTGTGTGTTTGTTTTTGTAGGGCCTTTTCTTCTCTTGTGTTTCCCACTTAGAGAAGTTCCTTTAGCATTTGTTGTAGAGCTGAATTCTCTTAGCTTTTGCTTGTCTGTAAAGCTTTTGATTTCTCCATCGAATCTGAATGAGATCCTTGCCGGGTAGAGTAAAATTAGTTGTAGGTTCCTCCCTTTCATCACTTTAAGTATATCATGCCACTCCCTTCTGGCTTGTAGAGTTTCTGCTGAGAAATCAGCTGTTAACCTTATGGGAGTTCCCTTGTATGTTATTTGTCGTTTTTCCCTTACTGCTTTCAATCATTTTTCTTTGTCTTTAATTTTGCCAATTTGATTACTATGTGTCTCAGCGTGTTTCTCCTTGGGTTTATCCTGTATGGGACTAGCTGAGTTTCCTGGACTTAGGTGTCTATTTTCTTTCCCATGTTAGGGAAGTTTTCGACTATAATCTCTTCAAATATTTTCTTGCATCCTTTCTCTCTCTCTTCTCCTCTGGGACCCCTATAGTGCGAATGTTGTTGCGTTTAATGTTGTCCCAAAGGTCTCTTAGGCTGTCTTCATTTTTTTTTTTTTTTTTGCGTTACACGGGCCTCTCACTGTTGTGGCCTCTCCCATTGTGGAGCACAGGCTCCGGACACGCAGGCTCAGTGGCCATGGCTCACGGGCCCAGCCGCTCCACGGCATGTGGGATCTTCCCGGAACGGGCCACGAACCCATGTCCCCTGCATCGGCAGGTGGACTCTCAATCACTGCGCAACTAGGGAAGCCCTGTCTTCATTTCACTCTTTTTTCTTTATTCTGTTCTGCATCAGTTAATTCCACCATTCTGTCTTCCAGGTCAGTTATCCGTTCTTCTGCCTCAGTTATTCTGCTATTGATTCCTTCTAGTGTAGTTTTCATTTCAGTTACTGTATTGTTCATCTCTGTTTGTTCTTTAATTCTTCTAGGTCTTTGTTAAACATTTCTTGCATCTTCTCGTTCTTTGCCTCCATTGTTTTTCCAAGGTTCTGAATCATCTTCACTATCATTATTCTGAATTCTTTTTCTGGAAGGTTGCCTATCTCCACTTCATTTAGTTGTTTTTCTGGGGTTTTATCTTGTTCCTTCATCTGGTACATAGCCCTCTGCCTTTTCATCTTGTCTATCTTCCTGTGAATGTGGTTTTTGTTCCACAGGCTGCAGGACTGTAGTTCTTCTTGCTTCTGCTCTCTGCCCTCTGGTGGATAAGGTTATGTAACCTCATACTTTTGAATTATACTTATCTGCTTGAATTTCACCAGTCCCACTTTGAGAATTTTCATCAGAAATTAAAATGCTAAATTCAGAGTACAGGGAAAAGAATACGTCCTTACAACTGAAGTAAAATATGCTATCTTGGGAAACACTAGCTCTGTTTCAGCTACAAGACTGCCCAGCATCAGCTCAGCCTATAACAATGCTCAGAGTCCCAAAGCAAAGAAGACGGAGCTGAACGTTCCACTTTGAAGCTGTTGAGGTACAAAAGAGAGAGTTCCTGGAAATACTTTTTATTCTCAGTCAGATAGTAATGTTACAAACAACAAAAGACATTTTCTAAGGCTCACAGTGTTTGCTTGATTTATTTTTAAAATGCACACATGACCCATGCCAATGCAAACACCAACAAGGCTGGGAGGACTTTGCTGGTTCCTCAGGGTTTTCAAAAGAGAGACATCTTAATATCATTAAACCAGAGTCTCCTGGCAAACCCCTTCTGTACAGAATGTGCTAATTTGCCAGCGAACAGGGGCAGGTTCCTCAGTTGCTGGGCACTGCTTCCTTCTTGGTCACAAATTCTTTTGTAGCTCCTGAAGATGAACAAGAAGGTCTCTACAACCTGACACTAAGTGTATAAACTACCTTCAGAGAACAGCAAACAAACTTTGCTTCTGCCAGCAAGCCTCAGCATAGTGTGGTGTAGAAGAACACTAGACTCCAACTGGGTTCCCTGGGTTCCAGCCCATGGCCCACCCCCAATTTGCTGTGTGAATGTGAGCAAGTCACTTACAACTTCCTTACTGTTTTGTCAAATGAAGAGTATAACTAACTACAAAAGTCACAAGAGTGTCGTGAATTAAGAATAAGAATAAATGCAGTAGAGGTGCTTTGAGAAACAGCAGTTTTACATGTTAGACAGATAGCATTAAGCTCAGTCCTTGGACCTCTTCTCCATCTGTACCAGTGGTTTCCAAGTAGGGAAGTTTTGCTCCTGCCCCAGGGGGCATTTGGCAATGTCTGGAGATGTTTTTGGCTCTTACACTTGGGGCTAGGGAGGTACTACTGGCATCCAGTGGGTAAAGGCCAGTGATGCTGCTGAACATCTTACGATGCATAAGATCCACACCACACTGCCCCTCTGAAGCAAAAGAAGATGCATCCGGCCTAAAATGTCAATAGGCTTACTCTGTTGGCTGAGAAAACCCTGCTTTACATAGACTCATCGCTTTGTGGATTGCAGCCAGGCTCATAGCATTAGATACCATCCACATGAAATGACTCCCAAATTTTTTATCTCCACCCAAACCCTCTCTCCTAAACTCTATGTCCAATCTGGATATACAGCAGCCTACTTGATACCTCTATCTGGATGCCAATGTACCCAAAATGAATTCCTGATCTCTCCCCACCTCTACCATAGCCTTTCTTCTCTCTGTGGATGGCAATTTTACCCTTTTATTTGCTCAGGCCAAAAACTTTGGCTTCATCATTTATTCCCTCTTACACCCCGCTTCCAACCCATTAGCAAATCCTGTTAGTTCTAGCTAACAAACCAGATCCAGACACAGACCTCTTTTACCTCTGCTGCTACCAATCTGGTCCAAAACACCCATTCTCTTTACCTAGATGATTGCACTAACTTCCCTACTGGTCCCCTGCTTCTATCCTTGCCCTGTACTCTCCACAGGAGAGCCAGAGAGTGATCCTTTTACTCTCTGGCATGAAGTCAGACCACATCACCCCTCTGCTCAAAATCCTTCAGTGGTTCCTTCTGTCCCTCAGTGCAAAAGCCCAAAGCTTCACAAAGGCCACAAATCCTTCCATGATCTGGTTTTCATCCCCTGACTTCATTTCCCTCTACCCCGTTCCTACCCACTCTGGTCTTGAACAAACCAGGTGAACTTCTACCTCAGGACTTGTACTGACTGTAAAATATTCTTTCTCCAGATGGCCTTTGCAGAAACTAAATCTGGCTTTAAAGGGAGTTAGATCACCCCTAAGTATGTTCTACTTTTAAAATACTAAGTATGTTCAAAGGGAGATGTTAAATTCATTACAGAAAAATGGAAAACTCCAGAGACTGTATCTTTTGGCCACAATCAGGAATAGACAGGTGACTTCAAGAGGTATAGGTGCTGCTGTCACAAAAGTGAGTTAACGGAAATTTCAATGTCACCAAAAATCTAAACCCAAGTGACCATGGAGGTTCTAGGGAATCTTTTCCCTTCATAGAGGCTGGAGAGAAAGGCTGATTTCTGTAGCTTCCATAGATAACAGCTTGTGGAGAGAAGGGGTTTAGCAGTAGAGAAGTCACATAATAGCTGGCCAATAATTGGCTTGATCCTCATTTGAAATGCAGCAGTGTACTACAGAAAGCATGCATGCTCTCCCTAGCCCACAGCTGTCAGTTCAGCTGATAAAAATACATACCTGAACACTATTTGTAACTAGGAAGCAATGTAGTGGATCGTAAGAGAGCAGGCTCAGGAGTCAAAAACAACTGGTTTTGTTCATATCCTTGTTTTACCACTTTCTAGCTGCATGACCTTGGGCAGGTCATGAAACCTGTGAACCTCAAGTCTCAGCAGCTGTAAATAGGGATAATGACAGTCCCTGTATCATGGTTCTGTTGTGTGGACTAAATGAAGTAATGCATGTCAAACTGCTGCCTCTGCCTCTGGGGAACAAATACTGGGGGCTGGGAGGCAGGGAGGTGACTAGCGTTTTTTGTAATAAACTTTGTAGATCTACTTGACTCCTTAAATTATGTACATTGATCATTTTAACAATAAAAATTAAATTTAAAAAATCCTCAGCACAGTGCCTGGCACATAGTAAGTGCTTAATGAACGGTAGCTTTACAGCTCTGATTACTGCACTCCCGTGGCCGCCACCTGGGAGTAATGTGCATTTGCTACCTGTCCCTTGCCAGAGGAGAACACAAGTTGGAAAGAATATCAAGTGACACGAGTTTTCCTTCCAGCTTCTCTTTGAGCCATCTTTAAACCTTTCAGGGAAAGGGTCTGCACCTGAGAACGAAGACTCAGGTTTCATGGCAGTGGGAAGGTTATACTGCCCTCTATTGCCATTAGCTCAGCTAAGGACACCAACCACCTGCTTTTGGGTCAAATTCAGTGCGCTCTGAACTGAGCAGATGTTGGGCCCATCCTTATTAAACTCATCCCTTATTATTATATTAAACTGATTGGCTACTTCAAAGTAGATAATAAGATCCACAAGCCATTACAACCTCAGGCCCATATAGCAAAATATTTGCCTTTTCCAAACCTCTCCCTGTAACCTCTACTACATTTCTAAACCTAAACAGAGAGAAATTAACTCTTCCATGCCTTAGTCAACACAGACAGCAGCAGGTTAGAAGAGAGTTGATTTCTGATATAATAAAAGCAGACTAACTTCTCTAGCTCCAGATCCAAAACACACTAAAGGGTGACTGTCAGAGAGAGAGAGGAGGAAAAGCAGGTGCAAACGTGGGCAGGCAGGGCAGATGGCACTCGGCAGGGACTGACGCTTGACAAGCATGAGGAACCTCTCCCAAAGATAATGACACGTTTCTCCTTTGAACCAGCACTTGGCGGAAGTAATAACAGTGGCTCAGGCTGTAATCAGTTTAAAGGAGGAGAGTATGACAAACACCAGCTCCAAACATTTTTTTAAAAAAATAAGAGCAAACACAAAATAAGACGTATAGTCCAAGTAACAAAATAAATGAATTTGGGATTCTTTTCAGCTCCCCCAGTGTAAATCATTACTCTTCAGAGAAAGGAAGCAAAGCATTTGGGTTGTCCTGAAGAACACCCTGGTGTCACACTCTTATTCCCAGCTGTCCTGAATAAGACCATTTGGTTGGTGTCTTATTCCTCTGTAAGGCCTTCTTAGAAAACATTGAGAAATTGTGAAAATTACTGGCAAGTAAGAAAAAGAAGTACCTAATTTCAATATGACTTATTTTCTCCTTCCACACCTCTACAGATTGTTTTTTGCTACTGTACCACTGTCCAAACAGAAGCTGTCCCAGCCTCCAGAGATGAGTCACAGTTAGAATTCATTGCAAGACTAGCCTTGAGTCCATAGAGTGAACACCTACCCTACTGTGACTGTTTGTCCTCAGAGGCTCTTGGGCTAATCACATAAAAAGCGTTCATTAAAACAGCACCTAATCTTCACCAATACTTGGTCTGATTGTTCACCTGGGACAGGTCAGCCACAACTGAGCTGACAATGAGGCCAGCCAATCTTTAACAAAAGCATGGAGTCAGATTTATGAATCCTTGGAGCAGGTCAACATATACTTGCTCACCTTTCTGACTCCCTCTGACAGCTCTCACACAGGGAAGGCCCAGGCCCTCTGGATGTTGTGGGATGGAGCTGGGACAGGCGTTCCCACCCAGAGCTTCCCCATTCTCCCCCCACCACCCCTGCCTGTGGCACAGAGCACTGGGTCCGGAGAGTTTATGGGTTATTCAAGGGTAGCTGGGGAAGGGCTCCAGGGGTGTCCAGTTCCTGGCACTGACAGATGGGCCATTATGTTGACATTCACCCAACCCTCACATAAGATGCATGAAGCAACCTTTTCATTTCATCCTACCAACCTTAGCAAGTTAAACTGTAACTATGGAGACAGCAGGAAACTATCTACCTACTAAAACTGTGGTCATGGGCTTCCAAGAGCGTCATGTTCTTTCCCAGCCTTCAGGGCAGGCAGGGAATTTCTTTAGAGTAAATCAGATCTATTGCCAACTCAGTGATCCCTGATACCAGGGCATCAGGTACTCCTCCAACCCATCCAATAAAGATGGCACCTGGTGTGAACTGAACACACTTGCCCCAACTCTAGCGCTCTAGGGGGCTCTCATCCTTTCCACTCACTCATAAATAAAAAGGGCTATTTATTATTAAGCCCACATGGTTGGTACACCCTGAGAGTTTAAAAAGTTTTTAGTTTTACCAACCAGAAAAAGAAATCACTACTTTAAAGACTCAACAAACAGGGGAACTCTTCAAAAAAAAAAAAAGACGCCACACGCAATCCTCAGTTTACATTAGAGCCACTTATCTTATTTCAACTCTGCTTCTTTCACACCTTGATGACACTGCTCATCAACTCAGTTAATGCTTTCGCTCAACACAGCCTCCATCCCAACAGGAAGATCTAAGGAAAGCCCAGGTTCACCTACTAATACCTTTAGTAACGTGGTGCCTGGATGTGAATCCCAGTTCTGCCTCTTGCTAGCTGTGTGATACTGAGGTAAGTTACTTAGCCCCTCGGAGCTTTTATTTTCTTACCAAAATATGAAGATGATACATGTAAAGTACTTGGCACTTACCTGGCACATAGGAACGGTTAAAACATAACTCTAGTATATACCTGATCTTGCCACTTATAGCCCTTCAGAACCTCAAGTATTCTTGCCTTTAAAAATAAATAAATCTATATTCTCAAGCCAAACACAAATGCTTAGAATCATGAATTATCTCTGCCTTAAGGTATTCATTTAAGTATAGTTCCAATTCTTTTCGAAGCCATTTGTAATTATTTCATCCAAATTTTTTCATCAAATTACTTCATCCAAAGGAACACACTGCAACCAACTGAATGTATCTCCCACTGTCCATCACCCGTATCTCCTGACCACACATCCCTTACTCAGTATTCTGCCCTCAGCACTTCAACTGTTCTCCTACCATCATCCTTCCTGTCTTTCCAAATCTGTCCATTCTTTGAAAAGCCCTTTCCATCAACTCCATCTCTACTTCATTTCTGCCTTACGTAACTCTAACCCCCAGCCATGCACACAAATTATACATTTTGACTGTGCTGTGCTCTACTGACCAAATTCATACTTCACCTTGACTGAATTGTATGCGTGTTTCATCTCCCCTACTGTACTGTGAGCTGCTGGTTGGTAGGGATAACTTCTTTTATTCTTCAAGTTTCCTTACTCAATAATCTACACTGCTCTGTACATCAGTGCAGAAATGTGTTAATAAGTACTTTCTGATAACTATCTATACCCTACCCCATTTCTAAGGAGCCCTAAGAGGTGGAGTTGACTCAACTTTAGCCAGAAATGCTTTCAGAGGACTTGCTTTAAGAGGACTGCTTAACTTAAGAAGAAAAGGAGGCTCCGATTTCTCTTTGGGGTCCAAGTGCCAAATTCTCAATGCATTATAGGCAACAGTCTTGTATATCGTCTCCAATGAGAACCTTTTCTCTGTGGTTCTTGAAAATGTTATTTCTAAATGATTCTACAGAGTTCATGAAAAAAATTACATAACATACCATGAGTTCATCAACCTCAAGAAATATCTCAATAGCCTCACCATAGCCCAGCCCTTCCAAAAAAGAGCAGCATGGCAGGACCTCAATTAAGGCTGGTAGGTAATCCATTCAAACAATCCCCACCTCACCCTGGGCCAGGGCAATGACAGACTTAAAAGGCATCAGTCCTTAAAGCCCTAAAGGAGTGAAAAACAACAAACAGGCTCACAACTCAGGAAAAAGACTGCAGTGCACTGGCCAGGAACACCAGCCCTCTCCTAAGACTACAGTGATAGCTAAGCCAGGGAGTTCACAGTTGGGTGAAGGGGCTTCCATTACAGAAAGCACTGGAGCAACTGGTTTTGCCTCCTCCAACTCTCATCTTCCCATTACACTCAACTGCCCTAAAGTTCTCCTTCTAACAGGGCATGCTTAGCCTAGGGCCTATACCACCCAGAACAGTCATACCCTGGAGGGTTAAATTTAAGGAAGAAAAATCTGGAGCAATAGGAACTTAGTGGAAAATCTTTTGTTAGAGTATTAAGATGTGAAGTCTTTCCTCAAATATAAGCCATTTATTGCCTTGCCAATTTACTTCTCTCATATCCTGTATGACTAACATGATTCCACACAATCCTTTATAATGACCATCCAACCAATAAATCAATCCTGTTGCACTACTGTTGAATGAAGTCCCTCTTACTGGTCCCTGTGGAGAAAGAGAATTCATATCACCAAGTTTCTTTTCTTAATTTGCCTCTGGATCTAGACCACATATAAAGCACTGGTCAGAAAAATGCCATTCTTACAAGAGAGTGAGTTGTCCCTCAAATAAACATTATTTTTAAAAATTTGAGGGTGAATGCCAACACAAAGCAAGGAAAGACTTAACAGTTATACGATTATATAGGTGGGAGGCTGGGCCTAATACACCACATTATTAATCAGAGAAGAACGAACAGGAATGTTCACAGGCCCTGCCACACAAATCACCTACAACAGTTAGCGCTTAGCATCAGGGCTTTATTCAACCTACCAAAACCAACAACCAGGAACCATAGTCAACTCGGCGGAGTATGGAAGGTGCTGTTTAATCATCAAGCATAGCGAAACAGATCAAGAAATCAAACACCTAGAAGACTGTCTTAGAACAATCAGAATATTTAAAATCATGATTAACTTAACAAACAATTCTCTCATTCCTCACACATGAAAAGTCAAAATATCACTTGAGCCACTCTGGGTTGTAGGTGAGGAGGTAGATGGGCCATAAGAGACTGGAAAGACATCAACAAGAAGACATGCAGACTAGGTAAATAAAGTGGAAGCCCAACAACATTTGGATAGGATACAACATTAGGATAAATAATTGAGCTTTTTTTTGGTCTATTTCCTCAGGAAAAACACCCCACCCAAAACCAAAAAGACACAGCAGGAACAAATTCCAAAGGTGTGCTGTTGCTCTACACTTGGTATATGCATTTACACTGGAAGAATGGCTGGTGATATTTTGACTTTCTTTTTTTTTTTTTTTTTTTAACGCTAAAGGTAAAGAACTCTGTTCTTTCAGCACCCAAACCAGAGCAGAGAGACAGCAGTAAATTATAAATGTGGATGGAGTAACATCCACAGGACATGGAGATGGGGGAGGGGGGAGGGGAGAAGGGGTAGGTTTTTGTGCTGTTGCATTGGCAGGAGAGCTAAGCAGTCTTAAAGAACATTCTAGGCTTCTAGGTTTGCCATGAAGGAGTATCACAAATCCCAAGGCCCACCACCTACCCCTTCTCCTCTTCTCCGAGGGCACCTACCTTACTGTAAGTCACTACTGATAAGTTGTTTGCGTGACTGCTGGGGGACAGATTTACAGAGTTCTGTGAGAGTCTATTCTCATCTTGCTCGGTTTGGTCAGGAGCAGGAGCCCATGTGTTTTTGCTGATCGAGTCGAACTCGGAACCCCCAGGGTCTTTTAAGTTGTTTTCATCTGATTGTCGGTTCTTTTGGGGAGAGGCAAACGGGTTGAAGTTTCCTTCTACCTTGCGATGTGGCTGTGTGTTGAACTCCGTTTCAAAAGATGACAGCTGCTGCGTTACTCCTAAAAGTCCACCCACCTCCACACTGAGAATGACCCAGATGACATCTGAAACAAAAAGGCAATTCATGTCAATGCCAGGCATACCCTCAAGGCTCAAAGCAGCCACCACAGAGAACCCCAAACACCACCCAAACCATAAGAAGAAATGTTTCTCTACATGCTAGTTTAGAAGCTTACTGACAAAGTTATCCAGTACATTTGCATTGCATGCAGTTCTACATTTTTGGTAACGTCAAATTCATACTCTGGTACAAATTCAGCAGAGGTCTGTGGTGAGACCCATGAAACTATCTGTAAAAAGGTTACTAGTTGATTTTGATGCATAACCATATTTTGGAAATCATTACTCCAGAGAACAATGATCAATATATAGAAACCCAAAAGCTATTTTTCCAGAATTACAAGCTCTTTGCGGTTTTTGCTTTATTTTGTACATGGTTAACTCAGAAAACTCAGGGCAGGCATAACTCTTGAGTCAAAAATAATGCTTATAATTACTAAAACTGCAACTTATCAACACCCCCACACACACACTTTGGGGCAATTTAGAGTGACCTGCCCAAACTAAGACAACTGAGAGTAAAAGAGGGAGTTATTAATTACACCAGGACACAGTTGTAAGCCAGCACTAATCCTGACATATTAGAACAGATATCACCCTGGCTATTTTCACCATCTATGTGTTCAAAAGATACCAAAATTTAGTATGCCTGAGACTTTCTATTGATAAAATAATCCAATTTAATACCAACTTTGCCTTTCTGTCAGATAGGGAAACCCTACCATCTACATTGAAACCATAAGAGATTTGTTTTAAAAGATGCACTGTCGGACTTTTGGTCATAGTTCAGTTCTTTATTTCCTCAACTGTCAAAGCCATGGGTTCAAAAAGAAATGAATAAAGTAAGCGGCACTTCAATTTGATGTTCAGCACCTCAATTCAGAGAACAGTGGCATCTACTTTCCTGATGGAAGGTTTTCAAAGCAAGCTATAGAAAGGCCAAGAAGCTTTTAAGTGTGAACCTTGTTGAAAACAAATATGAAAAATTGTTCAGGCTCCTAAACAAGTGGTATAAGATTGACAGGAAGAGGCAGATAAAACTTCACCAGTTAGCTACATGGAAATACAGTAGTCTCCTTTACCCATGATTCACTTTCATGGTTTCAGTTACCCATGTCAATGGTGGTCCAAAAATATTAAATGGGAAGTGCCAGAAGTAAACAATTCATAAGTTTTACATTGCACACTGTTCTGAGTAGTGTGATGAAATCTCTCACTGTCCTGCTCCATCCTATCTGGATGTGAATCATCCCTTTGTCCATCGTATCCACGCTATATACGCTATCTGCTCGTTAGTCACTTAGTAGCCATCTAAGTTATCAGATGGACAATCACAATCGGGTACTGCAAAAGTGAGAGCCACAGTGAGTGATAAGTGCTTAGTTAAGATGGAAAAGGCATTAAATTTGGACAATAAGATATTTTGAGAGAGAGAGACCACATTCACATAACTTTGATTACAGTATATTGTTATAACTGTTCAACTGAATTATTAGTTATTGTTGTTAATCTCTTACTGTGCCTAATTTGTAAATTAGGCTTTATCATAGGTAGGTATGTATAGGAAAAAACACAGTATATATAGAGCTCAGTACTGTCTGTGGTTTCAACATCCGTACTAGGGGTCTCGGAGCATATGCCCCACAGATAAGTGGTGGACTACTGTATAATATATAAGCCTAGAACAAATACACTAAAAAGGAAATTGAAGGAAACTAAGGAAAACTCTTGGGCTGTGTTTGTTCTCAATTTTCAATCTGGGTTCTACAGCTGAGGAAGGGGATCTTAAGTGTCAGAGAGCCATAAATACTCGATTTAAGGTTAGTGATTTGGAAGCTGTATTAAGAACTTGGTTGTATCCAAACAGCTATGAGCCAAAACCTTAGTAAGTAGAGATGCAGTGACATCTACTGTTCACTTCTATAATGAGCAACTCTTTTTACCTCCTGTGAAGAGGAAGAAAGCCACTAGCAACACTAGTATGGATCACAGGAATAGGCATACATCCCAGACACACTTACCATTAAAGCAAATGTGAATCTTTACGTAAACTAGTATCATAAAAGTTCAACCTGGGCTTCCTTGGTGGCACAGTGGTTAAGAATCCGCCTGCCAAGGCAGGGGACATGGGTTCAAGCCCTGGTCCAGGAAGATACTACACGCCATGGAGCAACTAACCCTGTGCGCCACAACTACTGAGCCTGCACTCTAGAGCCTGTAAGCCACAACTACTGAAGCCTGCGCACCTAGAGCCCACGCTCCACAACAAGAGAAGCCACCGCAGTGAGAAGCCCACGCACTGCAACAAAGAGGAGCCCCCGCTCGCCACAATGAGAGAAAGCCCGCGCACAGCAACAAAGACCCAACGCAGCCAAAAATAAATAAAAATAAAAAAATTTATTAGAAAAAAAAGAAAGTTCAACCTGCTGATTTAACACTGTAAACAAAGGCAGAGTACCATTTCACTTAGAAATCTGTAACCGTGCCAGTAATGGTGGGTCAGATGACTTTTATTGAAGACTTGCTCAATCTCATAAACCAATATGATATGGGCCTTAAAAAACAATTCAATGGCAGGCAGCCTGAGGGAGACTCATTCTGTGCTCTCTTATTCTAGGCTTTCTAACCAAAGGCAACATTCCTTCACTCTACTATTCATTTCTTCCAGGCGGATATGCCTTGTCTTACAGTACATTAATTCCTACTTTTGTCTTCCACCCATCTGTTTTCCAAAATCCTTTTGTAAGTACATGGTATGTTTAGCATACTCAGCTACAGGTAATAGTCTTTGTTCTCTTAGCTCAGGAAACTAAATGCTTATGAGAAAGGACAGACTGTTCTGAAGGCTGTTAGCAGTACGAGACTAATGACATTTTCCCCCCTGGCTTTGAGAACTAAAGCTTCTTTAACACAACTCACTGGGCCTTATCATACTTAAAGCCACCACACTCTCTTCACCTTGGCTATTTTTCTGTACTGTTCACAGATTCTACATAGTAGCTGTAAAAGGAATGTCACTGATTTATAAACACCAATAATTAAAATTCCAGTTCTGATCCTCCAAAGTTACTATCGTGATCGGTCATTATGAACAGTACCACGCCTTCTACATGGTACTCTCTGAGCCCTCCAGGTACTACCTATAGACCTCACATTTCGGAACGTGTTCATCCCACACATAGTATGTGTGGGTTTCTTTGAATCAAACAATAAAAAGGATGAAGATGAGCCCAATAAGCTTATTTCAGAGGTTGACCATTTCTAGTTCTTGTCAGAACACCTTAATTACTAAGATTAAAACTGCCAGCCAGATATTTCACTATTGCTGATGATAAAATCACAGCTGTAAGGAATCTTAGGGGTCATCTAATGGAACTGCTTCTCTTTCTAGATGAAGGATCTGAGGTCTGGAGGTAAAAGTGATGGGCCTAAGATCAGACTTCAAGTTAGAAGTTGGCCATGATGATGACCAAGAACTTCCAGCTCTTAGTATAGCTTTTTAAACCCGTAATTTTTCTTCCCAACAGGAATTTGGGAAGCCAAGTGCCCAGGGAACGAAACCTATAGTTAAGTCAGTCCCATTTTAGTATCTTTACTGACAGACATATGAAACAAGAATGGTGTCCTGGAAAAGTAGCCAAGAAAGTAAAACCAAGTGCCAAGCCTACACAGTCAGGGCTTAGTAAGCCAATGGAGAAACCAATTTTAGAAGGTCTTGCCTTAAAGTAATTTTTAAAAAGCACCTGAGACAGAACTTTGGACCTAGAAGGTACTGTAAATATTATTTCATTCAACTTGTCCTTTTTACATATGATAAAAGCTTTAATAATAAGTATAAACCTTGTTAATAATAAGTATACATTTCCTTTTGTAGAAATGTGTAATAAATTACTGACGAGAGAACATAACCTTTTATTTCTTAAGTTTAGACTATGAGAAGTGTAGAGTAAAAGGAAAATATTTTACTTTGAGCCCAAGTCCATAATCTTAATCAATCATGCTGACATACAAAGACATCTCAGATTATGGTAAGAATATTAAAAACATTTGCATATATCTAAAAGCTAGCATCATGGGTCAAATCACATCATAATAAATGTAAACAAGTACCTATGATTTGTCCACTAAAATAGAATTGTTAAAAACAGTACAATATTAGAACTGGTAAATTTGTTTCTTGTGGGAATATAGGTTACAATATATGTACAGTAAGGGTACAGGTATACTGGGTTGAACAAATAAGTAAATGGATGGTGGGAGCAAGGTTTTTCGTTATCAAAGAAGGATATTACAGGAAAGCAAGCAAAGAAGGAATTCTAAAATAAACCCTGTGGTACTGGATTAAAGCCAGAGACATCAATATAAACGAAACACAGAAACAATTATAGATATGTCTGTATACAAAGGTTAGTATGTGTACATATACTATCTAGCCCTATCTGCTAAGATGGCCTAGAAGTAATGATACCCCGCTAGCAATGAACATACCTAGTGCTCAGAAGTTTCTAAATACTACTCTCCAATAAAAAGAACAAGGGCTTCTTGGAGAAATGGCTGATTCTAGGGCTGGGGCATGGAAAATATAAGAAAAGCCTGGAACATCTTGTTGTACCAGAAAGTAAGGAAGTGGTCAAAACACAAAAGCATAGGGGCAGGTTAAAGGGATACAGGAGCCACCTGAAAGAGCTCCCTCTGGAGCTGGAACAATCTGGGCAACAAAATAAATAATGTAGCACTGGACTGTAACTCCAACTATAAAATAAATATACATGAGTATATTTATTAACTATGAGTCCATAGTTATATAAATAAATGAAGGAGAAGTGACAAACTTCCTTACAAAGAATTCCAAATAATATATAAAGATACTCTCCCTTCCAAGAGGTGGAGCTTAATTCTATACACCCCCCAGGGACTTCTCTGGTGGTTCAGTGGGTAACACTCTGCGCTCCCAATGCAGGGGGCCCGGGTTCAATCCCTGGTCGGGCAACTAGATCCCACATGCATGCTGAGACTAAGAGTTTGCATGCTGCAACTAAAAAGAGCTCGCATGTTGCAAGACCCGGCAGGGCATAAATATTTTAAAAAATAACAAAATTCAAAAACAAAAAAACAAAAAAAACAAAATTCTACACACTCTCCCACCCACTCTATCTTAGTGATAGAGTAGGGAAAGAGAAAAGGTGTAACTTTACAGTGCAGAAACTGGCAAACAAACTACTCAACCTAGTGACCAAGGTTAATATCAACAGTGATGTTATGCAAATATCAAGTACCCTCCACCCCCACAGGCCACTTCACCTTCACAGTATTCTTCCCCAAACCCCTAACATCAGTCTAACCATGTGGAAAACATCAGATAAGCTCAGACTGGGGGACATTATAAAGCAGGGGTCCCCAACCCCCAGGCCACAGACTGGTACTTGTCCATGGCCTATTAGGAACTGGGCTGCACAGCAGGAGGTGAATGGCAGGTGAGCAAGCAAAGCTTCATCTGTGTTTACAGCCGCTCCCCATCGCTCGCATTACCGCCTGAGCTCCGCCTCCTGTCAGGTCAGCGGCGGCATTAGATTCTCAGAGGGGCGCGAACCCTACTGTGAACTGCGCATGCGAGGGATCGAGGTTGAGTGCTCCTTATGAGACTCTAATGCCTGATGATCTGAGGTGGAGTTGAGGCGGTGATGCTAGTGCTGGGGAGTGGCTGCAAATACAGACTATCATTAGCAGAGAGGTTTGACTGCACAGAGACCATAATAAATCAACTGCTTGCAGACTCATCAAAACTCCATCAGTCAGTGGCAAGTGAAAACGAGCTCAGGGCTCCCACTGATTTTGCATTATGGTGAGTTGTATAATTATTTCATTACATATTACAATGTAATAATAACAGAAATAAAGTGCACAATAAATGTAATGTGCTTGAATCATCCCAAAACCACAGCCACCCCCATCCGTGGAAAAATTGTCTTCCACAAAACTGGTCTCTGGTGCCAAAAAGGTTGAGGTCCGCTGTTATAATGGATACTTTATATAAAGGATACTTGCCAGTGTTCCTCAAAACTATCAGGGGTCGTGAAAAACACAGAAAAGACTGAGAAATTGTCACAGACCAGAGGAGACTGGGAGACATGACAACTAAGTGCAATATGGGACCCTAGACTGGTTTCTGGAACAGAAGATTCCTAAGTGGAAAAACTGATGAAATCTAAACAAAGTTTGCAGTTGAGCTCATAGTAATGTACAAATGTTGATGTCTTCATTCTAGCAAGTGTGCCATGATTATGTAAGATGCTAACAATGGGGGAAACTGGGTATATGGGAACTCTGTATCACCTCTGAAACTTTACTGTAAATCTAAAATTGTTCCAAAGTAAAGTTTACTAAAAGAAATTAGTATAGCATTTAAAAAGTGTACTTTCAAACACTAAGAGTTAAAGTTGTAACAGAGCCAACACAAACAATTCTCTCTGTAGTGAAGTGACTATAAAGGAGAGTGCTTTGATCTAGCAGGGGGTAGAACAAGGTTGTAGCAGGGCAGGCAGGAGGGGCTGTCACGCACTCAATTCTTCAGAGGTCTCAAAAAGACCACATCATCAACTGGACACACAAGTCATTCCCATCTGCAGGGAGATCTTGCCCTTCCAGTGCAACCCCTTCTCAGCAGTGCCATAAAGACATTAACAGTCTTCAAACAGGGGGAACAGCAATGACTGCACAAATGAACCATCTTGACGTGGATGTTCGGCTGAAGCTGCCTGACTAGTTCCAGAGCCTGCCTCTGGCGCACAGAAGATGCAAATGGAAGCCACAAAAAGCAAGCAATAAACTGCCACATTAATAGGTTCCACTTGGTCTGGGTTTCTGAAGGGGAAAGGCAGGGGACTCGGTAAAGCACCACCTTCAAAAATCCAGTTTACAAGGACACCTCAAAGTAATTCCAACTGTGGTTAGGACTGAAATCTTATAGGCTTCTGATCTCTAGAGCAACTACCTTGGGCTCGTCCCTAAGAGCTGTAAGAGCACCAGGAGACACAGGCTAGCTTTAGCCTGCATGTACCTACAAGATAACCAGGGGGGCCACTTCTAGATTTGGAGGTTGCAAATTCAAATCCTTCCTAAAGCTCAACTCATCTTCATAGCACAACAGGAACCCCACATTTCCCCTGAGAATTAAGAAACAACTTGGGTCTGTAGAGGTAAACAGGCTCTAGTCAGCTGCTGGGCTACAAGCTACGGGCTCACATTTCATTTCTAGAGTAGGAAGGCTGGATATGTGCTGCTTGGCGTCAGTGAGAGAGGCCTGAAAGGAGAGAGTCTGAGCACTGGTAAACTAGTGGCCTGAAACATGCCCTGACAGTAAGTAGTGCAAAGGTCAACATTATGAGTATCTTTTTTGTGTCTGCCTCTTTCCAGTCTCAACTTCCAGTCTGTTTTTCTACACTGTTTACTCAACACATGCCTGGCTCTCATGACACCTGCCCAGGCACTCAGATACTTTCACTCTCTATGAACACAAAACCTACCTCAGCATCTACGGGGGAAGATGGGACAGGCAGACTCCAGCTCATTAGCTCCTCAGAGGACAACTCCTGTTTTCTGGGGCCCAGGCCCCATCTACAGCAGAGTGACTGTTGAAGGGCTGCCTCTACTCAGCTCTGCTTCCCTACCCATTCTCACTCCTCACCCCATCTTGCCACAGTGTGCATTAAAGACTTATTCCTTAGTTTCATATTATTCTCAAGAATTTCATTTTAAAATGCAAATGCCCCCTAAAGGAACATATTAAGCTACATTAACGCCATTATCAGATCAACCAACGGGCACAAGTTCACAAAGGGGAGAAGATAAAGAGAAGCCCAGGAAAGAGCACTGGAAGCCTGGATAAGACAAGACAGTGAGGAGTCCCCAGTGCCCATAATAGGAAGAGGGGCTCAGAAAGAAAAGCAGAAATGGCAACAAAAAAGAGACTACTCCTCTTCACAATTTTTTCAAATCATGCCCTATTTAATAATCATGAGGGACTTCTCTGGTGGCACAGTGGTTAAGAATCTGCCTGCCAATGCAGAGGTCATGGGTTCAATCCCTGGTCCAGGAAAATCCCACATGCCGCGGAGCAACTAAGCCCTTGCACCAAAACTACTGAGCCTGCGCTCTAGAGCCCGCGAGTCACAACTACTGAGCCCGCGCAGCGAGAGCCCGCGCTCCGCAACAAGAGAAGCACCCGCACCGCAATGAAGACCCAATGCAGACAAAAATAAAAATTACAAAAAATAAAAACACATGAGCTTTTGCCTTAACTTGTGTGTGTGGCAGGGGTGGGGGGGCAGGTAATCGCGATCATTGAATCACTTAGTTATTTACTTCAGGTCTGAGGAAATAAGGATCCCTACTTCCCAAACCCAGTAAAATCAGTGCCATGAAACAAAGAGTGAAAACATATCTGAGACAAAAGATGAAATCAGCTCAGAATGGGGGAAAAAACCCAAATTGCCATTAATCGGGCTGGGAGGACAGACACAGATAAAGGCAGGTACAAAGGAAACAGGAAACACTATTTCTCCCAAGGTCATACAGCAGCTGTAAAATGCTATAATGACCCTCTCTGAGTGGCTACTGCTTTCTTACCAACGACGCTCCCAGACCAGCTTTGTTACAGCCATCTATTACTAAGGATACCCAACTGCCACCCACGATAGCACCCAAGCCCTAATTAATCCTCACTTCTAGTCCTGCCTCAGAAACAGCAGCCAATCCAAAATTGATCCCACTTCCCTAGAGCCTCCTCAGAATCCTTCAGCAGGAACCCAACCTTACAGAAGCTGCTTCCCTCCTCCCTCTTACCGCACGGCATCCCACAGGTCACCTGGAGTGTCTTCCCTCACCACGTATGTCTATCTGGTTTTGTCAGACTACAGGCTTGTTTCAGGTGATCTCTGAACCCAGACGCCTTCCTCTCTTCCCCCTCCCAGCCTCAACTCCTAGAAGCAGAGACTCCACCCCTTCCTACCAGTCTTCCCTTCCTGTACAACTGCCCTCCCCACCAGCTGATAATATAAGGAAAGAGGAGTGAATTCAATGATAAGGAGGTCAAAAAAAGAAAGAGAAGGAGCAGCCCCAAGAATAAAGAAAAACCAGGAGTATATAGTATTCTAGAAGCCTAATGACAAAAGTGTTTCAAGGAAAACAGAGTTATTAAGTGGGTCCAATCCAGCTAATAAATCAAGTAAGTTGAAAACTGGGAACAAAGCACTGGATGTAGTATCATGCAGGTCACTGGTGATTTTGAAAAGAGCAGCAGTTTTAGTGGAATGGTAGGGACAGAAGCCTGAATGGAAAAAATTCGTGAGACTAGGAAACAGGAGGTGGAGATAGCCATTACTGATACTAAATGTTTGAAGGACTTCTGCTATGAAAGAGAGCAGAGAAATGGGGAAGAAGCTGGAGGAGGAAAATTAATAATATTACATTATATGTAAAAGCAAGAAAATTTTTTTAATCAATCCAATCTATAGTTATTGTTTCAAGGCATGTAAAACAATAATGTGTGCCAATATTACATCTCCAAAGGAATTTTTTTTTTTTTTTTTGGCGGTACGCGGGCCTCTCACTGTTGTGGCCTCTCCCGTTGCAGAGCACAGGCTCCGGGCGCGCAGGCTCAGCGGCCATGGCTCACGGGCCCAGCCGCTCCGCGGCATGTGGGATCTTCCTGGACCGGGGCACGAACTTCTGTCCCCTGCATTGGCAGGCGGACTCTCAACCACTGCGCCACCAGGGAAGCCCCTCTCCAAAGGATTTTTTAATTTTATATTGGAAGAAGTTTAAAATAACTCAAATGTCCATCAGTGGGGACTAAGCTAGAAAAATGAAGACATATCTACCTGAGGGGATACGCCACAGCCATAAAAATGAATGAATATTTCTACAGTGATCTCTAGAATATAATTATGAAGTGAAAAAAAGTAAGATGCAGATCAATATCTATAGTCATGACACTTCTTTGTAAGAAAAAGGACACATTTATATACATTTGCTGGTGTCTGCAAAACAAAACAAAATGCAACACTGAATGGATAATCTATAAATGAATAAATAAAAATGAGCACTTACAGGAAGAGGAAGGCACTATCTGAAGGGGACAGAACAGGAGGGAGACCTTTCTAAATACACCCTTCCTAAATTGAGACTTAGGATCACAGAAATGTTCTACATACTCAAGAAAAAAAAAAACAAAAAAACCAACACGCTAGGTCAAAGGGGGACAAGAGTAAGAATTGGAGATTAAAAATAAATTTCCGGGCTTCCCTGTTGGCGCAGTGGTTGAGAGTCCGCCTGCCAATGCAGGGGACAGGAGTTTGTGCCCCGGTCCGGGAGGATCCCACATGCCGCGGAGCGGCTGGGCCCGTGAGCCATGGCCGCTGAGCCTGCGCGTCCGGAGCCTGTGCTCCGCAACGGGAGAGGCCACAACAGTGAGAGGCCCGCGTACTGCAAAATAATAATAATAATAATAATAATTTTTCTAGGATGGTGACTGACACAGAATAGGTGCTCAATAGAAAATTATTTTTAAAAAAAGAAAGAAAATTATTTATGCAGAAATACTTAGCAGTGTGACATTAAAAAAATATTTACTGTGTTGCACTGTTGGAAGTTAGATTCAATGCTAAGAGTAATGTCTGATGATTGCCTATGTCTAACTGTTGCTGGAGGACTCTACCAATGACAGTAAAACAGGTTTCCTATATAAAATCTAAGAGTTTATGATACCTATAAAAAAGGAATATAATATTTGATCCTCCTCTTCATTCACTAGTTTCACTGAAAGTAAATAAAGCACCAAACCCTTACTCTAAAGAACTGGCAATTAAAGGTAAAGAACTAAGCATTTAATCTAGCCTAATTTGTAAAACTGAATTTCAGGAAAATAAGTCATTGTTGATAAATAAATGTTTCCTCTGCCCAAAACTACTCTAGCTAATATATGTGGGAAAAAATTGCCACTTTGTAATCCCTAATTGAAATGATTCAGGCAATAATCAATGAACAAAACCATTAGACAAAAGGTTGGTTGATGGCGAGGAACTTTGGAGGGATCAGGCTGTCACCACTTGAACACTTTGATTAATCTCAGCATCACTAAGAGCCGAATAATTTTGAAAAAGAAGTACAAAGTTAGAGGTCTCACACTTCTTGATTTCAAAACTTACTACAAAACTACAGTAATCAAAATAGTGTGGTATTGGCAGAAAGACATATAGACCACGGAATAGAATGGAGAGCTCAAAAATAAACCCTCACATTTATGGTCAAACGATTTTTGACAAGAATACTAAGAGCATTCAATGGGGAAGGGAAGTCTTTTCAACAAAGGGTGTTGAGAAAACTGGATATCTACATGCAAAAGAATGAATTTGGATCCTTACCTTACACCATATACAAAAATTAACTCAAAATGGATCAAAGATCTAAACGTACGAACTAAACCTCTGAGAAGAAAACAGAAGGAAAGCTTCATGACACTGGATTTGGAAGTGATTTCTTGGATTTGACTCCAAAAGCACAGGCAACCAAAGAAAAAAGATAAACTGGACTACATCAAAATTAAAACTTTTGTGCATCAAAGGACACAATCAACAGAGTGCAAAGGCAAACACCGAATGGAGAAAATATTTACAAATCAATATCTGATAATGGGCAAATATCCAAAATATATAAAGAACTCCTACAAAATAAAACTAATAACCTGATTTGAAAATGGGCAAAGGGCCTTTTGCCTCGCTGCATATGAGAAAGCAAGATGGGTCACCAGCAGCTCTAATGGAACCATCCAAGAAAATCAGGCCAAGGTTCTTGCTCTTGCTGCATCTGCTCAAACCTGCACAGTACGATCCTAAAGTACAGCCTCAATATGTACCACCAGTGTTTCCCAACAGTACACGAAGGAGATGGGCTTCATTAAGTTGGACTAAGCTAACTTCTTGAATGGGTCATCCAGGACATCTACCTTACCACAGAAACAATGCTAGCTCTTTGTACATTAAAACAAAAACAAAAACCCTTTTCAATTGAGAGTTTTAATGTGAATGGAATAGTCAACTGACTATAGAAATCTCCTTTTAAAAATTTACTATTATCTTCTCAACGGATTCATCTTCAAAATATGTGGCTTATTTTCCCTCAGTTATATAAAAGTATTCACACTGGAGGGAAAAATGGGCAAAGGACGTGAACAAACTGAAGGACCTAAAAGCACAGGTAAAGATGCTTGATATCATTCATCATTAGGGAACTACAAATCAAAACCATAATGAGATTCTACCTCACACTCATTAGGATGGCTACTGTCAAAAAAACAGGAAATAACAAGTCTGTGCAAGATGTGGAGAAACTGGAACCCTTGCACACTGGTGGGAGGGTAAAATGGTACAGCCACTATGGAAACCAGTATGGCATTTCCTTAAAAAATTAAAAATAGAATTGCCATATGGTCCAGCAATCCCATTTCTAGGTATATACCCAAAAGAACTAAAAGCAGAGTTTCAAAGAGATATATGTATACCCGTTTTCATAACAGCATTATTCATAATACCAAAAGGTAGAAGCAATCGAAGTGTACATTGATAGATAAATGATTTTAAAACTGTGAGATATACATACAATGGATTATTCAGCCTTGTAAAGTTGGAAAATTCTCAGCCATGTTACAACTTGGATGAAACTTTAACATGAACTGATATAAAAGCCAGTCACAAAAGGACAAAAACTGTGTGATACCACTTATATGAGGTACCCAGATAGTCAAATTCAGAGACAGGAAGTAGAATGGTGGCTGTCAGGGGCTGGAGGGAGAGGGAGAAGAGGAGTTATTATTTAATAGGTACAGAGTTTCAGTTTTGCAAGAGTTCTGGAGATAGATGGTGATGATGGCTGTATAACAATGTGAACGAGCTTAATGCCACTGACCTGTATACTTAAAAATGGTTAAGATGGTAAATTGTTATGTGTATTTCACCACAATTCAAACAAACAAAACCCTGAGGCCCAGTAACTTTAAATTAGTTGCTCAAGGTCAATCACTATTATGTGGCAGAATCAAAACCAGAGGTCAGATCTATTAACTCCTGGACTAGTACTTATCTATAACATCAGGCAGCACTTTTTTTTCCCCCTGGTCAGTTTTGAATGTTCCACCAACCAGGAAAGAGAGTACTTATGGAGACAACTATTCCTGGCAGAAAAGATGGAAATACTAACATCTTAATAATTTGAAATTTTATAGCCTACTAATAAAGTAACTGAGTGGATGATAGCACAATTGCAGAAAATATAGCATGAAAGTACATTTAAGCAACTTAAATTGCTAATTTAAATCTCAAAGTATAATTATGTTTTAAGGGTAACACAGGGAATCAAAACTATAGCACATTAAGAGCCAAACGTATGTAACTGGAAAAAAATATACAGATTAAAACTGGCATTTTAACAATCGTTTTGCATTAACTTTGAAAAGCACTTAAATGTAACACTGGATAAAAGGGCTTAACATTTATTGCTCATTTTACATGCAAATAGGGAGAAAAATGGCTGGAATTCTCATTCCTTTACTACTTCTACTGCATTTCTCAACCAATCTAATTGCGACACACTTGGTGCTTCTTCATATCTGTAGTATTTTTACCAAAGGGTAATTTAAAATAGAATATTTGAACAGAAGAAGTACTTCCAAGTATTTAGTTCAAGAACCAGAAAGTCAAATTTTAGACTAGCAACTGATTTACTTAATTCAACCTTAAGTAGTTCCATTAAAAAAAGAGAGAAAGAGGTCTGTTCTTCTTGGTACATGTACTTTAAAGTAAGGTTTAACTTAGGACTGATATCTTTCTGCAGAGGTATATGTATGTTTTGAATACTAAAAAGCCTAATAACAAGACATAGCCCCATCTGTCTTTTTTAAAAAACTCAAACGCTATCTTTGACATAATCATGGACAAAAAGGGTAAAACAGCATTACTGATGGTAATTAGTTATCCTTGGTGAGATCTCTGATAATGTACTACATCAACTCTCCCTTCCCCCTCCTCTTAAAAGAGGATGGGCTTTGTTTCTGGGTTCAGGGAAACTGCTCCCAGTCAACATCATCATCCTAGCTGGACCAATGTGAGAACTAGCGAAACAAAGAAAATAGATACCCCTTCCCCTCAACATTCTCTCCTAAGAAAACTACATTACAGACGTCACATTCACTGACAAGTCAGAGTCAGACAGAGACAAAGCAGAATTTGTTAAATGTTTCTTCATTCTCCTTTCATTTTTCACTTTCTTCATCTCTTTGGTCCTACCCAATCTTCCTAAGTATCCCTTCCTCTTCATTTCCATTGCAGGCCCTTATTAACAGGCCCAAAATTTTCCTGGCTTGAATCTGGGCACAGAGCTTTGAGGGAACGAATGACTACTAATCCCTAGACTAAAGTAGCAGCATCCACACACAGGGGGTCTTGGGACTCACTCATAGCCATTGGGACTTCCCAGTCCTACAAAGGGAGCCAACCTCACCACCCTCTCACAGCAGAGGTACAATGCATTGGGCCTTTTAGTCTGGGCCATGACACTCAGCTACTCATCTCTCTTCCAGATGACCTGTGGGTGTAAATATGCTTCAGAGTACCATCACCTTCAATCTACCTCCCACTCTTTTGCACACAGAACCCTCAACTCATGCCAAACTGCATTAGTCATGCTCAACCAGAGTTTATGCTTATTTACTGCAATCTGGAAATGTGATACCCTGTCACCAATCTGAATCTTTTTAGTTAAAATACTGCATATCTGGGAAAGCCCCTTCAGACACCATTTGACCTAGAAAGTTATTATTTCCTAATGTTTACTATTTTTTATTACTGAAAATAAGTTTTCATAGACTTCATTATTTTTAAGACTTTATTTTTAGAAGAAGATGTAAGTTCACAGCAAAACTGAGAAGATAATATACTCTCTGCCTCCACATACATAAAATCTCCTTTACTATCAATATCCTACATAAAAGTGGTGTATTTGTTACAACTGATGAATCTACACAGACACATCATTATCACCCGAAGTCCATAGTTTATGTCAGAGTTCACTCTTATGTTGCACATTCTATGGGTTTTAATAAATGTATAATGACATGTTTCCACCACTATAGTATCACAGAATAGTTTCACTGCCCTAAAAATCCTCTGTGATCTGCCTATTCATCCCTCCCTCCCCTAGCCCCTGGCAACCACTATTTCCACAGTTTTGCCTTTTCTAAAATGTTATATAGTTGGCTACATACAGTATGTAGCCTTTTCAGATTGGTTTCTTTCACATAGAAATAGGCACTTAAAGGTGTTCTGTATCTTTTCATGAAGTGAAAGCTCATTTCTTTTTCATGCTGGATAGTATTCCACTGTCTAGATGTACCAAAGTTTATTTACCCATTCATCTACTGAAGGATGTTTTTGATTGCTTCCAAGTTTTGGCAATTATGAATGTAACTGCTATAAATATGGTAAGAATATTTTAGTTTTGTAAGAAACTGCCAAACTGCCTAACGAAGTGACTGTACCACTTTGCATTCTCACCAGCAATAAATGAGTTTCCGTTGCTCCACATCCTTGCCAGCATTTGGCATTGACAGTGTTCCAGATTTTAGCCATTCTAACAGGTAGGTAGTGGTAACTTACTTTAATTTGCAACTCTCTAATGACAAAATGTTGAACATCTTTTTATATGCTTATTTGCACCTGTATATCTTCTTCGGTGAGATGTCAGTTCAACTCTTTTTTGCTTGTTTTTTGAGTTGTTTGTTTTCTTATTATTGAGTTTTAAGAGCTTTCTGTATATTTTGGATAATAGTCCTTTATCAGATGTGTCTTTTACAAATGATTTCTCCCAGTCTGTGGCCTGTCTTCTCATTCTCTTGACACTGTCTTTCACAGAGCACTTAAGTTTTTAATTTTAATGAACTCCAGCTTATCAATTCTTTCTTTAGATCATGCCCCTTTGGTGTTACATTTAAAAACTCATTGCCTATAATCAATTCACTCTGCTGCACACCTGAAACACAATATTGTAAATCAACTATACTTCAATTTAAAAAAAAAAAGTCATGGGAAATTCCCTGGCAGTCCGATGGTTAGGACTCCGTGCTTCCACTGCTGAGGGCTCTGGTTTGATGAGCTGTGAGGCACAACCAATAAAAGTCATGGCCGTACCCAAGATCATCTAGGTTTCTGCCTATGTTATCTTCTAGGAGTTTTACAGTTTTGCATTTTATGTTTAGATTTATAGTCCATTTTGAGTTAATATTTGTGAAGGATGTAAGACCTGTGTGTAGATTCATTTTTTTACATGTAGATGTCTACTTGATCCGGCACCATTTGTTGAAAAGAATACCTTTTCTCCAGTGTACTGTCTTTGCTCCTCTGTCAAAGATCAGTTGACTATATTTGTGTCAGTACATTTCTGGGCTCTCTCTTCTGTTCCAATTATCTATTTGTTTATTCTTTCACCATTACCACAATATCTTGGTTACTTTATAGGAAGTCTTGAAGTCAGAGTGTCCGTTCTCCAACTCTGTTCTTCTCCATTGCTGAATTGGCTACTCTGGGTCTTTTGCCTTTCTGTATATAATTTAGAATCAGTTTGTTGATTTCCACACAATAACTTGCTGGGATTTTGATTGGGACTGTGTTCAATCTGCACATCAAGCTGGGAAGAACTAATATCTTGAAAATACTGAGTCTTCCTATCCATGAACATGAAATATCTCTTCACTTACTTAGTTCTTCTCAGATTCTTTTCATCAGAATTTTGTTGTTTTCCTCGTATAGATCTTGTTCACACTTGGATAGCTTTAGACTTAAGTACTTTATTTTGGGGGGATAAAAACATAAATGGTAATGTGTTTTTAATTTCAAATTGAACATGTTCATGCTGGTTTATAGGAAAGCGTTTAATTTTTGTAAATCAATCTTGTATCCTGCAACCTTGTTATAGTTGCTTATTAGTTCCAGGATATTTTGTTGTTGATTCTTTCAAATTTTGCCATCTGCAAAAAAAAAAGATGGTTTTATTTCCTCCTTCCCAATCTGAATATTTTTTATTTCGCTTTAATTGTCTTATTGCGCTAGCAAGGACTTCCAGTACGATGTTGAAAAGCAGTGGACTTTCCTCTGCCTCACTTCTGATCTGAGCAGAAAACTTCTAATTTCTCATCATTAAGTATGATATTAGCTAAAGATTTTTTGTAAATAATCTTTATCAAGTAGAGAGCGATTCCCTTTCTTCCTAGTTTCCTGAGAGTTTAATCACAAAAGGTGTTGGATTTTAACAAATGGTTTTTCTGTATCTATTGGTATGAACATGTGACTTTTCTTCTTAGCCTGTTGATGTAATGGGTTATATTAATTGATTTTTGAATGTTGAACCAGCCTTGCATGTCTGGGATAAATCTCATTTGGTCATAGCATATGTTATTCTTCTTACACATTGTTGGATTTGATTTGCTAATATTTTGTTGATGACTTTTGCATCTATGTTCATCAGAGATAATGGTCTATGATTTTCTTTCCTTGTACTGTCTGTCTGGTTTTGGCATTAGGGTAATGCTGGCCTCATAGAATAAGTCAGAAAGTATTCTTTCTGCTTCACTCTTCTGGAAGAGATTCCAGAGTAGTGGTAAAATTTCTTCCTTAAATGTCTGGTAGAATTCACCAGTGAACTCACCTGAGCCTAGCACTTTCTGTTCTGTAAGGTTATTAATTGTTGGTTTAATTTCTTTAATAGATATGGCCTATACAGATTATTTCTTCTTGGGTGAGCTCTGGCAGATTGCACCTTTCAAGAAATTGGTCCATTACACCTAAGTTATCAAATTTATGGGCATTACATCTGTTTGTTACCAACATGACTTGCTCATAATATTCCTTATTAACTGTTGAATGTGCATGGGATCTGTAGTGATGTTCTCTCTTTCATTTCTGATTTTAGTAATTTGTATCTTCTACCTTTTTTTCTTAGCCTGGCCAGAGGTTACTGACTTAAATCAATCTTTTCAAAACACCAGTTTTAGGTTTTATTGATTTTCTCTATTGATTTTCTATTTGCAATTTCACTGCCTTCTGCTCTACTCTATATTTTTCTTCTGATTTAATTTGCTCTTATTTTTCTAGTTTCCTAAAGTGGAAGCTTATATTATAGATTTTAGGTTTTTCTTTTTTTCTAACATATGTATTCAATGCTATAAATTCCCCTCTGAGAACTGCTTTAGCTGCATTTCACAATTTTGATAGGTGTTATTCTCATTTGCATTTAGTTCAAAGTATTTTTAGATTTCTCTTGAGATTTCTTCTTTGATCCATATGTTATTCAGAAGTGTGGGGATTTTTCCACTATCGTTCTGTTGTTGCCTTCTAGTTTAATTCCATTGTGGTGTAAGAGGATATGTTGTATAACTTCTATTCTTTTAAGTTTGTTAAGGTGTCTTACGGCCCAGAATCTGGTTTACCTTGGTGAAAAGTTTCATGTGAGCTTCAGAAGAATTTGCTGCTGTTGGACGAAGTAGTCTGCAGATGTCAATTATATCCAGCATAATGATGGTGTTGTTGAGCTCAACTATGTCCTTATGGTTTTCTGCCTGCTGGGTCTGTCCATTTCTGATAACGAAGTGTTGAAGTCTCCAACTAAAATAGTGGAGACTTCGTCTATTTCTCCTTTCAGTTCTATCAGTTTTGCCTCACAGAGTTTGATATCCTATTGTTAGGCACATATACATTAAGAATTCTTATGTCTTCCTGGAGTACTAACCCCTTTATCATTATATACTATCCCTCTTTATCCCTGATAATTTTCTTTGGTCTGAAGTCTGCTCTGACTGAATATAGCTACTTCTGCTTTCTTTGGATTAGTGTTAGCACAGTACATCTTTCTCCATCCCTTTATTCTTAATGTATATGTACATTTATATTAGAATTTTCTTGAAAACAATGTAGAGTTGGGTCTTGTTTTGTGATCCATTCTGACAATCTCTTTCATTTGTACATTTAGACTACTGAGGTTTAAAAGTGGTTATTGATATAGCGGGATTAATATCTACCATATTTGTTACTGTTTTCTATTTGTTGCTCTTGTTCTTTGTTCTGATTTTTCTCTTCTACTCTTTTTCTGCCTTTTAGGTTTTAATTGAGCATTTTACATGATTCCATTTTCTCTCCTTTCTTAGTATAACAATCAGTTTTTTTTCTTTTAATGAGGTTGTCAGTTTGCAATGTACATTTACAACTAATCCAAGTGAAATCATAAATGACACTACCCACTTCATGGATAGTGCAGGTATCATATAATAGCAAAATACTCCTAATCGCTCCCTCCTGTCCCTTGTATCACTGCTGTCATTCATTTCACTTATTCATACACACACACACACACACACACACGTATATATATGTATGTAAACGGTTTATACACAGATACACACAAACACATATAATTGAACACAAGCATACACAATTGATTACACTGTTGCTGTTATTATTTTGAACAAATTGTTATATTAGATCAATTAAGATTAAGAAAAATAGGGACTTCCCTGGTGGTCCAGTGGTTAAGACTCCACACTCCCAGTGCAAGGGGCCCGGGTTCCATCCCTGGTCAGGGAACTAGATCCTGCATGACGCAACTAAAGATCCCACATGACGCAATGAAAATTTTGCATGCAGAAACGAAGATCCCATGTGCCGGAACTAAGACCCAGCGCAGCCATATTAAATAAACAAACAAACAAATAAAGGATTTTGGGGGGTTTTTTTTTTGCGGTATGCGGGCCTCTCACTGTTGTGCCTCTCGTGTTGCGGAGCACAGGCTCCAGACACGCAGGCTCAGCGGCCATGGCTCACGGGCCCAGCCGCTCCACGGCATGTGGGATCTTCCCGGACCAGGGCACGAACCCGTGTCCCCTGCATCGGCAGGCGGACTCTCAACCACTGTGCCACCAGGGAAGCCCCAAGTAAAGCTTTCTTTTTTTTTTTCCTTTTAATTCCACCTTCCTCCCAATTCTCAATGATGGGGCTGTGAGGAACTACAGGCACTCTTCCCAATTCTCCCTCTTAATCAGCTTGGTAAAACTTTTCTCCGGATTAGAGATGAATCTCTTCCAGTTCTAGTTGACACTTGAGCCAAACTTCCAGTGCGCAACCTTACTACTATAAAACAGCCACTGCCTTTTAGTACTAAAACAGCTAGAATAGGGGGGGATCTCTAACGAACCGCAAGAGGTTCCTGTCTCTGAACCTACTCCCTTTTGTTTAGGCCCTTTGGGAGATACTTACTCTGTTCTCTTTAGTTCATCCACCCCTACCCATTTATTATGCTGAGACTTCTTAGACAAGTATGCTAGAATTTGGGAGAAATAATTCTAGAATTTGACAGTAGTCACCAAAGTAACACACTAGGTGAATTAAACGACCCTTTATTTGTTCGGTCTCTGATGGTACTAGAGCAGATTCTGGAAATACTGATCATTTGTTCCTATTGAATCAGCTACCATTTCCTTATGGGCAAAATCTCCAAATGATGTTAGCAAAATTCACAGCACACCTCCCATCAGCATTCAAATAGATCCCTCAAAACCTCCTCCCCCAATTAATCAATACTCTATAAGTAATGAAGTATTTCAAGGCATAAGGCCCATCATAGAAGATTACAAGGCTCAAGCTCTCATCATCCCTTGTACTACCCTCTGTAACAGTCCTATTTTATCAGCGATAAAACCCAAGGGCCAAGGACAGAGATTTGTGCAGGACCTCTGAGCAATAAACAACATTGTTATCCCTCAACACTGTGTTGTTCCTAACCCTCATACATTACTAACATCCACTCCCACAGATGCTGAAAACTCAGCCTCTGTATACCAGTGCTGAATCGAATCTCAGAGACAGGGTTTTGGTTGAAGTAGAAAAGAATAGCTTCATTGCTTTGCCAGGCAAAGGGGGACACAGAGGAATCCTACCCTTGAAAACTATGTGTCCCCCAAAGTAAAGTATTTTTAAACAAGAATAAGAAACTTTTAAAAGAATAAGACTTTTAATCCTACTTTCACTTACTCATTCTCCAATGTGTTTTCTTTGTATTTTTAAAATCTGGTTAATATGCTAAAGATTTTAATGGAAAAAGCAGACAACATGCAAGAACAGATGGATAATGTAAGAGAAAGGTAGAAATTCTAAGAAAACAAAACAAAACAAAAAAGCCAGAGATCGAAAACTGTAACAGAAATGAAGAATGCCTTTGATGGGCTCATTAGTAGACTGGACCCAGGTGAGAAAAGAATTTCTGAGCTTGAGGATATGTCAGTAGAAACTTTCAAAACTAAAAAGCAGGGCTTCCCTGGTGGCGCGGTGGTTGAGAGTCCGCCTGCCAATGCAGGGGACACGGGTTCGTGCCCCGGCCCAGGAGGATCCCACATGCCGCAGAGCAGCTGGTCCTGTGAGCCATGGCCGCTGAGCCTGTGCGTCCAGAGCCTGTGCTCCGCAACGGGAGAGGCCACAACAGTGAGAGGCCCGTGTACCGCAAAAACAAACAAACAAAACTAAAAAGCAAAGGGAAAAAAGACTGGGAAAAGAAATGGAAAAGACTACCCAAGAACTGTGGGACAACTACAAAAGATGTAACATATGCATAACTGGAATACTAGAAGGAGAAGAAAAATAGGAACAGAAGAAATATTTAAAGTAATAATGACTGAAAGTTTTCCTAAATTAACATCAGACACCAAGCCACAGATCTAAGAAGCTAAGAGAACACCAAGGAAAATAAATGCTCAAAAAACTACACATAGGTAAATCATATTCGTAATGCAGAAAATTGACAATAAAGAAAAAATCTTGAAAGAAGCCAGAGGAGACAAACCGTTTACTGATAGAGAAACAAAAATCAAAGTTATATATGACTTCTCAGAAATCATGTAAGGAAGCAGAGAGTGAAGTGAGATATTTAAAATACTGAGGGGAAAAAAAAACCTCTCAGCCTAGGATTTGGTACTTTGCAAAGTTATCCTTCAAAAGTTGAAGAGAATGATAATTCTAACACTCCTGTCATGTCTGATTCTGGTTCTGATGCTTGTTCAGTCTCTTCAAACTGTGCTTTTTGTCTTTTCCTTTTCTGTTGAAAGGTGTACGTGAATATACTGTGTAAAAGGAACTGCAGAAAAGAGTCTTTTAGGTGTAGGGGGAGGGGAAGCATTCTGCAGTCCTATGATTAGGCCTCAGTCTTTTGGTGAGCCTGTGCCCCTGGACTATGAACTTCATCAGTGCTTCTCAGTTTTCTTCCCCATTTATGGGACAGGACGGCTAAGGGGACTGGAGCTGGGCATTTCCCTTCCTCTAGGTCAGTTAGGCTCTGATAAACCCATAGCAGGTAAGGCTCTGGTAAAATAATTTCTCCTGAGAGCAGGAGATATTACCCAGACAATATTCCGGGTAATTTCAAAACAGTTACTTTCCCCCTTCCCTGCCAGAAGAATTAGGGGATTTTTTTTCTCCAATATCCACTGGGAAAACCTGGTAGAGATTCTTGAGGTAAAACTCACGAAAGTGTGGGGACACTCCTAGAGTCTTCATCTCTCAGGCTTGTCCACACTGAGCCTCCAGTAATTTGTCAATTACAGTTCTGGTTTTTCTACCCCAGTAGTGGTTTCCACTGGTGGTTTCTGCTCTGGTAAATTTTAATTCTCTGCATAATTTTTAGTGCACATTAAGCTGCATATTCTTCTGCCTTGGGTATTCCACATGTTTAACACCTTTCTCATTTTATGACCTGGAATCTTTGACTCTACCCTGAAGATGCCACCAGGCATCTGACATGGAAAAACCTTAAGGAATCTTTACTAAGAGAGTTCTCACAAGACAAGTTAACAGTTGAGGAAGGACTACCACATAAGGTTTCAAAATATAGTCATATCTTTTAATAGCAAGAAGAAGGGGCTTCCCTGGTGGCGCAGTGGTTGAGAATCCACCTGCCAATGCAGGGGACGTGGGTTCGAGCCCTGGTCTGGGAAGATCCCACATGCTGTGGAGCAACTAAGCCTGTGTGCCACAAATACTGAGCCTGTGTTCTAGAGCCCAGGAGCCACAACTACTGAACCCAGGTGCCACAACTACTGATGCCCACGTGCCTAGAGCCCACGCTCCGCAACAAGAGAAGTAACCGCAGTAAGAAGCCACGCACCACAACGAATAGTAGCCCCTGCTCACGGCAACTAGAGAAAGCCCGTGTGCAGCATTGAAGACCCAACGCAGCCAAAAATAAATAAATTTATATATAAAAAGAAAAACAACAAGAAGAAGAAGCAGTAGCAGCTGCAGCATCTAACACCTATTCATTGCTTACCATGCCAGGTGCTGTTCTAAAAGCTTTTACATGCATTAACTCCTCAAATTCCCTCAAAACCCTATGAGGTGAGGACCGTTTTCCTTATTTTATAGGTGAAGAAACTGAGTCATTGAAAGCTAAAATAATTTCCTAAAGGTCACACTGCTACTGCACTGTTGAACTAGAAGTCAAACCCAGACGGTATGACTTCAAGGTTCACGCTGCTACTCTAGTGTCCTTCTTAATAAAGAAGAATATTTAAGAATTTAACTGTAAGTGAGCCAAGTAAATTATGGTTTGTTCATTCTTAGTAAGCAGCCCAGATTCTGTTTTTGAGATGGCTGTCTAATATATTTTATTTTTTGATCACTATTTATATACCTTGCCCCAACACAGCAAAAAGAATTATCAATCCATAGAGACAAAAAGTACATTAGTGGTCACCAGGGGCTCTATGAATGAGGAGTGACTGCTTAATGGGTATGGAGTCTCCTTTTGGGGTAATAAAAATGTGTTGGAACTAAAAAGATGACGGCTGCACAATTCTGTGAATGTACTAAATGCCAATGAATTGTATGCTTTAAGTGGTTAACTTGTTATGTGAATTTTATCTCAACCGAAAAAGAAAGAACAATCTATAACATTTTGGTTAATAGTAGGAGGAAGGTTCTAAAATATTAGTTAATAGGAAAAAAGTAGGTTATACGATTATATGTAGCACAATACCAAATTTGAAAAACAAAATTTTTTATGCTTTTAATATTTGGATACATACACTAACAGTGTCTATATCTGTATTTCAGAATAAATGTTGTTTTCTTTATGTTTTCTATATCTTCTAGGTCATATATTTCTTTTATTATCAGGACAAATACATTTTTTAAAGAATTTAATCACAAATAAGTTTAGTGATGTAATTGATTTAAAAGTCCTAAAATAATAAAATGGTTGAACTAAATTCAAATATATCAATACCTATAGTAAATGTGAATAGTCTAAACACACCAATTAGAAGAGATTGTCAGAAAGGAAAAAAAAATAGCCTAACTATATGCTGTCTGTAAGAAGCTCCAAATATAATAATATAGGGAGGCTGAAAGTAAAAGGCTAGGAAAAGATACAGCATGCAAACACTAATCAAAGAAAGCCAGAGTGGCTATATTAATATCAGACTTCAGAGTGAAGAAAATACCAGTGACAATGAGGGACATCACACAATAATAAATGGGTCACGCACCTTGAAGACATAATCCTAAATGTGTATGCACTTAACGACAAAGCTTCAAAATACATGAACCCAAAACTGACAGAACTGAAAGGAGAAACAGACAAGTCCAAAACTGAAGTTGGAGACTTCAACACTCTTTTCTCAGTAATAGATAGAACTAGTTGATCCCCCCAATAAAAATCTATAAAGATATAGAGAAATTGAACAACAGCATCAACCAACTACATCTCACTGACATTTATACAACACTCCACCCAACAATAGCAAAATACACATCCTTTCGAGGTACACATGAAATACTCACCAAGATAGACAATATCTCTTGGGTGTATCTCCTGGGTCATAAACACCTTGACAAATTTAAAAGAATTGAAATCATACAAAGTATGCTCTCTTAACATAATAGAATTAAACTAGAAATGATCAAACAAGATAACAGAAAAATTACCAAACATTTGGAAACTTAACTACATACTTCAATACAATCCATGGGTCAAACAGGAAGTCTCAAGGGAAATTAGGAAATACTTTGAACTGAATGAAAATGAAAATACAGTATTTCAAAATTTATGATAAGCAGCTAAAAGCAGCACTCTGAGGGAAATTTACAGTTGTTGTAGACTAAACATTTGTATCCTCCCCCCACCAAATTTTTATTTTGAAACTTAATCCCCAATGTGAGTGTATTTCGAAGTTGGGCCTCTGAGAGGTGATTAGGTCCTGAGGGTAGAGCCCTCATGAATGACATTAGCATCCTTATTAAAAAACATCCCAGAAAGGATACAAAGGCCACCTTATGAAGTAGGAGACTAGCCCTCAACAGACACTGAATCTGCCAGCATCTCTATTTTAGACTTCCCAGCCTCCAGAAATGTAAGAAATAAATTTCAGTTGTTTACAAGCCACCCAGTCTATAGTAGTTTATTACAGCAGCCCAAACAGACTAAGAGAATAATATTAAATACCTACATTATAAAAGAAAGGTCTCAAATCAATGACCCCAAGCTTCCATCTTAAGACACTAGAAAAAGAAAAAAATAAACCCAAGTCAAGCAGAAGGAGGGAAATAATAAAATTAAGAGCAGAAATCCAGGGACTTCCCTGGTGGTGCAGTGGTTAAGAATCCACCTGCCAATTCAGTGACACGGGTTCGAGCCACGGTCTGGGAAGATCCCACATGCCACAGAGCAACTAAGCCTGTGCGCCACAACTATTGAGCCTGTGCTCTAGAGCCCGTGCTCTGCAACAAGAGAAGCCACCACAATGAGAAGCCCACGCACCACAACAAAGAGTAGCCCTGCTCGCCGCAACTAGAGAAAGCTGGCGCACAGCAATGAAGACCCAACGCAGCCAAAATAATAATAATAATAATAAATAAAAAGAGCAGAAATCCATGTAACTGAAAACAGAAAAACAGGAAAATCAATGAACCCAAAAGCTGGTTTTCTTAAAATTAAGAAATCTATCAAGATTATTAAAGAAAAAAAGAGAGGAGACACAAAATATCAAGAATAAGAGCGGGTTATCACTACATACACAGAAAGCATTAGAATGATAATAAAGGATAGTACAAACAATTCTACACACATAAATTCAATGATTTAGTGAAAAGGATCAATTCCTTGAAATTACGCAAAGTCACCCAAGATGAAACATAACCTGAACAGATCTATAACTATAAAAATAAACTGAAGGGCTTCAGTGGTGAAGAATCCGCCTGCCGATGCAGGGGACATGGGTTTGAGCCCTGGTCCGGGAAGATCCCACATGCCGCAGGGCAACTAAGCCCGTGTGCCACAACTACTGAGCCTGGGCTATTGAGCCCACGAGCCACAACTACTGAGGCCGTGCACCGAGAGCCCGTGGTCGGCAACAAGAGAAGCCACCACAATGAGAAGCCCACGCACTGCAACGAAGAGTAGCCCCTGCTCGCCGCAACTAGAGAAAGCTCACGTGCAGCAACGAAGACCGAATGCAGCCAAAAATAAATGAATAAATAAATAAAAAGAAGAACCCTCCAGGCCCAGGTTTCACTAGCAAATTCTTAAGAAGAAGATGGCCACCAATTCTACACAATTTGTTACAGAAAACAAAAAAAATTGGTACAACATACCAGAGTTTATAGAGCTGCAGGCCACTAGCCACATGTAGCTACTGAGTGCTTGAAGTGGAACTACAGCCACACGTTGAAATGATACTATTTGGGCTATACCAAGTTAAATAAAATGTATTATTAAATGCTCTTTAAAGTCTTAGTAAGACTTAGGTCAGATAAGGTCTGCTTTCCTATTCACTTCTGATTTCTAAATACAAAAGACAATTGTAAAACTAAAAAAGGAAAAAATGACTTTGAAGTGGCTACTAAGCCAAAGCCTGACCCACTGTAGAATTCAGTTACTTTCAAGACCATCTCAAAACAAAGTACAAGCAAAACTCTTAGAAATCATAAGAGGAAACTGGAAGGACACTGATCACTACCAAGTAAAATCCAGAGGCTCAAAGCATTCCTACCTGGAGCCAAATGTCTGACATTGACATTCTCTTCGTAAAGAAAGGAAACCATAAGCTCTTTAAAGTTTAAAGGAGAAAAATTAAGAGGGTTTTTTAAAAAGGGATTTTGTTTTTCAAGATAAAGATTACAGAATGAACTAATTTCTAAGTGATAAATATCTTTGCCATTCCAAGGAAAAACTCATTAGAGCACTGTGTGGCTAATGTCAAAGCATCATTACAGGAAGAGAATGGAATTTGCTTTTCAGTAAAAAGATACCCTCTTCAAAAATTCCTACAGTTAACTGCAAGACTAATAGGAGGTATGTATGTATTTATTTATGGCTGTGCTGGGTCTTCGTTTCTGTGCGAGGGCTTTCTCTAGTTGCGGCAAGTGGGGGCCACTCTTCATCGCGGTGTGCAGGTCTCTCACTATCGCGGCCTCTCATATTGTGGAGCACAGGCTCCAGACGCGCAGGCTCAGTAGTTGTGGCTCACAGGCCTAGTTGCTCCGTGGCATGTGGGATCTTCCCAGACCAGAGCTCAAACCCGTGTCCCCTGCATCGGCAGGCAGATTCTCAACCACTGAGCCACCAGGGAAGCCCCTAATAGGAGGTTTTTAAAAATAACAGCTACATTTCGAGCAATAATTAAGGAATATAAACTGCATCATAAAAATTAAAATATCAGATAAACCTTAAAAGCCCTATACTTCAATTACTTTAGACACTAATCACCATTCTGTTAAAATAAAATAACCACATATTTTTCAGTAGTTATATAGCCCCACACCCAGTTTTGCTTTCTGTGGTTTCAATTACCCAAGGCCAACCTCAATCTGAAAATACTAAATGGAAAATTCCAGAAATACACAATTCATAAGTTTTAAGCTGCACACCATTCTAAGTGGTGTAATGAAATCTCATGCCTTCCCACTCCATCCCACCCAGAACCCCCAACCATCGACATCATCTGCTCCTGACATCCAACCATTCACATTGTCATGGCTTGATGATCCAGGATCACCCAAAGCAAATGATCCTCCTTGTAGGTATTTTATCATCTCACATCTTCACAAGAAGGGTGATTACAAACAATAAAATATTTTGAGAGAGAGAGACAGAAGGAGAGAGGGAGAGAGACCACATTCACATAACTCTTATTACAGCATATTGTTATAACTGTTCTATTTTATTATGTTATGTTAATCTCTTATTGTGCTTGATTTATAAATTAAACTTTATCATAGGTATGTATGTACAGGAAAAACCAAGTATATATGGGGTTCAGCACTATCCGTGGTTTCAGGCATCCACTGGGGGTCTTGGAATGTTCCCCCAAGGACAAGAGGGGGACTACTGTACTGATAAAGTAGATATCCACCATGATTTGAATAGGAAGCAATTATGCTTGCTTCCTGATTTGTAAGAGACATGCTGTGGTCTGATTCAGTGGCAAGGGTACACAATGGCACTTATTAAAAATTCCCATCACATAACAATTCAGTAAAACCTTAAGAATTACTCATCTGAAACACTTTCAGCATACATGTAAACATTTTTGTGACGGGGAAATGGACATATCTCCTCCATTGTAAGTCTTACTTTTCACCTCATTTTTAATATTTCTGAAATCAAAATGCATATGATCAAATATGTTCATTTAATATGACAATGCTCTTCCCTTCTCCTCACAAGAAAAGTAGTCATTAAACCAATGATGCACATTAAAATTACTGTCACATAAGTGAGGAGGGGGAAGATGGCGGAAGAGTAAGACACGGAGATCACCTTCCTCCCCACAGATACATCAGAAATACCTCTACACGTGGAGCAACTCCTACAGAACACCCACTGAACGCTGGCAGAAGACCTCAGACCTCCCAAAAGGCAAGAAACTCCCCCACGAACCCGGGTAGGGCAAAATAAAAAAGAATAAACAGAGACAAAAGAATATGGACGGGACCTACACCAGTGGGAGGGAGCTGTGAAGGAGGAAAGGTTTCCACACACTAGGAATCCCTTCACGGGCGGAGACTGCAGGTGGCGGTGGGGGGAAGTTTCGGAGCCGCGGAGGAGAGTACAGCAACAGGGGTGCGGAGGGCAAAGCGGAGAGATTCCCGCACAGAGGACCAGTGCTGACCAGCACTCACCAGCCTGAGAGGCTTGTCTGCTCACACGCAGGGGCGGGCGGTGCTGGGAGCTGAGGCTTGGGCTTCGGTTGGATGCAGGGAGAGAACTGGAGTTGGCGGCGTGAACACAGCCTGAAGGTGTTAGTGCACCACGCCTAGCCGGGAGGGAGGGAGTCCGGGAGAAAGTCTGGACCTGCCGAAGACGCAAGAGACTTTTTCTTCCCTCTCTGTTTCCTTGTGCACGAGAAGAGGGGATTAAGAGCGCTGCTTAAAGGAGCTCCAGAGACAGGCGCGAGCCGCGGCTATCAGCGCGGAACCCAGAGCCAGGCATGAGACGCTAAGGCCGCTGCTGCCACCACCAAGAAACCTGTGTGCGAGCACAGGTCACTATCCACACCTCCCCTCCCGGGAGCCTGTGCAGCCCGCCACTGCCAGGGTCCCGTGATCCAGGGACAACTTCCCCGGGAGAACGCACAGCGTGACTCAGGCAGGGCAATGTCACGCCAGGCTCTGCCGCAGCAGGCTCGCCCTGCATCCGTGCCCCTCCCTCCCCTCGGCCTGAGTGAGCCAGAGCCCCCTAATCAGCTGCTCCTTTAACCCTGTCCTGTCTGAGCGAAGAACAGACGCCCTCCAGTGACCTACATGCAGAGGCGGGGCCAAATCCAAAGCTGAACCCCAGGAGCTGTGCGAACGAAGAAGAGAAAGAAAGGGAAATTTCTCCCAGCAGCCTCAGGAGCAGTGGATTAAATCTCCACAATCAACTTGATGTACCCTGCAACGGTGGAATACGTGAATAGACAACAAATCATCCCAAATTGAGGAGGTGGACGTTGAGAGCAAGATACATTATTTTTTCCCCTTTTCCTCTTTTTGTGAGTCTGTATGTGTATGCTTCTGTGTGCGATTTTGTCTGTATAGGGTTCTGTCCGTCCGTTTTTGTTTTGTTTTGTTTTTAATAAAAATTTTTTTCTTAACCATTATTTTCTATTTTAATAACTTTATTTTATTTTATCCTCTTTCTTTCTTTCTACTTTTTCTCCCTTTTATTCTGAGCGTGTGGATGAAACGCTCTTGGTGCTGCAGCCAGGACTCAGTGCTGTGCCTCTGACGTGGGAGAGCCAACTTCAGGACACTGGTCCACAAGAGACCTCCCAGCTCCACGTAATATCAAATGGCAAAAATCTCCCAGAGATCACCATCTCAATACCAACACCCAGCTTCACTCAACGACCAGCAAGCAACAGTGGACACCCTATGCCAAACAACTAGCAAGACAGGAACACAACCCCGCTCATTAGCAGAGAGGCTGCCTAAAATCATAATAAGGCCACAGACACCCCAAAACACACCACCAGACGTGGACCTGCCCACCAGAAAGGCAAGATCCAGCCTCATCCACCAGAACACAGGCACTAGTCCCCTCCACCAGGAAGCCTACACAACCCACTGAACCAACTTTAGCCACTGGGGACAGACACCAAAAACAATGGGAACTACGAACCTGCAGCATGCAAAAAGGAGACCCCAAACACAGTAAGATAAGCAAAATGAGAAGACAGAAAAACACACAGCAGATGAAGGAGCAAGATAAAAACCCACCAGACCTAACAAATGAAGAGAAATTAGGCAGTCTACCTGAAAAAGAATTCAGAATAATGATAGTAAAGATGATACAAAATCTTGGAAATAGAATAGACAAAATGCAAGAAACATTTAACAAGAACCTAGAAGAAGTAAAGAGGAAACAAGCAACGATGAACAACACAATAAATGAAATTAAAAATACTCTAGAAGGGATCAATACCAGAATAACTGAGGCAGAAGAATGGATAAGTGACCTGGAAGATAAAATACTGGAAGTAACTACTGAAGAGCAGAATAAAGAAAAAAGAATGAAAAGAACTGAGGACAGTCTCAGAGACCTCTGGGACAACGTTAAGCGCACCATTATTCGAATTATAGGGGTCCCGGAATAAGAAGAGAAAAAGAAAGGGACTGAGAAAATACTTGAAGAGATTATAGTTGAAAACTTCCCTAATATGGGAAAGGAAATAAGTCCAGCAAGCACAGAGTCCCATACGGGATAAATCCAAGGAGAAACACGCCAATACACATATTAATCAAACTATCAAAAATTAAATACAAAGATAACATATTAAAAACAGCAAGGGAAAAACAACAAATAACACACAAGGGAATCCCCATAAGGTTAAGAGCTGATCTTTCAGCAGAAACTCTGCAAGCCAGAAGGGAGTGGCAGGACAGGACATATTTAAAGTGATGAAGGAGAAAAACCTACAACCAAGATTACTCTACCCAGCAAGGATCTCATTCAGATTTTATGGAGAAATTAAAACCTTTACAGACAAGCAAAACCTGAGAGAGTTCAGCACCACCAAACCAGCTTTACAACAAATGCTAAAGGAACTTCTCTAGGCAAGAAACACAAAAGAAGGAAAAGACCTACAATAACAAACACAAAACAATTAAGAAAATGGGAATAGGAACATACATATCGATAATTACCTTAAATGTAAATGGATTAAATGCTCCCATCAAAACACACAGACTGGTTGAATGGATACAAAAACAAGACCCATATATATGCTGTCTACAAGAGACCCACTTCAGACCTAGGGACACATACAGACTGAAAGTGAGGGGATGGAAAAAGATATTCCATGCAAATGGAAATCAGAAGAAAGCTGGAGTAGCAAATCTCATATCAGACAAAACAGACTTTAAAATAAAGACTATTACAAGAGGGCTTCCCTGGTGGTGCAGTGGTTGAGAGTCCGCCTGCCAATGCAGGGGACATGGGTTACTGCCCCGGTCTGGGAAGATCCCACATGCCGCGGAGCAGCTGGGCACAAGAGCCATGGCCGCTGAGCCTGTGCGTCCAGAGCATGTGCTCTGCAACGGGAGAGGCCAACAGTGAGAGGCCCGTGTATCGCAAAAAAAAAAAAAAAAAAAAAAAGACTATTACAAAAGACAAAGAAGGACACCACATAATGATCAAGGGATCAATCCAAGAAGATATAACAATTGTAAATATTTATGCACACAACATAGGAGCACCTCAATACATAAGGCAAATACTAACAGCCATAAAAGGGGAAATCGACAGTAACACACTCATAGTAGGGGACTTTAACACCCCACTTTAACCAATGGACAGATCACCCAAAATGAAAATAAATAAGGAAACACAAGCTTTAAATGATACATTAAAAAATATGGACTTAATTGATATTTATAGGACATTCCATCCAAAAACAACAGAATACACATTTTTCTCAAGTGCTCATGGAACATTCTCCAGGATAGATCATATGTTGGGTCACAAATCAAGCCTTGGTACATTTAAGAAAATTGAAATTGTATCAACTATCTTTTCTGACCACAACGCTATGAGACTAGATATCAATTACAGGAAAAGATCTGTAAAAAATACAAACACATGGAGGCTAAATGATACACTACTTAATAACGAAGTGATCACTAAAGAAATCAAAGAGGAAATCAAAAAATACCTAGAAACAAATGACAATGGAGACACAACGACCCAAAACCTATGGGATGCAGCAAAGGCAGTTCTAAGAGGGAAGTTTATAGCAATACAATCCTACATTAAGAAACAGGAAACATCTTGAATAAATAACCTAACCTTGCACCTAAAGCAATTAGAGAAAGAACAAAAAATCCCCAAAGTTAGCAGAAGGAAAGAAATAATAAAGATCAGATCAGAAATAAATGAAAAAGAAATGAAGGAAATGATAGCAAAGATCAATAAAACTAAAAGCTGATTCTTTGAGAAGATAAACAAAATTGATAAACCATTAGCCAGATTCATCAAGAAAAAAAGGGAGAAGACTCAAATCAATACAATTAGAAATGAAAAAAGAGAAGTTACAACTGCCACTGCAGAAATACAAAAGATCATGAGAGATTACTACAAGCAACTCTAGGCCAATAAAATGGACAACTGGGAAGAAATGGACAAATTCTTAGAAATGCACAAATTGCCAAGACTAAATCAGGAAGAAACAGAAAATATGAACAGACCAATCACAAGCACTGAAATTGAAACTGTGATTAAAAATCTTCCAACAAACAAAAGTCCAGGACCAGATGGCTTCACAGGCGAATTCTATCAAACATTTAGAGAAGAGCTAACACCTATCTTTCTCAAACTCTTCCAAAATATAGCAGAGGGAGGAACACTCCCAAACTCATTCTACGAGGCCACCATCACCCTGATACCGAAACCAGACAAAGATGTCACAAAGAAAGAAAACTACAGGCTAATATCACTGATGAACACGGATGCAAAAATCCTCAACAAAATACTAGCAAACAGAATCCAACAGCACATTAAAAGGATCATACACCATGATCAAGTGGGGTTTATTCCAGGAATGCACGGATTCTTCAATATACGCAAATCAATCAACGTGATACACCATATTAACAAACTGAAGGAGAAAAACCATATCATCATCTCAATAGATGCAGAGAAAGCTTTCGACAAAATTCAACAACCATTTATGATAAAAACTCTACAGACGGCTTCCCTGGTGGCGCAGTGGTTGAGAGTCCGCCTGCCAATGCAGGGGACACGGGTTCGTGCCCCGGTCCGGGAAGATCCCACATGCTGCGGAATGGCTGGGTCCGTGAGCCATGGCCGCTGAGCCTGTGCATCCGGAGCCTGTGCTCCGCAATGGGAGAGGCCACAACAGGGAGAGGCCCACGTACCGGGGAAAAAAAAAAAAAACCCTACAGAAAGTAGGCATAGAGGGAACGTTCCTCAACATAATAAAAGCCATATATGACAAACCCACAGCCAACATCGTCCTCAATGGTGAAAAACTGAAAGCATTTCCACTAAGATCAGGAACAAGACAAGGTGGCTCACTCTCACCACTCTTATTCAACATAGTTTTGGAAGTTTTAGCCACAGCAATCAGAGAAGAAAAGGAAGTAAAAGGAATCCAAATTGGAAAAGAAGTTAAGCTGTCACTGTTTGCAGATGACATGATACTATACACAGAGAATCCTAAAGATGCTACCAGAAAACTACTAGAGCTAATCATTGAATTTGGTAAAGTAGCAGGATATAAAATTAATGCACAGAAATCTCTGGCATTCCTATACACTAATGATGAAAAATCTGAAAGTGAAATTAAGAAAACACTCCCATTTACCATTGCAACAAAAAGAATAAAATATCTAGGAATAAACCTACCTAAGGAGACAAAAAACGTGTATGCAGAAAATTATAAGACACTGATGAAAGAAATTAAAGATGATACAAATAGATGGAGAGATATACCATGTTCTTGGATTGGAAGAATCAACACTGTGAAAATGACTCTACTACCCAAAGCAATATACAGATTCAATGCAATCCCTACCACTGGCATTTTTCTCAGAAATAGAACAAAAAATTTCACAATTTGTATGGAAACACTAAAGACCCCAAACAGCCAAAGCAATCTTGAGAACGAAAAACAGATCTGGAGGAATCAGGCCTCCTGACTTCAGACTATACTACAAAGCTACAGTAATCAAGACAGTATGGTACTGGCACAAAAACAGAAAGATAGATCAATGGAACAGGATAGAAAGCCCAGAGATAAACCCACGCACATATGCTCACCTTATCTTTGATAAAGGAGGCAGAAATGTACAGTGGAGAAAGGACAGCCTCTTCAATAAGTGGTGCTGGGAAAACTGGACAGGTACATATAAAAGTATGAGATTAGAACACTCCCTAACACCATACACAAAAATAAGCTCAAAATGGATTAAAGACCTAAATGTAAGGCCAGAAACTATCAAACTCTTAGAGGAAAACATAGGCAGCACACTCTATGACATAAATCACAGCAAGATCCTTTTTGACCCACCTCCTAGAGAAATGGAAAATTAAAAAAAATAAACAAATGGGACCTAATGAAACTTAAAAGCTTTTGCACAGCAAAGGAAACCATAAACAAGACAAAAAGACAACCCTCAGAATGGGAGAAAATATTTGGAAATGAAGCAACTGACAAAGGATTAATCTCCAAAATTTACAAGCAGCTCATGCAGCTCAATAACAAAAAAACAAACAACCCAATCCAAAAATGGGCAGAAGACCTAAATGGACATTTCTCCAAAGAAGATATACAGATTGCCAACAAACACATGAAAGAATGCTCAACATCATTAATCATTAGAGAAATGCAAATCAAAACTACAATGAGATATCATCTCACACCAGTCAGAATGGACATCAAAAAATCTAGAAATAAATGCTGGAGAGGGTGTGGAGAAAAGGGAACACTCTTGCACTGCTGGTGGGAATGTGAATTGGTACAGCCACTATGGAGATACAGTATGGAGTTTCCTTAAAAAACTACAAATAGAACTACCATATGACCCAGCAATCCCACTACTGGGCATATACCCTGAGAAAACCACAAATTCAAAGAGTCATGTACGAAAATGTTCATTGCAGCTCTATTTACAATAGCCAGGAGATGGAAGCAACCTAAGTGTCCACCAACAGATGAATGGATAAAGAAGATGTGGCACATATATAAAATGGAATATTACTCAGCCATAAAAAGAAACGAAATTGAATTATTTGTAGTGAGGTGGATGGACCTAGAGTCTGTCATACAGAGTGAAGTAAGTCAGAAAGAAAGAGACAAATACCGTATGCTAACACATATATATGGAATGTAAGGGAAAAAATGTCATGAAGAACGTAGGGGTAAGACAGGAATAAAGACACAGACCTACTAGAGAATGGACCTGAGGATATGGGGAGGGGGAAGAGTAAGCTGTGACAAAGTGAGAGAGTGGCATGGACATATATACACTACCAAACGTAAAATAGATAGCTAGTGGGAAGCAGCTGCATAGCACAGGGAGATCAGCTCAGTGCTTTGTGACCACCTAGAGGGGTGGGATAGGGAGTGTGGGAGGGAGAGAGACGCAAGAGGGAAGAGATATGGGAACATATGTATATGTATAACTGATTCACTTTGTTATAAAGCAAAAACTAACACACCACTGTAAAGCAATTATACTCCAATCAACATACTAAAAAAAAATCAAAGAAGCGCAGGAAGTTTTATGTGTTTATGTTTCACTATGATAGGGATATACTCTCTACGTAACGAAATACTTTTTAACTAGATTCTACCTAAGCTATAGCCCTTACCAATGCATACACACACAAAAGTTAAGAATTATATATATATTTTTTTCTTGGATGTGGGCAAATCTCACTTTAATTCCAAATGGCTTCATTTACAGCACATTCAATAATGAACAAGCAGGAGAGGTGTGACTTTTGAACATATGAATATATAAAAGTCCCTTGAAATTCAGGTAGTCAAGATAAGGGCATTTCACAAGGAAAGCACCCCCGCCACCTCCCATTTTTCTGAAGACTGTTTTACACTCATTTTAAAAGATGATGAGATATACTCAGAAATTCAAAGTAGTAGGATGTGCCTTGCAGGGAGAGAAGAAAACCTTTTTTCAGATTGTTGGGTAAATACATATCAGCAATTCCACTAGACAAAGGTTGATGGATGTCCTCCCTGAGTCAGGCTAGGGCCGAACACTTAGTGAAAGGGGGCTCTGAGTAGGGATGGGAAACTGGGAGAAAGGGAGAACCAGATACCACACAGTACCAACCAGTTCCCCTCTAACACGCCATGCCGTGACCCCAGACATGGGTGTACAAGAGCAGCCACCGGGGTGGCGACTGACTGTCCTCACTGCCAGGAATCGACAAAGGGCTTCAATTTGGCCCATGGACAAAATCCTTGACCAGCAAACTCAAATTGTCACTGAATTTAAATCATAAAGGATCTAAGGAAATACTTGTTTTATGTATATGTATATATGGACTACTTACACGATTAACATTCCTCTTCCCCTAAGGTTAGTTCTATAAACTGGAATGGCCTAAGCATCATATAATTTTGATTTTATTTTACGTGTTCAAAAGAGAAAGGAGGGAACGGAGAGAAAAGTGTCATAAATTCTTCAACTCTGGGGCTCAGCACGTACAACAGCCTCCTCAGACAAAAGGTTCATCCGGATTGTTGGGTAGTTTCAATGCTGAGCGAAGACTAGGGGAGCCCACCGCAACCCCCACAGAAAGAATTCTACAGTTACTCTACCACGGTGCTCTAGCTAAAGTATAGGTTTCAAACTACAGAGAGTTTCAACTTAACATCTAAAATTTTAAACTGTAGCATTTCAGCAACAAATAAGCTCAGAAGCTCATCTCAGAAGTAAAATTAAAGACCTATTGCCCTGATGTATGAAAGTCAAGCTGTCACTCTCAGCTACACCCTACTTCCAGACTTAGGCAGACACATAAGGTGGTGGCGGCTCCTTGGCGGTGCCATTCACAGTGGCATCGTCGTACGGGGGTGCATAGCACCGTAGTGTCATTGCTGGTAACAGAGGCCAGGACATCGGAGGAGTTCCTGCCACTGATGAATCGGTAGCAGTTCCAAACACAGCTAATCAAGTACCCCTTAAAAGTAAAGATAATGCTGATAAACAGAATAATAATAAAGACCAAACAAGGTAGGAGTCACTGACATGCTATCACCTTCGTAAAGAAAATCAGGAGGCAGCTGTCGTATGTATTCCTGGATGGAGTCTGGATAAACAAGCACAATGACTGCAACCAAGGTGTTCAGGGAAAAATCAAAGACCTGGTAACAGGAGAATGGGATGATCCAGGCCACGTGTTGCCTGTATCCTCCATAAGTAGCCACTGCACAGATCAGGATCATGAGAAGAGAAATTGCAATAGCAGTGCACATGCTGGCAACATCCATGAACTCAAAGTCACCTCCGAGTTCAAAACTTGAAAAGTGATACTGATCTGGATCAGCCAGGGCGCTCAACAGAAGCAGCAGTACCACGGCATTGATGATCAGGTACCAGACGCCAAGCAGGATGGTGCCGGTGCAGACATGGCAGCACAGGCAGCAGCTGTTGGAGTAGAACTGCGTCCAGGGAGCCACCATCTTCATCACTCAGGCCGCTGGCACAGCAGTGCGAGCACGCACCCAAGTTTGCGGGAGCTTCAGCCGCATTGGACCGAGCCCGCCGCGTGGCTGCTGCCGGCTCCTCAGCCACTCCTGCTTGCGCTCCCAGCCCCGCTCGCTGCCCGCCAGCCCTTGCTCCACGACTCCCCCGAGAGATACGAGCAGTTGCCTCCAAGAATTATATTTTTTAAAAAAGCAATTATGCCTAAGTATTTATTTTTTAAATGCTCAGTGGTTTTACAACTATTTTCTGTTTAACAATAAGTACATGGATATTAATAAAGAATTAAATTTGGTTAAAAATTTTTAAGGAACTGTCGATCCTTAAATTCAGAATCCTTGGAACCTAACATTCCAGATCAAAGACATTTCCGTTATCAAAACGGCTCTGGCTACCATAAGAAAAAGGATGCTGCTTTGAAATTATATTTTTGCACTTCCACTAAACCCTTAGATATATATTTGGTCTACTGAGAAATAATACAATTAATTATAAAGGAAACAGTGTTAGCACAAACAGTTCACATTAAAACTACTCACATTACAATTTTCAAGTAGTTAAAATATTTGACGCTTCGTACCTAGACATGCAAATATTTTATTTACTACACTTTAAAGATCTATCACTGTTTCACCTGATCTCTTGATTTCGATGCTTCATAGAGGTTCAGGACCCACATGACTGCATTTTAGAGATTAATCTGAACAGTAGAGCCACTTCACACTGCCTGTGACTCCTGAGGAACTACCTGGACACGACCACCAAACAAATGACCACTTGGTGTCAGTACAACCAACTGGATTGTACAAACCTGCAGGCTTCCTTCTCTGAAGCCAAAATAGCCCATCGCCTTTTAAACTTAATGTAGACCTTATAAGGTAAAGATATTTAAGGATTTCGGATCTCATTTACATATTGAAATGTCCCTTCTAAAATCACTTCCCATACAAATCACAATCAGCTTAGGATAGCATTCTTTAAATCAAAAAAGAAATCTCTTATTTTCAAGGGGTACTCCTATTTCTGATACTGGAGGGAACAAGAGATCAAAACTGAAACAGAGAGTATCTTTTTTTTTTAAAGAGATAAAGAATTTTTTTAAATTTTCTTTTTACACAGCAGGTTCTTATTAGTCATCCATTTTATACATATCTATGTATACATATCAATCCCAATCTCCAAATTCATCCCACCACTCCCCCACCACCACGTTTCCCCCTTGGTGTCCATATGTTTGTTCTCTACATCTGTGTCTCAATTTCTGCCCAGCAAACCAGTTCATCTGTACCATTTTTCTAGGTTCCACATAAATGCGTTAATATACGATATTGGTTTTCCTCTTTGTGACTTCACTCTGTATGACAGTCTCTAGATTCATCCACATCTCTACAAATGACCCAAGTTCGTTCCCTTTTATGACTAATACTCCATTGTATGTATGTACCATATCTTCTTTAACCATTTGTCTGTTGAGGGGCATTTAGGTTGCTTCCATGACCTGGCTATTGTAAACAGTGCTGCAATGAACACTAGGGTGTATGTGTCTTTTTGAATTATGGTTTTCTCTGGGTATATGCCCAGTAGTGGGATTGGTGAGTCATATGGTAATTCTATTTTTAGTTTCTTAAGGAATCTCCATACTGTTCTCCATAGTGGCTATATCAATTTACATTCCCACCAACAGTGCAAGAGGGTTCCCTTTTCTCCACACCCTCTCCAACATTTGTTGTTTGTACATTTTTTGATGATGCCCATTCTAACTGCTGTGAGGTGATACTTCATTGTAGTTTTGATTTGCATTTCTCTAATAATTAGTGATGTTGAGCAGCTTTTCATGTGCCTCTTGGCCATCTCTATGTCTTCTTGGAGAAATGTCTATTTTGATCTTCTGCCCATTTTTGGATTAGCTGGTTTGTTTAATATTGAGCTGCACGAGCTGTTTATATATTTTGGAGATTAATCCTTTGTCCGTTGATTCGCTTGCAAATATTTTCTCCCATTCTCAGGGTTGTCTTTTCGTCTTGTTTGTAGCTTCTTTTGCTTTGCAAAAGCTTTTAAGTTTCATTAGGTCCCATTTGTTTTTTTTTCCATTAATCTAGGAGGTGGATCAAAAGAGATCTTGCTGTCATTTATGTCAGAGAGTGTTCTTCCTATGTTTTCCTCTAAGAGTTTTAAAGTGTCTGGTCTTACATTTAGGTCTCTAATCCATTTTGAGTTTACTTTTGTGTATGGTGTTAAGGAGTGTTCTAACTTCATTTTACATGTAGCTGTCCAGTTTCTCCAGCACCGCTTACTGAAGAGACTGTCTTTACTCCATTGTATATCTTTGCCTCCTTTGTCATAGTTGACCATAGGTGTGTGGGTTTATCTCTGGGCTTTCTATCCTGTTCCACTGATGTATTTTTCTGTGCCAGTACCGTATTGTCTTGATTACTGTAGCTCTGTAGTATAGTCTGAAGTCAGGGAGTCTAATTCCTCCAGCTCCGTTTTTTTTCCCTCAAGACTGCTTTGGCTACTCTGGGTCTTTTGTGTCTCCATACAAATTTTAAGATTTTTTGTTCTAGTTCTGTAAAAGATACCATTGGTAATTTGACAGGGATTGCACTGAATCTGTAGACTGCTTTGGGTAGTATAGTCATTTTCACAATATTGATCCTTCCAAACCAAGAACATGGTATATCTCTCCATCTGTTGGTATCATCTTTAATTTCTTTCATCAGGGTCTTATAGTTTTCTGCATACAGGTCTTTTGTCTCCTTAGGTAGGTTTATTCCTAGGTATTATATTCTTTTTGTTGCAATGGTAAATGGGAGTGTTTCCTTAACTTCTCTTCCAGATTTTTCATCATTAGTGTATAGGAATGCAAGAGATTTCTGTGAATTAATTTTGTATCCTGCAACTATACCAAATTCATTGATTAGCTCTGTTTTCTGGTGGCATCTTTAGGATTCTCTATGTATAGTATCATGTCATCTGCAAAGAGTGACAGTTTTACCTCTTCTTTTCCAATTTGTATTCCTTTTATTTCTTTTTCTTCTCTGATTGCCAAGGCTAGGACTTCCAAAAGTATGTTGAATAATAGTGGTAAGAGTGGACATCCTTGTCTTGTTCCTGATTGTAGAGGAAATACTTTCAGTTTTTCACCATTGAGAATGATGTTTGCTGTGGGTTTGTCATATATGGCCTTTATTATGTTGAGGTAGGTTCCCTCTATGCCCACTTTCTGGAGAGTTTTTATCATAAATGGGTGTTGAAGTTTGTCAAAAGTTTTTCTGCATCTACTGAGATTACCATATGTTTATTCTTCTTCAATTTGTTAATATGATGTATCACATTGATTGATCTGCGTATACTGAAGAACGCTTGCATCCCTGGGATAAATCCCACTTGATCATGGTGTATGATCCTTTTAATGTGTTGCTGGATTCTATTTGCTAGTATTTTGTTGAGGATTTTTTTTTTTTTTTTTTTTTTTGCAGTACGCGGGCCTCTCACTGTTGTGGCCTCTCCCTTTGCGAAGCACAGGCTCCGGATGTGCAGGCTGCGCGGCCATGGCTCACGGGCCCAGCCGCTCCGCGGCATGTGGGATCTTCCCGGACCAGGGCACAAACCCGTATCCCCTGCATCGGCAGGCGGACTCTCAACCACTGCGCCACCAGGGAAGCCCTTGTTGAGGACTTTTCCATCTATATTCATCAGTGATATTGGTCTGTAATTTTCCTTTTTTGTAGTATGTTTGTCTGGTTTTGGTATCAGGGTGATGGTGGCCTCATAGAATGAGTTTGGGAGTGTTCCTTCCTCTGCAATGCTTTGGAAGTGTTTGAGAAGGATGGGTGTTAGCTCTTCTCTAAATGTTTGATAGAATTCACCTCTGAAGCCATCTGGTCCTGGAGTTTTGTTTGTTGGAAGATTTTTTTTTTTTTTTTTTTTTTGGGCAGTACACGGGCCTCACTGCTGCGGTCTCTCCCGCTGCGGAGCACAGGCTCCGGTCGCACAGGCTCAGTGGCCATGGCTCATGGGCCCAGTCGCTCCACAGCATGTGGGATCTTCCTGGACCAGGGCATGAACCCATGTCCCCTGCATCAGCAGGCAGACTCTCAACCACTGCACCAACAGGAAAGCCCTGTTGGAAGATTTTTAATCACAGTTTCAATTTCATTACTTGTGACTGGTCTGTTCATATTTTCTATTTCTTCCTGGTTCAGTCTTGGAAGGTTATATCTTTCTAAGAATTTGTCCATTTCTTCCAGGTTGTCCATTTTATTGCCATAGAGTTGTTGTAGTTGTCTCTTAGGATGCTTTGTATTTCTGTGGTGTCTGTTGTAACTTCTCCTTTTTCATTTCTAATTTTATTGATTTGAGTCCTCTCCCTCTTTTCCTTGATGAGTCTGGCTAATGGTTTATCAATTTTGTTTATCTTCCCAAAGAACTAACTTTTACTTTTATTGATCTTTGCTACTGTTTTCTTTGTTTCTATTTCAGTTATTTCTGCTCTGATCTTTATGATTTCTTTCCTTCTGCTAACTTTGTGCTTTGTTTGTTCTTCTTTCTCTAGTTCCTTTAGGTGTAAGGTTAGATTGTTTATTTGAGATTTTTCTTGTTTCTTCAGGTAGGCTTGTATTGCTATAAACTTCCCTCTTAGAACTGCTTTTGCTGCATCCCATAGGTTTTGGACTGTCGTGTTTTCATTGTCGTTTGTCTCTAGGTATTTTTTGATTTCCTATTTGATTTCTTCAGTGGTCTCTTGGTTATTTAGTAACATATTGTTTAGCCTCCATGTGACTGTGTTTTTTAGGGTTTTTTCCCCTGTAATTGATTTGTAATCTCACAGCATTGTGGTCAGAAATTTTATACGATTTCAATTTTCTTAAATTTACTGAGGCTTGATTTGTGACCCAAGATGCGATCTATCCTGGAGAATGTTCTGTGCGTACTTCAGAAGAAAGTGTAATCTGCTGTTTTTGGATGGAATGTCCTAGAAATATCAATTAAATCTATCTGGTCTACTGGGTCATTTAAAGCTTGTGTTTCCATATTAATTTTCTGTTTGGATGATCTGTGCATTGGTGTAAGTGAGGTGTTAAAGTCTCCCATTATTACTATGTTACTGTCCATTTCTTCTTTTATAGCTGTTAGCAGTTGCCTTATGTATTGAGGTGCTCCTATGTTGGGTGCATATATATTTATAATTGTTTTATCTTCTTCTTGGATTGATCCCTTGATCATTATGTAGTGTCCTTCCTTGTCTCTTGTAATATTCTTTACTTTAATGTCTATTTTATCAGATATGCGTATTGCTACTCCAGCTTTCTTTTGATTTCCATTTGCATGGAACATCTTTTTCCATCCCCTCACTTTCAGTCTGTATGTGTCCCTAGGTCTGAAGTGGGTCTCTTGTAGACAGCATATATATGCGTCCATTCAGCGAGCCTGTGTCTTTTAGTTGGAGCATTTAATCCATTCACGTTTAAGGTAATTATCGATATGTATGTTCCTATGATCATTTTCTTAATTGTTTTGGGTTTGTTTTTGTAGGTCCTTTTCTTCTCTTGTGTTTCCCACTTAGAGAAGTTCCTTTAGCATTTGCTGTAGAGCTGGTTTGGTGGTGGTAAATTCTCTTAGCTTTTGTTTGTCTGTAATGCTTCTGACTTCTCATCAAATCTGAATGAGATCCTTGCTGGGAAGGGTAATCTTGGTTGTAGGTTCATCACTTTAAATATGTCATGCCACTCCCTTCTGGCTTGTAGAGTTTCTGCTGAGGAATCAGCTGTTTACCTCATGGGAGTTCTCTTGTATGTTATTTGTTGTTCTTCCCTTACTGCTTTCAATCATTTTTGTCTTTAATTTTTGCCAATTTGATTACTATGTGTCTCGGCGTGTGTCCCCTTGGGTTTATCCTGTATGGGACTTTCTGTGCTTCCTGGACTTGGGTGGCTAATTTCTTTCCCATGTTGGGGAAGTTTTTGACTATAATCTCTTCAAATACTTTCTCAGGTCTTTCTCTCTTCTCCTTCTGGGACCCCTATAATGCAAATGTTGTTGCGTTTAATGTTGTCCCAGAGGTCTCTTAGGCTGTCTTCATTTCTTTTCATTCTTTTTTCTTTATTCTGTTCTGCATCAGTGAATTCCACCATTCTGTCTTCCAGGTCATTTATCTGTTCTTCTGCCTCAGTTATTCTGCTATTGATTCCTTCTAGTGTACTTTTCATTTCAGTTATTGTATTGTTCATTTGTGTTTATTTGTTCTTTAATTCTTCTAAGTCTTTGCTAAACATTTCTTGCATCTTCTCAATCTCTGCCTCCATTCTTTTTCTGAGGTCCTGGATTATCTTCACTATCATTATTCTGAATTCTTTTTTTGGAAGGTTGCCTATCTCTACTTCATTTAGTTGTTTTTCTGGGGTTTTATCTTGTTCCTTCATCTGGTACACAGCCCTGTGCCTTTTCATCTTGTCTATTTTTCTGTGAATGTGGTTTTTGTTCCACAGGCTGTTGCTAAATGATACACATGTCTAGGGGGCTAGAATGGCACCATGTTGGCTGACTGCTCCAGGAGCTCTAATCTGGCTTGTGGCTGCTGCTGCTGGTGGTTTTCCTTCCTTCCTTCCTCCCTCCCTTCCTTTTTCAGAGAGTATCTTATTGAGGATCTTCTAGAACCAAATGAAGCAGGGTTTTTGAGTGCAACATAAAAGAGAGACATTCTAAAGGTGGGGTCAGTAGGCAAAAGGGCAAGAGAGCTGGCAGAGATGCCAAGTAGAACAGCATCTAAACAGAAGACACCTGTGTAGAGTCTAGAGGGCATCTATGAAACCAGAGCTTCTTTTACAACATCATCAGTTAAAACACTGGAGAAGAATGAGGAGGAGCAGTCCCACACTACCTGGTTAAGGTGGACATTCCATAAACTGGAGAAGCTGAAAGAGGAACTTACAAAGGTTTAAAGAAATAAACTGTGTGGTTTACATAGAGCAACCATTAAGTTTCCTAACCTGTGGGACTATATCATATAGTATGATTTGGGAGCTTAATAAGGGAAGTTCCATTTCTAACCTCTGAGAAAACTAAATGAATATAAGTATTTAATCTACATGTGAATTGTCCCTAAGGAACCACGTGAAGCCATTTAACAAGAAGAGCTATTTCAAGTGGAAGAAACCCTCATCAGCATGTGATAACCAGAGTATCACGTGACCTCAGTGCCTACTTCACAACTAGAACCCCTCTGCTTTAGAAGGAACCATCAAGTGCAGGGGTACAGCTCTCCTGTGGAACTTTGGGTTTTTTTGGGTTTTTTCTTTTGGGTGGTTTTTTTTTTTTGGCTGTATCGTGCAGCATGTGGGACCTTAGTTCCCCAACCAGGGACTGAACCAGCACCCCTTGCATTTGGGAGCATGGAGTCTTAACCACTGGACCGCTAGGGAAGTCCGTCTCCTGTGGAACTTTGAAAGACGGTACTCTACTAGGAAGAGGGGAGGCATGTTTGTACCAAGGCTAAAATGGTGACAAGCACCCATGCTGCTTACTCCTTTCCAAGAGTTAAGTGTCCTACAGGAACTGTATATCTCCTGGAAAGCAGGAACTCCTTGGGGAACACCAGTATTTACTCAACCACCTAAGAGTCACCTTGCCAATCTCAGCCTGACCCTCATTCCCACTCACTCCGGAAATGGAGAGGACTTGTGGACCATATACCCCAGTCTCCCTAAACTCTGCCAAGTACCAACAACCTGGAGCCAAAGTTTCCCCGTAAACCTAATATAGTAGTGTCCAATGGCAAAGATCATAAAACTACTTTTGTTCATTTGTAACTATAATTTATAGCTAATTTATAATTTATAACTTTCACTGAAACTTAGACAAGTCATTAATTATCTCTGGTCTTCAGTTTCCCCACCCATAAAGTGCAGCTAATATTTCCCATATAATTTATATGAAAAAGCCCAGTACAATGCCTGACATAAAGTAGGCATTAGATAACAGGTTGTTTTTATCTAAGAAGCAAAAGTCTGTAGAAAGAAGATAAAATAAAATGTTTGAGCTTGAAAATAATTCTGCCAAGAATCAAATACTTAGTGGTACTCAACCAAGGGTGTTAGAAATGTGTGTGGTGGGAGAGGAGGGGTGGCTCTAAAGATGAACATGGTATTTAGTGAGAGGGCCAAGGGTCTTATAAATATGCCCCACATAAACAAGAACTGTCCACACAATATGCCAATAGCACACTCCTGTTGAGAGACTGAAAGAGTACAACCAATCTAAAATGAGGGAAGAAGACCCACTTTGTAAATTATTAAATATGGCAAGAATTCCTTTTAGGAAGAGAAATGAGCTCAAACAACATAAGTATTATTATAAAAATAAGGAGAATGGATTCTTTCTAGAAAAGACCATTAAAGACTCAAGAAGAGACCACCCAACCAAAACCAAAACCAAACAAACAAAGCAAGCTTTGTTGTTAAAACAGAAAGATGAGGGACTTCCCCGGCAGTCCAGTGGTTAAGATGTCACCTTCCAATGCAGGGGATGCAGGTTCAATCCCTGATCAGCGAGCTAGGATCCCACATGCCTCTTGGCCAAAAAACCAAGACATAAAACAGAAGCAATATTGTAACAAATTCAATGAAGACTTAAAAAAAAAAGGTCCACATCAAAAAAAAAAAAACCTTAAAAAAAAAAAAGCAGAAAGATAAGACATAGAGAAGTTACCTAACTTGTCCAAGTTTGTGCCCAGGCAATGTAGTCCTACATTCCAAACGCCTACCACTACACTATACTCAATGCACTAGCAAGCTAAGAGTGAGCAGAAAAACTGAAAGAGCCATTCATGCCAAGGTTAACGTAGCAGCTTATTTTTTTCACATGTTCACAGCTGTAGTTTTATGTATATTATGTATATTTCACTTTCTGCCAGTCATTTAACAGTTCTGCTATCATGACATGTTTTATAATCAACATTAAACTGAATTCAATGGAATACAGTAGCTTGTAAATGGAATTAAATTCTTTATTAGAGTAGATGGGGTTTGCAAACTATACTCCACACAGCCCTGGAGGTCACCTCAGACAGAAGGCAGGGAAACACGGGCCAAGGAGGCTCCCAAATCAACAAAGCCAGTTTCAGTTTTATCTTTTCTCTTTTTTGGAGGAGGCATTCACATATACTTTTATCAAGAAAAGGGTTCCACTGATCAAGAAAAATGCTTGAAAACCATGGAATCAGATGAACTATTAAGATCCCTTGTAGGTATTAGATTTCAAAGTCCTGAAAAACAACTCACAGACTATATGACCAAGAAAGGCTTTGAAGTTTTTACTGCCTTCAGAGCTAGTATATTTATACTCTACCTACTTATAGAATTTGAGAGGGATGTTAAAAGTATAAATTTTAATGTCACATATAGTGATAATTATTTTTAATTTAACAATAAAACATACGCACAACATAAGACTAGAGCTCTCAAGCATGAGAGAACACTATGAAGCAGTATCTTTGCATCAAAGAAATTTTTTTTAAAGTCATGTATGTTGTCTTCCTCCTCCTTTAAAAACACTGACATGCATTTTAAAATTTGAGTAGCCACTCTCCACTTGGCTCAGCTTTTTCAAGAGTTACAAAGATAAATGAGACATGTATCACCTCACATTTTAAAATCGATATTAGACATTCATCAAATTAACTGGGCAGAAAGAGGTGAAGTGCCAAAGAGAGGCAAAGGAAAGGGAAAGAGATTATGAAATGGAGCTCAGCAATGGGAGAAACCATTTGCAAGTAAGAAGATTCTCAAGAGAGGTGGCCTGAGAAGAGGGGAGAAATAATCTCTCTGCATTCTGATATATGATTGTTACATGATGTTGATTCTGTATTCAACAGATAGTTCACTGTCTAGTAGGAGAAAAGGATAAGTAAACAAACACCTAAAACACAATGTGTTAACTAAAATAACAAGCGTGTGCATAATATAAGTGAAAAGGGAAGTAGGTATTTCCTTCGGGTAGAGGGGTAAGAAGGGGGGAGGAGGGAAGGAGGAAAGGTGAGTTCACCAGGGTGCTGAGGATGAGCAGGGGTTTGTTGTAAAGAAAAAGGTATTTCACGCAATAGGAACAACATGAGCAAGGGCATGAAGAAGTGAAATCATGTGGTGTCTTTGGGGACTGGCTGTGGAGAGTAAAGAGGTGACTAAGGATGAAAGTGAAAATGAGACCAGACCAGATCATGAGGAGCTTTTTTTTTTTTTTTTTTTTTTTTTTTTGCGGTATGCGGGCCTCTCACTGTTGTGGTCTCTCCCGCTGCGGAGCACAGGCTCCGGATGCACAGGCTCAGCAGCCATGGCTCACGGGCCTAGCCGCTCCACGGCATGTGGGATCTTCCCGGACCGGGGCACGAACCCATGTCCCCTGCATCGGCAGGCGGACTCTCAATCACTGCACCAACAGGGAAGCCCCATGAGGAGCTTTAAGCCCTGTGCCAAGGAGTTTGGCTCCATTACAGGAGGCACAAAGGTTTTCGGCAAAGAATGATGTTACAAAGGATGACACTAAACATTATAATTTTTTCAGTCAGAGAAATACTTCAAGTTTCCACTGGCTGCAAAAACATATATGAGAAAATTAATTCCAGGACTCCTTTAAATAACTCCAAAGGTCCCACTGGCCATGAGTCCCCAGTTAAGAGCTCCCTGAGGACAGGAACTCTTTTTTAATTTATTTTTCTCTGGATCTCTAAGACATAGGATATAGAGAAACAAATAGGAATTGGTCTGTGATTAAGGATGATAAGACAGAACAAAAGATGACTCAAGCTTCTGGCCTGATCATCTCAGTGGGATGACAATTACAAGAACGTAAGTTTTGCCTAGGAGATACTAAAATACAAAACTCTACAGAATATCCAGAGGTTCTGTCCACAAGCACTTAAATACAGGTTTGAAACTCCAAGGAGTCTGCACCACAGATATGACTTCGAGTACCATGTATGCCGTACTGGTGACAGATGAAGCCAGGTGGGTGGATGAGGTCACAGAGCATAAACAGGGCCCAGCTCACAATCTAAGACAGGCATACGTTGGAGACAGAGCTGGTTCGGTTCCAGATCAATGCAATACAGTGAATACTGCCATAAAGCGAGTCACATGAACTTTTTGTTTTCCCAGTGCATTACGTTTACTGTACACTGTAGTCTAAGTGTGCAACAGCATTATCTCTAAGAAAACAATGCACATATCTTAATTAAAAATTCCTTTATTGGCAAAAACTGCTAACCATCATCTGAGCCTTTAGCAAGTTGTAATCGTTTTTGCTGGTGGAAGGTCTTGCCTCCATGTTGATGGCTACAGACTGATCAGCTTGGGAGTTGCTGAAGGCTGGGGCAGCTTAAAGTAAGAGAACAATGAAGTTTGCTGCCTTGACTGACTCTTCCTTTTACGATCAATTTCTCTGTAGCATGCAATGCTGTTTGATAGCATTTTGCCCAAAGATGAAACTCTTTCAAATTGGGAGTCAGTCCTTTCAAACCCTGCCATTCCTTTATCAACTAAGTTTATGTAATATTCTAAGTCCTTTGTTGTTATTTCAACAATCTTCACAGCATCTTCACCAGGACTAGATACCATCTCAAGGAGCCACTTTCTTTGCTTGTCATAAAAAGTTAACTCCTCATCGGTTAAAGTTTTATCCTGAGATTGCAGCCATTCAGTCACATCTTCAGGCTCCGCTTCTAATTCTCTCGCTACATCCACCACATCTGCAGTTACTTCCTCCACTGACGTCTCGAACCCCTCCAAAGTCATCCACGAGGGTTACAGTCAGCTTCTTCCAAACTCCTCTTAATGTTGATATTTTGACCTCCTCCCATGAATCACAAATGTTCTTAATGGCATCTAGAATGGTGAGTCCTTTCCAGAAGGACTTACTTTGCCCAGATGCATCAGAGGATTCACTATAGCCTCACAAAATGTATTTCTGGGCTTCCCTGGTGGCGCAGTGGTTGAGAATCTGCCTACCAATACAGGGGACACGGGTTCGAGCCCTGGTCTGGGAAGATCCCACATGCTGCGGAGCAACTAGGCCCGTGAGCCACAACTACTGAGCCTGCGTGTCTGGAGCTTGTGCTCCGCAACAAGAGAGGCCGCGACAGTGAGAGGACAGCGCACTGCGATGACGAGTGGCCCCGGCTCGCCGCAACTGGAGAAAGCCCTCGCACAGAAACGAAGACCCAACACAGCCAAAAATAAATTAATTAATTAAATAAAAGAGAAGGGGAGAGTGTACAGGGTAGGAGAAAGAGAAGAACACTCAAGTTGTAATTTAAAATAATTATTTAAAAAAAATAAAATAAAATAAAATGTATTTCTTAAAGAACAAGACTTGAAAGTAGAAATGACTCTTTGATCTATGGCTACAGAACGGATGTTGTGTTGGCAGACATGAAAATCTCGTTGCATATCTCCATCAGAGCTCTTGGGTGACCAGGAGCACCGTCGATGAGTAGTAACATTTTGAAAGGAATCTTTTTTTCTGAGCAGTAAGTCTCAACAGTGGGCTTGAAATGGTCAGTGAAGCATGTTGCAAACAGATGTACAGTCATCCAGGCTTTGTTGTTTCATTTACAGAGCACAGGCAGAGCAGATTGAGCATAATTTTTAAGGGCCCTAGAGTTTTCAGAATGGTAAATGATCACTGGCTTCACCGTAAAGCCACCAGCTGCATTAGCCCCTAACAAGAAAGCCTGTCCTTTGGAGCCAGGCACTGACTTCTCCTCCTTAGCTATGAAAGTCCTAGATGGCATCTTCTCCCAATATAAGGCTGTCTTGTCTACATTGAAAATCTCTTGTTTAGTGTAGCCCACCTTCATGAATTATCTTAGCTGAATCTTCTGGATAACTTGCTGCAGCTTCTACATCAGCACTTGCTCCTTCACCTTGCACTTTTATGTTATGGAGAGGGCTTCTTTCCTTAAACTGCAAGAACCAACCGCTGCTAGCTTTAAACTTTTCTTCTGCAGCTTCTTCACCTCTCTCAGCCTTCACAGAGTTGAAGAGAGTCAGGGCCTTGCTCTGGATTAGGCTTTGGCTTGAGGGAATGTTGTGGCTGATGTGATCTTCTATCCAGACCACTCAAACTTTCTCCATATCAGCGGTAAGGCTGTTTCACTTTTCTTATGATTCGTGTGTTCACTGGAGTAGCACTTTTCATTTCCTTGAAGAACTTTGCCTCTGCTTTCACAACTTAGCTGTTTGGTACAAGCGACCTAGCTTCTGGCCTATCTTGTTTTTTGACATGCCTTCCTCACTAAGCTTAATCATTTCTAGTTTTTAAAGTGAGAGATGTGTGACTCTTCCTTTCCCTTGAACACTTAGAGGCCATTGTAGAGTTATCAACCGACCTAATTTCAATACTGTTGTGTCTTGGGGAATAGGGAGGTCCAAGGAGAGGAAACGAGATGGAGGAATGGCTAATTGGTGGAATGGTCAGAACACACACATTTACCAATTAAGTTCACAGTCTTATGTGGGCACAGTTTGTGGCATCCCAAAACAATTACAATAGAAACATCAGAGATTGCTGATCACAGGTCACCATAACAAATATAATAATAATGAAAAAATTTGAAATATTGTGAGAATTACCAAAATGTGACACAGAGACACAAAGTGTGCAAATGCTGTTGGAAAAACGGTGCCAGCAGACTTGCTCAACGAAAGGTTGTCACGAATCTTCAATTTGTAAAAAACAAAATTATCTGTAAAGCACAATAAAGTGAACGTCAATAAATCAAGGTATGTCTGTAGTCCCATGGCAAAAATGAGACTAGACAAAGAACATTCAGAGAAGAAACAAGAGAGGTACCACGTGAGTCTAAGAAGGTACACACTTCAAAAAACATTTAGAGTTCGGTGCCAAATGATAGAGGGTCAGTTAGTATGAAGACTGGAAAGTGGCTACTGGATTTGGAAACTGGGTAGTTGCTGATAAACATCACTGGAGTGGGTAAAGGACTGACCAGTTTGAAAAATAAAAGTAAATGGGAAAAAGAGACAATGAGTGTAAATCACTCTGTCCAAAAAGTATGGCAGTAAAAAGAAGGAGTGAGAGGTACTAGCATCTTGACAGGTCATCAGGTGCAGAGAAGTATGCACATTTTGTGCATTATCTTTTTTTATACAACTTCTGTCTAGAGACTGTGAGAACAGGGACTGCCTTCAGTATTCTTACAGCACCTACTAGATTATATAATAAAAATAGCAGCACTACTAAATCATTGTTTAGAATGCAATATATATCTCATTACACTTCACTAAATTTTAACTAAATTCCTAGTATAAAAAGGAGACCGCTAGACTGAACCAATTAGTCATTAAATTCAAGTCATTTACCCGCATGGGGTCGCTGTTTAAAAGGGACCACACCCTGCTACATAATTTGACAGGCTCTGTGAGCAACCGGGGATGCTGTAAGATGTTACCTTAATTCCTTCACCCTGGGCTGCACAGGGACATACTCACCTCCATAGTAGAGTCCTGTAGCAGTGCACATCCGCCACTGTCCCTGATACATTCCTGCTCTGCTGGGGCTGCACATCTGGACGCTGACATCTGCAATCTCTTGGGGCTCTAGCGATCTCACCATCACCATGTTCACATGTCCAAATTGGTCTCCCCCGACATATTTAAGACAAACCCCTGGAGGCCAGGCCTCTGCCCCTGAGTTCAAGCAAAAGAAAAAAATGTTAGGCAATCAATGGTCCTATGCTGAGTGCAGTTCATTACAAAACTGTAGAAGAGGTCTCTTTGTCTCTCACACATATGTAAACCTATCCACATATCTTTGAGCTATGTAACACCTCACTGATCAGAAAGAATCAGAGTCAGCAACCTCTGACCAGCAGTCTATCCCTAACAGAAAGCACACACAGCAAAAGCAAGGCAGTTCCTCAAGAAAATGTGTTTTGGGTGACCCAGGGAAGGCCACACATCACACTGAATCTGTAGAACCTAAGAATGATGTCAGAAAAGAGCCACGGAAATGAAGCTCAGGCCCACATCTTTGGAAGACTGCTTTCTCTACTAAGAACACGTACCCATTTGCACTTGACCTTTTAAACTGACATTCAAAGTAAAAATATGTCTGACTGTCCCCAGTTTTTCCATCGAGGAAAGAGGATGAAACTTTCCATTGAGGAAAGAGGAATAGTTTCTGTATTATTTTCATTTTAGAACTGCTTTTTCCCTGATGTACGACTTTTCTTCTGGAGTTCCTAACAATGAAAAGATCGAGGGTCAAAAGACTGCAAATAAGACAAAGGAGTCAAGTGAAAGTTTCATTTTCAGGTTCAAACAGTAGTGGGGAAAATATGAATAGTGGGCCCTGATAACAGTACAATGACCCGTTGTCTCAGGGGTGATGATACCAGCAAGAGGTGCTTGTAGAAAGAATAGGAATGGCAAGACAGAGAAATGGCTTTGGCAGGAATGTCTTTCCCTCCTTTGGAAGTGGGAACAGTCTTATTTGGTTCCCACTCCTGTACACATATTTTCACGTAAACTAACTCAAATGAGAAATCAATATATTGACTTCTGACCAGTCATAGGTGGCCACACAGTGACTAGATGTGATCTTTCCTGTGAAGTCTCTCCAACAGACTCCTTTTTACTATATACAGAAAGCTCTCTATATTTTTTTGTTGAGATACATACATTCATTATAAATGCAAATCACCATGAAAAGCTGGACATGGAAGGACTTTCAGCATGCTTGAAACTCATCTCCTAACAGCACTCTAGGATTCCTCTCTACCTTGTTTGTGAAGTGCCAGGCCGGTTTTGATATACTTGATGGTTTACTACTGAAAAAGAGAACTGGAGAGAAAAGCAACCAACGCTCTACTGCTGAGATCTCAGCCCCATAATGAACAGCACCTGCTGTGGCTCTTGGATTTTTTTTTTAGGGGTAGCAGATGGAGGAGTGGTCGCTGTGTCTGTCAGACCCTCTTTAAAAAAAATCCTGCCAGCAAAGTGCCCTCTTAAGTTAACACTATAAAGGGCAACTGCTGCTGTGGAAAAGGTTGTGGATGATACACTGGCAATACATGAAAATTCTTTTTTTTCATTTCTGGGGCCTACGGCCCGGCAAAAGCATATTTGTCTTAGTCAAGAATAGTAGCAGTTGATGTGAAGTACCTTGGAAAATGTCAGTCTCTTTAAAGACCAAGATCCAAGAGGAAAATTAAACTACTATTATAGGGCTGAATTCACAATTATTCTTTAAAAGACACACATACACATGCGCGCGCACACACACACATACATACATCTATAACAAGACAATGTTTATATGAAAATCCAAGAATGTGTCTGTTTTCGAACTTTAAAGAAAACAAGGGAAACCAAGACTGTCTGGGTGTGGAAAATACTTGGCTGTCCTAGGCAGACAAGCACAAGCAGCTGAGACAGTTGGATCTCTCATCTGTGCAAAAGAGGGAGTACTGCTGTATTCCCAGGATACTGAGTTAGTTGGTAAAATGTTAAATGATTAACAATTATGAGGCTACGGTCCTGATCTTTTTAGTACATCAGACCCTACTGATGTGGTTCTTGGAGAGCCTCTTGAAAAAACTGGAAGAGTTATACACCACCAACTCTGAAGTGTTAATCTGCTATAAAATGAAGAACCAATCATCTGCCTTCTGAGAGTTACCAACAGTTTATTATGACATATAGTTCTTACAGCCCCCAACTGTCAGGTCAGGTAGTTCTGAAAAGGTCACTGATACTGACTCTTGATACAGAAGGAAGGGAAATACTGATGAGCTACTTGGCCTACCAGGCTAAGCATACTGGAAAAATCTGGATTTGAGAAGCATAACACAATAGCACTTCAAATTAAGTCTGTTACAACTAGCTTAATGGGGGTGGGTAGATATATATAAGAAGAAAAGAAAGACTAATCTGTGTTTTATGACTTTCCAAGTTAAGTATCGCAAGCACACATATGACTAAGGCTGCGATTCTCCAGTTATCATGGAATATAATTTTATTAAAAAACATAAAAAGTCAAAACAAAACAAGACAAGAAACCTGTCATGTGGCAATTCTGAGATGATAGAGAGCATGGCAAAAATGAAATAAAAGTCCATCAGTTCCAGAAAGTCTGAGACTTACTAGGTATAAGTGATTATAGAAATAGTTTGGAGACAACAAGGAACATCCAAAGAGCAAGACAGAAGACAAACCTCAGTGAAGACCCCCTCCCTCTTTTTAACCCCTGTAGCTTTAGAGATTGCATTTCAAATTAAGCTACATGCAAACAGGGACCTTCACTGATCTTGTTGCCATTTTCTTCCTGTACCTGATAAAGTGACTGGAACATAAGAAACTTATTTTAAGGAGTCAAAAGAAAAATGGAGGGAATAGTTGTTCTTTCTCAAGCTTCTTTTTTTCCCTCAACTGTTGCTTCATATTCACTTCTATGTAGTTTAAAAAATAAAGATGACTGACGTCACTCTCTCATATAACAATCATAACTACTTCATTAAAGTCAGAGAAACACCAGAGTTATAATATGCTTAGTTTAACACTCACCACAGCTGGACAGCAGAGCATGGCTATAACAACTGAAAAGCTGTAAGTGTTGGTAAAGAGAATTGTCTCCTTTCATCTTCAGAGGGACAGTTTCAAATTTTCATTTTAAACTCCAACTGTAAAGTTTCCTGGTCATGTTTCCCAAACTTCTAAAACTTACACAGTACCAAAAGTTTGGATCCTGGGATTCTGCATCTATGTCATTAAATGTCTCACTTCAGTTTTTCTATGATCTGAATATAAGGACTTAATATTAGGTGTTTAATTTTAAACAATGTGTGACATTTATCTTCTTTGGGGAAGGTGCTGGGACAGCTATATGCAGTTCCTATCAATCACATGTTGTAAATTTGAATTCCTGATATGCCTGAAACATGACAGTAGAGAAGCACCGTGAAAAATTGTTTATGAAACTCTTTCAGCGAGCACTTATCTCTTAGGGAAGGTTATGAATGAGAGTAAGAGAGCCTGAGGAGAAACAGCTAAGCCCTACCCTAGCTTTTTTTTTTTGGCCACGCCATGCGGCATGCAGGATCTTAGTTCCCCAACCAGGGATTGAACCCATGCCCCCTGCATTGGGAGCACAGAGCCTTAACCACTGGACTGCCAGGGAAGTCCCGGCCTACCCTACTTCTTTGTGTTACCACTCTATTTCCAGAAAAAACCTAGGCCAGATTAGAATGACACCAAAGAACCAGTGCCTGTGCATGCTTTCCTTATCTCTCTCTCTCTAATAACATACCTGTCACTTAATTATGTGAGGCCAGTTTCTTCTTAATCAAATGGAAAGCATTTAGTTTACAGACACAAAACTATTTTACAACTGATGGAACGATTTCCAGAAGAATAAAAAACCTACCTGTTCCAAGTACCTCGAAAGGTAAAATCTCTAGCAACTGTTGCCCAGTTTTTAAGAGGTGTACAGGAACAAAAATGTCCTTTTACAGGAAGACAGGCTGCAGACCCAGAGACTGTTTTAAACTGGAGTTACTATGCAAAAGCAGGACACTAAAACAAATTTTCTCCAAGTCAAGGTGAAAGACAAGCTCTTTGGGGTTCTGATTTGACATTCTCACCATTTTATATCAAACCCTTACAATCTCCCGTTAACCCAAGGAACTGTCTAGTGAGTGAGCAGATATTTCAAGAGGCTTTCTGAAATATAAAATGGTTATTTTGCAGCAAGATGGTATTTAAAACATTTCAACAGTACTCTAACAACTTTCAATATTTAAAAACACTATAAAGAACCCATGGAAAGCCAGACCATTTCCAGTGTTTTCACCATTAAGTAAACAAGGTCTTGGATTAATTCTTTTAAATAAACAAAACTTTTAATAAGCTATACTTTCTAAACAAATGTTACTCATTTTAAAAATTCATGGCTAGGTTTCAAAAGCATTTTTGACCAGTAACACAGATTTTAGTAATTCAGATAAGAAATATGATGAATAAAAGCTGACCTAAAGAGATTGTTTTAATATTTTTAAAAGCAGACAACACTAAGCAAGGTGAGAAAGAAATTAGACAACGTAAAGATAAGCAACCTTGGAACAAGAATTTCAAGAAAAGTGGCCGTTTTCCTGTATTACGACGTGCCTCTCAAACTAACAATGCACCGAACAGTGTTATAACCAAAAGAGAAAAGAAGCTAATGAAAATTTACAAAGCCACTGATGTCCCCAGTCATCTACAACACTGGGTCAATCCAGATTATGTGCTTTTGCTCAGTGACACACCATCCAAGGTAAAGTTAATTCCAAATTAGCCAGAAAAACTTAGAATAATAATTTGTTACACTAATTATTATATAAAAGACTAGCTTGGCCAGTCTCTCCCCATCATAAAAGAACTGAAGTATAAAGAACTGAAAAGTAAACAGGGTCCAATAAAAGGTCACTTTTATAGGTTTGAGTCCTCAGAGTTTTATATCATTTCACATCAGATTACCTTACTAGACATGGCTCCCCGACACCAACAAACTTTTAGCTAAATATTCCTTTTGTCTAGTTTTCCATCTCTTAGAATTTCTTTTGTAAATCCTCATTAATAAGGAAGTTAAAGCATCCTCACCTAGTCAGCATAAATTGTTACTGGATGAGACAAGAAATACTAAACTCACTCAAATTAAAAAAGTCATTAGAAAAGAATTAACAAGTAAAAGGTGATAATAAACATTTACTAATACATATTCAGATACTATTTTCAAAGAACTACGGTTAACTTATGTTAAATTTTTCTTAAGTCAGCAGTACGTCAAAACAATGTTTTTTAAAAAAAGCAATTTCTCAATCTTTCCATCTTTTCTATTCTGAGCAAATCCCTACACTTCTTACCCAATTTTTCAAAGTGATGTTAACATCTCAAATAGATAGCTCAATGAAAATTTCAGATACAATCATCCTTGTGGTTGCAAAGAAATAAGCTTTCAAAAGAGCAGATGCTCACAACTCTAACTACCTTGTTCCATTCAAGGATGCACCTCCTCTAGCTTGCTGGAAATAACTGGAAGATTAATTAGAGCAGAAATAAAATGATGGAGTAGAACTGTACAGGTGGAGACAATACCACCACCACACACAGGCCTAGTTCCTGGTATCAAAAGAATATTGAATTGTGTTTAAATGTCATCAAGACCTAAATTCTTCCTAATCTAGGGAGTATTTTATTGGTGTTTGGGTCATCATACCAGTAACAGAAAATTCTACATCATGTATAAGGAAAAGCTCAGAGTTATACAATCACATAATTTAAGCTAAAACACTTCCTTATTTCTTTTAACTACTAAGAAAAAGAAAACTGGGCAAGGAAGATTGCTCGTTATACATTTACCAGAATTTTGGATTCGCCATGTTTTTATAAATTGAGTATCAGGAGGTATCGACTCCCCTTCTCCTATGGTGACATCTTCAACAAAGGACATAGAGGGCACACTGATGTTTGGGCTCTCAAAGTCATAATAGGCGCCAATTGCTGCTTGTAGGTTCCTACAAATAAAGAGAAAAGGCAAAAGACTTCAGTCCTCTCCAGAGCATATTATCCTAATTGTCAAACAAAAGGAACCTATAGAACCCATATATAGAAGGTATATAGACGGCTCCTGGTATGTTAATCTTCAGAGTCATTGATTCTGGCTAAGGAACAACAGGAAAAACGGCAGGACCAAAAACTTGTGCATCACTTTCTTCCCAAGGTACCCACATAGAAAGTAACAAACATTATTAGCACCATCAGCAACAATGTGAGGAAATCTCCTTCTTACCCATAAGGACAGCAAGTATTGGTAAGGGAGTCAATTAAAAGAGAGCTCCTCTGTAGCTGTGACTAAAATCCAAAGAAGCTCCATTAAAAAAAAAAAAATCTAATTATTTTTTTAAAAAAGCAATACATGCACATGATTCAAAGTTTCATACAATGAAAACTACCCATCTTATCTCTTCCTTCCTACACACACACAGGTAATCATTCGTTCATATTACTTTCTTAAATACCCTTCCAGAACTTCCTTATGCACATACAAGCAAATGATATACATTCTTATTTCCCCCCTTCTTACACAATTGGTAGCATATTACACACTGCCCTTTCCTTTATTCCCTTAACACTGTATCATAAAGACATTTCTAAGTCAGTACACAATGAATATCCTCATTGTTTTTTACAGCTGTATCCACTGTATAGATATATCATTATTTAGGTAACCAATCCACTTTTGAGTTTGCTTCCAATCTTTAATTCTTCCATATATAAGATTAAGCACACATAGTTTAACATACAAGTGCATCTGCAGGATAAAGTCCTACAAGTGATACCGCTGGGTCAAAGGGCATATATTTGTGGCTTTAATCGATATATCTAAACTTCCCTCAATAAAAAAGTTACATACTTAATGAATGCTCCCACCAAGAATGTATGAGAGTGCCTATTTCCCCACTTGCTCATCAACGGTGTTTCTCCAACATTTTGGATTTTTGTCAATCTGACAGGTAAAAAATAAGATCTTGGTGAGGTCTTAACACCATTTTGTAAATAGTGGTGTTCTTTATTTTGTTTTTTAAGATTTATTTATTTATTTAATTTATTTTTGGCTGTATCAGGTCTTAGTTGCAGTACACAGGATCTTCGTTGAGGCATGCGGTATCTTTCGTTGTGGCGCGTGGGCTCTTTGTTGTGGTGTGCTGGCTTCTCTCTAGTTGTGGCATGTAGGTTTTCTCTTCTCTAGTTGTGGCACGCAGGCTCCAGGGCACATGGGCTCTGTAGTTGTGGCACGCGGGTTCCAGAGCATGCGGGCTCTAGTTGAGGTGTGCAAGTGCCGTAGTTTTGGCACACGGGCTTAGTTGCCCCGCGGCATGTCGGATCTTAGCTCCCTGATCAGGGATCAAAGCCACGTCCCCTGCATTGTAAGGTGAATTCTTTACCACTGGACCACCAGGGAAGTCCCTAGTGTTCTTTTCAATTACTTATAAACCCCCTTAGGTCAGAAGGAACTAACAAGCACACAAACCAGAGTCCCTAACTGAACAGAATCACATGACTGACAGCTTGGTTCTTCAGTGCCAGAGACCAAAGGCCGCTAAGGGGTTTAAGTTAGCTGTGTTCATTAAGGATCAAAGAAATTGTCAGTAATTTCATTAACCATTTCTCTTATGGTCTTCCTCAAACTAGTGACATCATCCCCAGTCCCCACAGAATAACAACACAAATAGCATTTTTCTAAACATAACCCAACCATAAGCCAATGGATACAGTGGGTTGTTTTTAATTATGTATAAACATAGCATGAAATAAGCTCTGACAGTACACAACTGTTCAACAGACATGCTATTAACAGCAAATACTTTTCTGCTGGGGGCCTGCCTGCTCTTCCAGGTGTTTGCAGCTGCCAGAAAGGAAGGCTATATTTAGAGCAGCTACCTCAGGTCAAGCCTCATGCAATGGCGGCCTGCAGTATTAGTGAGTCATGACTGGAATTACACCACCACCAACTGCTGGGCCCGTCATGTGTGTGCTAGATAAAATTTACATGCAGCAGAACTGGGCCAGGGTCCAAACTGTGCCTGTTTACTTGATCATTCAATAGGAAGGCTTAGACTTCAGTTTTTCCGGCAACTTCCTTATCTAGCTGACACTGATCTCAAGTGAAGAATATGTGACTGGTCGAACTTGGGGATGCCCAGATCCTACCACCTGCAAACAGACTTAGGAGTATATCTGGAATCAGCCTTACACTTAGGGATCAGAGATAAAACAAGGGAGAGAGAAATAAGCCTAGGTTGCATTTTGTTCTTCTGAAACTTTTTATAAAAACCAAGTGGCCACTTTTTTATAAAGATAATTTTTCTGCCGAAGGTCTCAGGCAAACAGCCTGAATTGTCTTCTGTTCACTTGGCTGTAAAATATGCTTGGGAGGGAAGAGACTATTTGTGCACTCAGGACAATTGCCAATGCTCATCCTCAGCCTGTGTCATATTTCGCCACTTGGCTCTGCCTGATATCAAACAGGACTTCGAGACCAGCACAGGAGAAACACTAGCAAGTGGAAAAGTCCAGCTACCCTACTTAGGCAGATCCATCCCCCTCCCAAATCTCCTTTCACATATTCCAACTCACCCCACAGCCAAGCCAACAAAACTGCTTACTTGTACCTGTATTATACAGAAAATTCAACCAGAGAAAGATTAAGGAATACTTTTAAAGCCCAAAGTGAAACTGAAAGTAGTGAACAGGACTCCTGTCAGGACGAAGAAGTGAAGGATGACAAAGCACAATCATTTCCCAAGTACAAGGCGGACAGAAGACATTAGCCCGGTGGTGCTCTAACCCATTAGGCAGGTACACAGCTCCTCAGCACTTGGACCATTTAGATCACTGCCTCACAGGGCCAAGGAACCGCAGGAAGAGACTAAACAGCTCCTATTCAGTGAGAGAATAGCAGATTTGATAGCATGTATTCCTGTTCAAAACAACATACCCAACTATTATTAGCCAATAAAAAACTCTACATGAAACAGAGCTGGCTGAGGAGATGGGAAAGGGAGGACACTGATTCAGTATGCAGCCCAGCCTGAAAGTTTAAACTTCCAGGTTCCTTCAGTGTTTTTGCTCAAGAAAAGTTTTTACTCTGATTTTAAAAAGTTAAAAGTGCCCTAAAGAACAAAGGGAGGCAGTGTTAATAGGGGGAAAAAGGGCACAGGCAAAGATGGATGATAGTGATGGTTACATAACATTGTGAATATACTTTATGCCACAGAACTGTGCACTGAAAAATGGTTAAAATGGTAACATTTTATTTTACTTTATTTTTTACTGACGTATAGTTGATTTACAATGTTATGTTAGTTTCTGATGTACAGCAAAGTGATTCAGATATATATATTATTTATCATATTCTTTTCCATTATGGTTTATTACAGGATACTGAATATAGTTCCCTGTGCTATACAGTAGGACCTTGCTGTTTATCAGGTGGTTTGTATCTGCTAATCCCAAACTCCTAATTTATCCCTCCCCCACCCCCTTTCCCCTTTGGTAACCATAAGTTTGTTTTCTATGTCTGTGAGTCTGTTTCTGTTTTGTAAATAAATTCATTTGGATCATATGTTAGATTCCACATATCGGTGATACCACATGGTATTTGCCTTCCTGACTTACTTCATTCACTTAGTATGATAATCTCTAGGTCCATGCATGTTGCTGCAAATGGCATTATTTCACTCTTTTTTATGGCTGAGTAGTATTCCGTTGTATATATTTACCACATCTTCATTATCCATTCATCTGTCGATGGACATTTAGGTTGCTTCCACGTCTTGGCTATTGTAAATAGTGCTGCTATGAACATGGGGGTGCATGTACCGTTTCAAATTAGTTTTCTCCTGATATATGCACAGAAGTGGAATTGCTGGATCATATGGCAACTCTATTTTTAGTTTTTTAAGGAACCTCCAAACTGTTTTCCATTGTGGCTGCACCAATTTACATTCACACCAACAGTGTAGGAGGGTTCCCTTTTCTCCACACCCTATCCAGCATTTGTTATTTGTAGACTTTTTAATGATGGCCATTCTGACCAGTGTGAGGTGATAACTCATTGCAGTTTTGATTTTCATTTCTCTAATAATTAGCGATATTGAGCATCTTTTCATGTGCCTATTGGCCATCTGTATGTCTTCTTTGAAGAAATGTCTATTTAGGTCATCTGTCCATTTTCCCACTGGGTTGTTTGTTTCTTTGTCATTGAGTTGTATGAGCTGTTAGTATATTTTGGAAATTAAGCCCTTGTCAGTTGCACTGTTTGCAAATATTTTCTCCCAGTCCATAGGTTGTCTTTTCATTTTGCTTATGGTTTTCTTGCTGTGCAAAAGCTTTTAAGTTTTTGATTAGGTCCCATTTGATTATAAAATGGTAAAATTTTAAATGGCTTTGTTTGGAGGCAGCTCCTAACCCCTGGCTGTGGGGCTTTGAACAAGTGGTTAAGCATCTGTGTCAGTTTACTCATGTGCAAAACTGAGTTTTTTTATTGTAAGGTTGCTTATATTTTTTATTACAAAGTTGGGTGTTATAAAGTTGGCTGTGAAGACTGCATGAGGCAATGTGTGTAAATGCCAATGCCCTAGGTTGGCAGTCATTCATTCAACAAATATTTAATTAATGAGCATTTATCCATGTTCTAGGCACTCGGCCTGGGTCTAGGGACAGAACAGACAGCAAAACAGACAAGGGCCCTCTCCGTTACAAAGCCTAGCAGACTGCAGCAAACCAGGGACACTCAAAGAAGGGTAACTACAACTACCTCTCACACTGAGGCTTATCAGCCCAAGGCAGCTTTTCCATCTTGGGGTAAAAAAAAAAAAAATGGGCTTGGTGCACAATACAGTTTCAACTGCACTGATAATCAGGTTAACCTGATTTGGAGTAGAAGAATCTGGTGATGCTGATATGTGTTTCCTGATGAAATGCAGTTTTATAACTAAGAAGCAATATTGTCCAACCTTCATTTTATAGATGAGGCCACAGATGCACTGACAGGTAAATAACTTGCCCCAGGCTAGACAGTCAATTATTAGTACAAATCAGAACCACATCTATTCAAAGGCATAAGACTTTTACCTTACCCAGAATTTTCCAGTTTTCTACTAATGCTCTGAACATCTGATTTTCTTAAGAACATATTAAGTACTATCATGAATTCTATAAATGAATTAATTGTAACTTCTCATTAAACTGAATTCCTGAAAGTGGTCAAATGCCTAATCTTGCATATATTCACAAACACAAAACATTTATTTTTGTACTATTTATACAAACATAAGTCAGATTGACAGTCTTATGAAGAAAAATCATCTATATACTGAATATACAGTCAGGAACATAATCCCAAAAATACGGGGGTAGAAGAAAACAGTTAAGAAAACTAGGAAATCAGAATTAAAGAGGGAATGCCGAAAGTCTAAGTATTAGCTCAGATTCTCAGCAAAATAAAATTAGACACCTTCTCTTTCCACTCTCTGAACAAGTAAGAAACTCAAAAGGGTCCAAATTGTTTATAAGAAAAAAAAACTATCCATCTAATTTGGACATAAATTAAAATGGGAAATCAGAATATTGAATCAATCTAGTTAAACATGAACAGTAGCATCTTCAGGCTTCAAGTAGTACCTATCCTGAACTTCAAGAAGTTTCCCTCACCTGTGGAGCACCAATGATACTGCTCCTAAGGCACAAGCTCATCAGGAATCAGAAAGACCTCACTATCTTTGAGTGACTGAAAAAAGCTGATTAGAAAAAGGATCAGCAAAACAGATGTCAGTTCTTACCTGGGCTTTCCAACATCTACCCGGGCTTTCCAACATCAACTCAGCAAGCATGTAACATGGAAGACCAAAAAAAGAGGCCAAAAAACATGTACTTGTGATACTTGTGAATTTTAAGGCCTGAGAAGAAACTGAGAATTTCATTAAAACAAAGATGAATGCAGGTAGGGAACAGAAGTTGGGCTAAAGAAGACTTAAAATACTTTCAAACCTAAAAATTAACTAATAGATGATATTATTTAATACATGAAGACAGTAAGAAGAAAGAAAGAACTTGTGAAAGATTTCATTAAGAGGAGCAACAAAGTTCACACCAGTATTTACCCACTTCTCAGGGCCCTAGCAAGCCCTAGATTGTTTCTTCCTCTTCTTTTCCTGGCTATTTACTGATCCATTAATTTTAATACTTTTTAGAACTGGTCCCTCTAACTAACATCAGCAGTTATACCTTTTCCAAAGAGAAAGTAAAACACTAGCATTCTGCCATGAAAACCCAAGGTGGTGGCACTGTTCTCGATTTAAAGAGAGGGTCCAGGGGTTAGGCGCTTTCACTGCCGTGGCCTGGGTTCAGTCCCTGGTCAGGGAACTAAGATCCCTCAAGCCTTGTTGACAACCCCAAAATTCAGAGACATAACAACCAAATGCAATATATGATCTTTGAGGTCCTTGAATGGATTCTGATTCTATTTTAAAAAAAAAAGGTTAAAAATGATACATTTGGGAAGAACTGAGCAAACTTACAATATGTACTGGATATCTTTTTAGTACTAAAGAATTTTTGTAAATTATCTTAGTGTCTTACTATGTAGTTATGTAAAGGAATGTCCTTTTTTTTAGAAGCATGCTGAAATATTTAAGGATGAAGGGTCGTGATGTCTACAACTTTCAAATGATTCAAAAAATTTTTATATAAAGAAAACAAATTATGGCAAAAATGTTAACCACTGTTGTTGAATTAGGTGGCAAGTATAAGGGTATATACTCTGATTCTTTTAAAATTTTCTGTAGGTTTGAATAGTTTATAAAAAAGGTAAATGAAAACAAAAACAGAAGAAAGAAAAGGTATCTTATTTCCCACCACTGGAAGATACAAAAAAAAATTAGGTGCAAAGAATTACTTCAGCCATCTAGGGAACATTAAGGAACCTACTGGGAACCTCAGGAGACCTAATGAGGATGAGGCTGACATGCTGACAATGACAGATCAGAAAGGGAAATAAAATTGCTGTGTCCTTGATGATATAGTTGAACCACTAAATTAGGCAACCCCAGAGCCATCTTACATTGGGTATCGCTGTCATCTGAGAAAATACAATTGGCTCATTGTTTAAAAAGTGGGCAGGGGAAGGGGCAGATTTTGAGCCTACACCAATTTGACAGTGGCATCATAGAGTTTAATTTCTGAGTGCCTTTGGCTGTGTCAAGATCAAACTATTTCTCCTCTTTTAAAAAAACTGAGGTGAAAGTCACATAACATACAATTAACTACATACTTTAAAGTATACAATTCAATGGTGTTTACTGCATTCACAATGTTGTGCAACCACCACCTCTACTTTCAAAACTTTTAAATCATCTCATACCCATTAAGAACACCACATATCCATTAAGTAATCATTCTTCATTATTCCCTCCCCCGCATCCCCTGGCAACTACATATCTATTTTCTGTCTCTATGAATTTGTCTATTTTCGATAATTTATATAAAAGGAATGACACCATATGCAACCTCTGTGTCTGGTTTCTTCCACTTAGCAGAATATTTTTGAGATTTATCCCAAATGGTAGCATGCTGATCAGTATTTCATTCCTTTATATGGCTAAATAATATTCCATTATATGTACATACCACATTTTGACTATCCATTCATCTGCTGATGGGCATTTGGATTGTTTCTACCTTTTGACTATTGAGTAATACTGCTATAAACATTCATATACAAGTGTCTGTGTGGGCATATGTGCTCATTTCTTTAGATATATACCTAGGAGTAGAACGTCTGGGTCACATGTAATTCCGTGTCTAACTTTTCAAAAAACCACAAACTGTTTTCCACATCAGCTGAACCATGTTACATTTCTACCAACAATGTACAAGTCAAGTGTTCCTATTTCTCGACATCCTCACCAACGCTTCTTTTCTTTTTTTTTCTTTTTTTTTTTCTTTTTTGCGGTACGCAGGCCTCTCACTGTTGTGGCCTCTCCCGTTGTGGAGCACAGGCTCCGGACGCACAGGCTCAGCGGCCATTGGCTCACAGGCCCAGCCGCTCCGTGGCATGTGGGATCTTCCCGGACCAGGCCACAAACCCGTGTCCCCTGCATCGGCAGGCGGACTCTCAACCACTGCGCCACCAGGGAAGCCCTCTTTTTTTTTTATTATAGCCATCCTAGTGGGTGTGAAGTGATATCTGACTGTGGTTTTGATTTCCATTTCCTTAATGACCAATGATCTTAAACAACTTTTCATGTACTTGGCTATCCGTATATCCTCTTCGGAGATACGTCTATTCAAATCTTTTGTTCATTTTTGTGACTGAGTTGCTTGTCTTCCTATTGTGCAGCTGCAAGGATTCTTTATACATTCTGGATACTAGACCCTTATCAGATATATGATTTACAAATATTTTCTCCCATTATGTTGACTGTCTTTTCACTTCCTTGATAATGTCTTTTGATGCATAACAAGTTTTTAATTTTGTTGCAGTCCGATTTATCTAGTTTTTTTCATTGTTGCTTTGACTCTGACATCAAATCTAAGAATCAGTAGCCCAATCCAAGATCATGAAGATTTATCCCTATGTTTCTTCTAATAGTTTTATTGTTTTACTTTTATTTAGGTCACTGATTTTCAGTTAACTTTTGTATAAAGAGTGAGGTAGGGGGTCTGACTTCATTCTTTTGCCTGTGGTTATGCAGTTGTACCAGCACCATGTGTTAAAGAAAATGAAACATTTTTAAGAGAAAAAGAAGTTGGACAGACTCTTGGGTATGAGTAGGATTCTGCCCTATGGGTGATCCTTGCTAGCCTTTGGGGACACTTCTATGTCAAGTGCAGTAAACGGCAAAGCTCAGACATGGGAAACTGAGTGGGTGAACGAATTGAGACATGCACTGTACCTCACCATAACTCAAGTATGGTATGCTTATGCTCTGATCACCCTAAAAAATATATTTCCTATTCCCAAACACAGTTTCCAGGACTGAAAGAACCAACAACATTTATGCTCAGAATCAAACTAAATTATCAGTACAAAAATGTTTTCCCTATCTGCCAATCAGTAAGTATATAATATTTACTTCTTTTATATTTCTTTTCTTTAAGTTTTCACTCATTCATGCTCTAGGTAATAGAAACGTAAAGATAAATAAGACAAAGTCTTTGCTACCAAGGAACACAAAGTCTATTAAAGAAAGATTTAGAAACAAGTAATCACAATTCAATGAGGTAAATTTCAGGGAAGAAATATAGCCAAGGACTACAAAAGTACAGAAAAGAAAATACCTTACTCCAACTTAGGAATTCAGGGAAAGCTTCATCAACCAGGTAACATCAAAACTGTACCCTAGGGCTTCCCTGGTGGCGCAGTGGTTGAGAGTCCGCCTGCCGATGCAGGGGACACGGGTTCGTGCCCCGGTCCGGGAAGATCCCACATGCCGCGGAGCGGCTGGGCCCGTGAGCCATGGCCACTGAGCCTGCGCATCCGGAGCCTGTGCTCCGCAATGGGAGAAGCCACAACAGTGAGAGGCCCGCGTACCGCAAAAAAAAAAAAAAACTGTACCCTAATGAACTGGTTAACCACTTAGAGAAGGGGGTGAAGGGGCATTTCAGATAGAGGGAGATTATATGCAAAGGCACACAAATGTATGAGAATCACAAGAACACCACAAACTCACCAACAGCCAGAAAAAGACAGGCCTGACAACATTCAGGTCTCTGGTTCTGAAGCCCAAATGAATTGCTAACTTAAGTTCTAAGATATTCCTGTATCCTTATTAATTCTCATTTTTATTCAGGCTAGTTTAAGACAGGGTTGTGTTCACCTCCAGTACAGTCCTAACTGATACAAGACTAAAGTATTGCAAAAGTTAAAAATCCACAATGCATAACAAAGTCAAGGGGACTTCCCTGGTGGAGCAGTGGTTAAGAATCTTCCTGCCAATGCAGGGGACACGGGTTTGAGCCCTGGTCCGGGAAGATCCCACATGCCGCAGAGCAACTAAGCCCACGCGCCACAACTACTGAGCCTGCGCTCTAGAGCCTGCGAGCCATAACTACTGAATCCCGAGCGCCTAGAGCCCATGCTCTGCAACAAGAGAAGCCACCACAATGAGAAGCCCACACACCGCAACAAAGAGTACCCCCATTCGCCAGAACTAGAGAAAGCCTGCAAGCAGCAAGGAAGACCCAATGCAGCCAAAAATAAGTAAATAAATATTTTTAAAAACAAACAAACAAAAAGTCAAGGTGAGATGGAGGAAATGGGCTCCCCTCCATCTGGGCTTAGCAAGCTAGCAGTCCCTGTATGTAGCAAAGCAACTGGTTACACTCCATATGCACTCCAAAGCTAGATGGAGCTTTTGGAGCTTGGACCATAAAAGGAAATTGCCCACAGAACACTCTGCAAACTTCAGTAAAGTTTTTCAAGACAATCCAACCTGCAAAACACAACCCAACCCAATCTGGTTTTCCAGAAAGAAGATATGACATACAAGATAAGAATATAACTTTCTGCCCAAAGCCAGAGATCTGAAACCTCTAATTGTTAGATAATTAAGAGACTTGCTGAATTTCAGCACCTGAACTCTCTGCATCACTTAAACTGTGAGACACTGATGAATACAATGTAGATAGCCCCTTTCAAACACTTCTCCCAGGATCCCCCAAACTGCCATCTCCTCCTCCCTTCATTATAAACCATATCTAAAAGAAACATAGCTGGGAGAAGGGAAATTTAGGGGGTGACATTCCACAGAATATTTGAGAAAACTCTAAATCCAGAATTATCCACCCATGCCCTGAGGAGAGATCTTTAACCTGGAAAGATAAGCAGAGCTAAGGGACCTAACCCAGTCCTAGCAATCCTCTTCAGCAATTTGGAGACTAAAATCTAATTATAATATTACTGGACTTGGTTATTTATCGAAGGGAATGTCCAAATACGAAGTGGATAAGCAATGAACTTAAGTTTTAAAGGAGTTCTATTATTAGGAGCCTATAATTATTATACCCCTGGTCAAGCCCTAGGTCCCAAAAGTAGCATCGTATTGGAAGGGAAAGCTAAAGCAGCATGGCCCTCATAAAGGAACTCTCCCACCCTGCCCCTACATCTCCTGTGCTCTTCTCAAGGAAGGTCATGAAGAATATCAGACACAGGAAATCTTTCTGGGGTAAGCTAGGCCAAGGCCTTCAGTTCTTCACCGATGAAATGAGTTAACAGGTGACCAGGAGACTTGCTGACTGTATTTTACTGCTGCTGCCCTACAGAAGACAGTGTACACTCGTAATTCTTTCTGCTTCTATCCCCCAGGCTGAGAACAGTGCCTGGCATACAGAAGGTGCTTAATATATATTTGTTGACTGGAATATGCTACTGACCAAAATATAGTACAGCTGCCCTTGACCAACATGAGGTAAATTGGGTGGGTCCACTATAGTCAGATTTTTTTCAGTGGTAAATACTACAGTACTACACAATCCAAGATTGGTTGAATCCACGGATTGGGAACTGCTAATGTGGAGGGCCAAATTACAAATTATACACAGATTTTCCACTGCATGGAGGGTTTGCACTCTTAACCCCCGAGTTGTTAAAAGGTCAACTATATTTTCCCTTTCATCACATTTTCCCCTCACAATTTTATACTGGGACTATAGGCATACCTTGTTTTAATGGACTTGGCTTTATTGTGCTTTACAGATAATTGCTTTTTTACAAATTGAAAGTCTGTGGCAATCTGGCTGCAGGCAAGTCTATCAGTGCATTTTTCCAACAGCATTTGCTCACTTTGTGTCTCTGTGTCACATTTTGGTAATTTTCACAATATTTCAAACTTTTTCATTATTATTATATTTGTTATGGTGATCTGTGATCAGCAATATATGATGTTTCTATTGTAATTGTTTTGGGGTGCCACGAACAGTGCCCACATAAGACTGTGAACTTAATTGGTAAATGTACGTGTTCTGACCACTCCACCAACCAGCCATCTCCCCACCTCTCTCCCTTCTCCTTGGGTCTCCCTATTCCCTGAGATATAATATTGAAATTAGGACAACTAATAACCCTTCAATGGCCTCTAGGTGTTCGAGTGAAAGGAAGAGCCACACATCTCTCCCTTCACATCAAAAGCTAGAAATGATTAAGCTTAGTGAGGAAGGCATGTCAAAAAACAAGATAGGCCAGAAGCTAGGTCGCTTGTACCAAACAGGTAAGTTGTGAAAGCAGAGGAAAAGTTCTTCAAGGAAATGAAAAGTGCTACTCCAGTGAACACACGAATCATAAGAAAAGTGAAACAGCCTTACTGCTCATATGGAGAAAGTTTGAGTGGTCTGGATAGAAGATCACATCAGCCACAACATTCCCTCAAGCCAAAGCCTAATCCAGAGCAAGGCCCTGACTCTCTTCAACTCTGTGAAGGCTGAGAGAGGTGAAGAAGCTGCAGAAGAAAAGTTTAAAGCTAGCAGAGGTTGGTTCTTGCAGTTTAAGGAAAGAAGCCCTCTCCATAACATAAAAGTGCAAGGTGAAGGAGCAAGTGCTGATGTAGAAGCTGCAGCAAGTTATCCAGAAGATTCAGCTAAGATAATTCATGAAGGTGGGCTACACTAAACAAGAGATTTTCAATGTAGACAAGACAGCCTTATATTGGGAGAAGATGCCATCTAGGACTTTCATAGCTAAGGAGGAGAAGTCAGTGCCTGGCTCCAAAGGACAGGCTTTCTTGTTAGGGGCTAATGCAGCTGGTGGCTTTACGGTGAAGCCAGTGATCATTTACCATTCTGAAAACTCTAGGGCCCTTAAAAATTATGCTCAATCTGCTCTGCCTGTGCTCTGTAAATGAAACAACAAAGCCTGGATGACTGTACATCTGTTTGCAACATGCTTCACTGACCATTTCAAGCCCACTGTTGAGACTTACTGCTCAGAAAAAAAGATTCCTTTCAAAATGTTACTACTCATCGACGGTGCTCCTGGTCACCCAAGAGCTCTGATGGAGATATGCAACGAGATTTTCATGTCTGCCAACACAACATCCGTTCTGTAGCCATAGATCAAAGAGTCATTTCTACTTTCAAGTCTTGTTCTTTAAGAAATACATTTTGTGAGGCTATAGTGAATCCTCTGATGCATCTGGGCAAAGTAAGTCCTTCTGGAAAGGATTCACCATTCTAGATGCCATTAAGAACATTTGTGATTCATGGGAGGAGGTCAAAATATCAACATTAAGAGGAGTTTGGAAGAAGCTGACTGTAACCCTCGTGGATGACTTTGGAGGGGTTCGAGACTTCAGCGGAGGAAGTAACTGCAGATGTGGTGGATGTAGCGAGAGAATTAGAAGCGGAGCCTGAAGATGTGACTGAATGGCTGCAATCTCAGGATAAAACTTTAACCGATGAGGAGTTAACTTTTTATGACGAGCAAAGGAAGTGGCTCCTTGAGATGGTATCTAGTCCTGGTGAAGATGCTGTGAAGATTGTTGAAATAACAACAAAGGACTTAGAATATTACATAAACTTAGTTGATAAAGGAATGGCAGGGTTTGAAAGAACTGACTCCCAATTTGAAAGAATTTCAACTGTGGGCAAAATGCTATCAAACAGCATTGCATGCTACAGAGAAACTGATCGTAAAAGAAAGAGTCAGTCAAGGCAGCAAACTTCATTGTTCTCTTACTTTAAGCTGCCCCAGCCTTCAGCAACTCCCAAGCTGATCAGTCTGTAGCCATCAACATGGAGGCAAGACCTTCCACCAGCAAAAAAGATTACAACTTGCTAAAGGCTCAGATGATGGTTAGCGGTTTTTGCCAATAAAGGATTTTTTAATTAAGATATGTGCATTGTTTTCTTAGACATAATGCTATTGCACACTTGACAGACTACAGTGTAGTCTAAACATAACTTTTACATGCACCGGGAAACCAAAAAATTCATGTGACTCGCTTTATGGCAATATTCAGTTTATTACGGTGGTCTGGAACTGAATCAGCTATATCTCCAATGTATGCCTATATATCAATATAACAGAGGGCAGAGGAATGCCAACAACAAAGAAATGTATCATTTAGCCTATAGAGTGCAGGATCATGCAAATGTATACCTGGACCAATCAAGACCACATTAGGGAAAGCACAGCTATCACCCAAAGACCTTCAGTTGGTGGGATAGGGCACCTGGGACAACAAAAGTCATAATTATGATAGCTGGACCTGACTAGGGGGTCTTCTCCCATGGGAGAGGGGGGATGAGAGCATTTGTAGTTGTTACTTGTTTGGCAATGCCCCCACTTGCACGTAGAACTCCTTAATACAGAGTGAGGTCATTCCAGAGTTAACGTCGGGGTGGGGACACCCAGAAATTTGAAACTGAAATTTAGAAAGAGTTTTTCTCATAGTATCTGGGCTATAAACTACACATTTGGGGGCTTTTGACAGTCACCGTTCTCTTCAGCAGAGATAGGAGACCACTGCAAACACCTAGATACAACATACATAGAAAGGAATCTGAAGGGTTTTTTAGTCCCTGGTTCCAGTTGTTCCTGGAAGCCCAAACTTATTCCTGCCTTTGGGTTCTGTGTAACATAGAAACATCCTTAAAATACCCCCACCCCTTTAGCATTATCTAGTTGGAAGTAAGTTTGTTACCTGCAACATAATAATCCCAGATTAATTCAAAATTGTAGAGTGTGGTCCAGAGATAGAGTCTGCAAGTCTGGTGCAAAGTCTGTCACAAGAGACAGAAGAGGAACTGGAAAGGTAAATTAAAACTTAACTCAGATCCAGCAATCTACTTTTGGGTATATATCCAAAAGAACAGAAAGCAGAGTCACAAAAAAAATGTGCACATCCATGTTCATAGCAGCATTATTCACAATAGCCAAAAGATGAAAGCACATGTCAATCAACGGATGAAATGGATTAAAATACACATACAGTGAAATATTACTCAAACTTAGAAAGGAAAAACTGTCACATGTTGGAACATGGATAAACCTTGAGAACATTATGCTAAGAGAAATAAGCTGTCACAAAAAAGATAAATACTGTATTACTGTATTCACTTATATGAGGTATCCAGAGTAGTAATTCATAGAAACGAAGTAGAATGATGACTGACAGGGGCTAAGGAAAGGGGGAAATGAAGAGTTATTGTTTATGGGTAGAGAATTTCAGTTTTGCAAGATGAAAAAGTTCTGGAGATTAAGTGCACAACATGCTTAACACTACTGAACTGTACACTTAAAAATGGTTAAGATGACAAATTCTATGTTATGTGTATTTAACCACAATTTTTAAAAATTTTAATTAGGATGAGACCAATATGCTTCAATAAGAAATTTGGACTTAACTCCTAAATGCAAAGGAGAGCATCTAAAGGTTAAAAAAAACAACTCTACTGAAGTAGGACTTATGCAGCATAAAACTCACCCATTTCAATTGCACAATTCAATGATTTTTAGTAAAGTTACTGAATTGTAACACAATCACCATGTTTCAGAACATTTTCATCATCCCCACAATGTGTATATATGTTATGTTAATGGCACAGGGGAATTAAGGATGTTAATCAGGTGACCTGGACATAGCAACATTATCCTGGATTATCCAGGTGAACTCAATGTAATCACTTCCTTAAGTGTGAGAGGGAACTGGAAGACAGAACCAGAGAGAGAGCAGTGTGAGAAGGACCCACACAACATGCTGGCTCTGAAGATGGAGAAAAGAGGCCATAAGACAAGGTACGGTATGTGGCCCCTGGAAGTGGGAAAAGGCAAAGAAACGAACTCTCCAGCAAGAACACAGCCCTGTTACACCTTTATTTTAGCCCAGTGAGACTCATTTTGGATTTCTGAACTCCATAACCGTAAAATCATAAATTGATGTTTTTATAAACCACTAAGTTTGTGGTAATTTATTAACAACAGCAAAAAATTAATACAATGGCTATTCATTATATTATTCTTTCTACTTTACTATATGTTTGAAAATGTTCATCTTACAAGAAAACTATGAATATAAAAAACTAAAAGGTTACAAATAAAAAGGTGCTATTTTCTGCTGGGTCATTTCCTTCATCATAACTCGGCTCTCAAGAACTCAATTATCCATTAAAGATGCACACTTAGAAGTTAACGCCTATTCTTCTTGCCTCCCGCCACCCCACCCCCACCCCCGCCATGTAACTGTCATGGATACTTCCTAAAAAGGTAAATAATCATTAGGTTCAGTGCTAACTGAAATTTCTGAAGATACGAGAACAGAGTAGAAATGCGCAGAGTAGCCATGAAAATGTAAAATACTCAAAAAGTCCCAGAATGACAAACAGAAAATGTGATTCAAACAAAACTAACTTCATAAACAAAACATTTGTGGTTTATTGTTGTTCATGGAACTTTCGTTGGGACATAATTTAAAGTAGCAGTTATGAAATGATTAAGTAAATCTATAATTATGGTTTTCAAAAGTGTGTTTACCTCACAAGGAGCTTAGAATAAGCCAGCAATGGTTAAAATGCGTCTTATCCTACAGCCTAGTCAGAGATCTGTTTTCTAAAAAATACTAGCAACTTTTTTTTTATTTTTAAAAAAGGGAAAAGTGCCAAAAAGCTAAATTGTAAGCCAGCGTTCCACTCTCAAATCTAGCTGTTGTTTCTGCATACAGAGAAAAAAAATGCAGGGGCTTCTAAAAGAAATCACACACCTTTTACATATACCTTTGATTAAAATGCTCCACACCTGTCTAATATGTCTTGCCTAGAGATTTCCTGATGGTGTGCTACAGGGGCCAGCTTCAAAGCCTCTTCAGTTTCATCGCCCCTAAAGAACCACGCTGACCACACCATCTTTGAAGAACACAACAGTAAGCCTCAGCATACATCACCTCCAAAATTGCATACTAGGGTACGTGTCTAAGACCCTATGTTATGAATCTTATTCTGTCCTCTAAAAACAAAAAGGTAAATAAAACTTGGCCAAGTTCTATGCAATATGATGAACAAAGCCAATGCAACGTTATCATCACCACCAAATAATGTCACATGGCCTTAATGCCCACTCTGCTCATTCTGCAGCCAACCCATCTCCAAATACTCTGTGGCTATATTTGGCTGTTCTCTAGTACATGTGAGATAGGTACCTTAAAAAGCTACATACACTGGAAGACTAAATTAAATTGGATAGAACTTGAAAAAGACTAGGATAAAGGCAGATTTTATCACAGCTCATAAACCTGAGAGGACCAGCCCCCCTTTTATTTTACAAACTAATAAAATGACAGTATAAAAGATGTCAGATGCCATTTTTAGTAGTACCTAATCCCTGAGAACAAACAAGGAAGACAACATGTAAAGAATATTTCCTGTAAAAGTCCTATGACACTTGCAGACAGTCTCACATACTCTGTTAATGTTTTCATGTCTGGGCAACCAACTGCACATAAGAAGCAGTCAGGTTTGGACAGCTCATCCAACTATGGCATTTATTTTACATTACAGAAGAAAAGAATTTTTAAAAATAGCTACTTTGCATGATACTGCATAATTACCACCAGTTAAATTACTATCAAAAAAAAAAAATCACAAAACCATCCAAACAAACAAGGGGGGAAAAAAACTAATTTGGTTTACAAAGAAAAACTAATAAAAGCTTAAGAAAAACCATTTCTGTATCTTTTTCTTATTCCTTAAAAAGAGTGGTCTCTCAAAGAGAGAAAAGCAGCAAACATCCCCAAATAATGTAAACACAGTCAAAATGTTTATGTATTTCAAGCTTCGCAAAGGTCAAGGAGATCTCCCTCTCTCTCCAGTAGTTTCTTTGGATCCTTTGTGGCTAAGGGTAAGGTAAATACACTTAGCTCAACACTATTAAGACAAGCAACCAAAATCTGCTTCATTCTCCATAAAATCCTTCATGACTCTGACAAGTTCCATTTAAAAATTAGCAATATCTTTACAAAAGACTGCTAACTAATAAACACAGAAGGAACAACAGAATTAGAAAATTACCTTTTTGCAACCACTAGGCAATAAATAACTCAAGCAAGGATCATCAATGGATACTAAAACAGGAGAAAGATTGCTGGGGAAAAGGATATTCTCACAGTCTATCACAGATTACTTACTAATTACAAAGAAGGATAACAGGTGGACACTGTCTTAACTAAATACTCAAATTTAGCATAATAATGAGACAAAAGCAGATGCCTCCTGATGTGATGCAACAGAAGACACATTTCTAACAACAACAAAACGTTTAACCTGAATTTAACCATGAGGAAACAGACTAATCAACAATATGGGACACTCCAGAGGACAACTGGCCTGGACTTTTAAAAAATGTCAATGTCATAAAACAAGCAAATGGCAAAGGTGAGGTTAAAGACATGACAACCTAATATAGCATGAGATGCTTGAGAAGACTCTGGATTTTTTTTAAAAAAGTTATAAAGGGCATCTGGGGAACAAATAGGAAAATCTAGATATGAACTGTATATTGGATAACACTATTATTTCCAGGCTAACTTCCTTGGGAGTGACAATGACATTGCAGATATGTAGCATGACGCCCTTGTTCTTAGAAGATATCTGCTGAAGGACTAAGAGGTGAAATGTCATGATGTCTGCAATTTATCTCAAATGGTTCAGGGAAGAAAAATAAAATAAAATCCAGAGAGAGCTTTCACACATTGCCGGTGGGAATGAAAAATGGTAGTTACTTTGGAAAAGAGTTTGGCAGTTTCTTAAAAAGACATAATTTTACAATACAAAATAGCAATCAATTCCTAGGTATCTACCCAGAAGAAATCAAAACACACATCTAAAGCCTTGCAAATGAATGTTCATAGCAGTTTTATTCATAATAGCCAAGTAGAAAAAAATCCAAATGTCCATCAACTGGTAAATGGATAAACAAAACGTGGTATATCCATGCAATGGAAAATTACTCAGCAACAAAAATACTGATACACGCTAAAACATGGATAAACCTCATAAACAAAACACTAACTGAAAGAAGCCAGATACAAAAGATCACTTATGGGACTTTCCTGGTGGTCCAGTAGCTTAAGAATCCGTGCTCCCAATGCAGGGGGCCCGGTTTCAATCCCTGGTCAGGGAACTAGATCCCACACGCATGCCGCAACTACAAGTTTGCATGCCACAACTAAGAGTCCACATGCTGCAACTAAGAGTCCACGTGCCACAACTAAAACACGCCGCAATGAAGATCCCGCATGCCATGACTAAAACACGGCGCAGCCTAAATAAATAAATAATTTTTTTAAAAAAAGACTCCTTGGGCTTCCCTGGTGGCGCAGTAGTTGAGAGTCCACCTGCCGATGCAGGGGACACGGGTTCGTACCGTCCGGGAAGATCCCACATGCCGTGGAGCAGCTGGGCCCACGAGCCATGGCCGCTGAGCCTGCGTGTCCGGAGCCTGTGCTCCACAACGGGAGAGGCCACAACAGTGAGAGGCCCGCATACCGCAAAAAAAAATAAATAAATAAAATAAAATAAATAAAAAATAAAAAAAGACTCCTTATTATATGATTCCATTGATATAAACAGTAAAAGAAAAGGCAATTATTTAGAGACAGAAAAAAAATTAGTGTTTGCCTGAGGCTGGAAGTAGGAATGGTGATTAACTATAAATAGGCAGGCAAAGTCTTCTTGAAATGATGAAAATATTATACAACTGGATTGTAGTGATGGTTGCTCAGTTCTGTAAACTTACTAAAAATCATTCAATTATCTATTTTAAATGGGTTAATTTATGATATGTAAATTATACTTCAATAAAGATACTTAAAAAATAAAGCAGATATGGTAAAATGGCAATTATACAGATAGTCACTGTGCTAATCTTTCAACTCTTCTATAGTTTTGAAAGTCTTCAAAATAAAAAGCTGGGGGACAGATCAGAATGACCTCTGCAAAGTACATACACTCACCCCGAAATTAGTGTTTCTAACTGTAGATTACCTAAAAGAAGTAAAGGACAGAGCACAACTCTGATAGATTTAGGATTAAATAAAAGAAGAACATATTGGAACCTAGGGCAAATTTTTATCTAAGGATGTGATTAACAATTTTTTCTCTACTTAGGTATTATTTTTTCCTAATTACACAAGTAATACATATTCATTATAGAAAATGTGAGAATTAAAGTGAAAAAGAAAGTATAAAAAAGAAAATAAAAAACTTCATAATCTCATAGCCAGAGATAAGTATTTGTAGTTTGTTTTTTATCCTTCAGGTAAATGCAGATCCATTTTGGCGAAGGAAAGCTATCTAAACGCAACATCATCACAACTTGATTATTCAATTGGTATACTAAAATTTTACATCATATCCAAACAATCACATAAATCGTAAGAATAAAAAGGCAGAATAAAAAATTTTAGATGCAAATCCAATACTTCCTTTCAGCTTCCAATTAAAAATTTCAGGGACTTCCCTGTGGCTCAGTGGTTAAGAATCCGCCTACCAATGCAGGGGACACGGGTTCGAGCCCTGGTCCAGGAAGATCCCACATGCCTCAGAGCAACTAAGCCCATGTGCCACAACTACTGAACCTGCACTCTAGAGCCCATGAGCCACAACTACTACTGAAGCCCACGCGCCTAGAGCCCATGCTGCGCAACGAGAGAAGCCACCGCAATAAGAAGCCTGCGCACCACAACGAAGAGTAGCCCCTGCTCGCAGCACCTAGAGAAAGCCCGCGCACAGCAATGAAGACCCAATGCAGCCAAAACTAAATTAATTAACTAATTAAAAAAAAATTTCACACACTAGCCTCAGCTCTCTCCCAAAACCCTCCTAAAATATAGGTATAGTGCTACAGATTGAATGAACCTTTGTGTCCCCCCAAAATTCACTGTGAAACCCTAACTCTCAATGTGATGGTATTAGGAGGTGGAGCCTTTCGGAGGTTATTAGGTCACAAGGGTAAAGCCCTCACGAATGGAATTAGTGTCCTTATAAAAGCCATCCCAGAGAGCTCCCTTGCCCCTTCCACCACATGGGGTTACAGTGAAAAGTCAATCATCTGTAAACCAGGAATCGGACCCTCACCAGACACTGAATCTGCTGGCACCCTGACCTTGGACTTCCCAGCCTCCATATATGTGAGAAATAAATCTCTGTTGTTCATCAAGCCACACAATCTATGGTATTTTTGTTATAGCAGCCTGAATGAAGAAAAATGCGGGAAAAAGTCAGAAATTCACAAGGACCAAATGAACAAGTGAGGAGGCAATATTTGGGTGGCTAGAAAGCATAGAGACAAGTGGTAAATGACTTAGCCGACCTGAGAAAGATGACTCCTCCCCGGCCAGCAGTGGGGACAAGTAGAGAAGCAATCCAATTAAAATGAGGATTCCCCAAAAGGTTCAGAAATTAAGAGCACCAGGTACCCTACAAGTGAAGGTAAATACATGGATAAAAACAGAAGTTATGCATTTGCCTAAACTATGCATCAGACCTCAGATCCTCAATACAGTCTAAACACTGCATAGCTGGTGACTGCCCCACCCTGGAGGAAATGGGTGGAGCTGTTAAGCCCTCATTTAACAAACCCTACAGTTAGGCCCACAACTTTCAAACCACTTTTTGTGTCCTACTCTTAAATACGAGTAGATAGCTAATAAACAGCAAGTACGTAAGGTAAAGTATCTAATATGATAGAAAAAAACTAAAGCAAGCAAACAGAAAACGCAACCTGAAGAAAACAACACCGAGGAGATCTCAGAAAAGAGAGCAAAAGTTTTGTCAAAAGATTAAAAGAGGGGAAAAAAAAGATAAGACAGGACCAGAACAGAAAATCCAGTGTCTGAAAAATAGGAGATCTAAGAAAAGAGAACAGAGAAAATGAAGAAGAGAAAATCAAAGAATTAATTCAAGAAAATTTCTAAGATCTAAAAAAAACAAAACAAATGAACAAACATAAGAAAAGAGAAACAGAGGTATAGACAGAGAGAACAAACAGGTGGTGGCAAAGGGGGGAGGGGGAGGAAAGAAATAGGTGAGGGAGATAAGAGGAACACACTTCCAGCTGCAAAAAAATGAGCCACAGTTATGAAATGTACAGTGTGAGGAACATAATCAATAACTATGTAATATCTTTGTATGGTGACATATCATAACTAGACTTATCAGACTTACTGTGGTGATCATTTTGAAATATATAAAAATACCAAATCACTATATTGTGTAACAGGAACTAACAGTGTTATTGTAGGTCAATTATACTTCAAAAACAAACAAACTCATTGAAAAAGAGATCAGATTTGTGGTTACCAGAGGCAGAAGGGGGAACTGCAGGAAGGCAGTCAAAAGGTACAAAATCCCAGATATAAGATAAATAAGCACTAGGGATGTAATGTACAACATGATAAATATAATTATCATTGCTATATGTTATATATGAAGGTTAGTAAGAGACTAAATTCTAAGAGTTCACTCACAAGAAAAAAATTTTTTCTATTTCTTTAATTTTGTATCTATATGACATGATGGATGTTTACTAAACTTACTGTGATAATCATTTCATGAGGTATGTAAGTTGAATCATTATGCTGTACACCTTAAAGTTATACAGTGGTGTAGTATCTCAATAAAACTGGAAGAAAAAAAATAAGAAACATTCCAAGAACAGAGGACAGTTTCCAGACTAAAAGGGCTCCCCAAGGCTAAGCACAACGTATGAGAACACAGGCTGAAATGCATCACTGTCAAATTTCAGGACACTGGGGACACAGCAAAGTTACCAAAAGCTTCCAGAAAGGGAAAAAACAGAATTCATTCAAAGAAGAAAGAATCAGAACAGCATCACATTTCAACATTTCCACTGAAAAACACAAAACAAAGGAACAGTGCCTTCAAAATTCTGAGAAAAATACTTCCAATCTTCAAATTGCTACCTAACCAAACCTGGGATTATCAACTAAACATCAGAGTAAAATACAGTTTCAGAATACGAAAGTCTCAAATTTTACCTCCTCTGCACTCTCAGGAAGTTTTAAAAAATGGGGTCCAGGAAACAGGGGTTCCAACAAAGTGGGGAAAGTATGAAAGAAATACCCGGGGTACCAGGGGAGCTGTGCAGCAGACCTAGAGTTCTACCAGTCCAGTCATAGTGGGTCAAACACGGTGGAAGACTTCTTCACAAAGATAAAACCAATAGAACACCTGAAGTGTCTAAACCTACTGAGAAGAGATTCATAGACAGTAAGTAGTTTGAGGATAACTTAGTTTAAAAAATCTGATCCCAGACTTCCCTGGTGGAGCAGTGGTTAAGAATCTACCTGCCAATGCAGGGACACGGGTTTGAGCCCTGGTCCGGGAAGGTCCTACATGCCACGGAGCAACTAAGCCCGTGCGCCACAACTACTGAGCCTGCGCTCTAGAGCCCGCGAGCCACAACTACTGAGCCTGCGTGCCACAACTACTGAGCCCGTGCACCTAGAGCCCGTGCTCCACAAGAGAAACCACCGCAATGAGAAGCCCGCGCACCGCAACGAAGAGTAGCCCCCACTTGCCACAACTAGAGAAAGCCCGTGCGCGGCAATGAAGACCCAAAAATAAATAATAAGTAAATAAATTTTTTTTAAATCTGATCCCTATACAGAAAAAACAGAATATTCTGTATATCCTGTATACAGATGTTGTCTACAGATGTTGAACTATAATGCTGTATACCTGAAACTTAATAAATAAAGCATTTTAAAACTATCTAAGAAACTGAGCAAACCAAAAAATCAAGACAATGATTCCCCCTAGGACAGCAAAAGATTGTGCAGAAAAGGAAAATGAATCCCAGTACACTAACGGCTCAAGTGTCAATAAGGATTTAAATAGTTAAAACAACATAAACACTGAAAACTGATTTAACCAAATCACAAATAATTAAAATGGGAGCATTAGAGAGAGGGTGAGTGTAACTGAAAATTACCATGTGCTGGGTACAGCTCTAAATCTTTACACATATTAATTTATCCAATTCTCAGGTAAAAACTGATATTGTCTTTATATATAAGGAACCAAGACACAGAGAGAGTAAAATAACTTGCCAAAGGTCACACAGATAGTAAATAGCAGAAGCTTTGAACTTTGCTCTTTACCACCACATTGCCTCTCACAGAATAACATCCTCATCTCCCTGTGGGAAGTCAACAGATAATGGTCAAAACAGAAAAAAAAAAAAAAAAAAAAATCAATGGAGGTAAAAACCCAAAAAATCAGCTGAAAGAATTTAAAAAGACTGCCTTTGGAAATGAGTAAGACAAAAGGACTCTAGAATCCCTGGTTCCTTTTAACAAGCCTGTAGAACTACCTTACCCTTTAAACTATGTGCCTTTACAATGCAGATAAAATGAAAATTGTAAGAAGAAAATGGGGCTTCCCTGCTGGCGCAGTGGTTGAGAGTCCACCTGCCGATGCAGGGGACACGGGTTCGTGCCCCGGTCTGGGAAGATCCCACATGCCGCGGAGCGGCTGGGCCCGTGAGCCGTGGCCACTGGGCCTGCGCGTCCGGGGCCTGTGCTCCGCAGCGGGAGAGGCCACAGCAGTGAGAGGCCCACGTACCGAAAAAATAAAATAAAATAAAATAAGTAAATAAATAAATAAAATAAAATGTACTTCCCTTTAAAAATATTTTTTAAGTGAACATTAAAATTCTTATTCAACCTTAGAAAACCGGACATACACACCAGTACAAGAGGAAGAATCTCAAAACCAAGCCCAAATATATACATAAGCATTTGATATATGATAAAGACAGCATTTCAAATCATTGGAGGGAAATGCGAATTTCACAATAAATGGGAAAACTGACTAATCGTCTGAAAAACATGTTAGATATAAACCCCAGCACACTGCCAAATAAGTTTCATCTGTATAAAAAATTTATATGTAAATTATGCAATCATAAAGAAAACAAAGGTGAATAATTATATAACGATTAGGTGGGGGAAGGATTTCTAAGCATGAAACCAAAGGCAGAAATCAAAAAGGAAAAGACTGCTGGATTCAACTTCACAAAAAAACTGCTACACAGTTAAAACAAAAATCATAAACCATGTTAAAAGACAAAGTGGAGGAAAGGTTAAGTATTTAATAAGCTATTTTCCTTAATATGCAAAGAGCTCACACAAATCAATGAAAAAAGAACAATCCAATAGAGGTAGAGAGAAAAACACACAAAAAAGTCACAGAAAAATATAAATGGCCTCAACAAAGATGGGGGGAAGGGGGATACAAATGGCCAATAAGCATAAGGAAAGATGTCCTACCTCACTCATAATTAAAGCAATACAAATTAAAATGAATATATATTTAACCTATCAGACCAGCAACAATGTAAAGACCATTCTTCCATGGCTAAGAGGGTGGCAAAACAAGCACTCTTGTATACTGACAGTAAAAATGAAAACTGGTACAATACATTTGAAGTGAATTTGATACTACCTATCAAAATTTATACTGGCCATACACCTAGCCCCAGCAATCCCACTTCTAGGACTGTATCCACAAGTTTGTATAAAGATACCTATACCAGAGCAGCTTTATGAAAGCAAATACCTAGAAACTGTCCATCAGTAAGGAAGTGGTTAAACAAAATGTGGTCAGCCACAATGGAATACCATGCATCCATTAAAAAAAAAAGAAAAATAATGTCCACATTGTAAAGTTAAACAAGCTAACCTAAGAACAGTATGTATAGTGTGATTCCATTTGTGTGTGTGTTTTAAAATAAGGGGATAAGACCTCTATACGTGAGATGGTGCACCTCCATATCCTGCTCTCCCAGTTAAAAAAATCTTGACAACTGAGGTGGATGATTGACCTGAAATGGCTTGGCCTAAAGTCCATACTCAACAACATATAAAAGTTTGTTTTAAAGCATTGAGGAGGGGAACATTTCTATAACCAGGTAAAGGAATATTGTGAAGCCTTTAAAATAAAAGCGCAGAATCATATTTATTAAGAATGGAGAAATGGGGACTTCCCTGGTTGTCCAGCGGTAAAGAATCTGCCTTACAATGCAGGGGACGCGGGTTCAATCCCTGGTCAGGGAACTAAGATCCCACATGCTGCAGGACAACTAAGCCCGCATGTCACAACTACTGAACTCATGTGCCTCAACTAGAGAGCCTGCGTGCCACAAACTACAGAGCCCACACGCTCTGGAACCCGCGCACCACAACTATAGAGCCCACGCGCCCTGGAGCCTGCGAGCCACAAACAGAGAGAGAAAACATGCCGCCACAACTAGAGAGAAGCCTGTGCGCCGCTACGAAAGATCCCGCATGCCTCAACGAAGATCCCACGTGCCGCAACTAAGACCCGACACAGCCAAAAATAAGTTAAGTAAGTAAATAAATAAATAAATAAATAAATCTTTTTTAAAAATGAATGGAGAAATGGTCATATTTTTAAGTGAAAACAGACTACAAATAGTGTGTATATTGGTTGAAGGGTATCCCCCTGAATTCATGTCCTCCCAGAGCCTCAGAACCATGATCTTATTTGGAAACAGAGTCTGTGCAGACATAATCAGTTAAGATGTGGTCATACTAGATTAGGTTGGGTCCTAAATCCAACTGGCTGGTTTCCTTCTAAGGAGACACATACCCCCACCCTCCCACCCCCTACCCCCCTCAACACACACACACACACACACACACACACACACACACACACACACACACACACACACACACACACACACACACACACACACACGGAAGAAGGTCATGTGACTTCTGAGACAAACTGGAGTGATGCATCTACAAGCCAAGGAACACCAAGAAACGCCAGGAGCTATCAGAAGCTAAGAAGAGGTAAGGAAGAATTCTTCCCTAAGAATCTTCAGAGGGAGCATAGCCCTGCCCATGCCCTGAATTCAGACTTCCAACCTCCAGAACTGTAAGAGAATAAATTTGTTTTAAGCCACCCAGCTTGTGGTAATTTGTTATGGCAGTCCTAGAAACCCATACAGCGTGTAAAACACAACAATCAGGAGCACAGACTCTGGTCCCAGGTTGCTTATACTTGAATCCTATTTCTACCATGTATTACCCACATAACTTTAGGTAAGTTATTTAACCTCACTGAGTCTCTAATCCTTTTCTGTAAAATGAAGATAACAGTATTTATTTCCCAGAATTATTATGAACATTAAATTATATATTAAACTTAATCACTTAAAACAATACCCAGAATATAGTAAATACTCCACTTTTGTAAAGCAAACACAGGTACACACACACACAATAGTATTAAAAGGATATAGATCAAAAGGTTAAAATTGCTTATTTCTGGGTCCCACGAGTATGGCTTATTTTTTTCTTTTTGGTATTTTCTAGCTTATATGCAGTAAGATCTATGTCATAATACAATTTTTACTATTTTTTAATTTTCAAATATTTTAAAGGCAGTAGTTCCCAGTTACAGGTGTATGCAAACCCCATCCCTCGGCTAATGATTTCCACTACTCAAAGCCTGTTATCAAAGTATTTTTTTAATTAAAAAGCAAAATTTACTTTAGAAGATAAATGCTGACCACAAAGCATTTTAGAAGCACATCGTGTATCATTCAATCAATCATTAGTAAGCTGTTGCTACATAATAGGCTATGAATCACTGACCTCAAGCACAATAATTCAAGTTCAAACTCCTGGAAACACTGTACAGACCTGAGGCTCAAACGTTTTAAGAAAACGTAACCATTCATTTTTAAAAGTGAGTCTTTTCAAACCCAGTACATAGTAAATTCAATGAGGCTGAGTTCCATATTTGGAATAAACTGCTACCCCTCCCAAGACATACATTAACTTTGGCAAATCATTAGAAAATCACTTACAAAATCAATTACCCTTCCACAGAGTGAAAAATATATTAGCATTATCTGTACAAGATGGTTTAATAATGAGTTAAAGTGAGTTTCAGTTTTGTGTTTTGGGTCCCTAAAAAGTTCAAATTATGAAATGTGTTCTCTGACAGTACCTCATAAGTAAATTCAGATAAGCTCACTGCTAGGTAGTTTACTTAACACATTTTGCTCTTAACACAGCAAAACAAAGGTTTAATAAGTATATGTAATCACTAGATGAGAGTCTGTTTATACAGTGAAGAAAACCCACTGCACGGGTTTTTCGTTGCTTTTCATTGGTATTTATTATGTGTTTTTTTATTGAATTACAGTTGATTTACAATATATTAGTTTCACCACTGCATTGTTAATTTAAAAAGTATATCTATTTGATCATCCTATCCAAGTACCTCGACAGCTAATTCACTGCCCACTGAAGCAAAGAAGGTGCAAGAGATATGGTACCCACTAGTCTGGATAGGAAGAATAATTATTCAAATAGCAATACCACTGCTATTAAAAGTTTTTATATATATTTAATTTTTTATATACGCATATACATATACACACATGCAAAAAAATTACCTGTGTATATGTACAAAAGTCTATAGACATGAACATTTTCTAAAAGGTACAGAAGAAATAGTAGTGGCTATTTCTAGAAAGGAGAGGGGATTTTTGCTTTTCACTATTCATCCACAGGTTGCAAATTCACGGCCCAAGGACCACATCCCACCTACAGATGTAGTTTATTTGGCCCACACAATGTTTTAAAAGTATTTAAAATAGTTGCCAATGTTTGAAAATCAGGAAATTTCCCATAAAAATCTGAATTTCTGGCTTCTCTTGAAAAAATGGAAAAATCTAAGAACGCTGGGCCCCCATTCCAGCGTGGCAATATTTGACTTAAGGCAAGTATCAGACATCCTCTTTATAAAAGGCAAGTGCTTTCTAGCTCACACATACTTCAACTGTTCATGTCCCCCACCTGACATCTATAAGCATTTTAGTTTGCAACTCCTGCTTAGACCCTTCTAAACTATTTGAACTTACTATGTGCTTATGCTGCTTTTTTACAGTTTTTCCTCAATAAAAAATACTGGCAAAGATCCAGGAGAACTTCAGCGATTTTACAAAATATTTTTCTCCATTCATATCTAAATAACTGTTACCTAACTTTGACTAATACATTCTCTCATAAATCGATTACAAAAGATATTTAGTATAAGGAGACATGCCTGGAAAGGTAGGTATATAACAAGGTGGGGCCAACCTGCAGAGGGCTCAGATTGCTTCCAGAAACAATATTCTTGTTGTTACTTAAATTTTAATTTGGTTTCATGTCATGTATGTCCAAATTAAACCTACAAACAAAAGAGCCTGAAAAGAAGCTTAGTTTATAGAACTTGTTTCTTTTAACAGCACTAGACTTCAAGACTTCCATAAAAACAAAATCTTTATTCCCACCTACCTTCAGGTACTACTTCAACAAATATTTGTTGAGCACCTACTACATACAAAGAGTTGCATCAGATGCTTAGGAAGAAACAAAGGCCGTTAGGGGACATTTTCCTCTCCAGGCTGTGTATCGTATATGATAACTGTTATTAAAAAGGCAAGAGTGCAGTTCAGAGAAGACAGCACTACCGAGAATTCGTGTCCTAATTTCAAAAAAAAAAAAATAGGATTTCACGAGGTATAAAGAAAGGAAATAACAGTATTCTAGGTAGAAGAAAAAAGTTAAAAATTGGGAAAGCAGGGTTTCCCTGGTGGCGCAGTGGTTGAGTCCGCCTGCCGATGCGGGGGACACAGCTTCGTGCCCGGTCCAGGAAGATCCAACGTGCCGCGGAGCGGCTGGGCCCGTGAGCCATGGCCGCTGAGCCTGCGCGTCCAGAGCCTGTGCTCCGCAACGCGAGATGCCACAACAGTGAGAGGCCTGCATACCGGGGGGCGGGAAAAAAAAAAAAAAATTGGGAAAGCAAAAGTATGTGTGGGAAATGAGCAGCGGCCAGCTTGAATGGGGCAGAGAAGAGCAGGATATCCATCACAAAAGATATGCTGGATCAATCTATGGAAGGTCCTGAATGTCAAGCTAAAGCTCTCTGCTCTTTACCTGGTCGGCAACAGGCACAAAGGTTCCTGAGAAAAGAAGGGCCCTGATCAAAGCTGTGATTCAGAAAGACTGACCTGGTAGGGGTATGTCCACAAAATGGACTGGAAGGAGGAGAACCTGGTGCAGAAAACCAATTTGGAGACTATTCCTATGTTACCCTGTTAAAGTGGTAACATAATCTATATAAGCTAAGGTGATGGCAAGGAGAATGGAAAAAAGAGACAGTTGGGAGGTGCACTGCAGAGTGGAAATGAGCTGGGTTTGGCAAATGATCTGGGGTATCCAGGAAAGAGAGGGCACTGGAAATAACACAGTTCAAGCCTTATGTCTGGAAGACCACTGTAGCTATTAATGAAACAGGAAAAGGTCATAAAGAAAAGCTGAAGGATTGGGGGCAGGGAGGATTGACCTTTTGAACATACATTTAGTTTTTGGTGCCAATAGAACATGCATAAGTTTTTTCCCCCATCAGAAAACCTTGCACACTTTTCTGGCCCAATTTTCAGTGGTGGCCAAAGCAAGTACAGTACATATTTAATACAAGTAAAGGATATATTTAATGGAGAGTCAATGAGAAGCCAATTCCAGAGCATATAATATGATCAAAATTAAACTCTACAGAATGAAGATGGACTCCCACCTCAACCATATGCAAAAATTAACTCAAAATGGATCAGTGAACTAAATATAAGAGATGAAACCATAAAACTCTTAGAAGAAAACATAGAGGTAAATCTTCATGATCTTGGATTGGCATAAATTATTAGCTATAACACCAAAAGCACAAGCAACAAAAAATTAAATAAATTGGACCTCACCAAAATTAAAAACAATTATGCATCATAGGACATTAACAAGAAAATTTTAGAAACAATCCATAGGGGACTTCCCTGGTGGCACAGTGGTTAAGAATCCGCCTGCCAATGCAGAGGACATGGGTTCGAGCCCTGGTCCAGGAAGATCCCACATGCCACAGAGCAACTAAGCCCGTGAGCCACAACTCCCGAAGCCCGTGCTCTGCAACACATGAAGACACCGCAATGAGAAGCCCACGCACCGCAACGAAGAGCAGCCCCTGCTCATCACAACTAGAGAAAGCCCATGCACAGCAATGAAGACCCAACGCAACCAAAAATAAATAAATAAATAGATTTTTTTTAATTATGAAAAAAAACAATCCACAGAATTGGAGAAAATATTTGCAAATCAAATATCTGATAAGGGTCTAGTATCCAAAATATATAAAGAACCCTTATAACTGAACAACAAAAAGACAAACAGTCCAGTTAAAAAACCAGCAAAGGATTTTCATAGACATTTCTCCAAAAAAGATATACAAATGGCCAACAAGCATATGAAAAGACATTCATCACGATTAGTAACCAGAGAAATGCAAATCAATCTCACAATGAGGTACCACTGCAGACTCACTATAATTTAAAAAAGGAAAATAAGTGTTGTCAAGTTTGTAGGAAAATTGGTACAGACCCTCAAACATTGCTAGGGGAATGTAAATGATTCAGCCACTGTGGAAAATAGTTTGGTGGCTCCTCAAAAAGTTAAATATAGAATTACCATATGACCCAGCAATTCAACTGCTACATATATATCCAAAGAAATGAAAACAGGTACTCAAACAAGTATACCTAAACGCATGTTCACAGCAGCGCGATTCACAATAGCCAAAAGGTAGAGATGGCTCAAATGTCTACCAATGGATGAATGGACAAACTGTGGTATACACATACACTGGAATATTAAACAGCCACTAAGAGGAATGAAGTACTGATACATACTATACACAACAAGATGAAGCTTGAAAGAAGCCACACACAAAAGGAAAAATATTTATGATTCCATTTATATACATCCATAGAGAAAGAATTCATATTGGTGGTTGCCAGGGGCTGGGGGGAGAAGGGAATGGGGAGCAACTTCTTGATGGGTGTCGGGTTTCCTTTTGCAGTGAAGAAAATGTTTTAGCTAGACAGAGGTATGGTTGCACAACATTGTGAACACACTAAATACCACTGAATTGTCAACTTTACTGTGGTTCAATTTTATGTCAATTTCACCCCAATTTTTAAAAAACCAACAATATTCCAAAGCAAAAATAAAAATAAGCTTCATCTCTTGTCACTTCTGATCCCATTAACCACATTCTTGCCAAGCCAATCTTCCAGACAGCTCTGCTCCAATTAATTGCTCCTTCCTGGTTTCACTCAGGAAATATCCTCCACCTAACATTACACAACTTTTCCATCAATTCAAATCCCAACCATTTCAAACCTTCTAAGAAAGCAACCTACCCACAGCAAGCACCCAATATTTGTGAATCACTGGTTCTGTTTGATTCAGTCCATTCTTACCTGTTCTGAAATTTTACTCAGTTAATTCAGCATTAACATATGAATGCTGCTTCCTTACTATCCCCAAACTTTTTCTCTCATAGTTTCAGGCATGTTCTTTTCCTGTTAGAGAGCAAATTATGATAGAGGCTGTCTTCTGCTGTTGTATTACACTATCTGCCAGGGGTCTATCCAAAGTACGTTTCTTTAAATACTGTCTGGTTGAGGGAATTCCCCGGTGGTCCAGTGGTTAGGACTCAGTGCTTTCAAGGCCGGGGCCCAGATTCAATCCCCGGTGGGGAACTAAATAAGATCCCGTAAGCCTTGTGACCAATAAATAAATAAATAAATAAATACTGTTTGGTTGAGTTTTTGCTGTTATGTGCTAGACAAATTGGGGTGGGGGAGTCGGAAGACAAGAGATGGTAAAGAAACACCTCCACCCACCCTGGCGATAATGGAGATTAGTTCTGACTTGATATAAAATGAATCTTGATGCTCTATTTGTAAACTATTTTATATTATACCCAGAGTCCCCACCTGTGTGTGCCACTCAAAAAAGGCCAAAAAAAGTGGGAAAGAAGAAGGTCCAAACCAAGAACTCCCAACCTTCTTAAAAATGCAATAGCGTGCACAACACGCAACCCTTCCTACTCTCTTCCTAAAGCTGCTGCTTGGCACACATTTTTAAAGGAGACCATTATTAATATCATGTTTTATCTGTCATAAAGAGACTTTTCCTAGATGCATACATATAAACCAGAGAGTGGATCAGAAACTCATTTAGCATGCAGGTGACTGAGAAATGGAAGATCAGGCAGGGGAGGCACTGTGAGATCAGATAGGATGTACAACGGATTTTCTCATCGAGATTCTGATTTCACTTCATTGCATAGTGGTTATACCTTCATTTTATCCAGAAGGGTGCTTCTGACAATACTGAGAAAGTCAATAGGACATTATTTTACAAAAATGTTTTTCCTGAGTTATTTTTCTAGAAAACATCTGTTGTATCCATGATGGGCGTGTGTAGTGTTCCAAAAAATACACGCTGCTTCCTGAAGATACCTGAAGGCAACCTAGGATGTTGCAAAACTTTTGCAGTTTTGCACCAAAACTGCAAAGCACTAGCTTAATGAATAGGAGGGACAGAAACAACCAACATTGTCTATATGCTGGTCAAAAATAATTTACTTATCCCTATAATGAGAAATAACTCCTTCGTTAACATTCTCTAAAAAATCTACAAGTGTTATTTGTTTCTTGTCACAAACACTAAAGAATAACTCACTTTGAAAACATAACAGAGACAAATGACTTTGAGGGCCACAACTGAATTTAAAATCTCATGTAACACTGAGAATTGACTAAAAATGGTAAATTTTACTTTATGTATATTTCACCACTATTAAGCTCTCCTCTCAATCCTGTTGGTTTCCACTTAAAAATATATATAAATCTATCAGACTACATTAAAGAGTGAGAAACCATTAAACTGAATGTGTTAAAATGACACATGGTTGAAAATTTCTAGTGATTTGTATTAATAGAAGCTTTCTGACCTCTTAAGGAACGTGTTTATTAGATATTCTTCATCTCCAAGGAGGACACAAGCAAATGAAAAAAGCTTAATTACAGTAAGAAAGATTCAGTTTTGACATAATTCTAACTAGAAAGGTAATTAAACACTACCATAAGGTATCATGCAAATCTCTGCCCTCAGGGATGCAAGAAAAGCTATCTTGGAAGGGTTATATGCAATTTTGCAGGAAAAACTAGAATGAACTAGAGAATCTTAAGCCAGCTTCCAGTTTTAGAATTCCAAGTTCTATACTCACAGCCCAAAAGTGTCTTTGCAAGACATTCCACCTATAGAAAGTTATTCTAATCTACAAGTCATTTCAGTTTAGCTTCAGATATTGGGTTCCTTCACCACACCATTTATGCGCTTTATGTACTTACTTAGGAACTAAAAATTAACTACTTTTGTTAAGAGTCAGTTCCACCAATCTCCAGCAGCATAGCTGCCAGCTCAGGTATAAATAGTACAAAACTGAAATAATACTGGGTTCTAAATTAAATAGAAATATCTATAGAATGCATATCCAACCTAAGACTAAAAAAAAAAAAAAAAAAATCTATGTTTACACTGTAGGTAACTTATAAGGCCAAAACTCTCAATTTAGCCAATTTTCAACAGCTTCTTAAAAAGTTGTTTGTTACCAACAACAAAAATAAATTCTTACTTTTGAAAACAAACCTTTCCAAGTAGGGTTTCATTTTAGAAGACTCGTGGCCTTCATTTTAAAATAATCATTTTTATTTTACCACAATATTTTTTAACAATCACTAGACAACTGAATGGTGGTTATTTATTACAACCCAAAGCAGGCACTTATAAAGTCACAGGAGGGTTAATCATCTCAAATTCAACAGGTTAACCACAGCAATTTGAGAGAAATTTTGGCAACCTGTACCGGGACTATCTCGACAGTTTCCGAAGTCAGACATTAAATGACACTTAAAAACAATACATTTCAAAAAAAACAAACAAAACAATACATTTCTATGTAAAATAGATAGCTAGTGGGAAGCAGCCGCATAGCACAGGGAGATCAGCTCAGGGCTTTGTGACCACCTAGAGGGGTGGGATAGTGAGGGTGGGAGGGAGACCCAAGAGGGAGGAGATGTGGCGATATATGTATATGTACAGCTGATTCACCTTGTTATAAAGTAGAAACTAACACACCACTGTAAAGCAATTATACTCCAATAAACATGTTAAAAAAATACATTTCTAGACTTTAGATATTTATTTAACACACAAATATTTTGACCAGGTATGCATTCATGTATGTATTTTAACTAGATTTTATTAATTATGATGAGTATTTGTTTAAAACAAAGATAAATTTAGCCAGGTCAACATAGGAATCAAAACACAATACTGGATTATGAAACTAACTGCTTTCGTTAGAAAGAAAAGCATAACAAGCCTTACTTCCTTCAGTTCACAAATTTTTCATTTTATAATCAAAGAAAAGAAAGAACATGACTTCTACAGTCAAAAAATAAGGTAACGTACTTAAAGCTGAGTTATCACTTAATTGCCTGGATTCCTAAGAAGCTACTGACTTCTGTTTTAAAACCAGAATACACTTTTTAATGGCTCACTCCTTTGTTCAGGAATGCTGATATCACCTTGTTTTATACAGAGATAACATCTCATCAGAACACATGCTACTCAGTGTCATTGAGCTTAATAATTTTTACATAAAATTCAAATAAAATTTTTATAATGCGACCATAATTTTTATTTTTCTCATCCACACTGGGCCTCACCTTTCACATCACTTAAAAACAATCTTAGATGTTAAACACACACACACCTCAAGCATATAAAATTCATTACATTGTTTCTGTAGCCATTAATAATTGTACTAATAAATACTGACTCTAAAAAACTAAAAACTTATTAGGGCAGGATTTAAATGATACAACTCACAAGAGGGTGGGGAGAAATAATGATCCTCCCCTACCAAACTGGCAGCAACAATATGCCAAGTCTCTTATGCTGAACTAGTGTAAACAAGGAAGAAAAGGAGCTGGGGATAGGAAGCAGGCAGGCAAGGGTACAATGCTCCTCAAGATATAGCTTTACTTCTAAATCTCACCAGTGTAATACCTCTTCTTGGTGTTTTCAATAACCCCTGTCACTCTCTATTAAACACATAGGCTGCTGTTCAGAAAACTACTGCAGGCTGTAGTCCCTGTCTGAGATCATCCCAGACATAAAAGATACAACTGGGGGTCACAAATGCTTCTTTAATTATAAAGACTATCTCCTGCATTCAAAGAGTTTTCTAAACATCTAAAAACTCAATCCCACTCTTACTATAACAATCAACTTTAAAGATAAACAACAGGACCTACCAATGATGCTGCACAGAAAAAAATTCACACGTCACCACAGCTATAAGGCTCCCATTAATAAGATGAGCATCATTCAGGATAGGGCTCGATGAGTAACGGGATCAAGACTAGGCTTACAACCTCTTTTTCTGGCATTGCTTGAGGCATCCAGTGGACAGGGAATAAAGGGGAGGCTGGTTGTATAAGTGATGCCAAGAGAAACAAGATTCCACATGCCCAACACAGAGAGCAAAGGGCAATCATCTCATGGCTTTAAGACCAAAGAAAGATGAGTTGTTTCACCTGAAATCCTTTCAAAGGAAGTCTAATGGTCTCCACTTAATCACTCACCCTGAGTGAACTCAACAACCCCTCAGAGAACAAAGGGAAGCCTTGCTTATCAAAAATAGCAAGTGCTCCACCCAAAGCCAAGAAATACTCCTTTAGTCTAAGTTGTCATGGTCTTCTGTCCCAATTCAGTCTTCTACAAGGAAACTCCAAGCCAAAAGTACTTGGTTCCCAGCCTAAGTCAAGTTCTCCATTTTCGCAAACATCTACCAACCAGCTTTCTCTCAGGTAAGCCCCTCTGGATAAGCCCCTCTCCATTCCCGCATTCTGGAGCCCAGGGCTCCAATCCCCTCAGAAAGTTCCCTCCCCCAAGATAATCTCCCTCCTTCACTTTTCCTAAGGTTTTTCCCACACCGTGCCCCAGGTCTAGCACTCCCGGTCCTCCATTAGTGGATCCCACTAGTAGATCCCACCGCTCCCTGGCACAGCTCTTGGGAAAGTCATCTTTCTTACCGTACTCACTTGTCCTCCCCCATAAAGTTTTTCCCTTTTCTTTATCTGTTTTCGAATGGACACGCACACACACACACACAATCTGTTCTTCTCGGCTCTTAACTCCCAAGTCTCACCCGCGCGCCAGGTTCTTGCATAGTACCTAATTCTCTCCCTCAGTTTCCCCTCATCCCTGTCATCCTCAGCCCCTAACTCCATACCCCAAGCTTTTGCCCACTCCCCAAATTCAGATTTTCTGTGCTTTTTACTCTTAGCCAACACCACAGCGCTCTTCCTCACAGGTCGACCCCGTGCCTCGATCCTCGAGTCTTTCCCCCTCTTCCCGCGTTCCTCGGCCGCTAATACTCCGCAGAACCTCAGGAGTAACCCCCGCCCATCTCCCTTCCGCCTCTCCTGCCCTCCACGGACCCCAACTCTCCTCATACATCTCCCTCCAGCCCTGCTCGGCCCCCAAATTTCTTCCAGGCCCCTAGGGTTCCCCACACTCCCTCCCCGCCCCGGAAAGGGGGTACCCCTCAGTGCCCGACCGTCCCGCCCGGCCGCCGAGCTTGGGCGTCCCTTCCCTTCCCCTCGGGGCCCCGAGGCCGCTGCCAGGGCTGGCGCGGCGGGGCCGGCTCACCAGTTGGTCATGTCCAGGAAGAAGGCGCAGCCGGCCGGGTTGAGCTGGAAGCCGAGCAACCGCTGGAACTCGGAGATGAGCACGTCCTTGTCGGTGGTGCCCAGGCAGCTGAACTTCTGCATCAGCTCGGGGTCCAGGTCCACGTCCATGCCCTCCATGGCTGGGGCCGGACACTCGCTTCCCCGCCTCCTCACAACTGAGCTGCCGCCGCGCCGCCGGGCCCGGGGACCGGGAGGGGGCCCGCTGCTAGCTGGCGCCGCGACCCCGCTCCTCTGAGGTAGGCCCCGGGCCTCTCACCGCCTCATAGGGGTAAACTCACTCAGCCACTCACTCACTCTCGCGCTCCCCCCCCTCCCACCCCCCCCAGTGCCGCCGCCTCCGCCGCCGCCGCCGCCGCCTCTCGCTTCTATGCCGCCTCCGCCTCCTCCCGCGCCGCGCCCACTGCGCAAGCGTCGCCCGCCTAGCCCCGCCCCTTCCTCTCCCGGAGTCCCGCCCCTCCGTGGCGACAGAACCCCGTGACGTCCCCCGCGTGACCTCACCGCGGTGGAGCGAGGGGGCGGGCAGTGGGAAGGAGGAAGGGGACGGCCGGGCGGCGCGGGGAGGTGACTCCTGGCCTGACCTTTTCCTCGCCCCGCCCCCACGCTGAGAGGGAGGAGTTAAAGCCCGGGGTTGGCGGGGAAAACCGCCGGGATCTTCTTGTACGACAACGGCAGCGTTTGGGAGGTGAGGAAACTGAAGTCGGGGAAGAACAGAGGCCAGGGCAAGGTCAGGTACCAGATGGCATACAAGACCCAGTCCTCTCAGCCAGGGCTTTGCCCCTCGCTCTGGAAGGACTTGTTTGCATAAGTTTCTAGAGCTGCTTTCCCAGAGGGTTAATGCCCTAAAATTCTAGGCTCTTGGCCACCCTCGGTGATGATTACTCCAGTTTACCCGTGCTGTTTCTGTTATGCAACGGTAGTCTCCAGTTTCCGGAAAGTGAGGGAGGCCTCGATACAAACGTCAATCACAGGTCCAGACGAACACCGCATATAATCTTACACCCACTCCGTCAAGACCAACCCTCTCAAAATAAAGGTTAAGTCCCGAGAATTTGACATTGCCTGTTAAGTTTTTAAAGTGTTACGGTACATATAGTACACCTAACTGGTCAAGGCCCCTTTTCAAGATCAAAGAATGAGAAAGGACGCATAGGGACCATATTGTCTACCTTCATTCCTTCTTTCACCACGATTTGCCTAACACATCCACACGGGGAAAAGGCGAATAAGAAACGGTTTCCTGCCTTTAAGTGGCTCTTTGTCTGTCTTACAAATAAGGAAAGTGAGATCCAGAAAGTTTGTATGCCTTGTCCAAAAATACAGAGCAGCAAAACTAGAACCCATCTTTCATTCCTAATGGAGTATGTTTTCCATAACAATTTCAACAAGCAGACAACTAGAATAAGTGACCAGTAGTATCCGGGATGCCATGAGATTTTGGAAAGGGAAAACATTCTACCTCCTTCTGTCCCACTACCAAATAAGACTAAAACAATGGCTTTAAAAGCCTAGGTTCTGGGGTCACACATATTGGAGATTCAAATTCTCATTCTGCCAGTTATTGGTAATCATAGTGCTTGCCCAGATAGGATTGTTGTGAGGATTAAATGAGGTAACAATATATAAGCTCAGTACCCTGCCTGCTCCATAAGAAGCACTTAAGAAATGTTGACTAGTATTCTGGCCATAAACTTGAGATGACGGTGGTGGGGTTAGACAGTGATACAAGTAGGCGGGGATTACTTCTTCACCTGGTCCCTCTTCTACTTCACTTCCCTTACTCGTCCTCCGTTAAAATATGAAATATGTGCCCTTTCTCTTTTCTTAATAAGGGACCAACCTTCCTCTCTCTAATAATTTTTTTCCTCCAACAGGAGTATTTTATGGGAAACAGACACCTTTAACAGCATACTTACAAACTCGTATTAGACACTAGTCATAAACATTTTATAAGAAACTGTTCTTGGTTCTCTAAGTTCTCTGTGGAAGCTTAGATCATTGCCAGGGCCTAATTTTTGGATGGCCATAATGTTGGAATATTTCACTACTATTAAGGAAAATTTAGTCTCCCTCAGGTGAGCACATACTGTCCCAATCTTTTGGATGATGGAATGGGAACACAGAAAGATTATAAAAATCCCAACATTAGAGCTGAAAGGAACTGAGACTGTCTAATCTAACCTCCTTGTTTTACAGATGAAGGAATTGAAACCAAGAGAGGAGAATTGATTAACCCAAAATCACACAGCTAGTAATGACAGAAACTCCCAGTCTAGTGCTCTATCCACTATATCCTGCTACAATTCCCTTTATACTTTGAGTTCAATGTGGCCTTACATACAAAATAATTTGAAATGCAGATCCAAGACCTGATTTGATGTTAGACTATACACTCTCTGGAAGTGTTTTAACTTGCAACATTCATGGATTAAAGTTGTGTTGACCAAGGGTCTAAAAGAAAAAAATGTTATTGGAATCTGATGATTCTATTAGAATGCTGACCCAAAGGAAATTAAAAGCTCTTGGCCAACCCCATGCAGTACTAGGGCCTTAGCTCTCACCTAAACAGCCCGCATAATACAAAAAGATTCTTGCAAATAAGAGACCCAAATGGCTCAGAATGTCAGTTCATGATGGGAGTTATCTCAAAGGAGGATAACTACTCCTCAAATGAATTCTGAAACTTTCTGGGGACATTTTTGATTCTCATGAGATTGGGGGTGGTATTAATTCCTGGCCATTAATTCCCTGAGGACCAGAAATGCTAATCATCTACAATTCTTGGGACAGTCATGCCCAATAAAAAACTGTCCCATCCCTTGGGACTTCCCTGGAGGTCCAGTGGTTAGGACTTTGCGCTTCCATTGCAGGGGGGCATGGGTTCGATCTCTGGTGGGGGAACTAGGATCCTGCAAGTTGCACAGTGCAGCCAAAAAAAAAAAAAACTGCCCCATCCCTAACCACTGTGTACACTGACCAAGGTGGCTGGCACATTAGATATGAAGAACCAGCCCACCCCCACTCCCCCATGGAAAAATTCTTTTGTGGGGTAGGATATGAAATGGAGGAAACAGAGGTGTTACCCAGTCAGGAGAGTCTCAGAAATGTGAATCTCCACTTGAGTCTGAAGGGTTATATAACAACACCTGTGGTCCTGCCCTGATGGCTCTGCAGCTTTGTTTTGTTTTGTTGGGAAGAGGGCCTGGAGAAGGACTGGTTGAGAGGCAAAAGGACAAGTTGCTGAGCACCACCCTAAGGAAGGAAAGCTGACAAGCACTATTCCAGAAGGGCTTCTAGGCACCATCTCATGTCAGGCAATATGCTCGAATATGCCACTGCCTGGAATATGCCAAAGACCTGCCACTTTCTTTCCAAATTTCTTGAGCTGGTGATCTTATGTAAAAAATTTGGACTAATCCCAGATCCCCAGACCAGGTCAATTTCAGGGTTTCTTAAGGAAGTTAAGGCATTCTGTCATTCAGAAGTTGAAAGTCTAGGAGAAAAGTGATTCATTTCACCAGAGCAGCCTAGATTGCCTCCATATCGCCAAGTCCTTAAGATTCAGACTTGCCAAGGCCAGCTAGTACGAAGATTATGCCACAGCACAACTGATTCAGAGAATAAACAGAGTCCAAATTGATGTTAGGATACATTATATGATAATAGCAACTTGTAGTAGAAAACTTTTGGGTATTCGTCCAAACTATGATGACCTCCTTTCTCTTCAGACCTTTAACAACCCTCTAGTTGGCCCTCAGCAGCCATCTCTGACCCACATAACCATGTCCCTTAGCCTTCATTGATTGGACAAGAGGGAGACACCTGACCCAGGATAAGCCAATCAGATTCTCTCTCTCTCAGGAATTTGGAATTGGAACTCAATGGGTTGGTGGAATAGGCTGCCAACTACAAATTTGCCATCTACCTCTACAAGGATTAAATCATTAGCCACTGCAGCTGCTGACCTACAACAGCCCCTGAAAGGAGTTCAGGGTGGAGATCAGGAATGAGGCACTCTGTGCTCTGGAAAAAACTGGCAGAACAGATCTTCAGATAGGTATTTTCAGGAGATTTTATGAGCCCAATTCTTGCATCTCCTTGTATTTAGAAAAGCACTAAAATCATTAACAGTGACATCTGCTCCTCGTGACTAGCAGCAAGCCTCTGCCAAAATGTGTGCTTGAGTTTGCACATGCCACCTTCACTAAAATCATATATGACACTGACCTTCTGCCTACCTCTTTGGAGCAGTTTCTCAGAGCTGTCCGAAATGCTGTCTCTCGGGCTATTGTCTTCATTTTGCCCCAAATAAAACTTAATTCACAACTCTCACGTTGTGCATTTTTTTTCAGTCAACAAGACCTAGGCTGTTTACTTAAAAGTGAATTACAGAAATACACGAAATGAGATGATCTTTGTGGGGCACCCATGAAAAAGAGATAATGCCCACCTGCAGTAAGAGAGCCATAAAGCAGAAGCAAAGATAAGAGACCTGAAGGCATGGGAGAAAGACGTTCCTGTCATCCTGAGTCCTGGTTGTTCGGCTTCCCTAGATTCCATGGGATTCTCCAGGCTCCATTCAAAATACATTATTAGGACTTCCCTGGTGGTGCAGTGGATAAGACTCCGCGCTACCAATGCAGGGGCCTGGGTTTGATCCTTGGTCAGGGAAGTAGATCCCACATACATGCCGCAACTAAGAGTTCGCATGCCACAACCAAGACCCAGTGCAACCAAAATAAAAAATTATAATAATAATAATAAATTTTAAAAATACATTATCTCCTGGATGAAGTCAAAGAAAGAATCAAGTCGTTTAAAAAAAAAGAAAATAAAGTGATTATTCGATTTCTAGATAGAAATGGACATCCTACTCTTAAATATAATGGAAACCCCTATAGGAAAAAAGAAAAGAAGAAGAAAAATGAGGACATGGACAATTCACAAAAGAAGAAATACGAATAGCCAATAAACATATTGAAAGATGTATGCCACTCATAGATAAAGAAATGGATGAAAACAACCATAAAGTATGATGTTTGCCTAATCAGAGTGGCAAAGCTTTGAAAAATGTATAACAGCTTTTGTTGGCAAGAGTGTGGGGAAACAGGTAGTCTCAAACACCACTGCTTCTGGGAATATAAATTGATATAATTTTTCCTAAAGGTGAGTAGATGTGAATTTAGATGAATTGGTATGAAGAACCTCTAATATATTCATATACTCTAGCCCCAAAATCCCAGGTTTATAAATAAGCTTTTCATAGAAGTATTATAATACGTATAATAATGAAAAGTTAAAAAGCTGGAAATAGCACCAATGTCCACGAGTAGGAAAACTGTTCCAAAAAAAAAAAAATGTGGGCAGGGATGGACAAAATCCTTACCTTGTTTTTTTCACTAATATAGTTCAATATGAGTTTTTAATTTATGTGTTTTATTTATTTATTTTTGGCTGCATTGGATCTTCGTTGCTGCACGTGGGCTTTCTCTAGTAGCAGCGAGCAGGGGCTACTCTTTGTTGCAGTGCACAGGCTTCTCATTATGGTGGCTTGTTGCAGAGCATGTGCTCTAGGTGCGTGGGCTTCAGTAGTTGTGGCACATGGGCTCAGTAGTTGTGACTCGCGGGCTCTAGAGCGCAGGCTCGGTAGTTGTGGTATACAAGCTTAGTTGCTCCGCGGCATGTGGGATCTTCCCAGACAAGCGTCGAACCCGTGTCCCCTGCATTGGCAGGAGGATTCTTAACCACTGCGCCACCAGGGAAGCCCCAATATGAGTTTATTTTACTTCTTCACATTCTCACTCCCCATGTCAGCTGCCTTAAACCTTGTAAGCTGCAAAACCTAGGAAGCAGATAACAGTCAAATGACCTATTCAGTTGAGCAAGCAAATGTCTGCTGGCTTACTATGAGCAAGGCTGAGTTAGGGACGTTAGCTCAGAAAGAGAACCTTCATCCTTGTGCTGTGTGAATGTAGACAAACTATCGATACTTACTTTTAGACCTCAGTTTCTTCATCTCTGTATAGAGAACGCTGCAAAAAATCACCAAAGTGGAGTAAAGAATAAATCAAACATAAGAAAGAAAAAAATACTTGAAATTGAACCTACAGGTACAATTACATAAACCTAACCACAAGCCAAAACTTTCATGTTGTGCTTATTTCCCAAGATTGGAAGCTTAAATGAGATGGGCATAAGTGATTGCAAATGTTACATGTTAAGGTATTACAGGACAATGGGAGAGACAAAGACATACATTTCTGTAAATAACTACATAAAAATAGCCAACAGTGCAAAGCAGCATATGTTCAAGTGCCAAATGAGCAGTAGACAAAGACGTGGTAGGACTTGGGAGGAGGGAAGAGTGGAGGGTGGGCTGGGATGCTCAGAGAGGACTTCAAGCCTACCTTCCCCAGGCCATGGGTGATTCTCCACATGGTTTGAGGAGCAGGCTGGTGAGGGGACACATTATGACAAAGTCATTTAGGCATTTGTTGTTTTAATTAATATGTGTACTTAATAAAAAACATAAAATTTACCATCTTAATCATTTTCAAGTGTACAGTTCAGTAGCTAAGCATTTCCACATTATTGTGCAACCAATCTCCAGATCTGTTTCATCTTGCAAAACTGAGACTCTGGACCTATTAAACAACAATTCCCCTTTACCCTCCCCACCCAGTTCCTGGCAACCATCGTTCTCCTTTCTCTTTCTATGAATGTGAGTCCTGTAGTAATCATACAGTATTTGTCTTTTTTGTGATTGGTTTATTTCACTTAGCATAATGTCCTCAAGTTTCACTCATGCTGTAGCGCACGTCAGCATTTCCTTCCTTTGTAAGGCTGAATGATATTTCATTTTATGTATATATCACTTTTTACTTATCCATTCATCCATTGATGGACATTTGGGATGCTTCTACCTCTTGGCTACTGTGAATAGTGCTGCAGTGAACATGAATGTGCAAATATCTCTTCGAGACCCTCCTTTCAGTTCTTTTGGGTATATACCCAGAAGTGAGATTTCTGGATCATATGGTAGTTCTATTTTTAACATTTTAAGGATGCTCTATACTGTTTTCCGTAGTACTTGAACTATTTTCAATTCCACCAACTGTGCACAGGTGTTCCAATTTCTCCACATTCTTGCTAACACTGTTTATTTTCTGGTTTTTTGTTTGTTTGTTTTGTTTGGGGGTTATTTTTTGGCCATGCTATGCACCATGCGGGATCTTAGTTCCCCAGCCAGGGATCAAACCCATGCCCCTGCATTGGGAGCATGGAGTCTTAAACCCTGGATGGCCAGGGAAGTCCCTATTTTCTGTTTTTTGATAGTAGCCATCTAATGGGTGTGGAGTGATACCTCACTGCAGTTTTGATGTGCATTTCTGTGTGTACTGGAGGGAGCATTCTTTCTGGGAAATGAATGGGTACAGTTGAAGAGCAGCCTCCTGCGGTGAGGAGTACCTCTACTTTCAACATCCATCCATGGGAAAGGACCAGATCCCTCATATTTGGGGTTTTTCCAGTTCCTCTATTATTCTACTCAAGAGATACAAAAACTGAAGGCACCAACCTGTTGTACTATTGTACTATTTTTTTCTTCTGGACACAGCATCTGATGCCCTGGGTCTCTTTTATCCTACTGTGGTGAATGGGACAATGGAAAAGAAAACCTGTCTTTATCTCATGTCCCTCGGTCCCTTGACCTAGATACATCCAGAAATAGTCCATTCTTTTCTTCTTTTTTTCTTCTTCTCTTCTTGGTCCCTTTAGTTTACCCGAGCCAAAACATCTTCTAAGAACACACCAACTCCTTACCTCTCCCTCATGTAGAAAAAACACTCGCAACTCCTCTTGTTCATTATAATCACTCTTTTCAGTCTTTCTCCAACTGGGTCACAATGTGTAAAGCATCTTGCTGCCTGCATCCTAAGTAGAGGTAAGAAGGAAAAGGAGGAAAAGGGGAACAAATATATAAGGAACCCTTACAATGTGCCAAATGTCCATCACTGTTAAGAACTTTGACACATTTAGTCCTCACAACAAAATGAGATCAATATTATTATTACTGCCATTTTGAAGATAAGGAAATGGAGAGTGAGGGTTTAAATAATGTGTCCAAGGAGACACAGATATTGAGAAAGCCAGGATTTAAGCCCAAAGCTCAGAAAGAAACCTGTGCCCTCCTCATTACTCCAGATTTCTTTCAGTTCTAAGGAGTTTACCTCTTCCCCATGTTCAACTTGATTGTGTTTCTATGGAACTGTCATTGCTTCCTCTTACTTCTCTTACTTTGATAATTTGATAAATACTAATATTAATACTAATGTCTTACATTTATGTAATAACACCTTATAATTTTTCAACATATCCATCCATTCTTTCATCTCATTCTCAGGAAAAACACAATGTATTAGTTTATATTTTTAATAGCTTTATTATTTTGCAAGGACTCATACATGCTTGTTGCAAGTAAAATTAAGCAATATAGAAAATTATAAAGAAGTAAAAAATACACCCTAAGTCCCACTACCCATAGATAACCACTATTAATATTTTAGTAAATATGCATTTCATGTATCTCTACATTTGTATAATTTGCCTAAATGGTATACTGTATCTGCTTCTCTAACCTTTTTTTCATTCAGAGTATGTTGAAAAGAGCTTTCCACATCAATTAATATAATTTTACATCATCTTTTTTTTTTTTTTTTTTTTTGGTGGTACGCAGGCCTCTCACTGTTGTGGCCTCTCCTGCTGCGGAGCACAGGCTCTGGACGCGCAGGCTCAGCGGCCATGGCTCACGGGCCCAGCCGCTCCGCAACATGTGGGATCTTCCCAGACCGGGGCATGAACCCGTGTCCCCTGCATCGGCAGGCAGACTCTCAACCACTGTGCCACCAGGGAAGCCCTACATCATCATTTTTAATGGCTACATAGTATTCTTTTCTAAATTTATTTTTTATTAAAGCATAGTTGAATTACAATGTTGCATTAATTACTGCTGTGCAGCAAAGTGACTCACACATAT